>NW_026947484.1:214212656-215412656 GCF_034190915.1 Cavia porcellus
TCAATACACATTTGCTATATGAATAGATGAAAAGATTCCCAAACAGACTGGTGGCCAAAGAAAACAAATAACAAGATGTTTCAGGAAAGCAAAACCTCTTGCAAATAGGCAGGAGGCATGACCAATGTGGTGTGCTTGGGTCTAGAAGACCCATCTCTTGGTCATGCTGCGTCTTCAGAAGGGGAAGAAAGCCCCAGTGAATACAAAGCTTATGAAATGAACTCATAGGGCAAGAAACTGAAGTCTTCAAAAAGTAACTGCTCTCTTATGTCCACATTGAAATGTGCATCATCTGAAGGCTAACAACAATAATACAAAAGGGGAAGCTCAAAGAGGAGCAAATTTATTTATTCATTTTTATTTTACTTGATTGAGGATGGTAGCTGGGGTCAGAGATTTAGCCCTGCGGCACAAATGCCTGCCTGACAAGCACAGTTTGTGAGTCTGATCCCTGTTATCAAAAAAACAAAACAAAACAAGATAGTAGTTGAATGTTTCCAAGTCAAAGATATGGAAACTAGGGATAAAGCCTTGTGGAATCTCTACAGCTACCATTCAATTTCTGAAGTGTAAGAGGATCTCTTCTCAGGTGGAGAAACTACCCGACACCTGGATGAAATCCATAATCCTGAGCCAAGTCCTGCACCAGCAGCCTTTCTACACCTCAAAAGGACACTAAAAAGAACATTATAGGATAACTGGTGAGATCTGAGTATGGATCATGGATCAGCTAAATATTATATCAACATTAGATTTTATGATTTTGTCACTATACCACAGCCTTTGTAGAAAATATCCTTGTTCTTGCTCACACAATCAAAACACTCTGGGACATTTAAAGAGAAATTATTTTTGTACTTTACTTTCAAATTGTCCAGAAAAATTAATCTGTAACTATTCATATCTGTATCTAACCTATGTAATTCTATATGTCTATCTAAAGAATGAGAAGTTAAGTAACATATGATATGTTAGTTACATTTCTTTTTTATTATTTTATTTTATTTTTAAATTTTATTTAAGGAGAAAAAGAAAAAAACAGAAAAAGGGTACAAGTTATACAGAATTTAAAAAAAAATAAACAGTAGGAAATCACTAGTTAATAGATTACATATTGTCCTCTGAGAAATAGTTGTTCAAGTTACAAAATTAAAGCATATAAAGTGGGCATTCAAACAGTGAGACTGCAAACAGTTCTGTTCAATGATCCAACAAAAACTCAGTAATATGGTTATCTAGCTTATATGCTTAAATATACATGCAGTTATATCCTTTACTGAGACAAAATACCTGACATCCAAAGTTAAAGGAGGAAAAGTTTATTTGATTTATGATTTGTAGAGGTTTCAATCCATAATTGGCTGGCTCCAAGGCAGGGTGGCACATAGCAGAGGGGCAACATTTCATGGTGGCAGAAGACAGCAAAAGCAACAAGGAATAGAGAGAGACAAGTCTTTTTGTCCCTAATGCTGTATTCAAGCTACCGAGATTAGAGCAGTGCCAGTCCAACCAATGGGCGGATCCAGCAATCACCCATCCTTAATCCCAGCACCCTTAATCCCAGCACTGCACTATGAATGAATCACACACTCCAGATTCAGCTACCTCCGAAAAAACCTATGACCACATGAGACTTTGTGGGGACTTCTTGACACAAATCATAACACATGAGGATCCTTTGAAGTATTCTTTAAAACTTCTATAGATTTAAAATTATATCCAAATAAAGTTATTTTCCCTGCCAAGAGGAAAAATCAGAAAAGAACGCTTTTCTCCAAGCTTTAATAGGTTGAGTTTGTCATAAATGCAGGAAAAGGAAGTCACAGAATAATACGAGTCAATGTGCCTAAATTACATTTCCAACTAACAGTAAGCACAATGGAAGCCCATGAGCTAGCTCTGCAGGGGAAGCCAGAAGGTCATGAGCTCTATAGTGAATAATGGCCATACAGGAGCAGGTGTCCTTGCTCTTGTCTATAAAGGTCATTCAGCATTGGCAGTATGCTGTGTCATTTTTAGGGATCATGCTTGGATGGAAACTGAAAAGTGAAGGACAACAAGAGAGACAACAAAAATAGAAAAAGGATGATAAATTTTTCAGGTGAAGAAATAGAGTTGAGACCAGAGCAGAGAAAGAGCCTGTAGATATGAGAGAACCATGAGAGTTGGAATGTTATAGTAAGAGAAACAGTATATTCTTAAGTCAAAAAAGTGGGGAGAACCTTTCCTAATAAACAGAGCTATCCAAAATCAGAAGAGTTTGCCTTAGGAATCATGAGATTTCTTCTGTCCCTGGAAATATTGAAGCAGAGTTGAAATGACCACCCATCTATGATACTGTGAATAGCTTCAATGAGAGATGGGGTGGTGGGGTGATGGTGGGATAGATGATTAAAACTCCCTTTTAATGTCAAAAGCTTACGGCACTGAATTTAATCTCTGAAAACATTTGGGCACGAATGAGTGACATACAGCGCAATAGATACCCAAATGCATAAGCATATACATAGGTAAAAGTATAATCTGGCCTCTATGAAAAGCACAGTAAAGACATATAAAGGTGATTGTCAAGGCTCAGCACAAATTCTGTCCTTGGTGGTACCAGCTGGCACTTCTCCACTGTCTTGTACCACCACCCAACTAAAACCTAAACAGATTTGGAGTGTCTCTTAAGAAAAAAACTGTTGCTTGTTTGTTTTTACCTATGTTATTTCAATGTTAGGACCAGTGTTGGGCAAGTTGTAGCATGCCAGCCTCCAGTCTCTCATGTTGAAACGCTTGAGAGCTAGAGATTGGTCTTTCATGGGAAGAGAAACAGAAAATTCAAGTAATTATTGAGCTAGCAAAATTGCATTGTAATGGAGATTCCGCCATACTGAAAGGAGAGCTGATCTCTGCAGTGCATCTTACGGAAACACTAAGGCTCACAGGCTGCTAACAGCCATTATTTTTATTACCTAAATAAGGAAAACAAGCAGAATAAAATATATTATCTTTCTGTATTAACTCATTCTGAACCTGACACCACTGTGTAAATTAAACCCACCATCTATCTACCTTTCATTACAAACCACCTCACGGTAGGAATAAGAGAAATCAATTTGTTCTACTTTTTGTTATTGAATGTTATAAAGATAACATAACAAGCAACACATACAAATAAAAATAAGGTTTAATAAAGCTAGCTTTACTATTATAGAATGAAAGGGCAAACAAGCTGTCTTTCTATGTGCCACAAGTAAAAAGCATCATCTCCGTTCAATACACATATTTTTTTAAAAATACTTATTGCCAAAACATAATATTGACTTCACATATCACTAGTAGTTTTTAGGTCTTGAAAGAAAAATCTAAATATTACTATCACAGTTTGACTTTGATGTTTCTATCAACTTTGGGTTCAGAGGCACATTTTAAAACCTTGAAATTATAAAAAATTAAAACATTATTTTCATTTCTTATGCTGCAGCTTTCATTGATGATATTCTTCAACAGTAATCCTCAGAGTTGGTCCAGGGCCCATGAACATCCCCAAGGCCCTTTCAAGGGATCAAGTCCAAGCCATTTCGATCATCATCATCATCATCTTCATCACCATCATGACTGTCATGAGTCTACCTGACATGTGATACAGCAACAGACTGAGTGCAGAAGCAGATAAGAAGGTCCAGCTATTTCCTGATAAGACAGACATTAAAAAACAGCAAAAACAACGCTACTCTGCCCACTTACTGTTGATATTGTTTGAAAAAATACTGCTTCTCCTAAGAACATGTTATTTATATGTTAGTGTTATATGTATATGTTATATGTTAACTATTTTAAAATAAGTTCACAGGTAAAAAATTTGTAAATTTTTTTTTTTTTGTCTTTTTCTTTTTATCGGTACTGGGGATCGAACTCATGACTGCCTGCTTACAAGGCAGGTGCTTATGCTGCTGAGCTAAATCCCCAGCCCCCTGTAAATTTCTTTTTAATATAATAAATATTAATAAATATAAATTTTTTTAAACTCCCGGGTCTTCGATAATTTTTAAAGTGAAAAAATCTTGAAAATCACTATGTTATAATATGGCAAAATTGTGCAATATGCATTATTCTTCAGATTTTTGCTAAGAAACTAGAAATAATTTATATTTCACTAACTGTAGATGGGCATTGTGGGTCAATTAACATCTTAGTAATGTCAGGCAAGTGATACAATAAAGATCTAATACTACCACAGACAGACATTTAAACTGTGAAGAAAAAAAGGAAGCTTGCCATCTATAGAAATAAATACTATAAAGTATCTCAAAGGAAAAGGAGGCTTATTATTTCTATTATATTTTACTTATTTCAACTGCTTCCAAACTGATTTGAAACAACTGACAATAAAGCCACAGGAACGGTAAGGCCAACAACTAACAGTGTAGGAGGAAAACCAAAATTTAGTAGTCTGGGAGAATTGGAGGAGAGAATGGAGTTGGGGCAAATGATCGGAGGAAGCCCTAACTGAGGCAAGTCACAGCAATTAAGCATGAGTACTTAGCTCCACGTATGCTAGCCAGGTGGAGAGTAAGAGGGCGTGAATGAAATGGCTCCCACCGTCTGGGAGAAAATAGATTGGCTTTTAGAAGGCATAATCTTTCCTGCAGATCTGAACTCTGAAGAGCGTCAGAGTAATCTGCCATGAAACTTTTTTCACAAAGAGTCATCAGGAGAATAAAAGCTACAGAAATCTTGTAGCAGGACTTTTACAAGACATTTTATTTTACAACTGAGGAAACACAGCCTACCAGGGGGCAAATAGGTTGCCCACAGTCACACGGCTGTGAAGTATCAAAGCCAAAATGGAAAGTTAAGTTTGTGTGATTCTGAAGTGTGTGTCACAACCAATTTGCTAATTCTGTCAAGGTCTTCACGTTAAATCACATTTTTGTAAAGAAATTCTTCAGAGGATCAGCATGCAGCTATGCAGAGAAGTGACTTTACTGTCCAGCCCACTCAGCTCACTGGGCAGGACAGTGGCCATCCACTCTAACGCCCTCCTAACAGACCCAGTGTTCCCTTTGTATAATCTCTACATTGTATGTTCCTCTGCTCTCCTGGGTTTCAGGTAGGGCTACCTCTCCATCAGTATGTTAGAACAAATTAGCAATTTCCTACAGTCTCAGATATTTGAAAGAGTTAATTCGTTAAATAGATTAATGTGACCCATCTGGGTGTTAGAATGTCTCTATCAAAAAATCAATCATTTTAATGTTGTGGTGTTTTCTGACAGTAACTAGCCAAAACATGTCAGACGCTTCTCAAGAGTACTTGTGGCACTGGAACATAAAAGGATGCTTATTTACCATCCTGCTTGTTGTAACAGAAAAATATTTATCCAGTGATTTGAAAGCTATGAAATCATTTGGATATAGACTTAAGTGTTCAAGACCATTTAAAATAGGAACTATTTCTGTCAGAAGTTCATTTTGTCCACTCAAATTCTTGTCACAATATTTTTCTCCTTTGAAGCTAATAGTAAGGGGTTGGTTACACAATGGCAAAGAAGGGGGAGTCTTTCTTGGAGGCCTTCTTTAGCATTGTAATCAGAGGGCATAATGGCTGTCAGAGGGCTCTGTGAAACTCATAGCAGAAAGGACAAGTGATAAACAGCTCAACTAGAATGTCAACAGCTATCTGTGTTCCTGTGATTCCTGTTACATTTTAATCATGCTGCCAAGTGTTTGAAGTCCTTTTGTGCTGCTTCCCCAAAATACTGAGGCTGGGTACTTTATAAATACAAAAGGTTTATTAGCACACCATCCTGGAGATCCAAGAGAATGGCACTGGTATGTACTTGGCTCAGGTGAGGGCCTTCCGGTTACATCACACTAAGGTGAACAACATCATGATGAGAGTGTGTCCAAGAGGGTGAGATCAAATGGTGAGATAGGGAGCAAAAGAACAGGAGGAGCAGAGCTCGCTATTTTGATAATAACTACTCTAGTGCTCCCATACCATCTCCTGCTAGACCCCACTTTTTAGAGCCTCTGCCCTGTCTATATTTACACTACCACACTGGGTGGTGGTGGGGAGGGAGGTGTCATGCTTCTAGTACCTGAATCTTTGGAGGACACAGTACTCCATATCCAAACCACAGCATATGTGCAACAATGGCCCAGAATTTACATCTATTATCCACTCCTATAAACTATACCCAGGGCTTTTAGAGAAACCAAAAGAGGAACTATGGTTTGTTTAATGTCTCTTTCCCTCAAAAAATAAGCATCCTTTTGAGAAAAGCTATAATGTGTTTGAGTTCACATATGTCATCCACTGTTAGAGCCAAACACACCTCTAGGAGTGATAATACTTTTGTTCAGATTTTCTTTAAATAAAAAAATCATTTTGAAAAAATGTCTCATAGGATTCAAGTTTATTATTTTCTGAATGAATTAATGATTTAATAAAATGCACATTTACCTCTTCCAGCACAGCCTTACATAAAGACAGAGGAAAATGTTTCAGATAAATAACATCCTCTAATTTCCTTCAGGCAAAAACCACTTGCAAATAACTTGAAATACTTTTGGCAATTATATCACTCTGATGCTTTAGACAGAACACATTTCATAAAATATAATCTTCAGTGTCCTGACAGTGCTCTAATCCTTTTTTACTTGTTAATAGATTATTTTCGCCATAATATCACTTAAAAGAAATTTAATATTTTGCCCACCCTCCCTACCACCCCACTTATATCAACAAAACTGGAATGGAAAGCTTTCTGACCTATTTTTAATTTCATGTCTCTTTTAGTTAGCACACACAAAAAAATTGTACCAGAAGAGGCTGATGTTTGCTACATGATAAATGAGGTCCTGCTGGCTTTTCCAGATTCCAAGGCCATTAAATTAAATACAAAATGATAAAGTTTCTTGCAAACTTATCAAGAAAATCATGTCACCATGTGGAACAGGCTCAAATTCAGAGGCTTAAGTGTGGCCTCTCCCCTTTCCCCCTTATGTCTTCTCACCTAATTGGATGGTGCTGCTTTTACGTTTGATCACATGCAAAACTGGAGAAGACTCTTGGCCCCTTGTTTTAAATATTCTCCTATAGTTGCCTTTCCTGAACAATCCTATTCTCATTCGAGTATAGATAATGCAAGACTTATTTGAGAACTAAGTTTAGATGCTGAAAAGCACCAGTAACGAGTTACTTTCCTTTAATTAAAAAGACAACACCTTATTGTTTATATAATCAGCCTAGCAATGGGCAAAATGGTGGTGGTGGGGATTAGTGGATGGTCCAGTGATGTTTTGCCTCGAGCGAAAAACTGCCTCACATTCACCAGCTAAGCAAAGCATCTGGGCTTGGAAAATCATGTGGAAACATAATTTATAGCATAATTTATTCTTATCCTTAAGAAGTTTATCAATTATGAAATTCAATTCTATTATTTCATAATAAGGAAGTGTATATTATTGCGATGAACAACCAAACTTAAGTACTAAGTCTCTCAAAGCTAACATTTCAAAGTCTATATGAAAGTTACTTGTTTGGCACCTAAAAATTCAAATGTTCTACCTTTAAAAGTCAAAGGAATTCATCCCAGGAATATTACTGAACACGTAAGTCAAGATATATAAATACCGAAGTTCACCAAACCATCATCTATAATAGTGGAAAAAAGGAAAAAAAACTTTAATATCCACAAAAAGGGAGTTAAACAAGTCTTAGTATGTGTATATAATGAGATATTCTGCAACTGTCAAGACTGGTCAGAAATATTTATTGACATTGAACAATATTTATGAGATAGAAAAAAAGTCAAGTTTGAGTGGTTTTCAGTAAATGACCTAGAAAAAGGTTCGCAAGGGTATACAACTTCTAGGGCTAAGAGTAGCTTTATTCTTTATTATGATGATCTTTATCTTCTGATTTTTCAACTATGAACTTGTACAATCTGAGAAATGCAAAATACTTTTAAAGAAAGCAATATAATAAAATTTTGTTTTCATGTAAAGGTTTATAAACTATAGAATTCTAAACCTAAATTCTATGTGAAATTGCATCAGGCTTTTTTTCCCTCCTATAATAAGAATTGTAAATATTATTTGACATTTAAGATTCACCTAGGAAATTTACATTAGTCATATTGAGATGTTCAGGCTAAAATCATAAAATGTTCAATGATAGGGGACTAGCTTTCTTTAGTAATTTGTGCCATCTACAAATGGATACTTAATATGTGATTTGTAGTTGTTAAATTGTGATTTGTGGTTGAAATGTCTAGAAGCAGTTAAAATTCATGGTAAAACTAAAACTTGATACAAAGAAAGACTCTTTTTTTCCTAGGTGGGTTTGATTATACTACAACTAGAGAATACTCATTCCTTTGAAAATAACAACATTGGGGCTGGGGATTTAGCTCAGCGGCATAAGCGCCTGCCTTGCAAGCAGGCAGTCGTGAGTTCAATCCCCGGTACCGATAAAAAAGGAAAAAGACAAAAAAAAAAAAAACAAAAAAAACCCACAACATTTTATATTCATTCTCTCATTCAACAAGTGTTAATCGATGCCTATATATTATGGGGCAGTTTTATTCTAGATACTTGGATGAGATCTTTTCAATTATTATCTGAAAACAGTATTTAAAATGAATAAAAGTAATTCTAAATAATTATTATGACACCTATAACCCAAAAGGATAATACAAAAGGGGAATAAATTTTTCTCTAACATTGTTAATTTAGCACTAATATGGACTTCTTCTAAACAATCTAATCTAACACTATTTTTTCCCTATGTACCTTTTATATAAGCACATGTCTACATCATCCTTGAAAGTGTGGAGAATAATAAAAATGAGCTCTGTAGATGTGAATTCTACTCCTGGTGCTGCTACAAATGCTCTGAGTGACCAAAGATAAGTAACTTTATTACTCGAAGGTCAACCTTTTGTACAAGAAGATAAAATAGTCTCTAGTGTTCCTTCTAGTTCTAAAAGCCTGGTATTCTCTTTTTGTTGATTTTTACAGAAAATTGCATTTCAGCTATTGCTTCTTAACTGTTGTGACTTGCTCATGCCTTACCTGGTTGACATAAGGATGAACAGTACTTAGCCAGTAACACTTGTCCCCCACCCACCTTGAGAAGTGGAGCTCTCTGAGCCAGTTGAAGAGGATATTTAAAGGCAGAGGAGATATCCCTTGCTTTAAAGGAGTTACCAGTTAGTTGAAGTGATAAATAATAAATACAAAAGACACGAAAGGACTCTTACACAAAGGATCACAAAGCACAAGACTGTACATTAGAAACTAACTGATGTGGCCTGTGGGGACTCAGAATATTCCAAGTGATCCTGTTGGACGAGGAAGTGCACTAAGTGCAAGGGAGGGTTGATAAGGCAATATAAACCTTTTAGCAGAACTGGAGTGAAGTATTTTAAATATTTTCCACCTTAATAAGAAGGGAAGCAGGCAACAAGCCAGATGGCAAAGGAAGAGAAGCATATGGCCTGGATAATCTACACTTTGGATGATCGGGTCCCTGAATGGTGGAGGGCGGGCTGTGTTTCACTAGGGAGTCAGTGGATGTCAATAGTCTAGCACTGCTTTGCACGGGTCCCCATTGTCTGCTCTTTCCTTTGGAGACGTGGATTAACTTCTTTCCATCATCACTCTCACACACACCCCACCAGACTCCTTCTTTTCTTTTAAAGGATATCAATTAGTTGTTGCACAATAAGCTGGTATGCAAGAATGTATGTGTGTGGGGGTGTGCATGTGTGCATGTGTATTTGTGTTACTGGGGAGGGAATGGCAAGATGTACTACCACCCAACTTTAATCCTCAGGTAGTAAATGCAGACTAGTGAATTCAAAGCCCAGTCAACCATGGAGACATAATTTAATCAAGCCTTAGCAGTGGAGAGCCCAGAGGGGTTGTCATACCTAGTTACTTTTCACACCCCCAAAGATAGGCAGCCCCTCCATTCCCGTGGGGACAGTGAGCAGTCCAGCAAGCCTCAGGAACACGCTAGGGGCACCTCACCAGGGAAACGCAGCAAGATTACGATTTTACAATCCTGATAACCTCTGCTGCTAAGAAGGGAGGGGCAAGTTTTCCTTATAAGATTGCAAATAAAAAGATTGCTAAATACTATTAACTGTAATAATCACTTGGCATTAAATCCATGCTAAGTCGTAACTACAAAGTTAGAAGAGATCATTTGTCACGGTACCAGTAAAACTATTTCTAGTTTGTGGATGTTATTTTCTTTGAAAACATAGTTTTTAGTCTTAGTCACAAAACTAAAACTAAAGTGAATGATGAGACAGGATTAAAATAATTACCTCACCAGTCAAAAACATCACCATTAATTATATAATCCACATATACTATATTGAAAAACTTCTCATCAAATGTCACTTTTTCATATCAGAATAATCTCACCACTTAGTACTGGACTTAGCTATGAAAGAAAAATATCTTGTGTGATTTATACAACTTCTGTGAGTAAAATCATGTTTTCCTCCAGAAAGTTCATTAGATTTTCCTTTCTTTCCAAGCGTTTCATTAACATACAACAGGTCTTAAAGGCTTTTAAAATCATAGTATGTTAAATATGTTGAAATATTTTTTAATTATAAAAAGCTTGAAAAAGAATGGAAAAATGACTCCTAATCATAACATCTTAAAACAACTTCATGCTTCTTACCACGTTGTACGTACTCTGTGGCTGATTTTTCCCAAAGGTATATTTTAAATTTTACGTAATTGTAGTAGTCATATTTACTACTTTAGAAAACACATAACTTGAAAACATAAATATTTCTTCATGCTGCCACAGTTCACCATTATTACACCTTTCTTTTTTTAATTAGTGAATATAGTTAAACAGATTAATGGCTTTCATTTTGGCAGACTCTTAAATGTGTACAACATACTTGGATCATTTCCCCCAAGCCATTACACACCTTGCTCATTTCTTATTCTCTAATAGATTTTTTTCTACTGTTATGTCATCTGTCTGTGTTTTGGGAGGGTTTTTGTTTTGTTTTTAGATTTCATGTATGGGAGAAAACATGTAATAATTTTCTTTCAGAGTCTAGTTTATTTTGCTTAACATGATATTCTCTACTTCTATCCATTTTCCTGAAAATGACATGATTTCATCTTTTTTTTTTTTTTTTTTTGTCTTTTTCGTTTTTATTGATACCAGGGATCGAACTCAGGACTGCACACTTGCAGGGCAGGCGCTTATGCCGCTGAGCTAAATCCCCAGCCCCGATTTCATCTTTTTAATGGCTGTATGATATACAGATTACAATATATGCCATATATATGTGATCATTAAAAAATCTTTCAGAGGCAGCATTTTCCAACAAAGGGATGCATAATAATTTAGTCAGTTATTTCCTTACTATCAGACAAATAGATAGCTTCCAAATTTTCACTATTGCCAATGATTCTGCAATTAACAGCTTCAAGGACATAGGTTTTTTTTTCTTCTTTAACCTATTTGCTTAGACTCAGTTTGCAGAAACATTAGTTTTATAATATTTTTATAGCTCTGGATATATTAGTGAAATGCTTTTCAAAGATATTGTATCCATTTATATCAGTGTCAGCAGTGTATAATTTATCATTGGCAGTATAGTTTAAATTGCACTTTTTATGATTACTGAGGATTTCTCCATGTGGTTACTTAACAAATATGATGTTCTTACAGACTGGGCACACCCAGCTACCTGACCATCTAGCTACAGGGAGTCTTAATAGTTATATGAGTTGTTTAATTTGTCATTTTAACTGTTTGTGTTATAATGCTTCCCAGCCTATCATTTCCCCCACTGGGCTTATTTTTTCTTGCACAAATGTTTTACATATTATTATTATTATTTGTGCTAGTATTTACATTACTGAGCTACATCTTCAGCTCTTTTTATTTTGAGACAAGGTCTCTCTAACATGCACAGGATAGGCTTGAACTTGTGATCATTCTGCCTCAGTCTCCCAAGAGCTGGGATTATAGGTGTGTGCCACCAGCCTGATTTACATTTTCATATAGTTAGAACTTACGGATCTTTTTTTTATAATGTCAACTATTTCTTTTAATTGCACAACTAGTCAAAAGACCAGTTTCTTTCCTGAAGTTCAATGCAATATTTAACACATTTGTTCAATTTTTTGGTATATGGTAGGGAACAGATTTTGTGCCCTAAATTTGTAACTAGTTATTTGAAAAGCATATACCATGTAATCTCTTTTCTGGTCACAGCTTCATAGTTAAATAACTATTTCTTGGCAATTATTGGGAATAAAAATATGACTTTTAAAATTTCATTACAAAATCTATGCATAAAGAAACAGAATTTGGAAACAGAGCATTTATTTATACAGTAAGTGCAAAGTATGATGTCATGAATTAAATTGTATCTATCCCCCCATAAAAAAGATATGTTGACTTCCTAACCTTTACTGTCTTACAATATGATCTCATTTAGAAATACAGATGTTGAAGGTGTAATTAGTTAGGCTTGGTGAGGTTACACTGGAGTGGGTCTCTGATCCAGTGCGACTGGTCACATGAAGACAGATACAGGGAGACCATTGTGTGACCACAGAGGAGGCACTGGGATGATGCTGCTGCAAGTGAAGGGACCTAAAGTCTGCCAGCAAATCAGCAGAAGCTACAAACCTATAGAGAATCCTTAGATTCCCTATAGGTTTCAGATGGAGCATAGCTCTGCACCTTGATTTTGGTCTCATAGCCTCTAGAATGGCAAAATAATAAATTCCTATTGTTATAAGTGACCCAATATACAGTGTCATAGCAGCTCTAGGAAATTAACACAAATGGCTACAATTATAGAACCACTGATGGACAAGTTGCATTTCTTTCTCTGGTTGTCACTGTTGTTTGGCAAATGCCTTTCACAATCTCCTTTTCTTTACAGTATTCTGCCAAAATGATTTTTAGCCTCCCTTGCAACTCAAGACAATCGTGTGAAACCATTCTATATAATGAGTCATTCTGTTTAATGCAGCCATGCACCAAGAAGAAGAGAAACCAAACTTTCTATCATTTCAGTCTTATAAACAGTCCTGGAAAATCTCCCAGCAAACACTGACCAGTGTCTACACATCCTAGGAAAGAGGACTTCTATGCAGCATACTCTTGCCCCACCTCTAAGCTCTAGCCCTGTTGGCTCCTTCATGAGTCTCTCTGACTCCCCCAAACAAACTTTGGTATACTTCTCTGCTTGCTCCATTCACATCTTCTGCACACCTTTATTTTTAACCTGAACCACATCATACTGCAATTTTCTGAATTCTTTTCTAATCCTCACTAGAGCAACCTGATTACAGAGCTCCTGTTTTTCATCTGGTACTGCTAGCACCTAGGATTGAACCTGGAACTCAGTAAGGGCTCGATGCATGATTACTAAGTGAATACTGGACTGAAAAAGTCACTGAAACTTGAGAATAGAAAAATTGAAATAAGGTCTAAGAGAACAAGAGTGTAGCAGACTAACCAATCTTTTCCGCATTTGCTAAATGGAAAACATGACAAGCACATCCCCAGATTCCTCAAAATATCATCACTTATAACACTAAGATACATGAGTGTGTACAATTTTTATTTACTATGTGTTATCATGCTGAAAGCCTTACATTAATTATCTCATTTAATCCCCTCAACCACCGTTTGAGGCAGCAGTGCCTCTAAATAACTTTGTACAAATAAAAGATTTATAGTTATAACTTAGTTAGACATGGAGACTAAAGTACTTGTCTGAAAGCCACATTGACCTAGTGATTCACATATTAAAACTTATTTGGGGGGCTTGAGTATAAGCTGATAGAAGTTGTAGAAGGAGAAGATGTGAACAACCCCAACTCCACCTTGAAGATGTCACTTCTTTCTTGGTAGAATTAATTTGATTTACAGATATGAGAGCTCAGACTTAAAAAGTTAGGGCATACACCCAAGGATAGTAAATGATACTATAGGAGTTAGACTCAAGCAAACTGACTCAGAGTCCTGCTTTTAACTCCTACAAACAGCAGAAGAAGACTGACTCAAATTCTCACAAGTGAAGCTAAGCAATCTGCTTCCAAGAAAGGAACTGAGCACAATTAACATAGCACCAACCATATCATACTGTTAAGAACAATCTTTTAAAACTTGGTGTCCTTTAAAATGACTCCAGGCCTGCTATATCTGGCTTTCATAGATATATTTATATTTTTATAGTGTCTAAATTTTATCTCTTTATTATATCCATTGGTCCTATTCCTGCAGTTCACTATCTTTCAGTAGAAATATAATCCCTCTCTAGTGGCTACTCTTCCATTGTTTAAAGAATGCCATCATGTTCTCCTGGGCCAGAGTTTACATAGGCTTAATATCTTAAATGGCTCATCACATTAGATTTTTTAAATTGTTTGATTTTTAAAAATTCAACAAAACAACCAGGTGCTTATTTTTAAAAACTTGAGTTATACATAGGAGAGTACAACATGGAAGACCCTCTAACACCAAACTCCAGTTCCAATTCCTATTCTTCATAATTGACAGGTGATGACAATTAGAAGGGCTTCTGGATCTTTTTGTATCAAACCCAAATATAAATGTAAATAGGTACAATTAAAAAATACACATGATATTATACCGTGATGTTCTATCACAAGCTTTTCTCTATCATAGACACCTTTCTGTGCCAACAATACAAGATCTACCTCATCTTTTTAATAGTAGAGATTTGTTTTTACTTGTTTCTTCACTTAAGTTGTCATCTCCATATTTTTCTATTATAAACAGTTGTGTGATTCATATTTATGTAAGCAATCTTTGCCATTCATGATTCCAGTATGTGCAATTTCTGTTACACACGTGCCCCTCAGCCACACAGTTCAGATTTCAGATTCGAGTATATTAACTACGAGTAAAGGCATAAAGTATAAAGACGCTTGCTAGCTCTCCAGCACACGTCACTCTATAAATAAAAAAGAACGTCATGATCAGTAACCAATCCCATCATTTCTTTTAAAGTCTGTCGGTAATTCTTCATCGTGCATCTGTTATTTAATTCATGTACCAAAGGTAAAGCTTGGAGTTGTTTTACTTCCCTATTTCTCAAATGACACCTGACAAAAAATAATAAAAAAAAAAAGAGCAGTGGCCAACAAAAATTAAAGCAGAACAGAGAAAGAAGTGACAATGGTAGAGTGGAATTTGAATTGAACACCAACGCGTTATGTACTGAGAAGGAGCTGACCACAGGAACACTGACAGCTGCTGCCTTAGGAAGAACTCTAGCTAGGTATGCAGCTAGAGGAATGCGGTGAAGGCAAACATGTTGACATAAATGGGGAAAGTGGTTGTGATGCAAAGAATGAAGACATCCCAGAGGAAGTAACCCCTGCAAAAATGTTTTAGATTAAAAGAACTCTTGAAGATATCTTACAACATCCAAAGTGCAAAAGATACATCTTGGAGGCTGATCAAAACTTAGAAAGGAGTGTGACAATTTGTCAAGGCATAGAAAAGACAGTAAGTAGCTTCTTAGGGTAAGTTATATGATAAGACTATTAAGGCAAGCATTGTTCTTTGTTTCAAAGAAATATTAATTTTTATTTTATTTTAAATAATTTAAATTTTTATCTTATTTGAAATTTAATTTTATTTCTAATGTTTTAAATTGCAGTGAGCTAAATAAGTATTTGTTTTACAGTTTTCCCCATTTTCCTACATATTTATTTATTTTTGTCTTTTTCGTTTTTATCGGTACCAGGGATCGAACTCATGACTGCCTGCTTGCAAGGCAGGCGCTTATGCCGCTGAGCTAAATCCCCAGCCCTTCCTACATATTTATTAAAAAGTTTTTTACAAAATTATAAAGATTAAGACATAACTATCATTTTTTCATTGATTATTAAGATTACTTTGCAGTTTCAATTTATACTATCATTATCATTGTCTTGCACTACTATAGAAAATTAGAAGTGCCTGGAACTTATATTCATGCATACATAATTTGAGTATTTCTCTTGGGTAGATACTTAGAAGTAGAACATCGTCAGAGAGTGTGTGCATTAGTATTATTATTTTGATAGAAACTATAATATTGTTCCCTAAAAAAGTAACATACACATTGAAGGGATATCAGAGTAACCTTTCCCCATAACATTAAAAATTATAGCTTAAAAAAATATATAGCTCACAAAATTACAATTAAATAG
Source organism: Cavia porcellus (assembly GCF_034190915.1). Classification (NCBI taxonomy): domain Eukaryota; kingdom Metazoa; phylum Chordata; class Mammalia; order Rodentia; family Caviidae; genus Cavia; species Cavia porcellus. Next base: position 214,228,883 of record NW_026947484.1, read on the forward strand.
GAATAAGTTGTAGTGCTCCTTAGTACAGCATAATAACAAAAGTGAATTTATCATATGTTTCAAAAAGGCAAGAGAGATTTTGAATGTTCTTGATACAAATACATATTTGGCAAGATGGATATACTAATTACCCTGATGTGGTAATGAGTAAATGCATCCAAATATCATGTGGTTCCCCCATAAATGTGTCCTGTTATGTCAATAAAAAAAGAATAAAAATAGATTGCAAAGAAATTAATATTTTTTTTTCCTTTTTTTTTTTTTTTTGGTCTTTTTCCTTTTTTACCGGTACCAGGGATCGAACTCATGACTGCCTGCTTGCAAGGCAGGCGCTTATGCCACTGAGCTAAATCCCCAGCCCCTGAAGTTAATATTTTGTATTAAGTGCCGTATAATGGAGGCCATCTGCTACAAGTAACTTTGAAAGTGGTTATCTACATCTCTCTTAGGGTGTAGCTCTCAGCACTGAAGACAGTATCACAAGTGAGCTATCATAACAAAAAGGCAAAGCTTTGTTCGCAATGCTGGGGACTGAATTCTGGGCTTTCTATATGCTACACGAATTCTCTACCATTGACTTACTACCCGGCATGAAAGAAAGACTTGGAGATATAATACTTTGATTGAGGTAGCTAGAATGGCATTATCTTTGACTTGTCACTCAAAATTTCTCAATACTTTTTATCCATGCTGTTACAAAACTATATCATATTTATCCTCTACTAGGACTCTACTATTATGCATCACTTTGTACTAGTATTCTTAGTACTTCGTAAAACTTCACATTATGAATGTTACTAGTATTACTAATACTATTCTGTACTCTGGGAGACCCAGTTTCAGTTCAAATTCAATTTTATGAAATTGAATCCTTGCTCTACTTTCTCATCTAGAATTTGAATTCTGTCCGTCAAAGCATTTTCTAATTAGCTGTATACTAGATGAGAATACCTGTATATTATCATTAACAAAGTTAATGATAACTAGATAATTAATTAGAACAGAACTAAAGGCTCAGCAAAACATAACCTAGCATCTTCTTTTCATCACCCTGAAGTATGGTGAGAATATGATGATAGAAAAATAATAATACTATAATTATTATTATGGATACTATTTCCCAATCCTTACCATGTGCCAGGTATTGTATTTTCAGGCTATGTCCAATTTAATCTTTACAACAATTCTATGAATCAGATTCTTTTACTATTTCTGCTTTGCAGATTAAAAAAACTAAAACTCAAAAAACTTAACTTTAATTAAAGTCCTGAGATGGAAAACTGTTGAATCCTGATTTCAACCCAGACCCACTCATACACCTGCACTTTCAAACATGTCTCTGGGCAGCTATGGCGCTGACACTCTTAGACAGAGGCTAGACTTACTGCAAAACTCGACTTTTTATGAGACTCTTGCCTTCCATCCAGCTGGAGAACAGAACAGAACCTTTGGCTCTCACCTTTCTCTCTGCTGAAACATTAAAAGCATCTAAATAATTTACCAAATAGACAAGCTATAGCTCTTTTAAAAGCACACATAAAAGCAAGATGCTGGGCCAGGGATTTAGTTCAGTGGTGTAAGTGCCTACCTGGCATGCGTAAGGTTGTGAGTTCTATCCCCGGTACCAAAAAAAAAAAAAAAAAAAAAAAGCAGGGTACAATGGTGCACAACTGTAATCCCAGCCACTCGCAAGAGACTGAAGTAAAAGGATCATAGATTAGAGGCCATTCTGGGCAACTCAGTAAATTCTACTTCAGAATAAAATTTAAAAGGGCTAGGCTGTATGTAGATTAGACAGAATGCTTGCCTGGCATGTGTGAAGCCCTAGGTTCAATCCCTAGTACCACACATATGCACATACAAAAGAAGAATAAACCTTCCTAAAGAATCTAGCATCTCTATGGTATTTGACTTCTCACTAAGGAAACTCAATGCTTAGGATTGGGTGCTGATTTTCTTTAAAGTAATTTGAATAAAGTATATCAAGTTATAATAAATGTAAGTTTGCTAAGATTCCATGATTTCAGAATAAAAAAAGGTAGAAAGTTTCTTACAGAAAGATTTTCTAGGGTAGCTTAAAAAGCCTGGTAGACAAATGGCCACCTTAGTATAAAGTGTACAGATGTCAGAGACTTTCACAGGATTCACACATCTAGGTGGTAAAGAAAATAACTTATCTATTGAGTTTTATCACAGTCAGTAAAAGTTCAGCTTCAGAATCACTAGATGGAATTGTAAGAAATTTGGAGGTTTCTCTTTCCTCTGATCCTTATTTTTTTATCATGACACAGGTATAGTAGCCATCACTGACAATCTTCTCAAGCATTATAAAATTCAATACTGTTTTGGGAAAAAACAATATGTCTCTCAGTAATGCCTAATTTTTTCAAGATATAGTACAAGCATGCAGGAAACAGCTGCAATCCATACTGTTGTCATTCATATCCAATCTGAGTTGACCTCTTCCCTTTGGGAGCTCAGATCCATATTCTCATACAAACTGGAAATGAAACTGGAAATGCTACATTGCTAATACCTTTCATGTGATGTGCCTTTTGCATTGATATCTCCAATAATTTTCATCATAATTCAGGCAGAGTACAATGTCACAACTGAGGTTCTCTGGCCTGAATCTCTATTTTCTCCTCAATCTAGTCCATATTTGATATTTAAGCAATGAAGGGACTGGGGGCAGAAGATAAAAGGTGTGCCAGTATTTTCAAGTAGAAAAGCTCTTAGAATATGCAGTGGGAACATATGTGAGGTTGTCATGGCCCTAAGTGTTATTATGAAACTTGCAATGCTCTATAACACAAAGTCCAATATCCAGCAAAGATAACTTCTTTATCCCTTCAGTAGGATCCCATCCTTCATCAGTCAACCTTCCTAACCCTTGCAGAGGTCCAAAATCTGTCCATTTTTCCTCCTGATTCTCTGCTTTAACTCTTACTATACCTTTTTTGGGGGTGGGGTGGGATAAATGGATTATGTTCATAAGGACCTTTTCCCAATGATTTTTAGTTTACCACTTTATATCCAGCTATTCTAAAACCTCGCCTAAACCTCTGAGAGTTCAGGGGTATGCTACCTTCCCTTCTGACTCTCCCCTTTACACGAACCTTTGACCTACGCCTCTCTGCCTGGTCTACAAGTGGCTGCAATATGAGACAGGTGGAACAGAACATCACCACCACCTGACTGCTTCTCTGTGTTCTGGGTTGCTATGAAGACAGGGCACGTTTCGCTAATGATGCTTTTGTTCTCATTCTTTTACCCCTGGCCTCCTAATCACCACCACCAATCATTTTCTGCTCCCAAACTTCTGGTTTCTCCCCAGTGAAATCTGGACTAGGCTTGAGGTTTCTGCGCTAACCCCTACTAGGACAATGTAATGCTGGGATTACACGAGATGTAAAAATAACATTAATATTCAGACGTGAACTACTTTTATCGATGGGGAAGGAATGTTAGAAGAAAAAATGCAAGCTTTTCTGTATCTTTCAATACAAATCTGCTTGTAAGAACGACAGAACTCTTGCTTCTCCAACTCAAGGCTGAGCTGGTAATTATATACTTCAGAAGAATACCACATACAATTAAAAAAATCATAAAAAAACCTACTAGCATAAAAATGTGACATGACATGAAGCTCAATATACAGTTGTTCAATGCACATACAGTAATTGCACCAATTACATTTAAAATATTTATTTGCTTACCAAAAACCCCAAGATATAAAAGGCTAATTATCAAAAATGACACCAGTGAACAATTTTTACCCAAGCTAACCAAAAACAGAATAATATTAATAGTGTGATGAAATGAAAAGAAACTTCAGTTTATGTGTTGAATTAAAATGTCAACTAAATAAAACAGCAAATTCATCAGCCTTGTTGTTCACATACATGGCTTTACCATTTGAAGAAAAATACAAAAAGCCTTTTCAGTTTTGATAATCATTTTTGACTCTTTGGAATTGACTAAGAAAGGAAACTACATCAAAACTTCTATGTGTTAAACTAGGTTAAACTAAATGAATAATCTGAAAACGTGCTACATTTTTTAAAGAACATACAGGCCTAGGCAACGTGTTAGCATCCCATATGACTACCTTGGCAAAATCAACTTATAGACTTAAATGCTGTGGGGTTTGTTTTTATTGCCAAGCACAATATCAAATGTATTAAACAAGACAGTCCTTTTTGGTACATTTTACACTGTATTTCTTTCATAGATTTTCAGGCCTAAAATTAAAGAATTATACATGATGACACTACGGGGGCGATTTGCTGAAATGACTGACATTCTCTCCTGACAGCTCAAGATTGGATTCAGATTCCTCTGCACTCATACAATATGATCTCTATGAACAACTTAATAATGGCACAAAGATGATCACACCTGTGTTATTCAAAAACATTTCTGCCTACATTTATGCAATGGAAAAAATACAAAGACATTGTCTTTTGTCACAAAAGGTGATCATTGCATGAGAGGGCTGTTGAAGAGATAATAGTTCATCAATACCACTATCTCAACACTTGGCACTACCTCTAGTTTGTCTTTTTTATCATAATGTATTAACATCAATCATACCTATGTGTTATAGAGATGTTCACTGATCTCAGGTATGATATGAGCATCTTACCTTTCCAGGTTCAGAAGGGGAAAAGTGCAATTATGTAGTCAAAATGATGTTTAAATACAGGAACATTTCTGGATCTTATCAGAAGGGTTAAAGGTTACTTCTTTATTATAAAGGGAATAAAACAGAACAGATCAAATCAGAACAGAACAGAACAAAGCAAATCAGAACAGAACAGAACAATGCAAGCAACATAGGACTTCAAAACAAGATAACAGGAAATCAACAAGGACTACCATAATGTCTCTCGTTTTCTTTGAAACTGTTGTCCATACCTTCAGACACAATAAAATCAAACAAACAAAATAGAATAAAACCAATCAAAACAAAAGAATAAAAGCATTACAGGACTTCAAAACAAGACAATAAGAAATCAACAATGGCTACCATAATGTCTCTTGTTTTCTTCAAAATAGCTACCCATATCTTCACACATAATGAAATCAAACAATAGAAAACAGACTAAAATCAATCAAAACAAAAAATGAAAGCATTACATGACTTCAAAACAAGCTAACAGGAAACGAACAATGGCTGCTATGTCTCTTTTTCTTCAAAATAGTCATTTATACTATCACACATGATAAAATCAAATAAAACACAACAGAATAAAACCAATCAAAAAAGAATAAAAGCATTATAAGACTTCAAAACAAGATGATAAGAAATCAAGAATAACTACCGTAATACCTCGATTTCTTCAAAATAGTTGTTCATACCATCACACATAATGAAATCAAACAAAACAGAATAAAACCAATTAAACAAAAGGATGAAACCATATAGGACTTCAAAACAAGATAATAGGAAATCAACAATGGTTACTCTAATACAACATTATTTTCAAAATAGCTGCCCATATCAGAGACACAGTAAAGTCTAACAAAACAAGATAGAATAAAACCAAACCTAGCAAAATTATGAAAATTATACAAGAGTGCAAGACAAGACAATAAGAAATCAACAGTGGTTACTACTTTCCCCGACCTAGATGTTTCCTCCCTCATCACTTTCAAAGCATCTATTGTGCTTTTTGGATTCACCACCTCCTGTTTTTTATGCTAGGGTTCACCTGTATGAGTTCAAACTATTGTCCCCATGAATAGGATCTCCAGTTGCATCCATTTACCTACGTGAGCCTCGAGATTATCCTACTTTTTAGCTTTCCATTGTGTGAAAATACCATATCTTTCTTGTCCATTCTGTGGTTGATGGGCAAGTTACTCTTGCTTTTTTCTGATGTCTCAACACGTGGAACAATTGTTTTCTCTCCCTTGATTATCAGTCTTTGAATCTCTTTTTGAGTTAAATTGTCCCTTGTAAACGGTAGATTGATGGATCTTGTTTCTCAATCCAGTCTCCCTGTTGTTTCTTTTTATTGGTGAACTGAGGCCATCTACATTACTGGTTACAAGCAGCATACATTGGTTTGTCTCTATCATGCCATCTTCCTATTGTTAGCCTCTCACTTTTCCCCTTCATTTAATTGCCTGCCCTGTTTGGTGATCCTCCTCTGCTGCTGTTCCTGGAATCATGGTCTTCTTCATCTCTCTTTAGAATATCCTTCAGCACTCTCTGTAGGGTTGGTTTGGTGGTCATGAATTCCTTCAGTTGTTCTTTATCATGAATGTATCTTATTTTTCCATCAATTTTGAAAGATAAGTTTTGCTGGGTAGATCAATCTGGGTTGGAAGTTGTTTTCTGTTTGAAACACTTCATTCAAACTCTTCTTGACTTGCTGATTTGTGTTGACGAGTTTGCTGTGATTCTCACTGGTTTTCCTTTATAGGTGATCTGTTTATTTTCTCTAACAGCTTTTAATATTCTGTTCCTGGGCTGAATTTCTGGGATCTTGATTAGTATATGTCTGGGTATAGATTTACTTTGGTTATGGCTAGTTGGAGTTCTATATGCCTCACTTATCTGAGAGAAGAAGCAAACCTACTACCACACATGCCTGGCTATTGGGGAAGCCGCGGTGTAGCTGCACGGATCTGGAGAAGCCAGATCCTTTTTCCACGTTAGGGAAGTGTTCTGCTATTACTTCTGTAAATAGCCTTGTCATTTCTTTTGTGTTGAACCCTGCTTCTTCACTGATACTTATCATTCTTAAATTATTGCTCTTTGCATCATCTTGCAGCCATTGAATTGTTATTTCCTGATTCCTTGTTATTTCTGAGAGATCTTTCCTTTCCGGTTTGCTAGCTGTGATTCTGTCTTCAAGGTCTGAAAGTCTACCTTCAGTCTCTTTCAAGCAGTTTTACCAGCTTTTGACTGAATTTTTAATTTCCCAGATATCTCTTTGAATCTGTTTCACTGTAATTCCTTTGTACATTGTTCAAGGTTTCCATCATTTTCCTATGCACTTCTCTCTCTTTTTTTTAATCTATGTCTTCTTTAGACCTCTGAACAATTTTTTCAGTACGTTTGTGATTTCTTCTTTTACCTGAGACATTATTTCTGATCTGATTACTTTAACAATCTCATGAAGTTGTTTGTTTACTTGAGTTGCTATCCTCTTGGAGATTTCAGGTATGTGACTTCCATTTGAACCCATGACTATGTCTCCCAGACTTGTTCTGTGTGGGCTGGAGGTCAGAAATTGCCCTTTGCTCCTTCATCTTGACATTCTCCTGGGTCCTTCCCAAGAAGCCAGTTGTGGAGTCTCAGGTACTTCCCACGTTGGCTGACCCTCTGTGGAACAGGGTAATGGGACAGACACCTGTGGTTCTCTGACCCCAGGTTCCCAGAGAGGCAGCAGGTATGGAGCGGGCTTTTCCAGATCCATGCAGCTACACTGGGACTTCCCCAGTAGCCAGGCATGTGTGGTAGTGGGGCTGCTTCTTCTCTCATCCGGCGTGTCTACACAGGGACTCCCGCAATGGTGGCAGGCACGTTGGGGTGTATTTGACTGATTCTCCTGGTGAGCAGTGGCCGCCCAAAGGAAGCAAGGGTTTCCAATGGCAGCCTGCGGGTTCGCAGGGCTTACCTGGCTACACATCCCTTGTTTGCACTGGCTGCTCTCAGGAAGCAAGCCATTTGATGGCAGTGGCCAGCAATCAGAGGCAGATCTGGCTGGGTCTCCCTGCCCACTCTGGCTCTAAAGGTTACTTTTAAACAAAAGGATATATATTTTTTTTCCTGAGATAAATGTATAAATATCCTATAATTAAATTTTTCTAAATTGCTTTGGAAATATTTTATTTCTTCCCACCACTAAAAACTAAGACAGAGTATAGATTTCTCCATTAAAAACCTTTAAGCAATTTTCCAGGTAGCTGTCATTTCCTTTGGCTAGACAGCTCTCACATCTCATCTCTATCCACAAACCCTACACATCATTTAAGAACTAACTTAAGGTCTTTTACTTCTGTCCAGCTCTCCTTCACTTCCCCAACCTATCACACAGTTCTTTTCCTTTCAATAACTTCAGTACAGTCCATTAATTTCATTAGCATATAATTATATTCTTGTATTTCTTAACTGTTTCATAGTGTGTCATTGACATTTCAGTAATTTGAATAAGTTCCCTCCTCTGTCACTCTCTCCATGCCTTACTGGTGCCACGAAATCTACTTGATTGGTTGGAATATCTTATATTCACTAGTGCTCCCTAAGGAGTACTTTGAAACGTTGGGGCTGGCAAATGAACAGGAAGAACCACCTCTAATATATTCATAGGAAATAATTTACTTAAAGGGTTTTTTTTAAAAAAGAGTAGAATGGATATTAAACAAAATAAGGTAGCAACACATGTTGCTGACTCAATCTGTTAAACTCATTTATAGAGTTTGATGTATATTCTTCTGTCAGTCTGTCTCAAGAGTCATCCATGGGTAATTGTATGTACTGTGTTTATTCAGATTAACTGCTCCACTTACTGGATGAAGTTCTTCCCTGAATCCTCCCAAAGCCTCAAAGCAGCTGGATCCCAGGAGCACACCTTCTCCACACCCCCATGGTTCTTTCCCAGGGTAGTTTAGACACCTTCACGAGGTTAGCCAATACCCTCATGAGGGCATGTCTTATCTCCCCAACAGGAAGAGCAGAGACTTCCTACAGAGCCACACACTTAGTCACAGACACAGTGTAGGCAAGCAGAAGGAATGCTTCCTGATGACCAGTCTTTTTGTCAGATTCCTGGATCACATTTCCTGAATCATAACGAATGTGTACAAAGGACCTGTATTCTTTCAACCCCTAGGAAATAGTAGAGGGGAGGAAGACATTTGGTTAAGGCTCAGCACAACTACCTTATGGTACCAGTGCCAGGAGGAAATACTTGAGACACTTTCAAAGGGCACTTTAATTTTTTCTACCAGAAGAGCCTCTGTTCTATTTACATTCTGATTTTCTCTCTGCCTGTTCTGGGCATATCCTTGAGGTTTGTTTCATCTACTTCCCTCTGGCCTGCCTATAGCATCATTCAGATGGCACTCCAAATGACTTTTAGCCAACAAAGGTAAAGGTGTCTTCTCTTAATATTTTTCTTTTTTTTCTCTTAATATTTTTCTATTAACATTTTTGCAGAGGCAGCAAAAGCAAAATAATGTATCCTTACTATTATATGTGTGATAACATGAACTATTAAGTTAAGAGGCCTGGAAGGGACACAAGTCTTTACAAATTGTACTTGCAAGTACTGTAAGCACAGTACTAATAGCCTCAGAAATCTTTCATAAAAATTTCAGAATATGAGGTGGCAAGATGGGTGAGGATATGGGCCAGGAATTTAGTTTAGCTTAGTAGTGCAGCACCTGCCTGGCAAGCATGAGGTCCTTTGTTGATTGCCATTACCAGGGGAGAAAAAAGGTGATGACACCTGAGAGATGCTGGGGGGAATGATAGTAATATTGATACAGGAATGGTATTTCTCTTCTAAAGTTCTGGTTCACATCTGAAATCAGAAAAAATAAAGTATCACAAAATTCAGAATAATGTAACTTGATCTTGTATTGCAGCAAGAAGTGACTGTCAGATACATCAGTCTACCAGCTTGGATCTGGTTGATTTTGTAAGGCCACAGCTATGTTATCTTCTAATATGGAAAAATTGCTACTCCTGATACAGAGAAATATATGTTTGCCTAAGTAAGAGATCAGGCTGAATAGTTTCCTAAGATCATCTTACCCTATGATTCTTTGAAGGGAGCCTGAAAGGATGAACATTAGAGAAAGACTAAGACAGTCATGAGTTGCCTATGCAGTAGAATCCAGTAGAATCCAGTAGAATTAGAAATGATAAAAAAAACCTGACCTTTAAAAAATATTTGTGTTTCCATATCATTACCTCAAAGATTCTTAAGTTTTGTATGTGAAATAAAGTAGGCAACAGCGATTTATTTTCAAAAAAAAACAAAGCAAAAACCATTGTGATTGAAGAACACCAAATCTAAACATAGAAAGGTAGGAGGTACCTCTCCAGAAGGTAGAACAGGGGACCTAGGTCACTTTATGTCACGTTTGTACAGAAGAAGATGAGCTTATGGAACCCATTACTCTAAGAGGTGTCACTGGTTGGGCGTGTTGAGAAGCTTAAAAAGGTTTGGAGCAAATTCATGGCTAACAGTGGGGCATTAAAGGAAACTTTTCAATATCAACATTACAGAAGCTGTACTCTCCATAGCTTCTCATAGTATTCTGTTATAAACAAAAACCTGAGTTAAAAAATATTATAAATACTAGTGCAATGGTTGAAAAATGATACTTTCAGTATTAGTGTAATAGCACTAGTTAGCAGTAACTAACGTTTTTACTCAGAGTTTGGTACTCTGTTGTGTTTTATTTGTTGATTCATTTCATTCTCACCAAGACTGGTATGGGATAGGCATCTCTATTTTAGGTTGAAGGAAACTAAGGTCTAAGAGTTAAGTAACTTACCCAAATCACAGAGCTGGTGAGGGGTCAAACCCAGGACATGAAGCAAGTGCCATAACTCCAAACCCACACTCTTATGTTGTGTGCTGCCCAGTGAGCCTGTACTGACAGTCTGATTTTACACCCAGACGCTAAACAGACTGAGGACTTCAGGCACTCAGATCCTCAAAACGCGACCTTTCAAACAAAGCTCTACCAAAAGGGAACAAATTAACAGGAGACATTTCTTGAACTACATTATTAAAACGGTGTTTTAGAAACATGAAGAACCACCGTTCATTGCATTTTTGATGTCTCTATTCAAACTATTCTATCTATTCCATTTTACCAACAGTCACATTATTGATAGTCATATTCCCCTAGATAACATATCAATAATAAAATGACTTAAATTGTCTGTTACTCAATGTGAATATTTAGAATCTCAGTATTCAGTTCCATAAGGAAAGTTTAATTTTCAAACAAAAGTAAAAATGGGTGCTTGTTAAATGCATCACACAGCAAAAGCACAAGGCTGCAATAAATCAACACGTTACCTGGGCCAACTAAGACACAGTGGGTTGCGAACTACTCAAATCGGCCAAAGAATGAACCAATACCAAACATTTACAAATGAACCAATATCAAACATTTACATTATCCTGGTGTCATTATATAAGCAATAAAATTATCATGCATCTTCAAAGCATGCAAGCAACTTCTATTAAATGAGATACCCTGAGAAACTGATTGAACAGAAATATTGAGATGAGACTGACTTGAGATATTTTTGAAATATCTTCAAATCATCCAGATCCAAATATCTGCCCACAAGAGATAAAAACTGGTGCTGAAAATGATCCTAAAAACATGTATCTTGTGTATAAAATATACCACTGCCACAGATTTGTGTAGCATTTACCAGGCCCTACCCAAGCACTTTGGCATCTATCAATTCATTTATAAGAGCTCACTACAACCTCAGGAAGCAAGTCCCATCATTATCCCCACTTTACAGATGAGAAACAAAAGCACAGAGATTAAGTAACTCACTCAAGTTTACCATTTAAACCAAAGTAGTCTGGCACCAGCACTGATGCTCTTAACTACTAGAGAAAACTGTCTGTAAGAACTCAATATAATCTGGAATTAATGAAAGATAGTATTTGTTATTTATGCAAGAGGCAACCCACAGTCAGTTGTGTCCACTACCTTGATATAAGCCAACAGAAATTCAGATAAAAACAAAAAACTAGTTGTCCACCAACTAGTCATTTCAGTTACATATTCTGACTTGAATTACCTTTGTTAATATACTAATTTTGCTTTGTTAATATACTCATCCTATATAGCTTTGATTGAAATACTTGAGAGCCACTGTAGTTTGTTTTCTGGTGTACAGATGGTCCCTGTTATACAGTGGTTTGACTCAAGATTTTTGACTGTATGACAGTGTGAAAGGGATACACATTTAGAAATTGAGCTTGTAATTTTGAATGGCAACCTTTTCCCAGGTTAGTCAGATGCATCTCTTGAGTTGCTTGAGCAGTGGCAGCCAGCAAACATGCTATAGTGTGCTGTGTGGCTAAGCTGTGATGTTTGATAGTTTGGGTACACTGAATACATTTTAGACTTACAAAATTTTCATTTTCCCATGAGTTTTTTGAGACATAATCCCATTTTAAGTCAAGGAGGGTCTATATTGTTTACATCAAAAGCCTATGTTTATGACAAAAGGCTGTATTTGGGGATGTAATGAAAAGATCAAACTTGCTGTGGAACAAACCATTGAAGGAGTTAAAGTGGCAACTCAGACAATCCAGAGACAATCTTCTCCATCACTTGAGGGCTTGGGCTTGCCGGTGGCTACAGATGTGTCAGTTCTACCTAAGGAAGCAGAGCTGGCAGTCAAGGCCTTGGTCACTGACCACATATGCCAGAACATGCAAAGGTCAAGCAGTGTCAGAGGCAATTCATCAGATGGTATCCAAAGGAGTGGAATGTGTCTGCGACTTGTCTATTTCTCTTGTCTAAACAATATTCTTCATGCAAGGACTTACAGTTAATAAGCAGGCAGTCAATGTCATGTAACTTTATTGTAAAAGAAAACAAATCATAAATTATATCATATTCTATCATTTATTTTGAAGGAGTATTTCCTTTTTCAATGAGAGAATTTAGTGACCTGTGAAAGATAATGGAAACTCTAGTTGTGAGGAATACGGAGAAATATCTAGCTTTTTGCTTGGGTTTTTTCTAGGGGAGTTTTCACCTAAAGCAGATAGTAGGATTTTAGAGTTTGCAGTGAATTCCTCTGACATTCTGAAGCAACTTCAGTTTCTTCCTTTTTTTTTTTTAACCTGATATAAAGACTTGAATAGAGGAAAGGTAGATTACTAGGCAGTGGGGTCCTGGAAGGAGAGTTCTCTGTATTCCTCTAAAATCTTGGGAACCCAAAGCCCTATTTCAAATAGAAATGGAACAATGTTGAACGATAACCTAACTTTCACACTGTCTGGATACTGAAAGAAACAAAAAAGCAGTATCTATACAAGACATAGTCTGTCTTAGCGATAAGACAACACTTGAAAATAGAAGTACATGACAGCAAATAAAAGATAGACAAGAGCCAAGCATGGTGGCACAGTCCTATAATCCCAGCACTCAGGAGGCTGAGTCAGGAGGATCGGTAGGAGTTTGAGACCAGCCGGGGCTACAAAACAAGCTGAAGGCCAGCCCAAACCACACAGTGAGACTCTGTCTCAAAAAGACAATCAATCAATCAATCAATCAATCAATAAGATAGGTGATAGGAAGTAGGGAAATAGCTCTTTCTCAAATGGGAAAAGGATCAAGAGATAGAGGGAGAGAGGGGAAGCAGATTAAAAAAAGAAGAAGAAAGAACCCATGTTTACGTACATGTACCAACTCCTCACAAGGAGATGTAATTATGTTCTGCAAATAGGTACTAATAAAAAATATCTATAGTTCCACAGGCAAAATATAAATATGTATATACATTTAATAACATTTTAATTTGATGAATTTTCAAATGTGAAAGAAACTTTGTAAATAAGTGCAAAAGACTATTATTTTAAATAAAATCACTATCATACTGGGTTTAGGATCACTCACAGGCTTCTTACTACTGCCAAATCTGATACAAGAGGTTTGGCTTTTCGATACAGCTTGAAGCACAGAGGCTGTTGGATACCTCAGAGAAATAATTAAAATAGTTATGCATATTTAAAACTTTAAAAGGAAAACTTGCCACTTTAGTAAAGTAACATGTGGGCAGGAGACACAGAAAAAATTAAGTTTCCTATAAAATGGAGACTTGAATAATTTCTTTAAAACTAAAGAAACATTGGGAAGTTTTTCTGATTTTTTAAGAAGGATAATAAAAAAATAAAAAGCATTCAGTGCAAAAAATTCTTCTGACAGACTAATAAGGACTTTAAATATGATAATCTGGTGTTTATCTGTGATTTGCTTTTGCAGTTTTATCAGCTATTATTCAAGAGCTATAAAATGAAGAATACCTAATTGCCTCCTGGAGAAAAGTATTACTACTGAAATGACTTAAGCAAACACATTCTGAACTAACAAAGTATTTAAAAATAATTTGAGCTGAAAAATGAATGACAGCTAAATGAGGGCCATTAGCCGTTCTACAGGTGCCCCTGGCCACAGCCCACTTTGCTTTTATTGAACACCCACCAGCTTCGGACAGCTTTCCACAGCAGTGTGTCAAATACCTTGGTAACTTGATTTTTTTCCTTTCCCTTGCTATAATGCCTGTCAGCTTAGAGTACTGTTCTATCTACTGCCAGGTAAACTCATAGTAGAGAATGTGCTCAGCTTCTACACTGATGTTAGCTCTGTTGTTTGAGATAAGTTAGGTAAAATGGAAGGGAAAAAAAGATAGATTTGTGTTATGATTTGAGTCTGGATGTCCCTCTTCTTGTCTAGTCTGCTCAGCCATTATTTCTCCACTTCTGAGCAAAATACAAGCAAAAAAAGTTATTTACCTATGCTTATTTAGGAAATATTAGTGTCAGATTTAACGCTTTCATGTGAAAAGTATCTACTTACACAAATCAATTCTCTGTCTCTTTCTCTGTATCTCCTACTTCTGTCTCTCTCTTATTAAGAAAAAAGCACAGCATTTCTATGAAAACAGAGGCACCCCATTACAAAAATTACATGGGAAACTTTGCTTAGACCTCAGTTACATTGCACAGAATCTAGTAGACACTAAAGATGTATTATTAAGTGAATGATGACTTAAAAAGTAAACACATAAGTGGAGTTTCAGAAATTTGGATAGGATCCTCTTTGACCGTGCCTGAGTCTAAGCTGTACATCTACAGAGTAAAATCCCATTGGGCAGGCCAACGAGCACCAGCCTGGAAGATGTTCTAATGCCATCTAACAACATTAAATAATGAAGACATTCAGTGCAAACTCCAAAAGATAAGACCTTGAGAGTAGGGTGAATCTACACCATAAACATTCCACCAACAAAGGTTAAAAAAAAAAACATGAAAATATCAAGGTGATCTGCAAACAACTTCATTGACTACCAAGAAAAAACAAAACTCAAACCTCCAATAAAATAATATAGACAAAATCTTGCATACATAAGCTTACTAGTTTTTTAAGAAAGGGAAAAATGAATTTTTAGAAGGAAAGAATTTGATCAGCTGAAACAGATCCAGGGCTGAAGATGTAGCTCTGTAGTGCTGCACCTGCCCAGAAAGTGTAAGACCCTGGGTTCAAATTCTGATACCAAATAAGACAAAAATGAAAACAATGAAAAATGAAACAAGACAAAAGATAAAAAAAAAACCAACCTACCTTGCTGAACATAGTTATGCACACCTCTAATTCCAGCATCTGAGAGTCTGAGTTACAAGGACTGCCACAAATTTGAGGCCAGCCTGGGCTACACAGTCATTTCATAGCCAGCCTGAACTATATACTGAAATCCTGTCTCAAAGAAAGAAACAAAAAAAGAAAAGAAAATGAAAGTAATGGGTAGAGCAGAAAATAGAATTATAAAAAGATACTACAAACACATTCAAGGATTAAGGGAAGACAGAAACATAAAAAAAGAAACTATAAAAAATGGAAACTATCAAAACAAGGTAGCAAATGAACTTCTCAGATCCAAAAATATATATCTTAAATAAAGAAATTACCTGGGAGAGTTTAACATTATTCAGTGCAGAAAAAGACTTATGATCATTATAGAAATTAAAGAAAACTGAAAAGAGAAACGTAAAAGGCAAAACACAAAAGAACAGAGCTTCAGTGACACATAGGACAATATCAAGTGACAGTATTAAGTGTATATATATCTTTGAAGCCCTGAGAGGATTAGGGAGATAAATGAGGCAGAAATACATTCAAAACTACAAGTTTACAATCTAATAAAAATTACCAA
This sequence comes from Cavia porcellus, assembly GCF_034190915.1. Taxonomy (NCBI): domain Eukaryota; kingdom Metazoa; phylum Chordata; class Mammalia; order Rodentia; family Caviidae; genus Cavia; species Cavia porcellus. The sequence continues at coordinate 214,244,832 of NW_026947484.1, forward strand.
TCCAAAAAAAAAAAATTACCAATCCAAAAATCCACAGAGCCAACAAATCACAAGCAGGAAAAACACATGAAAGTAGATCATAATCAGATTCCTGAAAATTAGTGATAAAGAGAAACTTTTAAAATTAGTCTCTCACCCCAAAAGTTGGAGTATATTTAGAATAACAACGATACCACTTATCTTTGACTTCTCCTCCACAGCAATAGAAGCCAAGCGACAATCGAATGGAATGTTTTTAATGTACAATGGAATGGAATGTTTTTAATGTTAAACAAAACAAAACATCAAATGAAAATTCTTCATCCAGAGAAAAATGTTAAAGGAAAAAAAAAAAAAAAACCCACCATCAACCTAAAGTTTTATGTTCAGTTAAAAATATTTCAATTGTGGAGGAGAATCAGAACTCCCGAGATCCAGCCATGGTGGGACTCAGGCAGCTTATTCACCTGCCCTCTTGGTAAGAACCCATGGTGTGGGCTAGGAAGAGAACCATTACCTGTGAGCCTACTGCCAGGTGAGCTGAAAATCAAGCACCCTTCCCCCACCTGCCCCCTCCCCGCTTAGCTCCTGGGGATAGATGTTTCAACATCTCTTGGGAGGATGACCATATGCAGTATAGCAAATATGGGGGATTTCCTTCTATCTTCTGTTTGAAGGCAAAGGTTGTTTTCACTGTTTTGTTATGTTTCTTTTGCTCTACTCAGGATTCTCAATTGGTTTTATAATGTTCTATTTTTGGTTTGATTTTGCCATACCTAATTGACTGGACAACTATTGTGAAGTTAAAGAGATATACCATAGTACCTATTCCTACTATCCCAATATCCTACTGTGAAATCCTGTACCAATTTCACTGCACTGTGTTGATTGGCTTTGTTCTGTCCTATGCTGTTACATTTTTACTACCTTCAAAATAAAATTTAAAAAAATATTTCAGTTGTGACAGAAAAATAAAGCCTCTTCCTGATAAACGAAAGATTACAGAAGTCATTGCTAGCAGATCTGCATAATAAGTGACTATTAAGGAACTTCCAGTTCTTTAAGTGAATGGAAAATGATACTACCTTACAAACTCGGACACACATAAATGAATGAAGAGCAATGGAAGTGGTAAACACAAGAGCATATGTAAAATTATATTTTTTAAATTTTAGGTTGCTAAAAAGTTTAAACCATTTAAAGCAAAAACAGTAACACTATTTGTAAGGTTTATGGTATAATGCTGAAATAAAATGTAAAATAGCATAGAAGAGAGGGTGGAGAGAACAAGTACAGCCTTGGAGGTTCTAACATTGTATGTGAAATGGTATAATACTACCTAAGAGTAGATATAAGTCAGAGTTGTATAGTTTAAGCCTTAGAACCACTACTTAATTTGAAATAACAAAATATAGCCACTAAAGAACTAATACAAAAGAATGAAATAATAAAAAAACAAGGAATGCAAAATGTATAGAACAAAGAACAGATAAAGCAAATAGAAAATAAATACCAAGATAGTAAACTTAAATATGGTTTACTCAGACAATCTAATTAAAAGGTAAGGTCTATCAAACAAACAAAACCCAAGACCCAACTGTATATCTGTCCACAGAAATGCATACAAAACTTAATGATGACAGTAAATGGGAAAAAACATGCCATGTGAATACTGTTAAAATTGGAGTAGTTACATTTATATCAGCCAAAATTGACTTTAAACAAGGTATGCTACCAAAATAAAGATAATTCATAAGTAAAAAAATTAACTCACCAAAAAGATACACCAATCATAAATGTGGATGCAACAAGTAAGAATTTCAAAATAGATGAAGCACAGACAGGAAAAGAAAAATAGATAAAACACATAATTACAATGAAGAGAATTCACTAGTCCTCTCTTAGTAATTTATAGAACAAGAAGGCAGAAAATTAGTAAGGCTATAGAATATGAGAATAATATTATGAATCAACTAAATTTGATTGATTTATAAAATAGTACATCAAACAATGCCAGAATGCACATTATTTTCAATTGTACATAGAACAATTGCAAAGATAAACATGTGGTGGACCATAAAATAACAATTTAAAATATCAAAATGATTCAATATTCATTCTTACTAAAAAAATTAATTTAAAATTCAGAAACAAAAGATGTCTTGAAAAATCTCCAAGTTCTGTGAATTAATGTAGTGATAAAGTTGTGTATAGTGGTATAAAACCATCATTCTAGTACTCAAGAGGCTCAGGTGGAAGGCTCAATTGAGTCCAGATGTTTGAAATCAGCCTTGCCTGTTAACATGGTAAGGTCTTGTCTAAATAAAGGTGTTAAATGTATTCTCCTAGAATGTATATAGCCTTATATTCACTATTTAGCATCACAAAAACAAACAAACGTACACCAATAAATAATCCATAAATCAAAGAAAAAAATCAGAAGAAAAAGTAAAAGTATATTGAACTGAATAATAATTATATAAAGTATATTGATATTTGTTGGGTATGTAAGAGAAATGTGCTGTTGAGTAAGTAATACGTAGGAGAGAAATATGCAGCTTTAAATGCTCACATTAGAAAGAAATAAAGATTTGAAATTAATTACCTAAGCTTCCATTTTCAGAAGTTAAAAAAACACCATATTAAACACAAAGTAATTAAAAATAAATTAAAAAGATAAGAGAAGCAATAAAATATAGAACAGATTACAAAAAACAGTGAAATTGAAATTCAGTTCTTTGCAAAGATCAATAAAATCAATAAACCTTTAGCAACACTGCTCAAAGGAGAGACCACGAAGAGACGAAAGCAGAACCAGCGTTAGAAATGAAATAGGAGGCACTGCTACAGATCCCACAGATTACTTAGTAAGAGATAATAATGAAATGTTTTTGAATTTGAAAAATTCCATAAAATAAGTTCCTTTAAGACATAAATTGTGAAAATGGACAAAAGCAAACATTCAAGAGTGTAAGGCAGCCTCTGTCTATTTACTTGAGTTTATAAATAAGAATTTTTCTACAAAGACTATTCCAGGTTCAGAGGGGCTCACTACTTAATTTCATCAAAAGTTTAGAAAAGAATTACTAGCAATCTTATACAAATTCCTTCAGGAAAAGAGAAAAGAATAGTTGTGGATTTATTTTATGAGTCTAGCACTTTTCCTGATACCAAAATCAGAGAAAGAAACTCCCACAAAACTTTAAGATTAGTTTATAAACAGAAGACATAATCTTTAGCAAAATAATAGAAAATCTAATCTAACAACATCTAAAATCCTAACCTCTTATAACAAAATAGGATTTGCCTCTTTCCAAGGTTAACACTGAGAAAATCAATATAATTTACTATATTAATAATAGAGGAAATCATATAGTCATCTCAAAAAAGCAGGAAAATAATTTGACTACATTCAGCACATACTCATGATAAAAACTGTCAATGACCCAGAAATTCTACATCTAATCATAAATGCAAAGGATATGAAATCAATATGTCAAAGAGATATCTGTCTCCCATGTTCACTGCAGCTTTATTCACAATAACCAAACTATGGAATTAATCAAGTATCCATTAAAAATGAATACATAAAAATATGATATATCTATGCAATGGGATGTTACTTTTTAAAAAAGGAAACATTGTCATTCATAACAGTATGAATGAACCTGATGGATACTATGATTTGTGAGGTAAGGCAGGTACAAGTAAGACTTATACGCAGAATTTTAAAAAGCGAAGTTCATGAAAGTAGAGAGTTAACACAGAAGACTGAGGGCTACCAGACACTGGAATGGAAAGTAGGAAACAGGGAGTTGTAGGTCAAAGGATACAAATTTTCAGTTGTACAAAAAAAATAACTTTTTAGGTCTACTGGACAGCAAGGTGAGTACAGTAAAAATAATGTATAAAATAGTTCAAAAAACGGAGAGAAAATTTCAAATCTTACCACAAAAATGATATTAACCAGCTTGATTTAAGCATTCCACATTAAACACACTTATGACAAACCACACTGCACTCTACAAATATATAATTATTTATCAATTAAAAATATTAAATTGAAAATAAAATAATAGAGAAATAGAAAAATATGCTTTCATTTTGATAAAGGGCATCTAAAAAAGCCCCTATACTTGGTATTTTTGTAGTGAAAGAATAAATGCTTTTCTATGAAATCACAAATAAGCCCAATATATTCACTCTACACCTCTATTCAATACTGAACCACAGGTTCTAGCTAGTACAGTAAGTGAGAAAACAAAATCAAGGCATACAGACTATAAAGGATGAAATTAAATTGTCTTTATTCATAGAAAACATGATCTTGTGTTATGGCCTCAGACACCATGACCTCAAATTCCCATCTGAAGCCCTAAACTTCAAGGTGATGGTATCAGGAAGCAGGTCTTTTAGGAGGTGATCAAGTCATGAAGGCAGAGGACTCAGGAATGTAGTTAGTGCCTTAGAAAAGAAAAGAAATTTAAAAATGGACCTCTGAGATGAATACACAGTTCTGAGATGAAGAAATACAAATGCAAATAAGTACATGAAAAAAATGTTCATCATCATTAGTCATTAGTCACTATAGAAGTGCAAATTAAAACCACACTGAGATTCCATCTCACTGCTGAAAGAATGTCCAGGATCAAGAAAACTACCAGCAACAAATGCTGGAGAGGCTGTGGAGAAAAAGGAACTCTCCTGCACTGTTGGTGGGAGTGTAGACTGGTACAGCCATTGTGGAGGTCAGTCTGGAGATTCCTCAAAAAGCTGGGATTGGATGTCCCATTTGTTCCAGCTATTCCACTTCTAGGCATATTCCCAGAAGAACTGAAAAGATTATACCACAGTGATATATGTGCACCCATGTTTATAGCAGCACAATTTGTAATAGCCAGATCTTGGAAACAACCTAAATGTCTATCAACTGAGGAATGGATAAAAATGTTGTGGTATTTTTATACAATGGAATACTACTCAGCTATAAAGAATGATCACATTGATATATTTATAAATAAATGGATGCAACTTGAGACCATACTCATAAGCGAAATAAAACAAACTCACATGTATAAATACAGTATAGTCTCCCTAGTGTAAGAAATGGTATGAGTACATAAGAGTTTATAACAATCATGATTCCCCATTACATTGCTCTGAAGCCTTATAATGTCTGCATGCATTAGTTGGAATGGTATTATCCTAGTTTGTTTGATTTTATTATTTGAGATAGTATGAACCGCTATTTTAAAGAAAATAAGACATTAGAATAGCCAGTGCTGAGTTAGTATCATTTTACGCTGAAGTCCTACTATGCTTTTGTTTTTCTGTTTCCTTTGGTTCTATCTTATTGGATATTATTATGTATGATAGTATAAACAAATTTTCTATGAAAAATGAGATAATATAGTAGCCATTGTTCGTTCTCTGCTATTTGGTTCTGAATGCCCTGTAATGCTTTCATTCTCTTGAAGAGTTTTACACTGGTTTGTTATGTTTGATACTATCGTATATGAAGCTATGCTCAACTATTTCAAAGAAAGAGACATTATGGTAGTTATTGTTAATTATGGGTTGTCTCGTGCTAAAATGCTGTGTTACTTGCATTGTTCTGATCTGATCTGCTTTGTTATATCCTCTTTTGTCTTAATCTATTTAAAATAAAGAAAAGAGAAGACAGAGAGTTAGCCCACCCTATCTATCATGTGAGGACACAGCGACAGGTACTACAGTCTATGAGGAATAAGCCCCCTCAGCAGACACTGAATCTTTTGATGTCTTCTTGGACTTCTCAGCTTCTAGAATAGAAAAATGAATTTCCATTGTTTTAAAACTATGGTATTTAATATAGCAGCTTAAGTGGACTATGACAGTCTTTAACATAAAATATTATCCTATGAAATCCTCAAAAAATCATCAGAATTGATAAATGAATCTAGCAGTATTACAACATTCAAAGTAAACACACAAACATCAATTTTCTGTCTGTTAGCAAAAAAATTAGATACAAAATACATACCATTAACAATAGCACTTTCCAGAGTGATAGAAATATTTTATAACTTGGACTATTGATTACACAACTATATATATATATTTTCAAAAGATTTTGAAATATACACCTAAGTGGGTGTATTGATGGCATATAAATTATATTTGCATGAAGTTGACTTTTTAAAGTAACAAAAGGCACTAGAAATGAAACAAGTGGAAGTTTTCTTTACTATTTATCATACTATAAAGAATAAAACTTCAAGACCTTTTTGAAAGCAAAATGAATTACTTGGCAGTCATCTTTTGTTCTAATTTGGATCTCATATGTTCCCCAAAGGCCATGTGTTGAAGGCTTAGTCATCAGTTGGTGATGCTTCTGGGAGGTAGTATATCTTTAAAGAGGCGGAGCCTAGTGGAGGAAGTTAGGTCATTAGGGGTGTGACACTGAAGAGGATGTTGAGGCCCTGACTTCTTTCTCTCTCTCTCTTTGGCTTTCCCAATCACCCTGTTAACAGGGTCCTCTGTTACATGCTCCCTGTCATGATGCACTGTGACACCACAGACCCAAGGACAGCAGGACCAAGAGACCATGGACTGAGCCTTCTGAAATTATTAACCAAAACAAATGTTGCCTCCTTTTATGTTGTTTATCTCACGTATTTGGTCACAGCAATGAAAAGCTAGCACATCCTTGGGTTATTTCTTATCTATTTTTGTGTGACTGGAAATTGTTGACTATTAGAGATTGATACATGTAAATTAATTCATCATCTACCTTATTTGTCAAGGCAATAATTTAGAAGTTTTACTTCATTCTTATCTTTCCTTACTCCTCACTTCTAATCTAGTCCTGAATTCTGCCTCTGAATCACATCTTGAATTCATCTCTCTCAATGTATTGCTCCTACCACCATCATAGTTCAAATCACTATCATCTCTTTTAGAATAATGTAATTGTCTTTCATTAACCTTTCTCCATTCTAATCTTCCTTTCCTAATAATCTACTTTCTATGGAACCAAAAGAGTAGTCTCATCAGACACAAATTAAATCACATTATTCCTGGTTAAAACTTTCCATTAGTCTCCACTGCACTTAGAATAAATCTGTATCCTTTACATTGACTTACAAGCCCTGCGTGATTGGGTCATAGCTTATACCTTTGACTTTATCATGAGCTATTATCATTCTTCCTACCACACTTCAGCCTTAACTAGTTTCATTTCCTCAAACAGAAGAAAGAATTTTCTTCTTCCAGGACCTTTGAATTTATTTTCTCTGCCTAAAATATGTTTTCTCAGCTTTTCACTTGAAGGGTCTGTTTTCATCCTTTAAATCTCAGCTCACTGTTAGGCCCTCACAGAGCCTCTCCAGGTCATCCAGTGTAAAGAAGTCTTCCCCTGTCCGCTTTTTGCATGTAACTTATCACAACTAGGAACACAGGTCAAGCCTTGAAAAGACCTGAGGCAGGAATAAAAGTAGTCTCAGAAAGATAACAGTAATGTACACTATTATGTGCCAGTCTCTGTTCTAGGATCTTTATACATATTAAGCGACTTAATTCTCTTAGCAACCCTAAAGGTAAGAACTAAAATAGTCATTTCACTGATGAGAAAACTGAAGCACAGACAAGTGCAATCACTTGCACAAGGACATGTAGTCCAGACGGTGTGGAACCTGAATTCTAAGCCAGTAATCTGGTTCCAGAGGCCCTTTTCTTTTTTTTTTTTTTTTTTTTACACTTTTTTTTTCTTTTTTTACCAGTACCGGGGATCGAACTCACGACCGCCTGCTTGCAAGGCAGGTGCTTATGCCACTGAGCTAAATCCCCAGTCCCAGAGGCCCTTTTCTTAAGCATTAAGCATTTTGGAAGAAGGAATCCTTTTCTTGTGAAATGGGGAGAAAATTCAAAAAATAAAGACACATTTCAATATGGAAGAACAAAGGATATTTGAAATAACTCATAAATATTGTCTTTCTTCGAGTAATAGAAGTTCAAGTCATCTTTGGGCCTAATGATACTGGATAAAAGAATGGTTAGAGAATTGTGGAAAGACATACAGATGTGAAGTAGTCCCCATGGGGAACAAATAAATGACTGCCAGGCAGTACTAACAGACTGGAAATCATAAATGTGTGATTGGGGTCATCAACAGTTACACCTTTTTCTTCAGCAGTATTTGACACCACAAGCACAGAAAACCAACTTTAGTTTATTTGGGATTTGTGATTGAATGAGTAAGGATAAAAAAGGATCAAGGGATGAAAGAATTAAAGGTACTAATAAGTGTGTGAATGAAATATTCAACAATAGGCCAGGACAAGTCATGTGGGAAGGAGTCAAGAGTAAGCAGAAAAGGACAATGTAGTAATAGTATTAAGGAGAAAAATGTGTGTGCCTAGGGAAAAATCGGCAAATGTAACAGTATTTTAACTATTGGTAATTCTGGAAAACAGTAAATATCTGAATAATGATTCCATTTTTGGCGATATTAAGTAATGATCTATTGTTAGATTCTGAAATACAACATGAAATTTATATGATATCTTGGATTTTCTTTAATTCAAGAAAAGAAGTGAACAGAGTTTTTGATGGGCAAGATTGACCGTGGAGTGTTGCTTGTTGGAACTGGGTGATCATTACATGAGGGTTCTGGCCAATGGCTATGTTGAAAAGTAACTAGAAGCCAGGCATGGCGACACACACCTCTGGGAAGTTGAGGCAGGAAGATTGCAAATTCAAGCCTGGGCAACTTAGCAACTTAGTGAAATATTGTCTCAAAATTTTTAAAGAAGATGAAAATGGAAATCTCAAGAAGGGCTGGATATGTAGTTCATTGTAAAGGCTCTAGGCTCAATCCCTAGTACCATACACATACACACACACACACACACACACACACACACACACACAGCATCTAGAAGAATCCATTTGGGAACACAATTTTGGTCAAAATATTTAATTTCTTTTCTACATATTTATTATAAGTGATACCCAGAGTATTGTAAGGTCTGAAACCACAGGGTCAGATTTTCAAATCCAGAGCTAAGTACATATATTAAATTTACCCTGCTTATTATATATCAAGCTCTTTGAAAAGGATTTAACCGATGTGAATCAACAAGGAGCCAACTATAAAGTTTTGAGTCTACTTCAGCACAAGTACTCTCTAGTAGCCTAAAAAATTTATAAGTATAAAATATTTTCATTTTTACCCCTTCCAAGGGGTTGGCACTTGCCAAGTAATAGCACAAGATAATAACTGTAAAAAGCACAGAACTTTGTTATAAAACATAAATTTATATTTATATTTATATGCACATACACATATATATTTGTAGATGCATATAGACACATCATTTAATATCATGCTCACTTATAAAAATGTCAAGGAGTTAAGTACAACAAACTGCAAATTATTTTAAATGAATTATATGCCAGGTAATTCTATTCAATATCAAAAACTTGTAATTTGATCAGTCAAAATCTCTACAATTTGTATAATGCAGACATAAACTCAGAAGAAATGTCTGAGTCAAGTGAATGTTAAAACTATTCAGCAATTGTTCAGTAAAAATGTAGACTTGAGCAGTCGTATTTTCAGTATCTCAAATAAAAATCCTGTAAAACTTTTCCAAAGTCAGAAATGAAGCTTCTGATAGATATATTTCTTCTGTTATTTAATCTTAATTGCATTAATGTTACATCCATATTTCTACCCTTCTGTTTACATCCCTTCCATTAAAATCTGCCTCAGTCTTCTTGGATCAAAGGTCACAGAATGAAAACAGCAGAGCCCTTTCCAATTCAAAGTGGTTCCAAACTGTTATGAGAAATAGATCTGAATTTATAAAAGTCAAGAAGAGAAGCATGATGTCAAAAAGGCTCTTTAACTTTGTCATAGTGAAGTTATCAATAAGTACATGAAACACCGTCATCAATTAAATATGAAAGAGAATAAAAGATTGTTGTGTAAAATAACTGCTTAGAGAAGCAAAAAATAACAAATAAAAAGTAGATAGAAGCACCAAGAACCTTACTGCTGAACTCTGCAGAAGGCGCCTTCAAATAAATATTTCAAACCTTCATATGAATATTTTAAGCATGACAACTACACATAAACACACAGCCAAAGTGCTCAAATCCACTCAAGAAAGACTATTAAGTCATCAACTTGCTCCTGACAGGATCCACTGAATATGGCAACAGTGAGAAGTCAGGAGACAGTTGGAATCATTTCAAGACTGCTAATTTAACTTGTCTTAAAACCAACCAATGCTCAACGTGTCATCATCAATGTCATCTCATCGCAGTCTGAAAAGCCTTCGACCTAAAGCAAAAAGGTCCCCAAGTGCCACCCTTCTTGTCTACTGGTTGAAAATCTAATTGGTTCTGCTGACAGGCTTGGGAATTGGTAGGAAGGCTGTTCAGTTAATCTCCAAGGGCCAGCAAAGAGCTCAGTATCCATCTCTGAGCTTTGCTCCCTGGCTGTCGTCAAATGACTCTGATGGCAGTGCAAGCTCTTATGCTTCAGCTGTCTCCTGACTTCTGTTAAGTCAAATTCAATAAAGTTTGTCACTCAATAATCTGAGAGCTACCCAACAAAACCTCTTTGATCAATAACAGCTTGCCTGCTTGCACTTGGGAAGGTGACCTATTAAAGATTAAAAATACACCTGCTGCTTAAAGCAGAGAACATCATTTTTTACTTTTAAATGAAACTTCATCCACTGAAATCAGTTTAACTTAGACGTGTATATAAAGCATTGCAGGGAAAAACAGAAATGAAATTTTAAAAAAGGACAGCTCAGATAGGATGCTTTTTGACGTCTCAATAAAGTTGAATAACTTTAGGATTCTGTTATACTGCACTGTATTTGGGTCTTACATAAGAGATCTTCACCTGTTTTCCACTTTAGTATCACACACTCATTTATTTGTTGCCTGTGTAGGAACAAAGCTTTGATATTGCAACATTAATTCAATCCTTAATTAAAAAAAATAGTAATCTGTTGTCCAAATGCTCATTCTAGGAAAATGCACTCAATTCTTTAAAGCCACAACACTCTTTTTTATTGACGTGCCTTTCTTTGCCTATCCATATACATCAGTCAAGACGATGATCGGGTAGAACTCCAGGTAACTTCAAAGTTACTAAATAAAACAGTGAGTTCCAAGAGCAATAGCCCAAAACTATTGGGCAAAACTGACAAAACATTTTTATTCATATTTCACAGTTAAGCCTCCCACCTTGAAGATTAAAACTCTTCCACTAACCAAGAATTTTTAAATGACTAAAAATTTAATCAACATAATCGAGATGCTTTTTTCCAAATAAAAGAAAATTGGATAGAATTTTTTTCATTGTATGCCAAAGGCAGAGGACAACATCCTTTGGCCTCTTTCCCTTACCTAAAGAATGTATGTTTAGGATTCATTTATTTGCAATTCAGCTACAATAATTTAAAGATGTTTCATCATATTACAAGGAACATTATATAAATAGAATGAGATAGAACTTCTACAGAGCCATAATTATGGGTCAATATTAATAAAAGGTTCTGCTAGCGTTGTGACTCATGTGACTTCCAGTTGCCTGATTGGCAGCTGCTCCTACCATGTAGCAGATGAATTGCCTTGTAGAGACAAATGTGTCCACCTCTGAATGTATGTAGATCAGTCTCTCATGTGGGTATTTTTCATAAAGTTTAAACGTGTTTATTTTGTAAGGCATTAATTTTCTCCCATGACATTCCTGGCACTATCACATAGGACACATGTGACAAGGAGATATGGATTACATCTCCAACAGCCCCTAATAATTTCATCATAGTCTCTTTGAACTCTGCAGCTTTCCTGATCTGAATTAATCACTTCTCCCCTTCATTGGCTATTATCTCCTTAGTTTCATGCTTCTGGTTTTCTGCTTTCTGTTTGAAATATCTTCATCAAAGCAGCTGCATATGGAAACATGAGTTCATTTCTGCTTTCATTTGTTTTTCTCCTGATCTGTGTGATATGCATAGATCAAGGTTTTTAACTCCTGGATGTAGCAACACATAAAGTTCAGAAAGGCCAACTTAATCTAATTAAGGTTTTTCTGACTAAAATAAGGTAATGCTTCATGTCAGTTGAACCCTGGGATAAGGTGACTCATTTCAGAGGATATCTTAGTTTGCTCGATGTGTAGTTATAATGAGGTTGAGCTGAGAACAAGAAGCATTACTGTTATGATCACCTTTATTGGTGAATAAAAAAAATTCTTGAAGGTTGTTATATATATATATATATATATACACACACACACACATACACAGTCATATATATATACAAGTTGTATATATAACTTATAATAAAAAGCTTTTAAGTCATCTAAATTAAGTGACAATAATAAAAATATACATGGGTTATGAAATATCAGAATTAAAGACAACAAGAGAACAAAGTGGTCACTAGAGGTCTTCTCTCAGGGGAAGAAATTGATTAGAAATTGATTTAGAAGATGTAAAAACTTAAAGCTATAAAATAAGATGGCATGAGACGATCTCAGGATTTATTTGCAAAAACACATGGCGGGTAGGGTAGGAACAAACTTGCATTTGTCTAAGATCACTCACCAGAATATGGAGACTGGTTTGGAAAGTGCACCAGAATGAAAGTGGGGAGTCAGTAGGGTGCTGCTTCATGGCCCAGAACAAGCAACACTACTGGACAGAACAGAGGTGCAGCGGCACTTGCATTCCAAGGACAACCCACTGGACTTGTGGTTGGAAGTCAAGGGAGAAGGCATGCTCAGGCTGACCTCCGGGTTTCTGGAGGGCATGGTTGGTTGCACAGAAGTTTTCTTCACTGATCTAGGAAACTGGAGGGAGGGCAGGAGACAGAGTACTAGGTTGTCACCTCAGTTTTGAGCATTGCGCTCGGTGCTGTGCTTGCTGTGCCCTGCCTTGGAATCTCCCATCCCTAAGTGCACAGCCAGATCCTCTCTTCCTTCAGGTCCCCCGGCAGGCCACCATGTCCACTTTAATTATAGTCTGTTCCCTGCCCAGAACATGACTGTTGCTTCTCAAATGTACAGTTCAAACATCTCACCTAAACCCCATTCAATGTCTCACCTAAATGCCTCCAAACCTTTATCTTACTCAACAACTAGCATCATTTTCTGTCCTGCTTCTCAAGACAGAAACCAGGGAATTCTTTGAATCTTCACTTTTCTTCCTTTCTTCTGTAGTTTCAATTTCCAAGCGATCACCAACTCTAGCAATTTGTTCTGCTCTAGCCCTCTCTCAATCTGTCTACTTTTCTCTGCTCCTTCAGCTCATAAGGAATGCAGGTGATAATCACCTCTTACTCTGCTCAGTGCTCTTCTCCCACCCTAAAAGGTCTGACTTTGGGCTTGTATCTTTCTAATTCAGTCTCTATACAGCAGCCAGATCTGTCATTGTTCTGCTGAAGTTTGTCAGTTGTTCCCTACTGTCCTAAGCTAAAACCAAGCTCCTTAGAATGATTCATAAGACCCTTAATGATGTGGCCTCTACATCTCCACGGTCACCTCTTAGGACGCCTCATACACACAGTGTGCACCTCTTTCCTTTATACCATCAGCCGGCTCCCGCGGTGCCCTGACTCGCTCCAACCTTCCAGGTGGTCTCCCTGCTAACATACTGTGAACACGCCAAGTGACGTTTGCACTGGGAGTTTCCATTTGGCAGTTTTTCTGCCTTGAATATTCTTCTACTCTATAGTCATAGGGCTGGTTTTCTATGTGGTTTTCAGCATTTTATTCAAATGTTGCCTCAAAGAGGGTTTTCTTAACCTACGTACTGAAACTGCCCTCATTCCACCCAGTTCCAGTAGACTCCATCCTCATTTTCCTTTGTTTTCCAATGTTCTTGTCACCATTTGTCACAATATGTTTTATTTATTTTCTGTTTATCTTGCTCACAAAAATGTAGACGTCATACAAGCTGAGACTGGTCTGTTTTGTTCTCTGTATCTCTAGCATCTTCAGTGTGCGTGAACATAGGCAGTCAGTAAATACGTGCCTTTAATAGATAAGAAGAATGCAAGGCACCTTCCCACTATCTCAGTATTACTATTGTTGACTTCTCTGCCCCCTCACTGGACAGGAAATGTACTCCAGTCAGCCTTGTGTTTCCAAAACGTAACACAGTCCGTGGCACAGAGAAGCTCTCAAGTTTCCGTACACCCTTCTCTCATGTCCCCAGGGAAACTTCCTGCTTCACGTTGTGCCCTTTGCCCAAGATGCCACCTTCCATTTTTTCAGTTTCAAGTTCTAGTTCAAAAACTTACCTTTTAACAGAAGACCTATGATTTCTTCCCCTCAGGTATTATTTTAATTGAAAAAGAAGAATAAAAGAAAAAAAGTATTATAGTTTTTTTTGGAAGTAATCTATCCATAATCTCTATTATATTTATCTCTTTTATAGGGATTTTGGTTCTGCCTTGAATTGTGATTTTGAATATTTATCTTATTATTTCTATGAAATCATATTTTTCAGGCTGCTAGATTTCATGTCATCCAACCTTCTCATTCCATGAATGATGGGCCTGAAAACCAGAGGGTCTTATGACTAGTACCCGTTAGAATTCTGAAGTCAAACTGATATGTGTTGCTGCCACACCACTAATTGTATGGCCTTGGAAAAATCTGTAATCTTTCTATAACTAGCTTGCTTGTCTATAAAAGAGAAAATAAACTCCTCAGGATATTGTAAAATTTAATTAATGAAATATGAAGAGTTTAGAACAATGCTGGCTTCTTGTAAGTGCTCCGCAATGTCAGCCCTTGTTATAATTCTTAGTACTGATTCATCTGTGAACTCCTTGAGAGCTGGCTTCTGATTTATTCACCTTTCTATTCTATAACAAATCTTTGGCTACTTGCAAGTTAAATGTTTTAACAAATGGTACCTCATAGATTCGTGATCAATCCGAATAATGGTGCTGGCTTAGGGTTCTGGAGACCCTCTACTGAGTTGTTTTTCTTTCATGTATTGCATCATAGAAAGGACTAGAGGTATAGGAAAAGAATTGGAGACTTCTGGAACACAGAGGGTAGGGGATGATACCAGAGGAGTGCTATTTCCCAACTGTTATAAAAATATTTCAGTATTTCAACAACTAATATGATCTAGCGTGAGCCAGCTGACAATATTGTAAACCATAGACATTCAAATGTTTTGTAAATAAAAAACAAATGCCATTGAGACTTTTAAGTTATCAAAATGATGTCAAGTGCAGAAATCTTATATTGTTCCGCAAAGACTCATTAAATCTCATGTAATTTTAAAAGAAGTATCATAGAATTTCATATAGTTATCCCCATGCACCCTTTCCTCTTCACAATTATTTTTGGTACTATATATTGTGTCTGGAAGAAGTTGATATGCACACAATACAGATAGTAAATTGGCAAAGTCTTACTCGTCTGTAAAGAAAATCTTGCTTTAGGCTTTGAAAGCCAATGATGGTAGTAATGAGTGAAGGTGGGATGAAAAGTAGGCACAACAAGTGAAATGACCTGACTAGTTATCAATTAAATAGCTTTAAGATCACTTTTTAGGGACTGGGGATTTAGCTCAGCGGCATAAGCACCTGCCTTGCAAGCAGGTGGTCGTGAGTTCGATCCCCGGATCCCCGGTACCGATAAAAATGAAAAAGACAAAAAAAAAAAAAAAAAAAAAAAAAAATCACTTTTTAGTCCTTGTTAAGACTTCAATATACACATTTTAGTAAAATTTGCATTTAAACACCAGAATGAACCTTTCTTCTGCACGAGGCTTGTTACTGATTTTTTTAGTGGGCTAATCCAATTGCAAGAAAGCCAATTTCTATTCACAGGTTTTATTATAATAATAACTAATAAAGTATTATACCATACTTACAAAGCTGAGTAACTACTAAATAAATATTTAGACCTAAGAGTAGGCCTAAATAATAACTGTTGGGTTATTCAGAATAAGAGGAAATTGTCACTACTAAAATTCCATAATCAGTACTTCTGCAAGGGTAACTTTCCTTTGATTTTCAAAGTACTGAATTTAGTCAATAATGTATCATTTCTGACAACAAAGGCTATGGTTATGAATATGATGTTATCTTTATTGATTAGCAAAGAGATATTAGAAATTTTCTGGAAACCATTAACCATCAATAAATAACATATGCTGATAGCTATTCTGTCTTCAAAATGGCAATGCTGTGTACATTGGTTATTCTATTTCCTGAATGATAATTTCTATCAAACTTTGACTTTTGTTTCCTATTATAAAGTTTTGATCATTCTAATGGGAACAGCTTCTGTTAGATTTAAGCCATAGTTTTGTGTTATTTTTATTTATATATTTTGTCTTTTTGAGTTTCACTATGCAGTTCAGGCTAGACTTGAACTCACTTTGCAGCCCAGACTGGCCTCAAACTCACAGTAATCCTCCTGCTTTAGCCTTCTGAGTGCTAGGATTACAGGTGTGTACCACCATACCAGAGATTCTGTTTTATTTTTGTATATCAGATTTCTCAAGAAATAAAGTCACTAGCTAGGCTTTAAAGAGCATGACGTGTGTAACTTTCTGTATGTAAATATAAGAACAGGTTTCATCGTTTTCCAGATTTTCCAACATAAAAAGATTAAGAACTACAGTGCTTTTTCTCCACCCTCACATAAGTAACAGAACATGACTAGAGCTTCCAAGTCATACTTCAGTTTTACTTGGAGATCTTCCATTTAATTTTAACAAACACATTGCAAATGTAGCTTGTCAGTTAAATTGAAAGGGTTACATTATTTTGGTTGTACTGACAGCTTTTGTTCATTGGAACTGTAGATTTTGGTAATTTGGGTAATTTTCTATTATGAATCACAAATATGGAGGAAACTCAGAGGTTTGGGAGAGAGTTAGTAATTCCACTTTACATGATAAAGGTACTACTTCCAAACAGCAGAAGCCCTGAATATCCAAAGAAATCTGTCCGCCTTCTTTTCATTTTCACCGTGCTTCCTATAGATTTTATCATCCTAAATATGCTTACATCAACATCATCCTCATCATCGTGATTATCATTGTCTAGTGCAGTAGAGTGAACCAAGGCCTTCACACTGAGCTATACCCCCAGGACTTTTATTGACTGACTGAATGACAAATTGCTGTATTGGAGATTGAACCCAGGGATTATCCATCGAGCTACAGTCCCAGTGCTTCCCCTTCTTTTCAGACAGAGTCTTGGTAAATTGCCCAGGGCTCAAACTTGTGATTCTCCTGCCTTGCCCTCCCAGAGTTGGGATTACAGGCAGGTGTTGCCATGTCTGACTATCACCCTAAATTGTAATGTTTAAATATCAGCTTTCATTTTTATTTCTTCTTCTATTTCTATATGACTTTCTTTTCAACTAAATATACATTCTCGGAGGAAAGATACATACTTTAATTTTGGTGCTTCCTTTCCCCCTCAGAGACTTATAAAATTAATAGCAAATAGTTACTCAATAAATCCCCACTGAATGAATAAACACACTCTTCTAGGCAGAAATGTATCTTCATTCCTAACCTAATCTAATTATATATGATAAGCCTGTTTTCTTAGAGGAGAAGGAAGGTCATTATTTTCTGTAGCCTTTATTTGTTTGTTTGTTTTGATAGTAAATATCTTAGGCTAGGATATCTTTGGAAGTCAACTAGCTACATGTCAACTTTACATAACAACTTTCTCAGAGAGTCATATAAATAAACTTTTTATAGTGGTATTCAGACTTCCTACCACTCAAGCAAATTCAAAGGATGATTCATGATTCCATGAGTAACAGTACATCACTACAACAGTAACCCTTAGTTCAGCAGGAGTGTGAGGCTAGGAGATGCAGAAGAGCAGGGAAGGTGGTGGTTAAAAGCCCTATAAATGATTCTATTCTATCCTTCAAGATATGAGCCCTCTCCCCCATTTCTCCCAGCAAGTACAGAATAGTTATGAAGAGAACAGAATTAGTCCATCACAACAGGTTTTGTAACTTCAGAAACCAAATTCCATAAAATTACAATAGCTAACAATGGTCTTAATAATTAAGAATGTATAACCATATTAAGACATACTTTCAAAGACTCATCTAAAAAATGGCCATTGTACTCTTCTGGGAAACTCTATGCCACTCAAAAGTAACAAAAAGCTAAGTTTTTCCATTGATTAATCTCTTTTAATATGTTTTTTTTTCCTCCTAAAACACCTGCAAATGTGATTGACTGGTATAGCAAGAACAAATTTGATATCAGATTGAACTTTCCTTAAAGAAATGAAGACAGGGTGACATTTATGTTCAAAGTAAAAGAAGAAAATAGGGCCGGGGAAATAGCTTAGTGGTAGAAGAGCCTGCCTGGCAAGACTTTGATGCCTGGTACCCCCCACCAAAAAATAAATAAATACATATTAAAACTAACAGGTTAGAAGCACCCACTAACAATACCCTCAAAGGAATTTAACCAAAATTTTGGATATCAAAATTCTACAGGCCCTAGTTTTCTTCAAAAATGATTGACAAGAAAATAAAGGATAAAGGAGGAGGAAACCTAAATGTAAGAGAGTCAGGAAAAACATTACCCAAATACAATGCATGATCTCTGTATCCAGATCAAATAAAATTATATCAAGTATTGTAATCAAATATTGTAATCCCTTATCTCTGTAATCCTGTATCAGTAAAGATTATGAAAGGCCCAGAAAGTTTATGTTTACAATCCCATTGAAATGTTATTAGAATCCCAGCAAGTTAATTCCAATTTACCACCTCCAATGCAACCCATAGCAAGAATAAGGCCACTAAGACATACTTAAAGTTATGGGCAGCCAAGGGGTCCTGAGTCCAGTCCAGGTAAGGATACATAGAACAAAGCCTCCCCCAGAATATATTATTTCATGAAAAAGGGAGTGGCTTAAGGATAAATGGTACTGAGGATGGCAGGAATTATGTGAGCAAGGTGAGCTGAGCTGGCCAGGTGGAAAGCAAGCACCTCTGCAACATACAGGCAGAATGATATGTGGAAAGTGTGGTCTTCATAACTCAATTAGGGTAGCATTTAAAGGTTTTAGGAAGTTGTTGCTGTAATCTCTGATATGTAAACTTTTTATGCCCTGGGAAGTCACAGCTTCTTATCTTATGGCTGAACCCAGTTGACATTCCTGTAGCTACCTGGCTCTGCCATCCTGCTGTGCTCAACCTTTTAGAGGGAACACCATGTGAGGAAACAGGAAGCTGTTAGCTGGCCTCAAGGATTACATTAGCTAGCCTTGTTTGCATTGCTGAGAGCTAACTGAAGGAAAAGGAAGTAGTCTAACCAGCTCTGTACATATCAGTACATGGAGACAGGGTCCAGTTTAACGAACACTGAAGCAATTGTTCTTCATTCAAAGGGGAGTCACTCAGGTTGTCTCCTACAATGAGGTACTCAAAAGGGACATAAATTTGAATGCTCTGTATATTTGATGGCATTAAGGGAAATAGTTTAGATGTATTATTGATATAAAATTACAGATGAAGGTATTTCAAACTGAAATGATATCTGATGTCTGATTCATAGAGTCTATTGGTGGCAGATGGGTGATGGATGGAGATATAAATGAAATGCGATTGGCCATGCTTTGATTGCTGAAGTGGGTAATGGGTGTTTTAGTTTCATTATACTATTTACTGTACTTTCCTGAATGTGTTAAATATTATGATACAAACATTGGGTATATGCAATATTATATTTTGGAAAAATTTCAAGAAAAAATCAAAATATTTTCAAATTATAATTACTTCCATTACAGATATACAGACTTCATTTAAAATGCCAATGAGGCATCTAATAGCATCAGTTATTCATTTCTGCATTTAAATCACTCTAGCCAAGTGTTTGCCTATTTGGTTCTTCTTAAACACTGCATTTCACTGAAAGTGTATCATTCACAGTTTTTCTTATTCTTTCAATTCTTTGTTTGAAAATAAACAGAAAATACCTTTTTTTTGTAAATCACTGGAGCTTTTACTGTTCACTACTGGAACCCAAAGTATATGCAAATGTGACTCATGCAAGAGCAACCTAGTTAAGAAATAAACACAGATAGGGCTAATTTTAAAAATATATTTTTTTAATATTCATGTATCAACACTCTTTCTCTAAATTAGTTTCCCAACAGAGAAAATAGAGAATTCTCTATCGTTTCACTGTGATTTAAGCCTTTTTATGTTATTAGAAATGATAGAAACATGAAGAATATATTCTTAAGAGTTAGAACTATCTCATCAGCATTACTGGGGCATGCTGAATGTAATCAAAGAAGTAAATGAAAATAAAAAATATTCTTTGACAGATGAGCCTGCCCTGTCATGGGAATTTGCAGCCTGTTTGCACAGAGTAAATTTCCTATTGAGGCAAAATGTTCCTTCTGATCATAAAGAAATTGCTACCCAAATAACTTGAAGGCCCAGAACAGTACAGTAAGAGGTACTACATAATAAAACACAATTAATTCTGACAAACAATCCAAAATCTATATAAGCAGCCTGAGTCTTAAAGAAGGGTGTAGGTTAGTTACAGAAAGGGAAGGGGTAAAAATCACTGCTTAGAAACAGCTGTTATAAACTTTTAAAGACAAATGATAGAAGACCAATCTCTTAGATTAATCTTCAGGGAGGGGTCATATTTAAAAACTGTCAAATAATTTATTCTTTTTAATATAATAAATCTAATAAAATCTAAAAATAGGCACTTTATATTATGAAAAGGTAGATCATTAGACTGAATGACTGTTAAAGTTTGGGGGCCCAACTTTGCTAAGTAAGAACACTATAAAAACGAACAGCTACAGCAAAGATTTAGTATCGCTACAATTTCAAGAATGAGATATCAGTAATAAAAATTTCTGTATAATAAACTTATAGTAAACTCACCAAATCACCTTCCATTCTCTCATTTCCTAAGTGACAGGCTAAAATATTGCCACAAACTGCTCATCACAGGCTGGTAGTGGTTTGAGCACTGGCATTTAGACACCATTACCCCAAAGTCTCTTCTAACACTGAGTGTTAATCAGAATCTAAGACCTTCTGACTCTCTAAACGTTAGATCATTCAGGTTATTTAAATGGAAAAAGATATTTGTCATCTTGAGAGGCAATTTTTTCAGCCATTGTGTTTCTCTGAGTGATCATGTATCATCACTTAATTTTCTCCCCAGCTCTTTTCTTTTCCAAATCATTTTATGAAACAGACATTTTAGAAATATAGTTTATACTAGTAATGGGATCTCTTTGGGCTAGTGTTTTAGAAGCTATTTTAAAAGTTCAGATTTGAGAAAGTAGTGCATATTTGATTTTATAAAAGGGATATATTTCAAAGTATAGATCCAAACTCTTATAAAACACTAAAGTATCTATCTGATGCTCCTGGAAGAGTTTATTTTGAACAAAAGTCTTATGAACTATTGACCATAGCTTCACATTGTTCAAGTAGTTTATAAGTTACATAGAAATTTTACTTTCTTTGATATTTTTCTGATTAAAAAGAATATTAAGTATTGAGTGTGTGCACATGTGTGGGTATGTGTTAACCAAACAATAAGGAGATAAATTTCCCCAAGTTGAAATTCCTACTAAATATGAAAGTTCAAAACATTTAGAGAAAAAGGATTTCTGTCAAGAGTTTGTTCTCATGGCGGTTGTGGTATGAATGAAACAGTTCTAAATTCTGAACCTTAGAAAAGGATCATCTTTTTCCATCTTAATGCAATGATAAAGATTAATTTCAGAATGTGAACATAATTAGCCTTTCCAACAAAATTCTTCAACCAATATTGGTTTTTTCATGAGGCAAAACATAGGTTAAAATGAAAACACTGGAAAATTTTCATGACTCTTATTCATGAAGTAAAAAATACTCATAAAGTATTTAAAAGCCGTAAGTTATGTTGTTCAAAGTCCATAAAGTATCACATTATTTTGAAGAAATACTTACAAACGCCCTATACTGGAGAGACACTCCTCCTAACTTATAAAAGCAGACAATAAGAGAAACACACACATTGTTTTTATTGTCCTTGTTGAGGTGTGGACTCCAGTGTTAACACATACCCTTGCTCAGGAATACAGTCAACCCAGCACAGGCATGAGTAGTACACCAATCATTTTAAATCCAGATTGGAAAATAATATCTAGAAATGTACATGAGATCTAAATAAAAGATTCGTACTTCTTAGATTTTTAATGAGTATGTTCAAGATTTTTTTAAATCTATGGTTTCTTTTATTTAAAAAATTTACATAAATTGATCTTCAATTTTTAAGAAATGATTCTGACAAATTACTTTTCATTTACACAGAAGATAATGGCCCTATTAAAAGAAATAATAATAGGGCATGGATTAAATGGGCTCTAAAAGAATATGATATTGATGTATCTACATTTTCCAGCTCATTCATTGAAAGGATTAGCTGTAACCAGTGCAGTAGCTATAAAATGTTGAGAGAGATTGGTTCCTAAGAACTGCCAGATGGTCAGAAGAAAATATTATACAATAGTGCTATTGGAGTCCTTCAGGCAAGGACAGATATAATCTAGTTTTGAAAGCTGCCAGGTATTATGAAGTGTTACTTTCCATTTGTAAATAAACTATGAGTTATTGTCACAATGTTTGAGAAATGGAGAGCAACAGAATTTCTAACAAACTCCCAAAGTTTCTTATAACCAAGCAGTGCTTACCAGGTTTAAATATTTTTTCCATTCTATTTTAAATGTTAAAACCAATTGCTTACTAAGCAAAGATCAAGAACCCATATGTGCCAACATCGTAGATACTATAGGCTTTTACCATCTATATTGCTAATAGATTTATAATTGATCAAAATTTAAAAGACATACAAATGGGTGAGCCCTCAAAAGGTAAAATGCACACATTTTTCTTAGGTAATTATGGCTTTTTACCAATGTCTACAATTACTCAACTTATTCATGCATTTCCAGTCAGCAGCTTGCAGATATGAGGTTTGGCATATTAACTGAACATCTGGGATGGAGTGTAACTCTTTAGAACCTCCTATATTTTATAAAACATAACTTCATTCCTAATTTTCATTTTCTTACATTTTTCCTCCACACCTCACCATCACCTTACCACCCAGAGCCTTTAACAAGTAAGTTTCTAAGATAAGACACAAAAGAGTTGTAATTTTAAGGGTTCCAAGCTGCTGCCAATTAGGTTCTTCTCTGCTGAGACCTCATTATGGCATGTAATTTTCTCCTTTATATCACTATATTTCTATTTTGTGCTAACATACCAAACAGGTTTCACAAATTAAAAGTGATATATGATTAAGTCATACTTGTCAGACTTTTCATTAGCGGCTCGTTGAAGAAGACAATACTAATTCCAGCAGAAGTAATGAAATGTTAAAAAAAAAAAGTATATTGTAAAGTTGAATAAAATCTTTCAACCATTTGCACAAGGAAACTAGAACTTCAGCTTTCTCATTTTATTTTTGCCTGACTTAGATTTTGTGATTCAAAATTAAGTTTTCATTAAAAAACAACAGAAGGTAAACAGCGATCCTTAGCACTTAAAGAGAATTCAGATGGCCCATAAATTTGGGAGAAAAAGAATTCTTTTTTTTTTTTGGTCTTTTTCTTTTTTATCGGTACCGGGGATCAAACTCACGACTGCCTGCTTGCAAAGCAGGCGCTTTATGCTGCTGAGCTAAATCCCCAGCCCCTAGAATTCTTATTTTTATTAACCAAACCAAAATTTAGTATTTGCTTCTGTTATAAGTATAGGCTTTAAACTGATATTTCATTTAATATTATACTTTCCGCAGTTGTTTCAAAATACTACTCATTCATTCATAGTGAAACATTAAAAATAGTTATTGCAGCTATAGCTAGATGCTATTTTTATTGCATTAAAACATATATTAATATTACCAGAAGTCTATCTTAAACATATTTTGACGACTGTATTTCAATGTAATTTTTTGGTGTTGATCTATTTTAAATTTGATACACATAAAAATATTTTGAGAAGGGATCCATAAACATAAGTATCAATTACCAAGGCTTATGACACAACAGCAGTTAAAAACCTCTGAGTTTGGGGCTGGGGATTTAACTCAGTGGCTTAAGTGCCTGCCTGGCAAGTATGAGGTCATGAGTTCAATCCCTGACACCAGGAAAAAAAAAAACCTGAGCCAGAGGGGCTATGGTATACAAACTTATGTGCCAATATTATATCTTTTTTTTTTTTACCAAAATATAAATTATTAATAACAAAGAGCCCAAAGTGATGTCCTTCCTATATAAGATGAAAATCATTGGCTGTGGGTATTATTGATTATAGAATTACCACATAAAATTATATATATTATTTAATGGGGTCTATATTTAGGAAGTGAAAAATGAGTTAAAGGAAACTCATTATTCACAAAGTAGAATCAGCATAGAATCAGCATTTGGTCACATATCTATCTAGTCTGTGTGGAAGTTGAAACTTTGCAGAAACACTCACACTACAGTTCATCAAATCCATGTTAAATAACTTGACAGTCAGTCAACACGCACTTAAGGGATTGACATTACTGACGTTCCCAAATGAGACTGTGTAATAATCTCTGATGTAACTTTTATTTTTAATAAATATACTCAATGTTTTCAATAAATATACTCAATGTTCAATGACTAGGCTGAACCTAAAGAAATCACATTTTATCAAATCAGTGATTCCAAAATGTAAACATACCACTGAATTGAGAAATGTTAACCACTTTCCTGTAGCTAGGAAAAAATATCTGACACCCATAATTTTTAGGAGGAAAGATTTATTTTGGTTTACAGTTTCAGGAGGTTCAGTCCATGGACAGCTGGCTCCAAGGCAGATATGGCATTGTGGTGGAGGAAAGGGGCTCAATCCATAGCAGCCATGCCCTTCCCAGTCACACCCTCAGTAACCCTCCTGCTCCAACCAGGTCCCGTCTCTTAACAGCACATTCAAGTACAGACTCATCAATAAACAA
This sequence comes from Cavia porcellus, assembly GCF_034190915.1. Lineage (NCBI taxonomy): Eukaryota > Metazoa > Chordata > Mammalia > Rodentia > Caviidae > Cavia > Cavia porcellus. The sequence goes on from NW_026947484.1 coordinate 214,269,854, forward strand.
ATCCACTGTTGAATACAGTGCTGTGACCAATTCATCTCCCAAAAGCCCCACTTCTGAGCACATGACACTTTCGGGACACATTTTAGATCTAAACCAAATAGGGGACTTGACTCATCAATAGACTGAAATTTAATAGGTTTGCTGATGGGCTTAAAAAGTTGACCTCAGGTTTTAATCAAGATAGAGTAACAGGGATCATATTTACTCTCTCAGTTAAGAAAACTACAAAACCAACAAAATAAATGGAATTTCAGCATTCAAAACAGTGGGAAGTAGGCATGGAGGACAGAGATCCCCAAGGGACAGAAATCCAAGGAGATGGGCACAATTATTGCCTGAAGTAAGTATAAGAGAATTTTCAGACTGTGGCTCAGAGACACTGGTACTCTGATAAGACTGAGCTGAGAATCTAGGAAAAAATAAAGTGGTTAGAGTTTGTAGAATACAATATCAGAAAGAAGAGAGCTGTGCAGACTTCTTTGAGTATTCTTCTGAGTATTGATCAGCATGTGTGTGAGAAAACAGTCTGAGTCCAAGAAATGGCCTATCTGAAAAGGTTACAGAAAATTCTAAAAGCACATACAGAACCAAGAACTATGCCTGTTTTTGCTTGCCTGATTTGAAAATCTTCACAATTCATTGGGTGTTGGGTTGAATAAGCTGAAAAATGTTTGTAGCGTGGATAAATTAGCTCTACATAAACCCTTTCCTGGTCCTACCAAACAAATCTTGAAAATAATATCTGAATGAATGAAGTTGTCTTAAAGTAACACCCCTGCTTCCAAAAGCAAAACTCAAAAATACTTATTATAAAAATTATTATAGTCAGAGATTTCAATAAGCTGTTGTTGAGATAACAAGTCATCAGAAACCAGTAAGGACAAAGGACATTGTATTAGTCTATCTTCTATTACTATGTCAAAAAAAAAATGGGGGGGGGTTACTATTACTAAACAAAGGGCTTTATCTAGCTCACAGTTCTGGAAGTTCAAAGGCAAGGTACCTGCATTTACTGTCATGGGGATCCAATTGGAGAAAGCACCACAGTAAAAACAGCTTGCATAAGAGTGAGTGGTCACATTGTTTCCCACAGAGAATACTCTAGATCCCACTGGCTTCATTAGTGAATTCTACCCAACATGAAAGAGAAATAACATAATTCTCCTCAATTTTTTTTTCAGAAAATTGAAAAGAAAGAATTTAACCCAACTTACTTTATGAGGAAAGCATTATTCTAATACAAACAGCAAACATTAGAATAAAAGTACAAACCATAAACTGATATCCCTCATGGAAAAGGATATTCAGTATCATCACATTTAGTAAGCCCTACACTAGAGGTTCTACCCACTACAGCATGGGAAGAAAAACAAGTAACAGACATCTAGATGGAAAAGGAATAAGTAAAACTGTCATAATTAGCAAGCAACATGATTATGTAGACATTTTAATGAAAATCTCAAAGAAATAATGAGTACATTTAGTAAGGCTGTAGGACACAAGGTCAACATACAAAAACCAGTTGTATGTCTACATGCTAGCATCAAACCACTGAAACATAAAAATAATAAAATTTATAATAGTACCATAAAAATATAAAATTCTTAGTCATTAGTCTGACAAGAAATATGCAAGACCTATTCTTTGAAATTGCTGGAGAAATTTAAAATTTAAATTAATGGAGAAACATGCCATATCCATAGGTTAGAAGACTCAATATTATTAAAATGTCAATTCTTTCCAAATTGGTCTACTGATTCAGTGCAGTCTCAATTAGAATCCTGGCAAATACAGTTTGGTAAGCTAATTCTAAAATTCACGTGGAAATGCAAAAGACCCAAAATAGCCAAAATATATTCAAAAAAGAAAAATCAAAGTTAGAGAACTAATCTTACCTGATTTTAAGACTTCCTATAATCCTATCATAACTGAGCGAGTATGTTTTCACTATAAAGATGGGCAAGTATATCAATAGAAAATATATCAACAGAATCCAGAAAGAGATCCACATATATGGACAACTAACTTCAATACAGGCTCAATGGCAGTTCAGTGGAAAACAGACAGTCTTTTAAACAAATAATGCTGAAACAATTATAAATTCACATAAAAATATTAATCTTGATTGATAAGCTGTACCACCAATCAAAATATATCCCAGACCTAACTGTAAAACTTAGAACCTTAAAATTTATATTAAAAAAAGCAGGAAAACATTTGTAATCTTTGTATTCTTGACATACAACCAAAAGCATGCTCCATAAAAGGAAAAGTAAGGTGAGTTGGACTTCATCAAAATCAAAAACTTTTGCCCTTTAAAAGATACAGTTAAGAGAATGATAATGTAAACTACAGAGCTGGAGAAGCTATTTGCAAATCACTTATCTGCTAAGGGACTCATATTCTGAATATATAAAAATAATAAAACAACTAACAAAAATTTTGAGTTGGGAAAAAACTGATTAGACACTTCATGAAAGAAAATATGCAGATGATAAATAAGCACATGGAAAAAAGCTCAACATCTTTGACCATTTCGAAAGTTTAAATCAAAATTACAATATGATATGACATACCTATTGGAATTGTTAAAACTAAAAAGACTTGCCATCGAAGTTTTAACATAACTCTCCTAACACTGCTGTGGAGAATGTAAAATAAAGCCGCTATTTTGGAAAACAGTTTGGCAGTTTCTTAAAAGGTTATACACATATATGCCTTTTGTTCAAGCATTTTACATCTAAGAACCCTAGGAAGGAATGACAACACATTTATAAAAAGCTTACATAGTAAATGTCATAGCAGATTTACAATAAACAAAAACTAGGAAAAAATCCAAATGTCCACCTATGGCTAAATGAGTAAATACTGTATTAAGAGAGATATGATTGAAAAACATGGGAAAAGTTTGAATTTACTTACAGAGCATGCCTTGTTGCCATTAGTCCACTTCAAAATACTTTCCTTGGCTTTGAACACACTTATCTCATCATTCTGGCCACTTTCTGAAGCACGAATTATGCTGCTGTGGCTTACTCAGGTTCTGAATCAACTCACTTTCCCTTCCACGGACGGTCCTTCTGACTTTGGGGAACGACCAGAAGTTGCACAGCGCTGGGATTCAGTGAGTAAGAAGAGTGACGATAGAGTATAATGTTTTTATTGGTCAACAATTGCCATAAATGTTTTTAAATAATTCAGGAGATCAAGGAAGCCATGAACAAACCCTACATGTATCTCCAAATCACAGAATACTATACTGTAATAAAAAGAATGAATTAGGAAACATGAATCCATCTCAGAATAATTATGGTGACTGAAAGAGGCCAGGTGAAATAAAGGACAAAGTGTTTTCTGTTTATAATAAAGTTCCTCAGCTGATTCACAGTGATGAAAAGCAGAAATGTTTGCCTAGGGAAAGGTGGAAAAAAGGAATAGCAAGTGGTATAAGGAAGTCTGGGGGAGGGATAAATTTATTCATTACCTTGATTGTGGTAATAATTTCATGACTATAGACATATGTCAAAACTTATCAGATTGTCACTTCAGATATGTGCCATTTATAGGAGGTCAATTACGCCTTAAGAAAGCTATTTTTGAAAAAGCTCTATGCAAGTGATCCTGCCACTGTCAGATTTTGGAAACACTGGACTAAATCAAAAGCTTCAGCACGTAGGCCACATTGGATTAAAGGCTATCCGTGCTGTTTTCAAACAGCTTTCAAAAAATACTTCAGAAATTCTTTGAGGATGTTTTTTAGTGTCTAATGACTTTACTAAGGAAAGAGCTCTTCATTTAGCTCACTGAACACTCGTTACATTTAAGCTTGTTGGTTTAGTATTTTCTCTTGTGAAAATTAAAACAAAATAATTGTTCTATACACTTATCATGGCAAGTTGGCTACAGATGGCTACTCAATATATGAATACAAAATGAAATGACATCTCTGTACAATTTAAAAAGTGATCTCTCCTCTAGTCTGAAATTTAAAAATAGATCTATTCATCTTCGTTTGTATTTAGAATGGACCTTCTAGCTTCCCTGCAGTGTAAAATTAGAATAGTCTGAGAGTTGTGATTAAAACTATTATACAGGAATGACTTCTGGGCTCCTCATGATTGTAAATCACATTTCTCTTATACATCCCAACATTACGTGTTGCTTAGAAATAACAGCAACGCATAGCTGTGTGATACATGGATTAGTGACTCTATGACTCTCAAGTCTTTATTTGTCATGTATGTGGCCAAGATTTTACATCTATCTTTGGTACTGCTTATAATCAGCACAATATATTGTTTTGAACTTGTTTCTATTATCTTTCATAGAATACATAATGGTTCATATGCATAGTTTAAGATCCTTTCATTCAATCTATAACAATCTTCCAAAGTTCTTGTACCAAGGCTTTCCTCCGACAATGTGAGCTTATTTAATTATTTTTACACAGATACTCAGAATTTAAGTCTAGCATTAGAATGTGCTTTTATAAAACAAGATTCATTGTTGACTCCGAGCCTTTGATAATGCTTTTCAAATGTGACCTGTTAGTGAAGTGGATCTCTTCCTACAGGAGTGTGGTCTGGACTGCACTGCATGTGTGGCTGAATCAAAATCCTTTCTGAAGTTCAGATAAATTACATAACCTACTTCCTAAATGTCTATATAAACTGTCAATCTCTTGAAGAAGGAAATTAAATCGATCCAGTACAATTTGCTCTTTGCAAAGCCAGGATAGTGACTACTCAGTGCTTCCTATGTGGTGGCTAATTGGTTGCTCAATGATTTCATCTAGCCCAGAATCTTTAAAGTATCAAAATTAACCTGACTAGCTTTGAGGAGGTATAATTTGCTCCCCTTTTTAAAAGCTGGGTACTGAAACTGCTCAGTTTAATCAACAAGCCCTTTTGTTGCTTTCTGTCATTTCATACAGACACCCAATTTCCCACTTTACCCCACAGGACCTCCAGGGACAGAACTCCATCTTGCTTATCTTTATTGCCTTATAGAATTAAATACTACATTTTATGTATAACACACTTGATGTATAACAAACACTCACAAATAGTTGTTGACTTCAATTTGAATTACAAACATTATTGCTATATTCTATAAGTAGCCCACTATGTAAAGTAGTGTCTCACATATTAGTTCAGAAGTCTACTCAGTAGAGAACATTTACTATTTTTTTTGCTTTTTGATACTGGGAATCAAACTCAGGACTTCGTGCTTGCTAGTCAGGCGCTGTGCCACTGAGCTTTATCCTCAGCCCGAGGATATTTATTATTATCAGTGAAATTGTTATTATAGGTTAGGATTGTCTTTACCACAGACTTTCATTTGATACTATTCATATATGGTAAATATAAGGGAATATCCTAGGTACTCTGGCATATTTCCGCAATCCAAAAGGAAAATATATCACTACTTTCATCTTAAGCTTATAGGCAATAAGTTTAAGAAGCAGTTTTGGCAATGAGCAGGTAAATGAAAAAATAAATAGTAATATGTACATAAAAGGGAATACTAATCAGCAACAGTAAGAAAAATACCACAGATACATACAACAGCATGGGAATATGAAAGAAACATCAGACTGAGCAGAAGATATTAAATACAAAGAATATATACTATGTGGTTTCATTTATTGGACATCCTAGGAAAGAAAACTAGAAACCCAGGAAAAGCCAAGTATTGCATTCTGGAGGACAGCACAAAGAACACTTTTTAGGTGACATAAATATTCTATATCTTGATTGAGGCAATTTGTGGATATGTATACATTTATGCATGTATATACTTTATATGTACATATAGTCATATATACATATACATATTGACATATACACTAATATATGGATAATGTATTTGTGTATACCTGTCTAAACTCATTGAGTCACATACTTTAAATATATACTTATAATCTGTGTTTTATTTTTAAATGCAATAATTTGAGATTTAAAGCTGATTTTTTTATTAAAGGTCCTTGTCCTAGAGACACACAAGATTGATCTAATTTCATATTGGGAAAACCTCTAGTATCTTGAATTGTATTTAAGAATATAAACATAAAGTGAAAATTGCATTAAAATTCATTTAATGTGTATATCATTTTTCATCATGAGCTCTTAAGGGCAGGAACTGTCATTTTGACAAATTACTGTATCTGATGCTTACCTACTGTATATGCCTGCCTCATATACAGTAGGCACTCTATTTGGTGAAATAAAGTTCAGTCAATTTTAGCCAGATTTTAAGTTTCTTCTATATACAAAGCATAGTATTAGGGAACACCAGAAATACTAAAATAGCTCAGACATGGAAAGCTAATAGTATAATAAATTCAGCACACAAATAATACTACATAAGTATTATATATATTTCAGTGGTTCAGGGGGGGATATCAGGATAATTAGAATTTCTGAAAAAGAAAATCACTTTCTTTTAAATGCTACTCTGAGATTCAGTATGTATTTTAGCAGCCATAAGATAAAGGAAAGAATATGCACACAAATTTAGGCTTCTCTTAAAAGGCTTTGTCAAAAGACAAAATTACAACAAATTTAATTATAGATCTAATTGACTTTAATTGTGATTTATGAATCAAGGCCACCTCTATTCTGTAAAATAGAATGAAAGCTTCCAACAGGCAATAGTAGACAGTAGGTTTTACACAGTGGAAACAAGGAAACAGAACAGTGCAACAGGAAAACAAAACCATAATATGAATATCTGGTTACTTCAGGTTACTTTTTTAAAAGGTGAAAACACTATTTCCTTGTAACACTGACCTAGACAAACTGGAATCTCCTGTTTTCAGGAAAAACTGGCTTATTTGGGGTTGTATCCATCTTTATAAAGTTTTGGTTTGGTTATGTGGCATTTAGCATGAAAGACCCCATTTTGGCTTGGGTTAGTCTGGTGGAACCCATGGCAAGTGTCCAAAATAAGGGGCTCCCCAAATTTTTATTTAATAGTTTTTAGAGTTTCAGAAATTGGGAGCTACTTTTTAGTTATTTGTCTAGTTTAGGTTACAATCTGTTAAAAGAATACTCAAACAACTATTTTCTTTGGTGCTCACAGAGAAATAAACTACTAAATATCTTTACTCCGAGTCACTTCTCTGTAACTTCCATGTACTTTACCCATCATCTCCTACCATATTCAGGGGTAAGAGATCAGTCATTTGGTTTTGTAGAGTGAGAATATAAAATAATTCTCACGAAGGAAACAATCATTGACCAATCATGATTCAACAGCTGCAAAATGTAAGACCAAAGAAGAATGTGGTAGCGCTGGACTTGCTTATAGACTACCTGCTGTGAATATGCCTTTAAAATACAATGAGCAGGTAACCACTGACCTTTATAAAACAATGGTCCAGGAGTTGGCAGAAAGAATGAGACAGGTTCCCAGGCACACCCCAGTGCATTTAGAAATGCAGAACTATGTGCAAATGTCTTTCATCTTTATTAGTATTTGGAGATACAAATGATTAATTGCAAAACATTAATAGTCTTATGGCATTGTATAGTTACGCCCTTTTCTTTTCAGAGAAAAAGGGTGAATATGCCATTGCGAATAATATCAGGTTTTAAAAACTATATTAGTAGAGTGATTTGAATACCAAAAATAGGCTAAAGACATTGTTTCTCTGTTTCCATATAGTGTCAGAAAGGTCCAGTGTAGATCTTAGGTCACTCTGATGGGTAGAACAATAACAATACAATATAAGAGACAGCCAGATCCAGGAAAATACAGCATGGCAAAAGAAATAAAATTCAGACTGCCCTTTATATAAAGTGCAATTCACATTGAAAATAAAATTCACATTTCTTTTTATATAAAATGATTTTGCCTGTAAAAATATTTCCTTGCCTTTGGAATGTTGGAATTAATTCAATAGCATAAATAATCTCAAAAAGTATAATATACAATCATGTATTGAAATAACATTTGAGTCTTTTTAAAAAATTAAATCAGTAATGAAACTTAGATCTTTTTGGATACACATTTAATGGCTAGATTAGATAATCTAATGAAGTAGAGCAACAGAGCATAAATTCTACTTATATTTAGAGAAAAATATTTAATTCCTCCCCTTGCTGCTAATTAATTGACCATGTGGTCTTAACCTATTTGTCTCCTTTAATCAAGGACCTAGTGATTTCGGTTTTAAAATAAAATTATTATTTGGCTTACTACTCCATCCATTAGTACATGACAAAATGCTGTACTTAGGAAAGATCTCACTGTTATTATCAGATAGATACACATCGGTGTTTTAATCACTACAGTCCTATGGAGAAACAAATCTAGAAAGGGTAAAGTCCTTGAAAAGGTTTCTTTGTAATCTCTTCTGAAACATACTTGCACTGCCTAGTTTCCAGACTTGCTATATACTGATATTTGTGTAGTCAACCACAAGCACAGCAAGCAGGATGGCATTTATCTTTTATAATAATACACAGTGCTCTGTCATAAAGTAGGGTCACTGAAATGAGTAATAATCCCACCAGCATTTGAGGTACAACCAGCAGGGTCCAGGTCAACAGGCAAGCAGCCAATAATTTGCCCAACAACACTGAATTTCATCTGCCCACAGCCTCTATCTACTGATTATACAATCAATACACCTCAGATGAGAAGAGCTAACAACTGACCGGGGCAGATCAATGCTAGCAAATAAGCGCTTCATGACAAAAAGTTTGATAATTACTATTCTGAAGCCGTGTAAATGTTGTTTCTATTGTAACAACATTCATGATGATACTGCTATGATTGCACTGTTATTATAGGTTTAATGTTAGGCAATCAAGCTACAGTGGTCTAGATATCAACAAACAGCATCAAAAGAAAACATCAAATTGTCCCTATTCTTTTGACACTGTAGCTGAGAAATTTTTCTATGTTAGTGGCCCTAAATGAACAATAATAAGTGACAATTTAGTGTAAAACACTATTTTCACATCTTACAAAAGTCATGCAATATAGATTGATACAAGTATGATTATTTCTAGGACCACTTGAACCAGGGGATTAAAATAAATTCAGTCCTGTGACCATGGTTTTTCTTTCTTTCTCTTTTTCCACATACATCATTTAAAGTGGATTTATGTAAATTTTCTTCATACTCATAATTTTTCAAGCATTAGTACAGTCATAAGTATAGGGCACCTTGGCTTGATTTAATTATTATCGCTTCTAATACAGCACACTTTATTTTATTTTATTTTATTTTTGAGCCCTGATTGCTAGTTCATTCTCAATCATTAGCATTTAGAAGAACTAGTCATTACTGGTTTTCAATAGCTGCTTGGGTTCCTATAAGCACTTAGAGTCTTAAAACACAGAAATGGAAAACAGACATTTCAAAGGTAGAGCAAATCATGAGTCCTAGAGGTAGGGTACAAGAAGCCCTGGGTGCGTGAGCACTGAAGCACACAAATTCTTAACTTTCCCATTTGCTTTTTAAAAACCACAAGGAATTGGGTCTAAAAAAAAAAAAATAAGTAGGACACCTCATTTCTGTACAATGCTTGCTCATATAGAAAAGTGGGAACCAATTCCAAATGAAATGCTTTTCAAGAGACTGGCAGTCACCCTGGGCCATAATAATCGTTCCTACAAGGGTATGTCTGACTTTTGATTTGTGTGACACACATTTTTAATTGGCGCTTCCATAAATAACATCTCCCAGCTGCACCCAGAAAGCAATAAAGTTACCTGTCTCAAACTTGGTCACCACATCCCTGAGTGGCCAAATCGCTCCTTGTCTGGGATATATCAACTGCTTTCCATGGAGATAAGAGATACAGGGAGAGGAGGACAGCAAGGCTAAAGAGTTTGTCAATAGCTGGGGAGAGAAAGGGCGAACCAAAAACCTTTTGTGGGCAGCAGTGCGAGCAAGATTTTCAGCATGCTCAGGGGTTGCTGTTAAATGTCTTTTTCAACAGCATTCTCTTTCTTTCCATGCAGCTTCTACCTCGCAATAGAGTCAAAGAATGTGATGTATATTAAAATGCTTTTCCTCTCAGATGGGGTTCATTTTTATTCAGGGACAATTTTGCTGACTGACAGGTAAGCGTTTGGTGCTGAAATTGGACCTGTACAAGAGCTTTGCATTTCATTTGCTCCATTACACCAGTGCATGAATTACTGGGCTTCCACGTTGGCATCTTTCCATTACTTTCAAATATATGACATGTACAAAATGACTCATCTGACATTTCATGTAACAAATTTGTTCCAAAAAGAATAGAACATTATTATACTATTTTATATACGTGGGTACCACAACCTTCCACCCTAATCTGACCAGAAATTGTAAGTGTATAAATAGTAGCAGATATCAGTTTAAGAAAACACACCATCAGTGACAGCTGAAAAATATCACAACCAGAAATATGTCTGCTCTTCGTATTATGTGCTGTCACTTCAACCTACTTCCTGAAATGTTGGCAAACTCTAGTCGAAGATGTAACTTTGTATTTTGGTTTCATCTCTAACACTGAGTAAACTTTGAGCCATTATTTATTCTAACGCACAGTGAATCAACTTTTTTCCCTTTCTAATCTGTTGCTTCAATAAGCATTCATTTTCCTTACAGAAACACACTTCATAACAAATAGAATCCCAGCGGTAAGTAGTCTGTATCAAGGGTCGGTCATGTCATCCTGCTTGGAGTCTAGTACAGAATTATTGTCTTTAAATCCTTCTAGTTCTCAATTTCCCTTCGAATATTTAGGGGCTTTGTTTTGGTTTTTAAGCACATCTTTACAGATCATGACTCACAAGCTTAAAATAGCTCCTAGGTCCAAGCCTCATAAAGCATCCATTGACCAGTTTGCTGTGTGGAACTAGACAGGTGTTCTCATTCTTTGCTAAAGGCCAGTGTGGTGGTGGAGAGACTTGCTCTGACAGAAGAGTGGGAAAGAAACCTTAGCTTCACGACTCAGTCAGGAGTTTGTCCCACCTCTTCACTTAAAAATACCTCAGTAACACATTACAATCTGCCATCTAAAGCTGAAGATCACAGATCTACGTTCAAAGAAGGGTTTTTCTAGGTGACAGTATAACATTTCATAATGTAGCAGCATAATTATGTGACAGCAAAATTTTAAATATCATGTTCGCTGTTAGTATGAATACATCAAATTAATACAGTATTATTTCCATAGGAAATTATGAGCCTCATTATTACATAATGGTATTTTCTTTAATAAATGGTCTCTCACATTGTAAATGTTAAATTACTTTATATTATGGTATATCCTTCTTAAAAATGTTAATTTACCTTCCAGCATTATTCCCAGGCTGGCTTTATATAAAGCTATAATAAAAAAATGAGACATTTTAAAAGTACTGTAACTTTTGTCATTGTAATTCCTCTGTATTTTAAAGGCATCTGGGAACTCAGGGCATTTCCCTGGCACAACCAGTGTCAAAGTGACTTGACCACCCTGGGCAATCACTTAAGTAGATGCTTATAGAAGAAGAAATGCTACAAATAACTGGTCCAAGATTATAAACTCCTTGAAAATAGGTTCAGCAGTGAAAAGAGGCATTCTCTCCACAGAAACAGAATGGATTCATGTTCTTGACAATATTTGTGTTTTGGTTATGACTGGTGCTCAATTTGGAGGGGTACTTCAGTGTCACTGATTGATTATCTTTTGTGTCACATTTTTAAAACTGCATGTGAGACCGTTTCTGAGAAAACTGAAAGCACCCTCTACCCTCAACAGTGCACTACAATTCTCAACCCCTCATATTACTCATTCTCATGAACCCTAACTTGATACTGACTCTTCAAGCCTGGAAAATCTTATCCACTGAATTCTCTTCACCTACTCCTGTGGTTGCTGAGTGTTACCAGTGTAAGTCAGGAGATCATATTGACTTTGGCCATTGATCACATTCATGCTGGACTCTCATGTAATCCAATAGACTTTCTATTTTTATTACAGCAAATACTCTCCACCACTCAGATTTGTCACAACTCCTTCATTTTTGCCAGCTGACTGCATCCTGAGTTGCTGAAATGTACTAAGGCTCTGGACATTATGCATTATAACTTCACTTCAAATTTTTTGTCTTTCTTTGCTTCTGCCTAAAGAATATTAGAGAAATATGTTTCTTTGTATTTTTAATAGGTACATTAAGATATTAGAATGTTATGTACTAAAGGAGTACAACACAAAATAATATATGCATGCATCTCTAATGTTTAAATTAGGTTAAGCATACCTAAATTCTCAAACTTTTATCATTTCTTTATAGTACAAATATTCAAAATCCTTTCTTCTAATTTTTCTTTAAAATTTTTATTTTAAAGAGAAAAAAAGAGAACAAAGCAAATCAGAATAGAACAATGCAAGCAACACAGGACTTCAAAACAAGACAACAGGAAATCAATAATGGCTCTCGTTTTCTTCAAAGTTCTTCTAATTTTTGGAAATACTGTATACAGTACATAATTGTTAAATACTGCCATCTTACTAGGCAATAGCATATCGGATTTACTCCTACCTATGACTTAATACCCACTAATCAACCTCTTCCCAACTCTCTCTGCTTCTTTCCCCAGCCTCTAATAACCACCACTGTACTCAGCTTCTGAGATAAACATCTATAGATTCCATCCATAAGTGTGATCACGTGGTACTTGTTTTTCTATGCCTGGCTCATTTCACTTAACATAATGGTCTCTAGCTCTGTCCGTCTTGTAATAAATGACAGGATTTCATTCTTCGGTTTATGGCTGAATAATACTTCACTATGTGTATGTGTCACATTTTTTTCTTTTTATTTATTTATTTTTTTTCTGGTCTTTTTCTTTTTTATCGGTACCGGGGATCGAACTCATGACCGCCTGCTTGCAAGGCAGGCGCTTATGCTGCTGAGCTAAATCCCCAGCCCCCAACATTTTTTCTCTATTGATTCATTAGTTGATGTCTACTTAGGTTGTTTCTTGGCAATTGTAAGTAGTGTTTTAATAAATAAGAGTGCAGATGTCTCTTCAACATACCGGTTTTATTTCTTTAGATATATGCCCAGTTTCTTCTACTTATGGTCTTGATCCATCTGTTCTCAATTGTTCTGAGATCTATTCCACAATCTGTGCTCACAGCACACACATCTCCCAGATCTGGGCATGGTAGGTCACCATGAAGAGTCTGTCTTTTGCTACTATAGAATATGACCCATACTTTTAAATGTTTGCTGGCAAAATGAATAAATGCTGAATAAGATCCTCTAAAAGTTTCAAGTTCTGTGAAGCCATAGGACAAAAGAATGGGAAAAAATACAAGAATATGTCTGAGAATAAACTCAGTAACAATGGTCACAACCTATAGCAAGAAACAGTTACAAGAACAGTTATTATCAAGAACAGTTACATTAATGAAGAAATGTACTATGTTCTACAAGGGAGTATCCGATACTATAATAATGGCATTATCAAACTACTCTGTAAAATGAAGCAATCACAGCTTGTTTTAATTATATTTCCTGTATTCTTGATCTGACATTCTGAAGTGTGTATCCTAGAGAGATGACCCTTTCTAGAGCAAGCTAAGTCCTAGATGTATCAAATGACTCTGCTGCAAGTGTGTCTTTTATTTATAAACCAACCACTCTAGAGCCCACAAACTCAACTATCTTCACCACCAAACTCATACCTAACAGTTCTGCTGCTCTAAATAACTCCATGACCAGGCAGCAGACAACTAGCGATCACTCAAAAGCCCTGAGTTCACCCAAATTATGTAATCCCCCAGTAGCGGGAATCAAACTCAGAGCACTGTGCTTGCCAGGCAGGTGTGCTGCTGAGCTACATCTCAGTCCCAAATTATGCAATCTTAAACTTATTCAGCATACCGACCTTGTTTTACCCATTGTTTCCCGTGGAATCACTAACAAAGACTGGACCGACCACATAGCCCCATCTGGCCTACTGACTCACATTGGTGCCTCTCCATGTGGCCCAGCCTACGATCGGTGAGTGTAAATCTGTTTTATGATAATCTTTTCTGTGTCTGTGTGCCTTTCCAAACCTGATTAAAAGGAATCTTGGTTACAGTTTAATACCCTGTTTTTAAAAATCCAATATGTAAATTTCAGTGGTAATCTGGAAGAATGAATATGAACTATCAAGAAAAAATTTGAATAGGTGAATAAGGAGAAGGAATCTGCCTTACCAGAAATCAAAACATAACCATAAACATACAGGGAATAAAGCAAAAACTGACAAATCAGTGAAACACAGTAGAGGATCCAGAAAGACACACTTACATATGTGGATACACTGTATGATAAAGGCATACAGTGCCTTTTACTATTCTAAAGTTTAGAATAGTAAACATTAACCACTTAACACATTTTGTTTGAGTAAATGAGCTAACTACATAGAAAAAATTAATTTGGAATTTTTATATTATATGTAAAACTGAATGTCTGATGGTATAATAATAGAATGAAAGTTTTTTTTATTAATGTACATTTGTGATATATAATAGTTGCATTCATTTGGGGAACTGATGTCTGTATCTTAGTCACTTTCAAACCTTTTACCCTCCTCTCCCATCCCCTTCCCCAAATCCCTTTTGCCATCCCATAAAAGTCTGCCTCTGGGCATCCTACCATCTTGCCTTTATGTTACTCTTTAATTTACTTACATTTGGGGTTTCTCAAATAAGAGAAACTATGTAACATTTAAATTTCTGTGTCAGACTTACTTTACTTAACATTATGATCTCAAACCCCACCCCTCCATATGACATAATTTCCTTTTCTTTAGGGCTGAATAATATCCAATTGTATATAAATACCACATTTTCTTTACCATTCATTGATGAGCTTCTAGAATTATCTGTTGTGAATTGTGCTGCTATAAACAAGGGTAAACACAAGTCACTATTGAGTGATGCCTTTAATTCTTTCAGGAATATACTTAGAAAGGGAATAGCTGGTCAAATGGAATTTCTAGTTTTAGTTTTTTGAAGACTCTCCATGCTGATTTCTATAGTGGTTATAGCAGTTCACATTCCTACCAGCAATGTAGACGGCTTCCTTTTCCCCCTACGTCCTAGATACCACTTGTTTTTTGTGTTCTCAATAGTCATCATGATTGGAGTGAGATGGGACCTGAGTCCCTTTGATTTGCATTTCCCTAATGACTAAAATTGATGAACATTTTTTCATGCTTATTGGTTACTCGCACTGCTTCTTTTTGAAAAATGTCTACTTAGTCTATTTTCTTATTGGGTCATTTGTTTGTGGGGAGGAATCTGACTTTTAAAATTTCTTTTTATATTCCTGATATGAGTCCTCTATCAGAAGTTTAGCTGGCAAATTTTTGCCTGTTCTTCAGGCTGTCTCTTCGCCGCACTGTTTTCTTTGCTGTGCAGAAGTTTTCTTAACTTGATGTAGTCCCATTTGTTCATTCTTGATATTTCTTGTGCTATTAGAGATAAAAGTCCTTGCCTGTGCCTATAACTTCAAGCACTATCTTTCAGCAAATTCTTTCTGTTTCTGTATTTAGATCTTTGGTCCATTTTATTTATTCAGTACAGAATAAGATATCTGGGCCCAGTTTCATTCAGCAGGTGGATAACCAGTTTTCCTGCACCATTTGTTAAAAAGGCTAGCTTTTCCCAAGTGTATGTTTTTGAACATACACTGTAAAAACATACATTGTAAAATCCCAAATGGCTGAAAGTGGCTGGGCTTGTCTAGCCTCCTCACTTGGTCGACGTGTTTATTTTGGTGCCAGTACTGTGCTGTTTTGCTCCTACAGTTTCAAGTAAAATAACTTGAAATCTGGAACTGTGATGCTTCCTGCTTTGTATTGTGCAAAATTGCTTTGGATATTTTGATTCCATACAAATTTTAGGATTGTTTTTTCAAGTTCTGTGAAGAATATTATGGTTATTTTAATCAGGATATATTAAATGTATATGCCACTTTGATAATGTGACCATTTTAATGATATTAAACCTGCCTATCCATGAAGGGGAGCTGTCTTCCCATCTACAAATGTCCTCTTTCTTTCTTCAGAGTTCCCTAGTTTTCATTACAGAGGTCTTTCACCCCTCCGCTAGGCCGATTCCTCGGTGTTTAACTGTTATTGGCGCTATCATAAATGAACTTGTTTTCCTGATTTCTTCCTCCAGTGCGCTCATTATTGCTGTACAGGAAAACTATCCATTTTCGTGTGTTGCTTTTCTATCCTGACACTTTAAAAAAATGCATTTCATCTGAATAAATGAATACCCATGCTGAAAAAATTAATTTGGAATCTTTATATAATATACACAACTAAATTCCAGATGGAATTATAGAACCAAATGTTTATTACAGAGATATTTAAAGAACTTTAAGAAATATTATTATGATGTTATGATAAGGATGGACTTCCTAAACAAGATAGAAAAGTCAAAAACCCTAAAGGAAGACTCAAAGAGAATGTTAAAGGCGAAGAGTGCTGAGGGGAAATATTTGAAGCACAGGCTCTACATTCTCATGATTACAACATTTTAATCAGGTTGGATTAGGCTGGCCGTTTTCTGAATACACAGTTTACTTTTCTAAAGCCTCATAGTTGCTCACGTTTCTCTTCATTTTATACTTGTAAAGGGCTTTTTGGTTCTTTGAGGCTTATTTCAAATACACCTTCTCTAAGAAATCTTACCTTAAATTCCCCCTCAATCACATCCGGGCAGAAAATAATCTATACAGCACTTAAGAATTCCTACAGCAGCTCTGTTCATCTTAGTTGTGCTATTACAAGAGTGTCTCACACTTACCTTAGTTCACCTGTCGTGCTTAAGGGTTTCTAAGGCCGAGCTTGGGTCTCATCTGTTTACGTCTTCTTTACAACTCCCTCCTTCCTTCCTCTTTCTTTCTTCCTTCCTTCCTCTTTCTTATTTTTCTTTTCTTTCTTTCTTCCTCTTCCTCTCTCTCTTTTGTTCTTTCTCGCTGTCTTCTTCCTTCCCTTCCTTTTCCTTTCCTCCCTCTTTTTCTTCTCTCCTCTCTCAGTGGGATGGGTCTTGATGTGTTACCCAGGCTGGTTTTGAACTCACAATCTTCCTGCTCCAGCTTCCCAAGTAGCTCAAATTACAGGCATGTCCCACCATGCCCACGTTCTCTGCTCCTTCCACAGAAATATTTCCCAAAAAGGAATATATACTACTACGCACAATAAGTGAACCTTTTTCATTCTAATAGCATATTGGCCTTTATAAGAATACTGCATTCTATATGTAGGAAGTGACACTTGTTTTCTATTTCAGTAGTGATTTAATATTGAGTTTGGAATTGAAGATGTAGCTCAGAGCATATGCCTCACATGTACAAGATCCTAGGCTAAATCCCCAACACTAAAAAACAAAAAGAAGAACTAAAGAACTTACAATAAAATAGGTGATTCAAGCAAAAAAAAAACGAGTATGACACCAGCATAAACAACAAAAGAAAAAATAAATAGATTATAAAAATTAAAAACACTCTCAACAGAGTATAAAGTCAACCCATGAAATGGAAGAAAGGGTTTGTGAATATATACCTGATAAGGGGTTAACACCAATAACATTTAAAGAACTACTATAACACAAACAACAACAAAAATTTGATTTAAAAAAAACTGGACAAAGGACTTTAGATATTTCTCCAAAGAAGAAAGTACAGATGAACAAAGAGACATGAAAATATATTTAACATACTAGTCATTAAGAAATGCAAATAGGGGCTGGGGATTTAGCTCAGCGGCATAAGCACCTGCCTTGCAAGCAGGCGGTCATGAGTTCGATCCCCGGTACCGATAAAAAGTTAAAAAAAATTATAAAAAAAAGAAATGCAAATCAAGGCCCTGGTGAAATACTGCTTCATGTTAGTAGGATGGTTATGATAAAAAAAATAGTTTTGCTGAGAGAGTAGATTAATTAGAGCCTTATGCACTGCTATATAAAATAATGTCACTGCAGTGAAAAATAGTATGCACAAACATTTTTTAAATAAATATTAAACTACCATATGATATAGCAATTTCACTTCTAACAGTATATGCAAAAGAAATGTAGGCAGAGACTTCAACAGCTACTTTTACACTCACATTCACAACAGCATTATTCACAATAGGCAAAATGGAAACAACTCAATTTTCATCGCTCGACAATGATTGAAAAAATAAGCATACATATACAATGGAATAATATTCACCCTTAAAAAGGTATGAAATTCTGAAGATACTAAAGTCAAAATAAACTTTGAAGACATTACATGAAATAAAATAAGCCAGAAAATAAAGGGACAAATATTTTATAGTTCCACTTATGTGTAAGTCAGAGAGACAGACATACAACTGTTGCGAAGGACCAGGGAAAAAGAAGAATATGGAGTTATTATTAAACAGATAGAATTTCAGTTTAGAAAGATGAAAACATTCTAAAGATAGATGGTATTGACTGTTGTACAATAATATTAATAAACTTAATGCTACTGAACTATACACTTGGTTAAAATGAAATTTTTCAGTATTTTTCTAATTGATCTAATAATGGTACATATTTCTGGCATACAGTGTGATATTACAGGCATATAATATATAATGATTAGAACAGAGTAATTGGAATAGCCATCATCTCAAAGATTTATCATTTCTTTCTATGAAAAAATTCAAAATCTCCTGCTAAGTGCTTTGAAATACACAGATAACTGTTATAAAGAACTATACCTCTGTACCTGGTAACCATTTTTCTCTATTTCCCCTCCCACATTTATTTTCCAGCTTCCAGGAAATTGTGAGAGTGTGTGTGTGTGTGTGTGTGTGTGTATCTCATCATAATAAAAAAATTTTTTTTTTGGTCTTTTTCGTTTTTATCGGTACCGGGGATCGAACTCACAACCGCCTGCTTGCAAGGCAGGCGCTTATGCCGCTGAGCTAAACCCCCAGCCCCAATAAAAATATTTTTAAATGGCAGCAGATTTGGCAATAATTCATGTAGGTACTTCATTAGTTCATATGTCAAGCACAATGTTCTAGTGAATTATTTCATACATTAATATTATCTCAAGTATAAGTTCTGTAAGTCATAATTTTTCTTTCTTTTGGCTATGCCAAAGATTTTATATCAAAGAACCCCTTAGAACAACCTCTATATGTAATATTGGTCATGAGTCATTGTGAAAATAAATGACGACCATCATTCATACAATTGTAAAGTATTTATTTTTTATAAAGTCCTAAAAACAAGAAAACACATGGGAGTGCTCTGTATAGGTATTATATAAATAAAAAACTTTATGATTTTCAGTTACAGTGAAAAGAGCAAACTATATTAAAATTAAGCCAATGTTTTAGTTTCATTTGCATAGATCATTTATTTGAACACATCTTAACATCTTCATAAAATCTGACTTCAAATATTATTCCCATGAGACAAATTCTTGCCTCTTTCAAAGTTTAAGAAGACCTCTTTCTTTTTTCTACTTTACTTATCCCTACAAAATTCTACATGGAAAACATAAAACCTTCTGTTGAAGGCTATACTTTCTAATCTCTATATATACACCTTGGTTTTTATTCAGATTTTATCTCTTAAATGGTCTTCTGTGGTAAGAAGGATTATATTTAAAATATTAGCTCTAGTTCCCCCAAACAGTGCATTAAACATGATCTTGTTTCTTGATCCCTACATTTCTTTTAACTTTGCCGTGTTCTGCATCTCATATATTTAAATTATTTAATTTTCCATTCAAAACATTTTTTATTATTTTAGGTTTGTAGGATTTGAGGAAATGTTTTCTTTTGTATCAGTAAGTGCCTAAAGTAAATTAAAACACTAAAATACAGGTAGGGTGTCTTTTGAAGCTAAAATATGCAACAATTGGTGATATCCTACCTATTCCCAGTGATCTTAAACCACAGTCCCAAAATCTGGATTTTTAAAAGTTAAAGAGGGACCACATTATTTATTTAAGAGTACAGTTTGCCTTCAAAATATGATATAGCCTGCTTCATTATGTTGCTTTTTATATTGTCAAAAGAAGAATTATTCCTAGCAAACTGTCTAAAAATTAGACAACTTTGGTCAAGTTTAAAGAGACAAAAGCAGAAAGAATAGCTATCAGCATTCATAGTTTGTATCATACATTGCTCTTGTGGTTAACATCAATAACAACAAATGTTTATATAGCACTATTATTTCTCCCTAATGTAAATGGGTAGATATCTCATTCATGATGAAATTCAGATAATAGCATTTTTGTTAAGTTCCTAGAATGCAATTGTTTGAAAGAAGATGATAAATCTATTCCTCTAACAGATTTAGTATTGCCACAGGGATTTCACAGTCATAAATTAATTGCACAGTAGATTTATTCATCTATCATTCTCCCATAACAAGTCTGATCATGATTGCTTTGTATGCCTCCATTTGGCACACTGGGGTTTTATTCATTTAACAAGATTATTTATTAACCAGGCATTTATTGAATAGGGTTTAAAGGAACTCAGTGAGTCTGATACAAGTACATTATATCTATCATTAGGATTATTTTTATTTTAGGTATTCGTTTAAAATGGGCCTCATTGTATTTGAGGGAAATACTACTTATAAGATGGGATATTTTTGCTTAAGTACATTTATCCTAGCTTTAGGAAATATTTGATATGGGTATAATCTAGTTAAAAAGGAAAAAATTAACTACGTAGCAAGTCTATGAATTTGGCATTTAGAGAAAAAAATACCTCTAAATTAATATCTGATAAAGAAATAATCCTAGTTAAGAAACAAAATCCCTCTCAATCCAAATGGCAATGTTAAAAAAAATGGTAACCAAGAACTATAAAAACTCCCCACACAAATAAAATCTGCCAATTGCTATAAAATCCACATCATCAGACTGATATGCCATTTTATACTAGAGAAAAACTGTTATTGCAACAAAGAGCATTTTATGTGAGGACTAAATGAGTAATGGCTGCACTTGAAGTTAATGCACACAGGAAATTGATGCAAGAGGATTGGCAATGTCTGGGCCCTGAGCTCCCCCCAGTAGCTATACCCCCTGAACATTCCAACTCACATCTCTCACACCAGCCGCTGTCTTCACAAAGAGAAAAGTGGGGAACAGGGAGAACAGAAGCAATGAAAGATAAGAGAGCCAAAAAGGGAAACTGTGAAACGTGAGAGTTGGAAGAGATTAACAGAACTGCTGAGGGCAAGGAACAATAGTAATATGTACAGATTGGAAGGTAAGGTTGTTAAACAAGCTCATTTTTAAAGTAGGAAAAAAAATGTAAAGGATTCTCAGATTCATTTGAAATAAATATATTCCATTGGATTACATATGTAAATTCAGCAAAATAATTCCAAGAAAATAGCCATTCTCATAATAATCCATAAGAAGCCTATGATATTTGCATCTTGATTTATTTACCTTTGCTATATGAGCAGAAATACTGCAAGCAACTGAACTTAGAACTTTTGAAAATGAAAAACGTTTATTTCAAAGCAGTGAGATGATATTATCACCAGTTATTAATAGTTTTCCTATTGAGTTGTCTCTAGGTACAATTGCTCCATGAATAAAAATCACAGGAGAGCATGATTTTTATTCATGAGGCAGAGTCTCTGGGAGTTTGGGAGCACATACAGATAATGCTACCTGTCTAGCATTATCTCAATCCTAAACTGAGATACAATGGCCAGAGCAGCCAGGTGACATCCTGAGACAGCCTGGAGACACATTCATTCCCACCACCACTGCTGCACTATGCCAAGAACTGACCGTTCCACCTTAGGAATATTCCTGGATGCTTCCACATCTCCCCTTCACCACCTTCTTTCCTCCATGCCAGTTCTCTTGTTGGGATCTCTGCAGTAGCTTCCAGCTGGTCTCTAGGAGGCCATACTCCATTCTGGCTTTCTTCTTTGGTGCACTCTGTAACCAGGGGGTTCTTTAAAAGCATCAGGCTGCACCTAACACTTCCTCAACTTTCCAACTTCAATACTTCTCCATGGCTTTTAAGATACAAGGCAAAAATCCCTGCCCTGCCTCTGAGGCTGTGCACACTTTTGGTGCCTTCTTGCTCTCCTGCTTTGCTGACTTGTCCCAGACAGGGTGTCCTTTGAGACTGTTAGTTCCTTCAGTAGAAATTTTCTTGCTTCCTATAGGACTTGGTATGTGCTCTTCCTGCTATCTAGAGCACTTTCCTACCCCTTTGCTACCTCCAGTGCAGTCTTTAGATAGATAATTGTAACTTCCCAGGGTAGGTGCTTGATAATGGATCTCCTCATTACAATAGCTGAGATCACCTTTATCACAATGACAAGTAAACAGTTCATCTCTATCTCCTGACATAAGCCTCATAAGTGCAGGAATGTTTTGTTTTGCCTTCTCCCTGGTGCTAAGTAGCAGTCAATAAATACCTGTTAAACAGATGATGCTAGGTCCAAGATAGCAATAAAGGCCAACTTTGACATTAGCACCTATGGCTATGCTGTTGAAGAAACACTGCCAATGCCTTCTTGTCTCCCAAATGTTAGAATCTGCCAGAAGTCATGCTATGAGGATGTGCCAGGAAAGACACAACTGCAGACCAAACCTGACATAGTAGCGCCTCACTTTGTTCTTTCAGTTATCATCCCTCCCATGTTTGTCTCTGTCAAACTGCAATTTTTGCTTCTAGAAAACAAGCTGAACCCTAAATTGAGTTTTCTCCAAATGGGATCTTAGTTCCATTAGTGCATTTTGAAACTGTGAGTCCAAAATGTATATTGTACTATTTTTCTGATTATTACAAAAGATTTACAGGGGCAAGGCACAATATTTTCTCCCATCACAGATGATAGCTGTTGCTCTGTGGCTAGGGCAGAAATATGAGCATTATTGGTAGTCAAACACTGTGTCTATGCAGAAGTCACCCACAACTCTGTGGCATTTTAATATGCCACTGACTGATGGTTGGGTTGCTTATGTCACATAAGCCTGACAGAAGAGCTGAATTAATGTTAATTAGTACAATCTAAGAGTTATTTGGATAACTCAAGGGCCAAACATCACTACTAAAAGGCCTGCAAGAAAATTTCTATTTCTTTTTTTTTTTTTTTTTTTTTTTTTGTCTTTTTCATTTTTATCGGTACCAGGGATCCAACTCACGACTGCCTGCTTGCAAGGCAGGCGCTTATGCCGCTGAGCTAAACCCCCAGCCCCAAAAATTTCTATTTCTTATTATGTCACTTTACTAATGCTCTAATAGCATTAGATTTGATACTTTTTACCAACCTACATAGGCATCTTTAGGTTAACTGGACACTCAAGCAGAATTTGTTTCTGGAATTCTGGTCTCTCGAGTAGCCGTTCTTTCCCATCAAGCTTCTGAACTTGGCTACATAATGACACTATAGTTGCGCTTTCTGCTACCAACAAGTGTTTTGCCCTAAAACCATAGCCCTCTGAGCAGTACTTACAGATCAAAGCCCCTCTCTTAAATACATGTTTACACTATAAGCATAAGAAATGAAGCCAAGTGAGATATTTTTACAGGTATGTTTCCAGTTTCAGTTGAAAGCCGCTTTTAACTAATTAGTCTTACATGGTTCCTTAAACCACAGCCACTCATAAATGCCAAATGAAAGCCTAGACTTTAGGTTCTGCCACAACTTCTTCCCTCCTTTCCTATGATGATTGTTTGTTTGTTTTAGTGATGGTAACACGTGTTTTGCTGCTAATAGTGAAAGGGGCTGCTTGAGTTTTCCACCATCAACTTGAAGCCCCTGCAGTAGCCCTGGGATTCATTGGCCCACGGCGTGAGTTAAACAATAGCTCACGTGAGATCCAGTAACCAGACTGAAAAAAAATTCCAAATTCTGCCCCAAAGGGCTAATTGAACTGAGCAATTTGTTCTTTTTCATGAAAAAATACTTGTAGTACCTTTTTGTAATACAACAATAAGCTACCATGTGGATTTCTACAGAATTCTGGAAGAAAGCCAAAGCAACAATAGCTCGTTTTCTCTAGGAATAAGACCCATATGTCAAAATTTATCTAGAAACTCAATTTGGCTTGCTGCTTCATCATACTAGGAGAATAACTACAAAATTATATTACTGTTCATTATGTCCAGGGGGATCCCAATTTATTACAATTCACGCCATGGTAATGCAGTAGCCCCAGCAATGGCTATTGCTGTATGGAGATGTGCCAGTCTTACAATAGTTATGAGTAGATCATAATACTGTACTTAGTTTTTATATGATATTTAATTGACATGAAATATCCAATAGTCAGTAGAGACGACTTATAATCTTCCCTTCCTCTGTGGCCTCATCTAATTTACCACAGGTTGATAGGCCATACACGCACCCATGCACTTCCACACAAATGTATGTGCCAGATCAGTACTGTACGGCAAACTGTCTCTGTGTGAATAGTGCTGAAATAGCATTACCAACCTTAAAGAATGCAACTTTTCTATTTATTTTTTAGGTTGAAATGGTAATACCTGGGACATGACCAGGAAATGATCACTTCCTAACGCAACAGTGGGGAAAGATGGAGAAACAGTGGTTTGGATTGTACATGTATTACCCAGATACTGCAGTGATGGTCTTTCAGAACATTTGGTGATACTGACAGCCTGTTGTGGCATGTGGGCCAATGACTCACCACCCCTGAGTCCTACAGAACTTGTTTCTGTTTTATTTTGTTTTGCTTTTTAATTCCAGACTCAAGTCACAGTCCAGCTCACTTTTATATCAAATTCTCCACAGTGGGGTCCCAGCACCAGTTTAGCTTTATTTTTAAACTCCTTGAGTGAGTTCCAATGCACAACCAAATTTCAGAAAAACTGCTTCAGAATAGGGTTTTTTTTCCCATGAAATAAATATGAATTGAAATGGTTTAAATTATGGAATACTCACATATCATTTCTGGAAAGGATCTAGAATACCTGCCTTTTCCAGAAAAAAAGAGGGAATCCTAGAAATCCAAATGACTTTCTCCAGGGGTCTCAGCAAACTTCTGGCAAAGCTTACAGCTACATCTTCCTACTCCAGTCCAGGGTTCTTTCTTAGATACATCACCTCACTTTCTTTTTTAAGTTTTATTTCTCTTTCTGATTATTTTCTCACCCAATTTATTGATGCAGTGTGTCATGGTTTATGTTTGTGTCCCCCAGGCCTCATGAGTTTGCACTGTTCATTTGTGATGGTTCATTGTATAGTGCTTGGATTGATGGTGTCAGTGCTCCACCCACATAGGGGTGGAGCCAGGATGTGATGTAATGGCAGGAAGAAGGTATGTTTTTCTCTTTGCTGGTTTGAGCTTGCTGTCGGCAGTCACCATGAACTGCGGTCCAGCCATGCCTGCCTGCCTTGGAGCCAACAGAGTGTGGACTGAAACCTCCAAAAACTATAAGGAATAAACCTTTCCTTTCTCAGCTTTGGGCTTCAGGTATTTTTGTCTCAGCAATGAGCATAAAGTAACTAAGACACAGTGCTTATGGGTAAAAATGTTTGAAGGTATTGCCTCTCTCATAAGTGAATATAAATTAAAGTTAAATCACTTGAGATGGGGTCCCTATATCAGGTAGGAAATATAAGAGATACTAACATGGAGCAGAGAAACTTTTCCGTGAAGAATCCTTATTGTAACAGAAGAAATGAAGACAAGACACACATGATTCTGAAGCTAGAAAGACCTAGTGAGGAAACTGGACAGCCCTGGACAGTTCTCTTTGAACTATGATTCCATCTTGCACAGCACTCACAGTGATCGATGAGGTGGCTTCTTTCACAAATAACTTAGAAATAATGGTGGATACTTACATAAAGGCAGTGATGCTACAAATCCAACTAAAAATTATTCACTTCACTCAGAATAAACTTTTAACCAGCTAATGTGCTTAAAACCTCAACTGTATGAATAAAGTGAAACTACTGATTCTGTATTATTCCTTTGTATTATTATCTTTACTATTTTCTCCCTTGAGACAGAATCAGAGGCACACAGGATTATGTGGATCATCCACATAATGAAATGCAACACAGTTAAGAAATATTGTGGGAAAATATTTAACTACACTGAAAACATTCACAATATATTTTTAAATTAAAAAGTCAGATTATAAAATAGTATGCAAAGTATATGAGGCCTTTTTTTTAAAAAGAAATATGAATTTTTATGTACAACAGTGGGATATAGATACCACTGAGTAGTGGAATTATTTTTTATTGACACCCAATGACTATACATACTAGTGGGATACAACGTGATATTGTGATAAAGGTGTACATTGTGTGATGAGCAAGTCAAGGTAATTAGCATAACCATTACTTCATTCATTTAACATTTCTTTTTTTTTTTTAATTTTTGTGCCAGGGATCGAACTCATAACCTTGTGCTTACCAGGCAAGTGCTTGAGCCACTGAGCTAAACCCCTGGCACCAGCATTTCTTTGTAGTAAGAACATTCAAAAACATTTCTTCTAGCTGTTTAGAAATATACAATATATTATTGTTAAGTATCATCATCTACTGTGCACTTGAACACCAGAAGCATTATTTTTTAACAAAAAAATTTAATTTAATCTCTCAGCCGAATTTTCTCATCTGTAAAATAGGAATAATAATAGTTATAGTACAGGATCATCATTTAGATCAAAAGATATTATCTCTTTAAAAAGAAAAAGGTTCACATATTGTGAAATGCATACTTTATCATTTTATCCATATCCTGTCATTGATACCAACATCACAAGTGCTGATGGATCTGAATCATCTTAAGCAGGGCAGGCAGATGGCAATATGATATGCAGAGCCTGATTTCAGAGAAATGTACAAATCTGGCTTATTGGCTACATGACCCTGGGCAAGTTACTGAATTTCTCTAAACCCCAGTTTCCTCATCTATGAAATGGAAATAAGGCCACCTATTTTAATGGCCATTGTGAGGATTAGTGTGTGTGAAGCTCACAAAGTGTTAGCTATCATTGTTGTCAATGGCTATGCCACTGCGTCATCTATGTCTTTGCAGCCACTTGCCCTGGACCCCGTACACCGATTTCTTTGTATGTATAAACTAACAAATTGAAAAACTCCTGACAAGAGATACAATTTGCCTCCTAAAAGGAGCATGTTTAATAAAAAACTGGCTGAACTGATCGAGATAATGGAACTAAAAAGGAGGGAGCTGGCAAGTTTTTTTAATCTTTCATCTTTTTGAGACATGGTTTCACTATGCAGCTCAGGCTGGACATGAACTCACTGTGCAGTCCAGGCTGGTCTTGAACTCACAGTGATCCTCCTATCTCACCCTCCTGAGTTCTGGGATTATAGGCATATGCCTCTGTTTCACCTGCTATGGTAAGTACACTAGGAAAAGAATCTAGATAGACAGGTATAATAGTCTTATACACTGGCACCTGCGCAAAACATGTCTTTCAAAGCAATGATAGATTTGGTAGAGAAATAAGTAGCAAAGTCTGATGATGTGAAAATGTGATTAAAAAACAGAATGACAAATTACAAAAGCCATAAAACTGCATTCAAACAGTTGGTGGACTCTCATGAAAACAGGATAGTGCTCTACAGAGCAGAACAAAGACCATGTGTTAGGACAGAGAGACATTTGGCTTAGTATGAAGGGCATTGCCTCCCGTACATCTGCTATCATTTAAATGTGTGCTGCCTCAGAAGGAAGGCACTTCCTGTCAGAGAAGGTGCTCACAAATACGTCAGATGTGTGGGAGGGGCTTTTCCGTTGGAGAAGGCTGGAACAGATGACTGTTCAGCCCATTTTAACACCATCATCCAATGAGTCAGTGAAGAGTAGGTCCTAATTCTAACTGCTATTACTAGATTATACCTCTCATTCACAAGTGCTCAATTTGGATGGCTGTAGTGACGATAAGCCTTCAAAGAATCATCTGCTTTAACACTGGAAATCAATTAATGAGTCTCTCTGAATCTTGTGCATTGAAGGTGAACTTCTACCTTAGGAAATACCATTTGAGGCTACAATAGAAGATAAAAGCATTTTCTGTATCCTCCCTATATGTAAATTGGCCCATCCTGAAATCTAAACTTAGGGGACACCATGGAAGCTGGGACAGTTCAACAGGGCTCAGAAAAACTGACAGTAGTATTGCGGGTGATCATCCAGGGAGAAATGCATCACTCAAGTTTTTCTTTCAGGCCAGTCAGGGCCCTGCTCAGAGATGCTTCAAATGGACTGACATGTGGGGTGGACAGTGGGGGGCAACCTAAAGTGATAGAGAGTTTTCCAGCTCTGTATCAGTGCTCTCCAGCAATGGCTAATCTAATTCTTCAACTTCTTCCTTTGTCTCTCCTTTTATATTGTAAAAATAGCAACACAGAATGGAAAAGCCTAGAAGAACTATTAGAAGTGCTTTTTGAAAAACACTGTCTCTCCACATAAAGTGGTCACCCGCTGGTAACAAGTAAATGGACAGTGACTCAGAAATATGTCCTAGGAGCTCAGTGGTAGAGTGGTTCCTAACAAGTGAGAGGCCCTGGGTTCAATCCCTAGCACTTCTTCCCGTCTTCCATCCAGGAAAAGAAACATGGTGCTAACCATCATTTCATTATTTAGAGATTTTCTTCTCAAGACTTTTTTAAAGAGTTTATTACTATTATTTCTGTTCTATATATGGAAGAAGGGAAAAAGGAGAAAAAGGCAAGGAGGAAGAAATAGAGGGAAGAGAGAAAAGAAAAAATTAGCAAAATTTTTTTGGGTATTTTGGCAAGTCAAGGCCAGGACAACACCACGAGATCTTCCTATTAATAGTCTCCTTCTTAAAAAAAGGATTGCCCTCAAACAAACAAAAAGATTGCTCTTTTGCTGCCACAAAATTAAGTGCTTTATTAAGCAGTACTATTTGGTATTGCTTCCTATTTGTTTCACGAGTTAGTTTTATCTCCTTCAGTGAAGGAATTAGCATTTAAACATAAGCAGAGAAAAAGAAAAAATCTAGAACAAAATCAGAAAATGTTATCCTCCCACAAATCTACAAGTAAGATTAAAGTGACTACAGAAGAATTATTACCATCATTACTTCTGTAACAAATACCACTTCCAAACCAGATTATCATTCATTAGGAATGATTCTACATCTAGATAAATTAATAAAGAAGGCATTTCCTCAGTGGAAAGAGTCTAAGCCAACCACAAAAGTGAGAGTCAAAGGAGGAACTTGCCATGCTGCTATATTCTTTGGAAAGAGGTATTTTCTGTACATTTTCTCCCTGAAATACACTCATCTCCTCCTAGTTTATACCTATGTTCTAAAAGTGTTTCACTTTGCAACAAAGATGCCAGCAATGACACAGACAAGTGTAGCCCCAGGGCCCCTTTCCACTGCCCAGGTCTTGATTCTCCTTTACAGAAGAGCCATACTTCCGCTCCTCCCATTCACTCACTCCCAGCCCACTGCAGTCGGGCTGCCACTCCTTCTTCCCCCCTGCAAGCCTCTTTGGCCAAAATCAATAATGACTTCTTTGTTGCTAAATTCAATGGACATTTTTCTGTCCTCATCCTACCCAACAGCTCTGCAGGATTTGACATGGTTGACCACTCTTTTGCTCTTGAAAGTTTCTCCTCCCTGGTTTCTATGACAACACCTTCTCCTGAATTTCTCCTCTCTGGGCATTACTTTTCAATCTATTTCTCATGGTTGGTTTTTTTTTTTTTTTTTTTTTTCCTTTCTATTTCTACCTTTCAAGTTAGTGATCAATAGGAATCTATCCTAAATTTCTTTTCTTTTCTTTCTTTATTCCTCTTCTCAATATAATCTCATGGCTTCACACCACAATCATTTGAAACTCTCAAATCAATTTCTGCACTGAGATCTCTCTCTTGACCTTACCCCCCCCCCCCAACTACCAAACGTTTATTGGGCAACTCTTTTGACTGTCGCAGGGACTCCACACACTCAAAATATCAAAAACAAAGCTCACTATTCTTCCCCATCTCCACACTAACCTGTTTTTCTGTACTCCCTTCTTGAGCATTCCTTTGCAAAGCAGCCAGAAACCTGGAAGTCATATCCAATTCCTGTGTGCCCCTTATTCCATACTTTTTTTTTTTTTTCCATACCGGGGATCGAACTCACGACCACGTGCTTGCAAGGCAGGTGCTTATGCCACTGAGCTAAATCCCCAGCCCCTACTCCCTTCTTTTCTGGCTCCACCACCAGTACCTCAATCATCTTTAATCAGAGCTGTGTCCACAGCCTCTGACAGACCTCGGCGCTCCAACCTCGCTTCCATGCAAATGTTGTTAAAATACAAATCTAAACATGTGAAATCATTGTGACACTCACACAGGACTACAGTGCAGCCCCTGTGGCAGTTTATCCTTTCACTACTGGCTCCTTCCACTCTTTCAGCAGCTCCAAGACCCTCTTGTCAAGCCCTCTCCTGCAGCTTCCCCTGCTGGAACTATCCCTCTTCCCCACTTTGGCTCCAACCCAAACTCGGTTCATCTGCTTAATTCCTATCACTCTCATCTAAGGACCTTATTAATAGACCCTGATACAGATTGTACCAAACATTGTTCTAAGGGTTTCATAACTGTTAATGCACTTACTGTGCATAACAACCCATGAGGAAGGCACTATTACTACTTTTCTTTTACAGATGAAAAAATAAAGTACAAAAAGGTCTAATAACTCGTCCAAGGCCCTACAGTCAATGAAAGGCAAATCTACATGATCCGAGTCCCTCTGCCACTTACTTCACCACCAGGAAGACTTGAGGCTCCCACACCATCCAAGACATACTTCACCCTAACACTTAACTATTGGATTTTCCTACTCTCTTGTTCATTGCTCCCATGAAGTAGTCAGCTTCTTGAAAGTAGCCATTATTCCTTGTCTTTGAATGTCTAATACTTATCCCAGTAACTGCCTAATGAGCAAACTGGCATTAGGTATTTGGACTGGATTGTGAGTAGGAGAAAAATGAATAAGAAAACATTTTTTTAAAATCCTAAAATTCTCCTTAACTCTTTATTTGCAAGTTACTTAAAATTAATGACTAGAACATTTAAAAATGTGGCAGAGTTATATAATCATAATACCCACCTAAACAAAGTAACCAAAACACTATTACATTAAAGCCATTTTATGAAAGTAATGTATTGAAGTTTAAATTCATTAAATGAATTTCCCTTGGTAAATTATCCTCTTAATTTAAACATAAAGCTAAAGCTCTGGACTTTCTTCCAGAGGCATGAAAATAATCACATTATTTATTAGAGTGAAAAAGGATGCAACTACTGAGTATCTTACCATCCAAGAGTAAGTCACAGAGAAGAAATAGCATCCTCGAAGCATATTTCTAAGTTGGAAAAAAAGCTTTGTTCTGAACAAAAAGATGCCACATCCTTTTAATGGGTAAAATTATATATAACAGAGGTTAAAAGTCAACTTTTCTTTTCTTAGGTGTATCTAATCTCTTAACTCCTTTCTCTAAAATATTTGTCTGTTTTTCTCTAAAATCATTGTTGATTTTTCAGATGGCTATTAAGGGGAAATGTCTTGCCCAGAGGATACAAACTTCTTTTGTCCCTAAAGCTGAGTAATGAAAATCAAGTAGGCCAATGATACTAGGCCAGCTTTGTGTTTTTTAGATCTTAGCTATGTCACCATATACTGTGTGCCTCTGGACAAATTATTCATCTTCTCTGTGTCTTTGTTTCTCATTTGTAAAATAGCAATGACATTACCAGAACAGTTGTGAGAATGCAATGAGATAATTTATGTAAGATTGATTAGCATGGCTCCCCAAAACAATAAGTATTTAATAAATGGAAAATTTTAAGTGAGATTCTAGGCACTGGATCCCACACACCAGCCCCCAATATCTATGAGTTTCATACCTGTGGATTCATCTGATCACAGGTCAAAAATATTTTTTAAAAACCTCATCTTTTCTGAGTATGTACACCCTTTTTTCCTGGTCATGAAAGCACAGTATAACAACTATGCACACCGCATTTATATTGTATTGGCTATAATAATATAAAGTAATTTAAAATATATGAGAGGATTGCACAGTTAATATGCAAACAATGCTATCTGACACGGAGTCTTGAGCATCTGCAGAATTTAGTATCTGCACAGGTCCCAAAACCAAACTTCCAAAGATACTGAAAGAAAGCTCTCTATTTTGTATTAAGGAACCTCAGCTGTGTACAATTATCGACTACAAAAGTCAACAAGTCAAGGCCTCCATTTTAGAGAATGTCAAGCTTTAGGCAGGTTAACTTGGCTCAGTTCACGTGACTTGTTCATGAGAAACCCAGGGAAAATGAATTTTAAAAAATATTTTCTCTCTTGAATTTTATTTAAAAAGATTCAGCAGTGGTAATGGCTAGAAACAAAATATCATTACATACCACTGTGAATATACCATGTTACATTGTGCCTCTAGTAAGCTAGAGTGGTTCTTATATATGCCAACACACCATCAAGGGAAGTTCTTTATGGATAGACTGCACAGAGGTAGGTCGTTTATAGGCCTCAGTTTTGTCTTGTGTAAAATGGAAATAATATCATGTGATTTCCACAGCTGCTATGAAGATTAAATGAAATAATACACACAAAACTGCTTAGCATAGTGTCTCTCTGTGATGCCCCAAAGTTTACCATGCTGCTAATGATCTCTATTCTTTCGTGAAAACTCATCTATAGTGACACGAGTTTTCAACTAATCTTTTCCACTGCTGCCATTTAAAATGCATTCTTTGGTTTAGAGCCCAGGATATTTTGAAGAAAGCACAGCCTCGATGCTAATGGACTGGCTGTGTTCCAGAATCTTTGTGTTGGAAACTCTCTTGCAACTGAATGCTAAATGTAGATCACAGGTGACCCTGATAAAACTACTCAAGAAGGCAAATTTGACATCTTTCTTTCTTATGCATAAAACTCCAGGGAGCTTCAAGGCCCATCGGTAATGGCCAACAGAACACAAAGGGCAACATGCACAATTGCCTTTAGAACCTCCAAATCTTCCCATATTATGCATAAACCATCTGTTTAGAGTCATCTGGACAATGAGAATTTAAGTTCTTCCTGCTCAGGTATCTGGAGTAAATTTATGAATTCAATGAATGTGAATATAAGGCATACCCACCCATCGCGTGAAATTGTGTGAAGCCCTGCATCCAGTCCTTTGTCTCAGAAATCTATGAAAGAGAATAAGGATCTTACAGATGTGCGTTTCTGTCCCCATTTTAAATAAGGCTGCATAATTGTGTGATTAGATTACTGCCATGTACTCTACCCTGAGCCCTGGAAAACGACCTGGAATTGTGTGGCTAAATAGAATACATAGCATATTTTGTAAAACAAAACACTGAAGAACCTACTTTAAAAAGCTATTGACTTCCAGGTCACTTTCAGGTCAGCAAGTTGTCATATATAGTATACAGGAATTTAGTTAATGGACTTTCATAGATGGATAGTTTAAAACTTTACCCTCAAGCCCCATTTTGGCAGTCACTATTAACATATGCAACAATTATATAGAACAACCACAGTTCCTTTGAGGACAACAGTCCTCACTTAATCAAATCTTGAGTGTTTCTTCAATCAATGTATGATCCAAAACATTGTAAGTGTAACCCTAAATTATATAACAACTGGAAAAGAAAAAATGATAGAATGTAATTCATCCAGAAACTACACATTAAAGAATTCTTTCAAAAGTCAGTGGGTAGACTCTCAGCAGGTACTATTTGGTAACTGTCTTCTCTCATATTTACAAGCAGATACAGAAAAAGATATGAGAGCCTATAAATTCCCTGGATTCAGAGTTTCCTTAAGGGCCTAGCTTAGTATTAACTTTATAAAACAATTCTATAATTGGCTTAGCTCTTTTACCATCTCCATATGTAAAATTTCCCATTTATATATTTCACATGTAAATGTACTTACATGGCTATTAGTCTTAAAAATATATATGCTGAATGTTCTTGGGCTGGTACTGGATCTTCAGTAAGGAATTTCTGAAAATATGTCTTTCCTACACAATTTTTTTCTATACAGCTCCTTTCCTCTTTCTTGGCTTACCTTCTAAAGTCACTTTTAATTCAGACAGATCCAAATAAATCTGCCATCTTTTAAAAATTCTAGAATCTAAAGCTACTCAGCACTATACACTATGAGGGAAGGATGGAGTAAAGATATTCTTTACATAATCCCATGCCTTTTCCCATGATTATTCTGGATATGGGACAAAATACATGGTCAGAGTTCAGGAAGACCCATCTGTCCTTCTACAATGAAAGTCTAGAAGGCAAAAAGGTATACAAACATGACATCAGACATAGACTTCTGGAGTATGAAGCTGGAGATGGGAGAAGGGGCCCTTAGGATAAATCAATAGGCCAAAATATAATAGCTTTCCAAAAAGTATTTATATGAGTAGCTCAAGAGGTTGTGGCAGGTGGAAACAGGAAAAAAACAGTCTTTCTGCTGTGCAAAAATGATCCTTCTCTTCCCTTGGGGTGAATTAAGTTTGCCACTCATTACATATTATCAGTGACTTTAGAATTATAATCATAGTCTTCTGGTAAAAAAAAAAAAATCCCTCCAGGGTATGGGCACAGAGGTATTTGAGCAATTAGTCACCAAAGAGAGACCAACCAAATGGGTACAGTTAGTCTACTAGTAACAAAGCCATTCACATTCAGTAGTTTCTGAAGATTGTAATCATTTCTGTCTGCAAATGAACAGTGAATATTTTCTTACAATAGAAAGAAAGGCTTAGTGGGGCTAGGGATTTAGCTCAGCAGCATAAGCACCTGCCTTGCAAGCAGGCAGTTGTCAGTTCGATCCCCGGTACCAATAAAAAAGAAAAAGACAAAAAAAAAAAAAGGCCTAGTAGACTCAAAGGTGGATATATACTTGAAAATAGAGAAGGGAGATCATGTTTTTATTCTCATCCAGGAAGAAGTCAATGTAGAACTGACTTGATTCAAAAAAGGATCTATAATGACATTTTACTGATATGTATGAGTACCACAAATTCAGAATTTTAACCAGCACCCACTTATGAACTCACAGCTTAGTAAATCAGAAGTCTGCACAGCATGCTGAGTTCTCCACTCAGGGTATCACTGAAGACCAGGCTGAGTTTTCATCTGAAGGCTCTGGGTAAAAATCTGTGTCTGCATTCTTACTGGCATAATTCACCTCTGTACAGATGTAAAGTACAGGTCTACATATTCTTGCTGTCATTCAAGGGCCAATTGCAGCACCTAAAGCCATCCTCGTTCTTTGTAAGTGGTTCCTTCTATCTTCAAGCCAGCATTTCCTTCTGCTTCTAGACTGTTACTTCCTCCATTTCTGACCTCTACGCCCAGATTTAAAGGATTTATGCCATTAGATCAGGTGCACCCAGATAATCTCCCTGCCTTAAGGCTAACTGATTAAGAAACTTAACTGACAGGTTTCTGCCCATGTGAAATTCACCAGTCTATGGCACCAGTCCAGAGTGGTGAAGGAGCCAGAAACAACTTACCAGACTTCCCCCTTCTTTTTCTCTCAACCCCAAAAAGACTTCTTGTCCTCAGTTCTGTGTATACCAAAACCCCTCCAGTCCAATACTAACATGACCCCTCGTCGAGCCCCCCAAACCTGTCTCCAATGTAAGCTGATAAAAAGCCTGCTCATCTCTTTGTTCTCCCAGGGGGTGCTTGCATCTCTTTTGCAGCCCTCCCGTGCCTGCAATAGTTTTTTCCTTTCTGTATCTCTTACTTGTGACAAAAAATCCTATCGGTTGGTGCTATGACTCAAATTTGTGAGGAGCACAGCACCTGGAGGGAGTTTGAGCTCCCTTCACCTATGAGCCTTTTTTCCCTTATTCCTTTCTGCCTCTGGCACTGCCATTACTAGCCTCCATCCACCACTGGCCCAGTCTAATTCTCACAGGTCCAAACAGGTGAGCCACTCCTCACTTCAGGGATCCCATCTGTTAAACTGCAGACACATGTCAGGCCCCACCACCACCATCTTGTCCTGCAGGACTGCACCCTCTGGTATTTTGCCTCCTTTTGTCCCACCAGTGACAACTGCTATGTATAGGGGGCTGGAAATATCTCTCTCCCTCTCTCTCCTCACACTCCCTAAAAGGGTGACCACTGTTTAACGGATTGTGACCTGAGTTTTAACCTGCTGGTTCACCTCCAATTTTGTCACAATGGACAACATTCCTGCCTACCTGGCAAAGGACACTCCTCTCAGCTGCCTACTGAGACATTTAAGTGAGCTTGGCTGCCAGAGACACTTAAAGCCCTCATTTCCTACTGCCAGATAGCCTGGCCACCTTACTCTAAATTTTAGATAATGGTCATCATTGGCTGGGAAAAAGTACTTTTGATTTCAATATGCGGTGGGATTTAGACAGGTTTTGCTACTGTAACAGCAAATGGTTGGAGATCCCTTACGTTCAGGATTTTTTGCTCTCAGGGAATGCCCATACATTATACAGGCATTTAAAGCAACTCAAATACTTCTGGCTCACTCTGCATCACCTAAGCCCCTCCCGACAATCCCACAGTCCCTGTAGATGATGGCCCGTCTGTTCTCACTCCTCCTCCTTACCCACAGAAACCATTTCCCCCTCTCTCTCTTCCTCACCACCCCCTTCTCCCTACCTCCTCCATCTTCATCATCTCTTGTTGGGAGCCGCCGACACCGGTCGCCTTACTTGGCGGACGTAGGGCCTGTGGGTGGGAGCGGAGCCTGAGCTAGATTGCCCCTCCCATCGAGTGAGCCAAGTTGGCGCCTGCTTCCTGCCCCCTGATTGCCCTGGCGACGTAAGCAGCCCGCGCAATAGAATAGTCTGCCTAGCAACAACTGATGTTAGCCAATCAGCCCGCATCGCGCGCTTTGAACTGATTGGCCACTGTTACCCTATAAAAGTAAATGCCTCTCCCACCACGAGGGAGAAGCACAGACAGGAAGCACAGAGAGAGATAGAGAAAGTCCACCGGCGAGAAAGGGCTGGTGGCAGAGAGGAGGCCTCGCGGGGCCCACGCGGAGACAAATAAAGGCAAGGTTGCACACCGCCAGACTTTGTCGTGTGTCTTTCCTGCCGGCCGGGAGCGACCCCGACAATCTCTTCCTCTGCTTCCCCTTCCTGACTCACACCTGTTGCTCAGCCACCATTTTCTCCCCCACCCCGCTCACAACACTCAATCCTGTCCTACCCATGTGCCATCCCTACTTCCTCCCCCTCTCTCTCTGTCTACACCCCCCATCCTCCTCTTCCTGGCTCACCTCCGCCTGCTCCTATCCTTCCTCTCCGTGAGGTGGCAGGCACTGAAGGACTCCTCTGCATACACGTTCCCTTCTCTGTTGCTAACTTGTCTCACATCTCTGCCCATGGAGGCTCCTTTGATGCTGATCCTTTCACTTTTGTTAAACAACTTAAATTTGTCTTCCAATCCTACAATCTAACCTACAAGGATATCCATATTATTCTCACTTCTACCTTCCCCCTGCCCGAAAGGCCAAGCTTTGGTAGGCAGCTCAGCAAGGCAGCTGATGAACAACATGAGTTAGACCACGACAATCCCATTGGAGTAACCACAGTTCCTAATGCAGTCCCTCACGGGGATTACCAGCACAATGCGGAAGGCCCAAAGCATACAGCATGCACGCTAGACTGTATTTTGACAGACCTTTGCAAGATTTCCTGTAATCAACTTAATTACCATAATATTTGCAAACTAACTCAAAGAGACAATGAAAACCCTGCAATATTTATGACCTGCCTTACAGAGGCTTTTATCAAACCAGCTGACATCAAACCTGACTCATCTGAAGGTGTCATTTTACTTAACTCTCACTTTACCTCTGAGGCAGCCCCACTCATGGCCCTCAAACCCCACAAAATCAGCTTTTAGATGGGGCATTCCATGTCTTAAATAATAGAAGACAACAACTAAAACAGGAGGATCTCACAAAACTCAAACTCCCAGCTAAGCTTCAGGGCCAATATTTGGCTGTGGCATTCAGAGCTCAAAAGAAGTCCCAAGCCAAAGAAAAGCTTAAGACCTGAGCCCCTCCTGGACCTTGCTTTAAATGTAACGAAAAAGGACACTGGGTACAAGCCTGCCCTAATCTGTGGCCACATCCAGAGCTTTTCCCATCTGCAAACTAGAGGGCTATTAGAAGTGCAAATGACCTGTCTGCCAGAGAGCAGGAAAGTTATCAGCTTCCCTTCCCTCCCAGGATACTGCACCACTGCCACCTCCAGATTCAACACTGACTGACCTGCTTGGACTCACCATTGATGATTGGTGGGGCTCAGAGTCTGTGGCCCCTGCTGAGGTGACTCTCCTTGAGCCCCGAGTCTCACTGGATATTTCAGGTAAAACCCTCACTTCCTTTATCCACATGGATTCCCTGCAGGTTTCAAACCCTTTTCTTTACATACAACTTTCTAGTTATCCCTACCTACCCCAGGCCTCTTCTAGGGAGAGAGCTCCTCCAACAATTCAACTTTTCCTACACTTTCCCTCTCCTCGCAGCTCTCATACTCCAGATCCCATCGCCACGCACCAACTACACCCTTTTCCCACCTCCCTGGCTGATCCCACAGTCTGGGGTACTTCCAATCCCACACATGCTACTCATGCTACCCCAGTGCTGATTTGTCTCAAAGACTCCTCCGTTTGTTCTTCTGTCCCACAATACCCTCTAGCTCCAAAACATCAACAAGGTCTCAAGCCCATAATACATCATCTGCTGACGAATGGGTTTCTCAGGATTACACTCCCCTTACAACACTCTTTTTCTCCCTGTTCTCAAAGCCAACAGATCCTATCACTTAGCCCAACACCTTAAAGCCATAAACAACTGCAGTAATGCTCACTCACCCAGTGGGGTCAAACCCACATACTATGCTTTCTTTATATTGCCTCCTCCACTACTCACTTTACAGTCCTCAAAGATGCTTTTTTAACCATCCCCCAACACCCTGATAGTTAGGATCTCTTTGCATTCACATGGACTGGCCCTGACACTCTTAGGTCTCTGCAAATTACTTGGACAGAGCTCCCCCAGGGGTTCAAGGATAGTCCTCATTTCTTTAGCCAAGATCTTGTGGCTGACCTTACAGCTCTCAACCTCAAACTCAGCACCCTCCTCCAATATGTTGATGACCTTCTGTGCTGCTCCTGTCATATGCTAGCCATATGACATTCAGCTATCCTCCTCAATTGTTTCTCTGACTGTGGGTACAGAGTCTCTCTTAATAAAATGCAGATAGCTCCCCCAAAGGTCACATATATAGGATTCACTCTCACACCCACCACATGGTCCATTACCACAGATCACAAGGTGGTCCTCTGGGGTCTCCAGGTACCCACATCAAACAACAGGTCCTATCCTTTCTGGGTTGAGCTAACTTTTTCTGCCTCTGGATTCCGAACTTTGTAGCTCTAGCTCAACCTTTCTACAAAGCTTCCAAGAACTCATTATCAGAATCCCTAGACCCAACAACACCCATACACTCCTCCTTCCATAAACTAAAGGAGGCTGTCCGAAGGGTTCCAGCCCTTACTCTCCCTAATCCAACCCTGCCTTTTGTCCTGTACATGACCTGTCAAGACCACAATGCTGTGGAGGTCCTGTGATATCAAAAGGGACCTTCCTTTCATGCCTTGGCATATCTGTCCAAACGACTAGACAACATCATATATGGCTGGCCTTCCTACCTCTGGACACTGGTCTTGCCAGCCATGCTGACACCAGAAGCCAAAAAAATCACAGTAGGTCAATCCATCACCATCTATTCCCTACAGAGACTAACTGACTTAATTTCATACAAAACCATGCTCTGATGACTCCCTCTCACTTACAGAAGTTCACTCATACAAGACCACTATCACCCTCTCCAACAGTAGCTCCCTCAACTCAGCTACCCTTTCTTCTCTTCCCACCTCATAACTGCACTGAGGTTTTACAATGACTCCTATTCCTTTCCCTCATACTCATAGTTCCCCTCTTCCTGCAGCTTTTGACACATGGTTCATAGATGGTAGCTCAACAAATACAGAGAATCAAAACACACCAGGATATGTTACAATCAGCCAATCAAGAATCACAGAAGTAGAAGAGACCCAGAGCTTCAGCTCCCCACCCCGTCTCACCCCCCTTCCTGGGCCTCAGAGGGACCGTGGAGCTTTGACTGCCCACCCTGCCTTGCCATCCCCCCCCCGCCCGCCACCTCGGAGGACCACAGAGCTTTGGCTGCCCAGACCTTGTCTCCCTTCCTCCCCCAGACCTCAGAGGGACCACGGAGCTGTGGCTGCTCCTCTACCTCTTGATTTTCTAATACTTCTGAGGATCTTTGGCTGTCCCTCTTTCTCCCAGGACCTTTTATTGCAGTGGATTAACCTTGCTGAGCTGATGGGAGACTCAGTAACTCCTCATCCAAACAGAGGTCCTAGTGGGCTTGCATTAGTGTGGTGGGTTTGCCCCTAAAATAGAGGACTTCAGTGGGTAAACAGGAGTAGTAGGGAAGTTTCCTCCAGCTGTAAGACTTTGGGGAGCCTAAAAGAGTGTGAGTCCTTCCTCCACACAGAGAACATCAGGCGTATTGAAGAGAGTGCCAATAAGGCCAACTCCAACCTGAAGAAAATCAAAATGGCTTATGAGACACCCAGTGACACAGTAGGGTCCCAGCCAAGGCAAACACTATAGACAGGTAGATTTGGTGGCCTGGAACAACCTGAGGACATAGTGACAGCAGGAACGAAGGGCTGACTTAAATCACTATTCTTAGGTTAGCCAGCCTAGAAAGAGTATAAATCTCACCCAACAGGCTCTGCAGAAGAAATTCAGGTGACTGGCCCTCCTCTTCATTGTGGGACCCAGCAATTGGACAAACATCAACCATACAGTAGGACCCTAAGATATGCACTATGGACAATTGAGACTAGTGAGACTGAAAGCCCAAATATTAGCCCGATAATGACAAAATGAAAATGCAAAATGCAATCTCAAACATCTAGTCCATCAGGAGCAAGTACAGGAGAGGATATTAAAACTCATACACCTAAAATTTCTGAAAAGATAATGAGTGACATAAAAAACCAAATTCATGAGGCTATGGAGGAAATGAGCTTAGAAATAATCTCCCATGTAAAGATAGAAATGACAACTTTAATAAAGAAGTTGATCAGAATAGCTAAAAAAGACACAGATTTAAAAAAAACAGTATAGCAAAACGGGAGAATGATGGAAACCTTGAATGAATAATACAGAAAAGAAGTAGAATATATGAAACAAATTCAAAGAGATATCCAAAAAATAAAAATTCTATTGAAAGTTGACAAAACCGATTAAATGAAGCTGAGGACAGAATTTCGGACCTTGAGGGCAGGATCACAGCTAGCAATCATGAAAGGATAGAACTTTTAACAAGGCAGCATGAAATGACAGTTCAGCAGCTTCAAGATGATGCAAAGAGAAACAATATAAGACTAAGAGGTATCAATGAAGATGCAGGAGTCAATGCAAATGACATCAGTAAACTATTCACAGAAGTAATAGAAAATTTCCCAAACATGGGAAAAGAATCTCATATGCAGATAAGTGAGGCATATAGAATGCCAAACAGTCACAACCAACATAAATCTGCACCAGATATATAATAATTAAGATCCCACACATACAGCATAAAAACAGAATACTGAAAGCTATAAGAGAAAAGATACAACTCAAGGAAAGCCCATTAGAATCATGGTAGACTTTTCAGCACAAATCCTCAAGTTAAGACAAGCTTGCAATGAAATATTTCAAGCCCTGAATGAAAACAAGTTTCAACCCAGATTGATGTACCCTGCAAAACTTTCTTTGAAATTTAATGGAGAAATAAGGTACTTCCACGACAAAGAACAACTGAAGAAATTCATGTCTACAAAACCAACCCAAGATAGAGTACTGAAGAACATACTAGCTAGAGATAAAAATGACTACAATTTCCAGAACAACAACAGAAAGAAACCAACAGACAGGGCAAGCAATTAAACAAGGTGGAAAAGCAGGAAAACAACATAACATAACAAAGTTGAGCCAGTATATATCACTTATTTCCATCAGTGACAGAATGGATCAAGAAACAGGATCCAACAACAATATGCTGGTATACAAGAAACACATCTGACTCAAAAGGTAACTCACAGACTGAAAGTCAAAGGATGGAAAACAATATTCCGTGTGACAGGAACTCAGAAAAAATCAGGGGTAGCGATTCTGTTTGCAGACAAGGTGAACTTCCAACCAAAAATGATCAAAAGAGATAAGGAAGGTCCCCACATACTTGTCAGGGGAATAATTCAAGAAGAGCTAACAATCGTAAAATATATGCACCAAATATAGGAGCAACAAACACTATAAGACAAATACTAATAGATATGAAAAACCAAACAACACAATTGTGAAGGGGCCCTTAATACCTTTAATATCCCATTGCCACAAAAAAATAGATCAATTAGACAAAAAGTCAGCAAAAAAAAAATAATAGAACTGAATCAAACTTGTAAGCAAGTGGACTTAGATGTTTACAGAGTGTTCTGCTCAACCACAACAGAACACACATTCTTCTCAGCTGCACATGGGACATTCTCCAAAATAGAACATAGATTAGCCCATAGAATATTCTTAAGTAAATGTAAAAGGATTGAAATTATCCCATACATATTATCTGATCATACTGCACTCAAATTGGAAATTAACAGCAAAAAAATTTCAAAACCTTCATAAATACATGGAAATTAACTAACAACCTCTTGAACAATCAATGGGTTACAGGTGAAATTAAAGAAGTTAAGCAATGCCTACAGTTCAATGAAAATGCAGATACAACATACTAAAACCTGTGGGACATAATGAAAGCAGTCCTAGGAGGGAACTACATAGCAATAAACTGTCACATCAAGAAAATAGAAAGAGCACAAATAAACAACCTAATGCTACCTCTCAAACTTCTAGAAAAAGAAGAGTAAGCCAAACCCAAAGCCCATAGAAGAGGGGAAATTATAAAGATCAGAGCAGAAATTAATGCAATTGAGACTAAAAAAATCAATATAAAGAATTAATGAATCAAAAAACTGATTTTTGAGAGAATAAATAAAATTGATAAGCCTCTAGCCAACCTTATCAAGAAAAAGAAAGAAAAAACTCAAATTCACGCAATAAGGACTAAAAAGAGAAGTTACTACAGATCCCATGGAAATTCAAAAGATCATGAATATCTACTTTGAAAATCTTTACTCACATAAGGTGGCAAACTCAGAGGAAATGGACAGATTTCTAGAAATATATGAAGTACCAATCAAGAAGATGCAGCAATTTTGTTTTTGTTTTTTTATTAGAACATTTTTTGTATCTTAGTGTTCGTCTTTCTACTTGTTAAACTATTGTCTTTTTTTTAACTAGAGCTTTTTTATTAGTACATGGTTGCAGTACATAATGATTAAATTCCTTTGGGAAGGTGGTACATGCACATAATGATATAGGGGAATAAAACATCCAACCTACTATGTCCACGAGTTCATGTTCTCTAAAATCGAAGAATGAATTTTAAGAACAACAGAGGTAAGAGTAGAATATATTTATTGAGAGAAAGAAAACTTCTGTTTAGAGAGACAGAAGGGGTCCTGAGCGGGTTGCCCAATACAGCAATTCTGAATAACTTAATTTCAATTAATGAAATTGAAAATGTAATTAGAATCTTACCAATAACAACAACAAAAAAGCCTAGATCCTGATGGACTCATGGCTGAATTTTATAAGAAACGTAGAGAAGATTTAATGTCAATACTCCTCAATGAAATTGAAAGGGAAGCAATCCTCCCTAACTTATTCCTGGAGGCAAGTATTACTCTGATACCAAAACCAGAAAAAGACTCAATCAAAAAGGAGAACTATAGGCCAGTCTCATTAATGAACATTGATGCAAAGATTATCAATAAAATACTGGCAAATAGAATGCAGCAAATCATCAAGATTATACATTATGACCAAGTGGGATTTATCTCAGGGATGCAGGGATGGCTTAATATATACAAATCAATAAATGTAATACACCACATCAACAAAGCCAAAGACAAAAATCACATGATCTTCTCAATAGATGCAGAAAAAGCTTTTGATAAAGTTCAATACTTGTTCATGATAAAAACCTTCCAGAAACTTGAAATAGATGGTATTTACCCCAATCTGATAAAGGCCATCTATCACAAACCAATAACCAACATTATACTAAATGAACAAAAACTGAAAGCTTTCACTCTAAAATCAGGAACAAGACAAGGCTGTCCACTATCACCACTCCTTTTCAATATAGTTCTGGAAACATTAGCCAGAACAAGACAAGAGAATGAAATAAAAGGAATAAGGATAGGAAAGGAAGAAATTAAATTAG
The DNA here is from genome assembly GCF_034190915.1 of Cavia porcellus. Lineage (NCBI taxonomy): Eukaryota > Metazoa > Chordata > Mammalia > Rodentia > Caviidae > Cavia > Cavia porcellus. Next base: position 214,314,325 of record NW_026947484.1, read on the forward strand.
CACTTTTTGCAGATGACATGATACTCTACATAGAAGACCCCAAAAACTCCATTAAAAGACAACCTGAGGTTTTAAAAAATTTAGCAGTGTAGCTGGATACAAAGTCAACACTCCAAAATCAATAGCATTTCTGTACACAAACAACAAACTCACCAAGAAAGAAATTATGGAAATAATGCCTTTCACAATAGCATCCAACAAAATCAGGAATCAACTTGACCAAGAATGTAAAAGACCTATACACTGAAAATTATACTACTCTTAAAAAGGAGATTTAAGAAGATATTAGAAAATGGAAAGATATCTCTTGCTCTTGGTTAGGAAAAACCAACATTGTGAAAATGGCCATACTCCCAAAACTGTTATACAGATTTAATGCAATCCCAATCAAAATACCATTGATATAACTTACAGATCTAGAGAAAACATTCCTAAAATTCATTTGGAAACAGAAGAAATGTAGAATAGCAAAGGCAACAAAGGCAAGACAGGAGGCATTTCAATTGCTGGTTTGAAATTATACTACAAGGCTACAGTGATAAAACCAACATGGTACTGGCAAAGAAATAGACCTGAGAATCAATCGAATAGATTAGAAAATGCAAACGCAACTACAAAGACACTCAGCCACCTTATATTTGACAAAGAGGCTAAACATGTTCAGTGGAAGAAGGATGACCTCTTTAATAAATGGTGTTGGAAAAACTGGCTTTCCACAGGCCACAGACTGAAACTTAGACCCATGTCTAACAACAGGCACTAAAGTCAAAAACATCAAAGACCTAAATATTAAAACAGAAACACTAACTCTACTGGAAGACAAGGTAGGTAGAAATCTTGGAGACATAGGGGAAGGCAAAGAATTCATGAACAAAATGCAAAATCGCATGGGAAATACTTCAAAGAATCAACAACTGGGATCTCATTTTATTAAAAAGTTTTTGCACTTTAAGAGAAATCACCAACAAAGTGAAAAGAAAATCCACAGAATGGGAAAGAATTTTAGCCGACAATTCCTTAGACAAAGGACTTAACATCCGGAACATACAAAGAATTGAATAACATCAAGCCCCCCAAATTCAAAGGTCCACACCAAAAATGGGCATCTGATATGAATATGCATTTCTCAGATGAAGATATACAAATGGCAAATAAATACATGAAGAAATGTTCACCATCACTGGTCATTCAAGAAATGCCAATTAAAACAGCATTGAGATTCCATTTCACTTCAGAAAGAAGAGCTGCCATTAAGAAATCAACTGATAACAAATGTTGGTGGAGCTGTGGGGAAAACAGAACACTGCTCCACTGTTGGTGGGAGTGTAGACTGGTGCAGCCACTGTGGAAATCAGTATGGAGAATTCTCAGAAGACTAGGATTGGAAATTCCATTTAATTGAGCTATTCCCCTCCTGGGCATTTTCCCAGAAAGACTGAAAAGGTCATGTCACAGTGACCTTTTCATGTGTGCACTCATGTTCATAGCAGCACAGTTTGTAATAGCTAAATCCATTCTGCAGAATGGATGAAAAAGATGTGGTATTTTTATACAGTGGAATATTACTCAGCTATAAAAACAATGATCTTGAGGCTATTATAGGTAAATGGAGGCAAGTTAAGAGTATCTTCATAAGTGAAATAAATCAGACTCACATTTATAAATATCATAATCTCACTAGTATAAAAAATAAATAATAATAATAATAAACTGAAAGAGTAATAAGATCCAAAATATATAATAGATTGTAATAATGAAAGAGAAATAACGTGCTCAAAAGGAAAGAACAACCTGCAGGTATTCTTTCCTTATACAGTTATACACATATAACTTAATATATGTTTAAATGTGCAAGATCAATAACCATACTACTAATTTTTTTATAGTTCATCCAACAGAATAGTTTGTGCTGTCATTGTTCGGCTTTCATTTTTATGCTTTGATTCTGTAACTTGAATAACTACTTCTGAGATAACAATATGTAATATGTCAACTAGTGATGATTTCTTAATGTTATTTTTTTGAAATTCTGTTTCATTTCTACCATTTTTCTCTTTTGTTGCTTTTTTAAATTAAAAAAAAAAAAAGAATTGTAGACACAAAACCACTATCTCCAGGAACCTCTTCACAAAAGGCAGAACTCATTGCACTTACTCGGCTCTTATGCTGGCAAGAAACAAAATCGTAAACATATACACTGGTTCTAAATACACATTCAGCATTTTATACTCGCATGCTGCTATCTGGCAGAAAAGAGGTTTTATCAACATTCAGGGAACACTCATCATCAATGCACCCCCTCACCCTAAAACTCTTAGAAGAAACACAACTTTCAAAACAAGCAGTGCTCATTCATCGCAGGGACATCAAAACCCCATTGCCCAGGGAAATTCCTTTGCAGATGCACAAGTCAAACTGGCTTCACAAAAGGCATATCCTCCTCTTCTGCTGATTCTAATTACCCTCCCTCCACCTAAATACTCACAAAAACAGTTAGCTTACACACCTGTTTTCATGTGGGATCACAGGAACTATACAGGCTCCTGTCCCTCGTGGTCACCAACCCCTTTCAAAAGGCTATTATCCACCAGATAGCTCACACATGCCAGCTCTGCACTAGAGCCTCCTCTCAGGGTCATGTACCACCCCACACCTTTCCTACCCATCAATTTCAGGGCCACACTCCTGGTAGGACTGGAAAATAGACTTCACACACATGCCACAAAACTTTCAAATATCTCCTTACCTTTTGCCTGTACCTTTTTGGGCTAGACCAAAGCCTTTCCCACAGCTAGGGAAAGAACTGATGTAGTTACTAAAATCATACAATAAGAAATCATTCCTACATTTGGTCTACTTCAGAGTTTCCAATCACATAATGGTCCTGCTTTCATTTCCCGGATCACTGAACAGATATCCTCAGCTTTGAACATCACCCGGCACGTACACATTCCATACCATCTACAATCCTTAGGAAAAGTTAAAAAGGCAAATGGTGTCCTAAAAACACACCTCACACAGCTCACTTTAGAATTACATCAACCTTGGCCTCAAGTCCTTCCCTTAGTCTTAACCAAGCTCAGAGCACTTCCTTGGGTTCCCACTTTTCTAAGCCCTTTTGAACTTATGTATGGCAGTCTATTCCTACTTCACAATCTTCCTACCTCCCAAGACCTTCCCTCTGGCTGACTATATCTCAATTCTCACCTTTCTCCAATGCGTGCTAAAACAACGTGCTAATCTCTGCCTCCGCCAACCCTCTGATAGGACCAACCCAAACCCTCCCATATCCTCCAGGGACCTAATTTATTTCACATCTTCCAAGTCTGCAGGGCTGCAATCAAAGTGGAGTGTCCCCACCTGGTCTAGCTCACAATCCCGATGGCAATCCCAAAGTCGCTAGACTGCCATCCTGGCTCCACATCACCCAGGCTAAGTAGTGCCCTCTGAACTAAATCCCTTGATGCTATACATATTGGAGTGTTCATCACACCTCCTATCTCCCACCTGTCTCTGCTTCATCAGGGGCCCACAGTACAGTCTTCAGGCTAACTCATGCTTTGCTACTCTACCTGGTTCTTTATCCTGCGTGCCTTACTGGTTATTCTTTTTGCTGTGGGGTTCTGCAGTGTCTTCCCAAGAGACCTCCATATTATACAAAAATCTCATTTATAGTTTTTTTATTTGGTGACTGTTTCAATCTTGCCTATTCTTAACTGCTTCAGACATGCATATCTTTCTAACCTGGGTCTTTATTCTATACACAATGACAGTCAGCACCCTTTCTCCAATACTCTATAATTCCCCATATATTATTCAACTGTTGAGTCTTACATACCTCATGCTTCCTACTCCCTCCAACCCAGCTCTTGAGCTGACAATGGGCCCTGCTTATACCTTTACCCTCACTCTTTCAGATGGAGAAATAACTGCCTCCCATAACTTGACCTCCGTGGCTCTAAACTTGTTTTCCAGTTCTTTTCCTGTTGTCTCAAACCATACAAACTAACATGGGATAAGGGAGTCACAGTCCCAGTGGGGAAGAGCCCATGCCATGATAATGCTTGCTGCAATTAGAATGGTGTGTTGTTTACCCTCCTTCCCTCCATCAATGGAGTTGTGCTGACCCTACTAGATTCTTTGTGGACTCAACAACAAGCTGCCCAGCCATACAAATGGGGGATGGTTGTAAAGTTCCAAAATAGGCTGACTCCCCCCTCCCCCCATATCATGGCCTGGTGCAAGGGCATAGGAAAAATCGAGTTGACAGTCTGCAATGAATCTCACCCCAATATCTCCTGGGAAAGACACGGAGGTCTCTTCTTCCACGTACTCACCTCTACTGACATCCCCAAACTATAATCCACAGCTTAGGGCAACTTCTTTACTGTGTAGGCCGCTCTCATAACCCCACACTCTATCCTCAACATTCTAGCCTTGCCTACCCCCTTGCCAGATGCACTTCCACCTCAATCTCAACCCATCTTCCCATTTCTATCGCAAACATATAATATTCTAACAAACTCCACAAACTTTACAGAATGTTGGCTCTGCATTCCATACCAACAAAATGTTTACATGGCTGCTCCCACACGCTGGAATGCCTCTTACCTGTCTTACTCACATAACTGAGATACACTGGGAGCTCTTTCTATCTATCTACAGCATTTCCAACTGGCCAACTAACCTCACCTGCCTGGTATCTTTTCTCAAGTTGGGAAACATTCCACATTGTACCTACAACATTATCTCCAAACAAAACTTAGCTGTCTGCCCATCTCAGGCTGGTTTATAGGATGTCAAACAGAGGCTTATACTTGCCTTCCTCCTCAGAGGACAGTCTTGCACCTTAATACTTTTAGTTCTGGCACTAACATTGAACTCCCAAGCGGCCATGGAAACCACCTTTTCATCCCAACTGTATAATACTCGCCTCACTCAGGAGACAAGGGCTGTTCATGTCCCAGTCCTTGTTGGTATGGGCATTCTCTCCCTTCTCAGAGCTGGCCTCAGAGTGGGAGGAACAGGCACATCAGTCTATCTTTATTATCAACTCTCTCTAGAACTTCACCAACAGATAGAACACTTAACCAACTCTGTTCACGCACTTCAAAACCAAATAAATACCCTAGCAGCAGTGTCTCTTCAAAACCACTGGGTTCTGGATGTCTTAACTGCTGAAAAAATGTGTGCCATGCTAGGTGAAGAAAGCTGTAACTCTGTGAATGAGTCAGTAATTGTCATGGGCAAGGTAAAAAAAGTCTCTACAACTACCTGGATAAAAAGCACCAACAGTTAGCTATGGGCATTCTCTATCGTGGTCCTGGTGCAGTGACATATTCAGATCATGGGCTTCCTTTCTTCTACCTCTACTGGGTCACTTAATCATAATAATAACCTGCTGTTTCATAGCACCTGGCATTTTTAAACTTTTTTTCAGAATTTCTCCAATCTAGGATACAAGCCTTAACTAACAATAGCATTAGTTCCTTCACGAGAGTTACCCATTAACCCCAGACCTGTCTCAGTCCTTATTATAATGCCCTTGTTTATCGGGAAGCAGACAGACAGACACATCACTCCCTAAGAACCAAAGAAATGGGAATGACAGGTGTCTGCCCGTATGAAATCCGCTGAGTCTTTATGGTGCCAGTCCAAAATGACAAGAGTCAGAAACAACAACTTATTTGACTTCCCCTTTCTTCTTCTCTGAACCCAAAATAGGCTTCCTATCCTCAGTTCTGTGCACACCGAAACCCCGCCCATTCAATGCTAACATGACCCCTCATCCAGCCCCCAAACTCCTCCCCAATATAACCTGATTAAAAGCCTGTTCATCTCTTTGTTCTCTCAGATAGTGCTTGAGTCTCTTCCGTAGCCCTTCCATACCTACAATAAGGACCTCTTTTCTCTCCGAGTCTCTTACTTGGAACAGAAAATTTTATCATTAACTACATCTGCAAAGTCCTTCTGAGTAGTTCATAGTTAGTGTTTGGCTGAATGCCAAAGGGAAAAGAATCTTGGGGACTATCTTAGATATACCCGTAATCAAAGCTTGTGGTGCCATATGTGGCAAATATAGACAAAGAATCAATCAAACTAATGCACTTAGATATGAGTTTTGAGTGATGGTAGAACTTTTAAGATTCCTGAGTCACAGAGAAATGTAGAAGGGAAATATCTTTGTGTCAAACTTCATTCTATGATATATAACACAGCTAAAAAGGAACCTACAACTGATTAGCCTCATAAACTCTGTTGATTTAAATAAAGTACATAGTAGGGTATTAAGTAAATAACTACTGAATTAGAGGACCTGCTGTATAGTAGCAAAGTTTGATAAATTTTCAGCATACATAAACAGAGAAAATCACATTAATTACACAAAAGCACATCAAATGCAAATTTCTACCTTTCAATAAAAAGCTGTTTGTATCATCGGAAGCTCTGTTACTGTTTTTCTTTTAAAACAAAAGATGTATGAGTTGTTTTTTCTAAATTTAAATCTCAATATTGAGGTTTAACTGCAGTGTTAGCACTACTTTGCAATAAATAAGTGGGTTCTGGACTACAGTTTGGGCATTCAGTCTCTAGAAGTCTCATCATCACTAGTTTAGGGTGTGACTTAATGGTATAGTGCTTGCCTTGCTTGTTCAAGACCCAGGGTTCAATCCTCAGTATTTAAAAAATATGAAGTAAATAACTGTTGAATAAAAAGATCTAGGTACAAACCCATTTAAAGGCACATTCTAATTATGTTAGAAGCACAAATGTAAACTCAGTGCACTCTATATTTTCATCTTTCTTCCATTTTCTTAAATTTGCATGAAAATATCATCAGCTTATGCCTTTGCTCTATGCCCCATCTGGGTATTTAGGGTTATCAGTGTGCCTCTGACGGCCAAGCAGCCAATAGCTGAGACAACCAGACAGCTGTTGGCAATGATCTCTTTACACTTGAACTCTAGTTAAAAACTATCTTCCTTATTGTATTATAATTAGCTACATTTAGGTCATTAAAGATAAAGGAAGAAATCATATCATTTGAGCATCTCCAATGTGCCAGACATCTTCCAAAAGCTCTTATCTAATTTTCATTATAATCCTGTAAGTATTATTTCAAATAAGGGAACAATAGCACAAGGAAGGCATTGGAACCTGAGAATTTCTGACTTCAAGCCCCAGACACTGTATTAATCTTGTTCCATATATTGATAATCATTAAACTGTAATGATTTCATTGACAATCTTTGAGGTTTTAGGTTAATCTTTAATCTACCATTATTTAACCTATTCTGCTGAAACAGAATTCCCAGCTTGACCCATTCTCTACCAAGACAGGGTGCTTAAAACTACTATTGCAGGACTTCTGCCAAGCTCATTTTCAGCAACAGCCCATGACGCACAAGACTATCAATACTGTTCTTGGGAGGTTCTTGGATCTGGGTAATATCCTCAGAATTTTAGCCAATCCATATTGTCTTTGAGAAACCCTGAGCTTCAGTGTCTTCTGCCCATCCAGGTTGTTCTCCAAACTCCAGATTCCTAAACACCAAACACATTCTGCAGAAACAACCAGGCCAACTCAAGGAACTTGTCTTCTCTTACTCTTACAGATTTACATTCTACATCTTACAGTAAAAAAGCAAAACTCACTAAAAAGTCAATTTTGCTGAGGAAGAAATGAAACTAACACCAAGTCATGCGTCATTTTGTACGGTCTACTGTCCCTGTGTACTATACTATATCAGCATAAGGTAAAATTAAGTGAGAAAAACATTACAACAGCCCAGGGACACTTCTACCTAAATTTTGTGATTATATTTTAAGTGCTCTCTGTCACAGATATCATAAACTGATTAAATCATTTCATGCCTGACCCCTACTGACTATGCTAAGTGAAAAGAGAGGGCTATTAATAACTACCCATTTCTGACAGCTGCCCAGGGGCAATGCAGCCTTTTGCAGCAGTGCAATGACTCCCCAGCTCACTTACTGAATGCTGAATATTGATTCATATTATGAGTGTTGTCAAACACAGAGTGCAGTGCTGCAGATCCGTAGTGGCAGGTCATCAGGAATAGCATTAGCAAATGTCAGGTCAGGAATCCAAGGCCTGCTGGACTCTTTAGGGATGAGATTTATCGATTCCATAAAACGTGAAACAGATCAAGTACTTGTGATGATGGAAATGGTCGTGGCAGAATGAGGCTGAGCCTGCTCTGATGTAGACCTCAGGAGAGATGCATCACACAAGTGACCATTGGAGAAAACGCTAGAAGTTGGAATGTCCAGGACAAGGACAAGAGCAGCTTTGGACTAAGAAGATTTTAGGACCAAATATCTGATACTAGATGTGAAATTGGTCATAAGTATAGAAGTGTGTGTGTGTGTGTGTGTGTGTGTGTGTGTGTGTGTGTGTGTCCTTGTAGTGTAAGGTATTTCATATAGCCAAAACCAAAGAATATGTGATCAGATACTAGTGGACGTTTAGATAAAAGGTAACCCTATATAAAAAATGCAGTTGTTATTTAGTTAGCATCTCCTTTTAAAGATAATAACATCATATCTGGTTTCTGGATTTCCACCATTAGAATTAGTTTCTGAATTAAACATTCCCTTTGTTATATCATTCTTATAAATCTACCAGGTACCCATTACAATGGTGCTTTCTCTCCTCTGGTGTTTTTATCTTTATACATTTTTTAAAAGGAATTAATCCAGAAATCAGATCATTAGGTTCCTTTCAGTCTTTGTTCTGTCACATATCTTGTAAACATAGACAAGTCACAACTACCCTACATCTTAATTTCTTTACTAGCAAAAAATCCAAAAACCAACCAAATAAGTGCAAAAACACTATACGTATACCAGTTCTGACACCAGCTTTTTCATGCAGGATCAATACTAGATCATAGCTCCAAAAAGCACTTGTAGCAAGATGTATGTATTATGACTCATTTTGATGTTCTCAATACCTAGTAAAGTGACAGGGTCAATATAGTAATTTATTTCCTAATTAAACTAAATAGAAGATGAAATATATTTTGAGACTGTAAGGGTTTACTAAATTGTATATAGCTTTTATTATTAGATGTTTATTTGCCAGGTATGAGCATGGATCTAACTTTGCTAGGAATGTTTTGGAACACACCTTGCTAATAAGGTTTGCAGAAACAATCCTTTCCTCTTGCTTCTCCCAAGAGCAGGCCCCAATGCCTTCTTTAATTTTACCCCCTACTGTGATTCGAGCCTTGCTTGCCACTTAAGGGAAAGCTAGCAGCTGCTAAGTTTTAACTCTGTTTATTATATTTGAAAAGGTAAATGTAAGTTGGTTGTTACTCAACGTTCAAAAGAGTTTTCATTCTCACCCCTGTAGTATATCTTCATTGCTTAGCTTTTTATCTATAAAGCAAACTGTAGAAAAATAAAACTATTCTTTAAAAAAAATTATTTGGAACACAGTCATCACTGGACTCCATCATCTCCTATTTCTTACATAAAAATTGAGAGAGAAATTTCCTTACTTTTTCTTCTTCTGTCTCACTTAAATTTGGAATTTAAGTGAAAAGAAGGGAAATGGTAGCAGGATCTTATAACCTGCCCATGAAAAGATCACTTTAGTCTTGTTCTAAATGGCCTGATGAGAGAAAATGAGCAGGTGCTACAGGTTACTCAGCTGTTCTAAAATTAAAGATTGATATTTTTCCTCTTGTTCTATTAGCAGACCTTTAGTGACATGTTAGCACTGGATAATGGTTGCAGCAGTTTAAGCCTCATGCTGTGATTTTTAACAGAAAGCCTAGCTCCAGCATCAAACAATGACATCTCCCCATAGCCAGTAACCTAATAAGGAAGCAGTTGCAGCCTTAGGCAGTTTGACTAAACAGCAAGAGAAATCTGACTTCCAATGTACTGACTCCACTATAAAGACAATGGCCTGGCTTAATTAACACTGTATTCAATTGTAACTCAGTCAATCTAGAATTTCTGTCCTTTAACCAGTGACTCTACCAGCTTAAAAAAGAAAAAAAGACTAAAGCTTTTGAAATCCCTCTTTGTTTATATAAACATGTATTTTGAAGGCAGCAATAGAATAAACAATCAGTGATAGTAACAGTTAGATTGACCAAACATTCAGGTAATTATAAAAACTATCTTTTAACATAAGAAAATTTTCTAAACTATTTTAGGAATAAACATAGGATATATTTAATGCAATACCAAAATTGAAATTATATTTTATATTTCTCTTTAGTGGGACATTAGATTAAGATATTAAGCCTTGCCCAAAATATTTAAATTGTTATTTTTAAAAGTAGCCTAATAGATTTTGTCTAACAAAATTACTAGGATCTCTTAAATTCATAAACTTCATCTGGCCTATCTTTCCCTTTATCTTTTTTTTTATTTTTTATTTTTATTTTTTTGTCTTTTTCTTTTTTATCGGTACCAGGGATCGAACTCAGGACCACACACTTGCAAGGCAGGCACTTATGCCATTGAGCTAAATCTCCAGCCCTTTTTTCCTTTATTTTTGATCTGACCAACATATATCACCTTCTGAATAGAAATTAAAATACATTCATGCTAACTCGGTCCTATATTGATTTTCATTTATTAAAACTTAATAAATAATGAAAGTTCATTTGATTAGATGCTAAACTAAAATAGTATTATGAATTCTCATAAGTAAGGGTATACTTTTAAAAGAAATAAAGCATATGATTCTAGATTAGATCAGCTATGCTGTGTAACTATTTGATAATTATTTGAAATTGCTGCTGTGTCTAACAAACACATAGTTTTGCCTGAAATTGTTTACATTTTTAAAAACTGCACTCCAAAATTATCAGCATTTATGAGAAAAACAGAATTAAGTCAAACAGCTCAAAATTTTTTCATTGTAATGGCTATTAAAATAATAATAATAATCCTAATAAAAATATTAATGTCTATTATCTGTACTGACAACTATACTAAACATCACACCTGGCTCTTGTAGCCTATGATCAGTCTTCATCATTGTAGATTTCTATGAAGGGTGTTTGATTCTAAAAAGACTACTTTTTATTAACATTAAAATTGTAAGTCAGAGCATAACCTTCCTCATTAACTCATTGCTTTGATATGAGGAAATGTCTGTTCAGCCTCTTCATCTACACAAACAGATTCACTACATGGATTGTACTAGAAGAGTAGTGGCATTTAAAGTCCTTAAACGAGCCACTGCTTGCACTAAGACATATCTGTAAATGTTCAGGTTTTCTCTTATGGTCCCCAAAAGGTGCCAAGACTCTTTCTTTTATTGGGAGAAAGCCCACAATTTCTTTAAAGCATTTATCAAAATATATGAAAATCACTTATAAACTATCAAAAAGTCCACATGTTAAGCCAGACACAGTAGTAGGCTCCACTACTCAGGATTCTGAGCCAGTAAGATTACATGAGTCCAGGGGTTCAAGGCCAACTGGCAACACAACTAGACTTTACGGCAAAATAAGTAAATACCACATCTTATTTCTATTTCATTACCTGATTTACCAACTAGTAAGAACCCGTTTGTTTATTATAATAAGAAAACTGGCTTTTCAAAGTTCAGTGAGGTTGTCTTGCTCTTGCTGCTTTTGCTATCGTCTACTGCCATGAACTGTAGTCCCTCAGCTCTTTTGGAGCCAGTCAGTTATGGACTGAACCCTGTACAAACCGTGAGACTTCCGGGAAGATAACAGAGTGGTAATGAGCAGAGAAAACAGCCCCTCTGAGAGTCACCATCCAGACACTGGAATATAGCATAATAAGGAAGACAAGAAGGAAGGAAGCAGGTAACAGAATCTGACATGTGAATTGAAACTCATAGAGAGAGTGAGAAGAAAAACTTCAAAGGAGAAGGCAGTGGCCAGCGGCACCTTCACTGCAGGAGAGGAACTGTTCAAGCCTGGAGACTCGCGGTAATGGTGCCAGTGCCAGCTGGCAACCCGGAGGCCTCTGCAGAAAGATGTGGCAGTGGGAGGAGCAGCAGAAATGGAGGACTGCACTGGTTGGTCCTGGTATTCCATGACTGAGATTAACTAAGGATCACAGAAAATACAGTGGCACAGTGCCAAAGAACCAGGGACTACACCAAACAAGAAACAAAATGAAGAGCTAACATCTCCCAGCATACTCAAAACCCCAAAACCAGCTATACCTGGAAGATGCCTCAGAGAAAGTAATCATCACCTAAGGGTCCTAAATACCACAAATAAAGCAACCCACCATAGGCAATTTATAAACATCACCCCAGGAATTAAACTAGAAAGAAGGAGAGGGAGAGGGTAAGGGAGAGGGAGAGGGGGAGGGGGAGGGGAGGGGAGGGGGAGGGGGAGACGGAGTGGGAGAGGGGAGAGAAAAGATAAAATGAGAAGACACTTAAGCAAAATGCAGCCTCACACATCAGTTCACCAAAGGCAATTCCAGGGGACAATAAGATGGAACAATCCAAAAGACCCCCCACCCCCAAACAGGTATCTCTGAAGTGGTAACAACAAAGCAATTGGATGAGGCTCTGCAAAAAATGAAATCAGTAATAATCTCTCAGATAACTACAGAGATTACCTAAATAAATACCATGCTTAGCAACGTTAGAGCAGACATACACAAAATAATAGATGAGCTTATGAAAATTATGAAAGATTAGCACAGGAAACAAATGGAATCTGTAAAGCAGATTCAAGGAGGTATCCAGAAAAATAAAAATCCATTGAAAGTATCCAAAGCAGATTAGAACAATGTGAGGACAGAATCTCAGATATGAAAGACCAAGAAAAGAAAGATTTTTCAAAAATGGCAAGGGATCATGAGAAATCAATCCAGCAGCTGCTAGATGAGACAAAGAAGAATAATTTAGGATTAACTGGAGTCAATGAACAAGCAGGAGATACCACAAATGACATTAAAAAATATTCACAGACATCATGACAGAAAACTTTCCTGGTAGAGAAAAAGAAATTGACATGCAGATAAATGAGGCATGTAGTTCTTCAATTAACAATGATCAAAAAAATCTACAACCAGGTATAGCATAATCAACATTCCAGAAATTCAACACAAGAATAGCTGTCAGAGCAAAGAAACAAGCCACCTATAAAGGAAAGCCCATCAGAATTACAGTTGAATTCTCAGCACAAACACTCAAGTCAAGGAGAGCTTGAAGTGAAGTACTCCAAGTTCTAAAGGAAAACAACTTTCAACTTTGATGTACCCCACAAAATTATCTGTCAAAACTGATGGAGAAATAAGACACTTCCATGAAAAATAACATCTGAGTTAATTTACAATCCACCAAGCCAGCACTCTAAAATTCTACAAAGAGATAATAAGGACTACAGCTCCATGAACCCCAACAGAAGGAAGCCACCAGGGAAGCAAACAATGAGGGAGAGGAAAAAAAAGGGAGAGCCAACAACAGGAAAATAACATGAGAAGAATAAGTCAGCACATATCAGTTACAACCATCATGTTAATGGTCTCGATTTACCAATCAAAACACACAGACTGGCAGAATGGATCAAGAAGTAAGATCCAACAACATGGCGCATACACTTAATTCAAAAAGAAATTCATAGACTGAAAGTCAAAAGATGGAAAACAATATTCCACACAATAGGAACCCAGAAAAAAAAAAAAAAAAAAACGGGTAGCTATTGTATTGGAAGACAAAATGAACTTCAAGCCAACACTGATTAAGTGAGATAAAGTAAGTCACTACATCCTCATAAAGGGAACAATCAAAGAGAGAGAGAGAAAAAAATCATAAATATATATGTAAAAATACCAGTGTATCCAGCTATATAAAATAATTACTAACATACATGAAAAAATCAAATAAGCCCTAATACAATTGTATTGGGAGAACTCAATACCCCATTGTCACAAAAACAAATCAACTATACAAAAATCAGTAATTAAATATTAGAACTAAGTCAATCTTTGGAACAAATGGACACAGTAGATGTCTACAGAGTGTTCTACCCACAACATCAGAATATACACTCTTCTCAGCTGTACATGGGATATTGTCCAAAATAATAATTGCTCATGGAACATGTTTAAATAAATGCAAAGGAATTGAAATTATTCATGCATACTATCTGACCACAATGCAATGAAACTGGAAATCCATGCCAAAGGAAACCATAAGAACTTCGTAAACACGTGGAAATTAAATAGCACCCTACTCAACAACCAGTGGGTCACAAATGAAATTAAAGAAGAAATTAGATGGTTAATATGTTAAATGATAATGATAATACAATATAGTAGAATCTGTGGGACACAATGAAAGCAGTCTTAAAGGGGAAATTTATAGCAGTAAACACTCATATCAGGAAAACAGAGAAAATACATCTAAACAATTTAATATTGAATCTTCAAACTTCTAGAAAAAGAAGAGCAGACTAAGCCAAAAGCTTGTACAGTGGAGGAAATTACAAAGACTAGAGCAGAAATTAGCATACAGGAGACTAAAAATACAATACAAAGAATCAATGAATCAAAGAGTTGGTTCTTTGAAAGATTAAATAAAATTGATGAACCCTTAGCCAACCTTATCAAAAAAAAGGAAAGAAAAGACTCAAATTCATGCAATTGGGAATCAAAAGGGTGAAATCACAACAGATCCTGCAGAAATCCAGAAAATCACCTATATGTACTTTGAAAACTTGTACTTTAATATGATGGAAATGGACTTGTACTTTAATACAGAAGAAACGGACAGATTCAAATATATAAATGTATTACTAAAGCTGAATCAAGAAGATAAAAACATCCTAAATAATCCAATATCGATCAATAAAATCAAAGACGCAATTAAAAACCTATAAAAAAAGAAAAACCCTGATGGATTCACTGCTGAATTGCTGAATTTCTGAAATTTAGAGAAGACCTGATACCACTACTTCTCAAACTCTTTAATGAAATTGAAAAGGAAGCAATACTTCCAAATTCAGTCCTGGAAGCAAGCATTACCCGGATGCCAAAACCAGAGAAGGACCCAACTAAGATAGAGAATGCAAATTTCTCTAATGAACATTGATGCAAAAATCCTCAATAAGATACTGACAAATAGACTGCAGTAAATTGTCAAGAAGATTATATATCATGATCAGGCGGGATTCATCCTAGGGATGCAGGGATGGTTCAACATACATAAATCATAAGTATAATATACCATATTAGCAGAGCCAAGGACAAAAATCATATGATCATCTCAATAGATGCAGAAAAAACTTTCGACAAAGTTCTGCACCCATTCATGTGATATTTTTATATAATGGAGTACTACTAGATCATAAAGGAGGATAAATTGGAGACTTTTACAGGTAAATAGATACAACTTGAGACCATAATCATTAGTGAAGTAAATAAGACACACATGTGTAAACATCATATTGTCTCATTTGTGTTAGAAGCTGAAAGAAACAGCATGTGTATGTGTGTGTATATATATATATACTGATTTCTCCGAATTCACTGAAAAGAAAGATTTGTGCTGGTAGTGTTTGGACAACTGAATGCAGATGTCATGCTCTGAATGAACAATTTGGGGGTAACAATGCACATTGTACGTACCATTGTTGCCCCCTGATTGGTGTGTTTTGAAATTTTGTTGTAGATTTTTTTCTTCTCCTTTTTTTTCTTTTTCTCCTTGAAATAAAATGGAATTGGAAAAAGAAAGTTCAACGAAGTTAAGAAACGAAGGATAAAGGACAACAGAATCTAAGCTCTCTAACCTAGTACTCAGAATCTTCCACCGTCAGACCCTTTAGTCTAGGCTTCTGCTTTTTCTCCCATATTGAAGCTGTGCTTAGGGGACCTTTCACTTGGTCCTTGTCTTGTGTATTCCCCTAACCATTCTGTGAAACTGAAGTCTTTCAGAATACAGTGTCAGGACAATACCTCAGGACTGACAGTAGTCCTATCAATTCAGAGACCTTTTCCCTCCCTTTTTCTCCCTACTTTGACCTCTTGTATTGCAACAACTCATTTAGAACTACCAGTCAAGTGTGTGCATGTGTGTGTTGTATGTACCTTCATCTACATTTATACCTATATATATGAGAGACTTATCTCCATGATCAAACTAAACAACTTGAATAGGTGTTGATTTTTTATAGTTATTGTGTATTAAGTAATGTTTAAATTAGGACAAAGATATCTATATCTTCAATCACTTATTATTTATTCATGGTAGAAACATTCAAACTCCTTCTAGATTTTGAAATCTGCAGAACATTACTATAATTATGCTGCTATGCAATAGCAAATCAGAATTTCTTACTCTTGTCTATCTAACTTAGTATCCATTGATTAATCTCTCCCTGTTCTTCCTAGGTGTTTGTTTTAGATTTTTCTAGTGATTTATAAGGGCCTTGTATGAAAAAATTTCTCTGCATAATGAATACATTATAGTTGACAAATAACTCCACATATGATGTGAAAGAAGTTATGAGTCTCCTTAAAAACAAAACAATACCTAAAAATGACTTATGTACACAGAGAAGACTTAGATTTGAGCTGATTATATTTGTTTGGGTATTTTCAGTAGCTCTTGTAAAGCAATAATCTTAATGACAATACACATGTGTGCTTAAGCAAAAAATACTCAATTAGGTGTCAGGATATAAAATCCATACAGAAAATGATAATCTTCAATTACAAATATAATAACCAACAGTTCAAGGATATATAGTAAAGAAATCTTTTAATAGCAACAAAAGAAATAAATTCAGATCAAGTTTACAAGAAATGTGCAAAATCTTTTTAAGGAAGTTTAAAATATACTCTGGGGATCTTGGAAAGACATTGCTATTCTACGCCAGGATGACTGAATATCATAAACATGTCTGCTCTCCCAAACTTGATACACAAACTCAATGCCATCTCAACGATAGTACTAACAATTTTTTAAAGCACTAAGTTGTTGTTAACATTTATATGGAAGAATAACATGTAAGATTAGTCAGGAAAACATATAAAAGAAAAGCTATAAGATGGGACTAGCCATACCAGATAGGAAAATAGAAAATAAATCCTTATAACTAAAATACTTTCACACTGTCACATTAATAGATAACAATAGCACATAATAAAAGTTCTAAAAATAGAACAAAGTACAGATACAAATTTAGTATATAATAAAAATGACATGCCAAATCACAGAGACAAGGATGGACTTTTTAGTAAATGTTATGGAATAATTGTTGTTATGACTTGTATCTAGATTCCCCACCCCCCAAAGCATCATGCAATCTTAAGTGAGGCTATTCAGAGGTGACTGATCTAGGGTGTGTGATGCTGGGATGAAAAGGGTGTGTAATTACTACATCAGTCCACTGATTGGTTTGGCCTAGTTCTGGGTGTGAATAAAGGGAAAATCTGCCCTTGTTGTGAATGCTACCTGCTCTAAGAACATGTAACCTGGCTAGAATATAAGGAACACAAAGAGCGTTGCGTGGTGCTGGTTATTTCCTGCTTGCCACTTGCTGTGACTTTGCTACTTTGGTGCTTTGCCGCATTCTGCGTGCCACAAACTATTTCCCCTCTGTGACGCCCTCTGCCATATCACCATACGTAAGAGCCATCCAACTATGAACTGAAACCTATAGAAACTGTGAACAAAAATCTTTCTTCCTTCAACCCTGGGTTTCAGCTATTTTGTTTCAGCTGTGAAAAAAGTAACTAATTGTAGAGCCATTTAGAACAAATATATAACTACATATATACCTTACATCATACGCAAGTTTCAAACAGATCAAACATTTAAATGTAAAAATTTAAACTACATTAATTAAAAAATGGAAAAATTTCTCTATAAGGAAAACCTAAATGTAATGAAAGACTAAATGTGACTCAAAATCCAGATGTAATAAATTTTTGTAAAGGGGACCTAACCTGAGTAACTTTTGAATGCAATTATTTCAACTTTCTATCTCAGGATTGGTTTTTGCAATGTTGATAGATTATCAATTCTGAATATATTATTGGATTTGACAAATTAATGTATTGAGGATAATGAAATCCAGGCTCTTGTTTATAAAATAGAGAGCTACAAACATGGAAAAAGCAAACCAATACTGCAGTGCGAGAATGAGATTGGAGAAGAGTTATCAGCAGCATGTTTTCACATATAAATATACATATTTTTAGTTTTGTCCCCATGCTAAAGCCTATAAAGCAACGATATTCGAGTGACAATAAGCACACCTGGAACATATATCTGAGTTGTTAACTAACATTTCCACTAAGAAAGGCCAGTGCTCTTTAGAGAATTCACTATTTTTATGACTGAAACAAAGAAAGTATAAGATGAGCCTGGGATATCTTATTGTGTGAAAAAGTTTTTTAAAGATGTACAAGAAACAATAAAGCTGCTCCTAAAGGACTAACAGGCTAGTTTGAAGGGGCTCCCATAGACAAAATCTGAGACAATTTGACCATTAAAATAAATAATAAAAGCAAAATTTTAATTCATGAAATAAAATAATCTATGAATCCACCTTAAAACACACATTTACACACTGTCTTTGTTACTTTTCGTATTGCTAGGACAAAATACTATATTCGACACCCAAAGTTAAAGGAAGAAACACTCATTTCTGCTCATAGTTTGTAGAGGTTGCAGTTCATAGTGGGCTGGCTCCAAGAGCGACTAGTACGGCAGAGGATAGGAATAGTCCGTGGCATGTGGGTAAAAGTCAGCAAAGCAGCAGCAGGCTCTTTTTTTCTTTTATAGCATCTAGTATACAATACATCTGGTGGTGCCAGCCACACCCAGGTGGGGTTTCAATTACTCACCCTTCTAACCCTCCCAGTAACACACTCTTAATCCACATTCACACACTAATTCAGTCATCTTCCACACTTTCCACCTCGGACTATAGGAGGCTTTGGGGGGACATCTAGATACAAGTCATAACACACATATATACACATGTATATAGAAGAAAGGAGGAATAGGAAGCTCTTCCTTTTAATAGAATGCCAACTCATAAAAGTAGAAGAAATAATTTGGCACCCATTACAGTAGTTATTGATTGAGGCATGATTCATTCATGTTGGTTAAAACTGGTATATGAGAGCTGGGTGTGGTGGCACACTCCTGTAATCCCAGAGTTTGGGAGGCTGAGGCAGAAAAATCATTACACAGTCTAGACCTAGTCTGGGCTACAAAACAGGAAAACATGTAGTGACCTTCTTTGTCTCTTTTGACCAGATTTGGCTTGAAGTTCACTTTCTCTGCAAATAGAATAGCTACCACTGCTTATTTCTAGGTTCCTGTTGTATGAAGTACTGTTTTCAATCCTTTGTCTTTCAGTGTATGAATTTCTTTTTCAGTTAAATGTGCTCCTTGTTTGCATTACATTGTTGAATTTTTGTTTCTTGGTCCATTATGTCAGTCTATTTCTTTTGATTGGTGAATTGAGACAATTTACATGGATGGTTATAACTGATATGTATTGGCTTACACTTGTATATTATGCTCCTAATATTTGTTCCCATCTTTCTCTCTATTTAATTGTTTGCTTTGCTTGGTGGCTTGTTTCTATAGGTGTTCTTGGAACTGTGGTCTTCATTATCTCTTTCTAAAATATCCTTCAGAACATTTTGAAGAGTTGTTTGGTGTTTATAGATTTCTTCAGTTGTTCTTTGTCATGCAAGTATCTTATTTCTCCATTGATTTTGAAAGGTAAATTTCCCAGGGTACATCTATCTGGGTTGGAGTTTATTGTCTTTCAGGACTTAAAATACTTCACTACAAGCTCTCCTCAACTTAATGGCTTGTGTTTAGAAGTCTACTGTGATTCTGTTGAGCTTTTCTTTATAAATGATTTGTTTCTTTTCTCTAGTAGCATTTGACAGTCTGTTCTTGTGTAAATTCCTGGGATATTGATTACTATATGCTTTGGTGTAGCTTTTTTTGATAATGGCTAATGGAGTTTTGTATGCCTAACTTATCTGTGTGTCAAATTCTTTCTCCATGCTTGGGAAGTTTTCTGTCATTACTTCTGTGAACAGGTTTTTTGTGGTATACGTGGTAACTATCACTTTCTCATTGATTCCAACAATCCTACGTTGGTCTTTTTGAATCATCTTCTGATGAATTCATCATCTGCTGAATTTTTTTCAAGACCAAATATTTGCATGAGGTTTGTGTTCAAAACAGCCAGAGACAGTATAGCTATTAAAATTTATAAACAAGCATAAAATGGTATAAATTCCCTGAGCCTTGTCTTCCTATGGCCAAATGAACTTAGCACAACAGAGCTGCTCTCCAGAGTCTCTCTTTCTTTGACTCTGCCTTCCTGTATTCCTGTTTCCTATAACATGTCTCACCCTGCCTGCTTCTTCAAATTCACTAATAGTAATAATCTTGAGCTTTTAGACATTGATGCAACTTATTTTATCAACAAAATATCTTATTCCAAGATACTGACTTTAAAAACAAATAGCCTGCTCTATGGTCTAGGTAGCATTTTTTAAATATTGATTAATATAACATTAGATGAGTAGGGAAGCATATCTAGAAAGCATATGACTCTCCACACATATTACATATAGAGTGTTTAGGACAGCACACCAAGGAATAAAATCAAGTCCTAATGTTCTGTTACTATAACATAACACTTATTTTACTTTATTTGAATAGTTTCCCCAAAATGTCCTTTTCTACCTTTTCTAATGCTTAAGCTTCTCTAGAAGATGCCTTAAAATTACAAAATAGAACTACAACACTGTGGTAAAACAAAAAAAATGCAGAATTTATGCTCTTTTTACACATATTCAGAAATAGTTGGCTTATTTTTCTCAAAAGGATCCTATATGTAATCTAGGAAATACAATTATAATATTATTAAATTCAAAGATTTCTCAAAAATGCTATGCCATAGACAAATTTCAAATAACACAGACTCTGGGGATTTACAGTATGTTATTTGCTTTAAATCACCATATGTATATAATAATCATATATATGTTAATAATCATATATATGTTAATAAATAATATCACCAAGTGAGAAGCCTTATTAAAAAGGCATAATTAGAACCAAAGTATTTGCCTCTGTGATTAATATGATATAACCACTGATAAAACTACAAATACAATGTCATCTGTCTATCTCACTCAGATGGCATTTCTTGCATCCACATCAGCACAGCTTGTTTGTTGTGCATTTTCAGTCAGGACATTTAAAGACCCTTAAAATGATGAATTTTACAAGGAAATCTTTTATAATGGAGCTGTACAGACTCAAATTATTCCATGGTATATTAAATGGAGAATTTTTAAAAAGGAAAACCACATAATATATTGCATAGTAGAGCCATATATTTCTATATTACATTGCTATTTTGAACTGTGTATCACATTGTTATATTTTAAAGGAAGGAATTGTTATACTTTAAGAATTGGACTTTATTCTAAATCTAACAAACAGAGTGGGATACAAACTACTAAAATTTCTTAAAATACTCTTTAATAGAATAGCTCTATTAACTACCTAATAGTATACACCAGAAAGAATAATTATCCTGTCTGTTTTCTGACCAAAAAATTAGATTTTCATAGGTCATATATATTTAAAAATCATCCTCTTCTCTTCACACAAATATATAATGATATACTAGGCTCCCAGAAAATTCACTAGCACAATCAGGAAGATCCTTTCTTGTTTCTTCTAAGGCTTCCAATTTATTAAATTATTAACAGTAATTTTTAAAAAGAACCTAGACTCATAGATACTGTACTTTGATATTATCAGAGGTTTTATAAAAAGTGGGTTTTCAGAATTTCAGAATTTTTTTAAAGTCAGAATTTAATTTCTTAAAATTAAACCAGATGCCTTCCCTTTTTCTTTCCCCAAATATATAAGAGGGGACCACTGAGGAGACATATCAATCATAACCATTAAAAAATGTTGTCATTCATCACATATCTTATTTTCATAATAATGACACTGCATGTGCTTTTGCCCCTTTAAGAACCTTAAAAATATCCATTAGAGAAAATGCATAGATTTCACCTAGACAAGTACAGTGCTGTTAGAATCATTCACACCAAACAGATCATCAGTGATTTTCTGATAAAATGCCAACAATGTAGCTAATCTTTTCAGTTAAACAATGCTTTTAGTAGAGCTTTAAGAGCTAAAATGAATATCTAAAACTTCTTTCAAATCCATAAGGCCATTAGTAGACTAACACATTTGTCAACAATTTAATTAAATATTTTAAAGTCATCTCAAAGTCACATAGTGGTACATTTTTTTGTTTTCAAAGCATCACACTTGTTATTGATATGCTATATAACAGATAATACATTCAAAAATTTTCTTTGTTTATTAACAAGCCCTTGTAATTAACTTGCTTTTAAATCATAAGTATGATACTATTTTAATTTCCCTCACATTCTCTACCCTATCATTTGAAATCACATTAAGCTGACTCTTAGAAGGCCACCTGGTGTAATACTATGACATTGAAGTGAGCTGTGCTGGTGTGCAGGAAATACTGACAGTCTTCTATGCTAAAATCTATTTTTCTAACTGATGACAGAACTAGGGGAAATTAATTTTTGCTATTCATAAATACCTGACAGGTTTAATGTAAATGTTTTGAAAAAGACCTCAGCATATGCTGCACATACATTATATATGCAGCACTGCACTGGAATATTGTATTTGAAACCCATTCAATTTCTAGATCACTACTGCTGAAACTGTTGAAATTTTTCAAATTACTCACAGATTGCAATTTTCTCCATATACATGTAAATAACAACAGAAGTCCCCATGAAACCTTTCAGTCTCTGAAAAAATCAGCAATTTGACACTTAGGACAAATTTCTTTGATAGGAATACTACAAAAATGCAGGTAACCCTGACAAGTCTTAGAGTGCTCGCCCACCCCCTCCTGTGGTCAAAGCAGAAGGATGTATCCCAAGGAGCCTGGAAGGGTTGCTGCAGGACAGCTGTCACCTCAGCAACAATGGCAGACATGATAAATGAGTGGGGATTTCTTCTTCTAGGAAAACATATAATCAATCATTCCTTAGGAAATCCTACACAGCCTTAGAAGTACACACCAATACATTCATTGAAGTGCATGTCTTTCAGTAAAGCCCCTGTACAGATTTGACCCACTTTTGCAGTAGATGTAGTCCTGAAGAATCTGTGTAACCACATGGGGAACGTTTTCATTTAATAAATTCTATGATGAAAGCATTTACAATGTAATCATTTTAACTCTTCCAATTTTTAAATGTTGTTTATTTTCAAGTTTATCAACAGAAACAACAATTATAATGATTGAAACACATCAAACAGGTTAAAAATCTGTGAGTTCACAATGATAATAAAAACAAGACAAAACAAAAAAAATCTAGTTGATCATTGGAGTATGCCAGGGAACCAATTAATTATTCTAAAAACAAGAAGATAAAGCAGATGAAATCAAAGTTTTAATCTGGCTTTTCTGTATGAACTATAACTCGGGTTATTGATAAGAAAAGGTTTCTCTTTTAGAGGTGCTCTGGCTAATCAATGAAGATAAATGCATTTGGATTTCACCACTTTGTAAACACCTAATGAAATAAAGGCTACTAACATCATGAAACGGAGACAAGACGCTATACTGAAATGAAAATGCTGAGTATCATCAGTGGAATAGTCTTACCAGAGCTAGAACATGGACCCGAATCAGATCAAGCTTTTGGAGTTAACTGCTAGGCTACAGAAGAAAAATGCACTGGCAACACTAACAACAAAGATGCTAAGGATGGACAAGGAATGAGCAAATCCTGTGGTGAGAAACAGGATGAAGGATCTAGTGTCTTTAACAAATAAAAAGCAAACAAGAAGGGAAAACAGAAGAAACAGAGGTTTAACAAAACAAATGCAGTATATTCAAATGTGATTCAAACAAACTGACCAAAAAAAGTGTTATGACACGTTGGAAAAATTCTAACGGTGATTAAATATTTCATGATTTTAAGAAATTATTGATAAATTTTAAGATATAATATTGGTGTTGTGCTAACAGGTTTTTCTCCTCTACAGTGTCTTTTAAAATACATACTGAAATTATGTACAGATGAAAATGGCAGGATATGTATGATTCATTTTGAAATGATACATTTAGTTGGGGGAGGAGCAATGGGTAAAGAGACGAAAAGCGATTGGCCAACTGTTGATAAGGGGGGGGCAGAGGTAGATATACATGGGTAAAATTTATTCTACATTGCATTCTCTAATATCTGTATATTTTTGAAATGTTTTATCACAACAAACGACACATAAAATAAGAACTAAGAAAAAAGAACTAGGAAAATGCTGGGGTATTTTGTTAAATTCTAAAATTTATTGTCTGAGTCCTAATAAATCTGTAAAAAAAACCATTTGTAGTAAGCGGGGAACTACAAAAAGTGTTTGCCTGTAATGGTCAACAAGAAAGCAGAAGACAATTTAACAGAAAAGGTAGAATTTTCACAAATAATCTGTAAGTCTCTTTTCACTAAAACTTTTTTTATAATTCAACAGTTTTAAAACAAACCATAGGAGTTGCATAGATAAAGCATAATTCTTAGGACAGTGACACTATTCTGTGTGATACCATAATGATGAATACATGATATTTAACTGTATATCAAATTCCATAGAATAGACAATATGAAAAGTGAGCCCTATTATAAACTATGGATGTTTAGTGATGACGTGCCAAGGTGGGTTCATTGACTATATAATAAATGAGACAACTGTTGAATAATGTTCATACTAGGGGGAGGCACAAGAGACAAATGAGAACACTTTGTGCTTTGTTCTCAATTTTGCTACAGACCTAAACCTGCTCTTAAAATCATTTTAAAAGAAAAAGAACTACAAAATACCCATGAAATGCTATTTCTTAAAGCTCTGATTATACCTGAGCATAATCTTAAGGCTTCTTTACAGGTGATGGAAATGTTCCGGATTTGGTCATAGTAGTGTTCTAAAATGATTACATAACCTGATGAGTACATTGAAAACCACTGAGCAGTACTCTTTAAATTAGTGAACTGGATAGCTTGTGAATTATACTTTAATAAAGTTCTTTTTTAAAAGGTAGTGATTTCTGTGATAATTATTTTTATGTGTCAATCTTACTGGGCTAAGAAAGGTCCAGATGGCAGGTCAAACATTATTTATTGGATGTGTCTGAGAGGGTGTTTCTAAGAGTTTATCATTGAATTAATGCAGTAGGAAAAGTAGATGTACCTCACCATTGTGAATGGGTATCACCCAATCATAATTACTCTTTTCAACAAATATGTAAAGATGCTACAGATACAGAGGTAAAGAAGGTAGATTCAACGACTCTATGGGGCTTCCAACCTGACTGAGAAAGTAGAATAAATAAATGTATGTATGTATGTGTACATATACATTAAGGCCTTAAAAGTGTCAGCACAAAATGGGTGTTAATGAGAAATGAGAACACATGGAGGAAAAAAATCTCAAGACAGTAAGTTTGAATTGACCTCTGCAATTATTTTTCCTTTCCTTTTTATTGGTTCCGGGGATCGAACTCACGACTGCCTGCTTCCAAGGCAGGCGCTTATGCCGCTGAGCTAAACCTCCAGCCCCCAACCTCTGCAATTATTGTGGACTGGATTTTATTTTATTTTAAAGACAATAAAACCAAACAAAATTAAAACAGATTAAAGCCAATAAAAAAAACAGTGAAAGTGATACAGAACTTCAAAACAAGATAACAGGAAATCAACAGTAGCTATCATAATGCCCCTTGCTATCTTAAAAATTGCTACCCGTTCCATCAGACATGATAAAATCAAACAAAACAGAATAAGACCAATCAAAACAAAACATTGAATTAAACAAAACAATAAAACAGAGCAAAACAAAACAGTAAGAACAATATTGGATTTCAAAAACAAGACAGAAGGAAATCCCCTATAGTTGCTATATCACATATTGTTATCATCTAAAGAGATGCCAGACTACCAGCTTTAGGCCTGCAAAGTCAATTATCAGTACAAGCATTCAGTTGATTTTGGTACTTCAGTTGCTATCAGCTGAATCTGTGCTCCTTTGAATCGGCTGGTTGCCTGGTGGACTGGGGTGGGTTTGGTTCTCCCTGTCTCTCGGCACACGTGCTGGCTGGCTCACAAGAAAGGTGAACTGACTTCGTTTCTCTTCCCAGCTTTTGGCTGCCACTGGCTTATGGAAAGGGTGTTTCTTGTTTCTCCTACCAATCCACAGTTACCACTGGCTCAGAGGAAGTGCAAACTGGCTTCTGTTTCTCCTCCTGGCCCATTGCTGCCACCGGCTCACAGGAAAGGTACTCCAGCCCACAGTCACCGCTGCTTCATGGGAAGGGCACATTGGCTTCCTGGTTTTTCTCCTCTTGGTCCATGATTGCCTTGTGGATTTTTGTAAGTCTGGTGCAAGTTGCTCTGATTTACTAAGAAGTTGTATTTTAAAATTCAATTTTATATTATCTATCCTGGCTTATCTGATTTCTAAAGTTCCGTATCCCCACCTTTCTTCTTTTTGCAAAGGCATTGTCCATTGAGTAGATGATGAGTTTCAAGTTTAAAACACCAACCTGAAAACTCATCACTTGCCTGCCATAAATAGTTCAATTCTTGTGTTATAAATTGGTATTGGTTCAAATAATACAACACAAGAAAAGCACAACCATCAGAGTCTGCAACAATCTTTTTTAGGACCTGTATCAGTATGCCCCTTCATTAATGTACCTGACTGATATTTGACTCTAATCAGAGCGTAAGAAAGGAACACCATAAACTTGTTTTTCTAAATGTATTAATTATACATATATTCTTCTAGTCAACACATATCTTCCAATTCTATCCATACTTCAAGTTATCTCTACCAACGGTACAAGGATACCTGCGTGAAGGTAATAGTTTCTTTCATTTGTACCACAGACACTGTGTGCTGGCTATCCTCGAGGAAAGGCAGAGTTCAAATGGCTTCTCATACTTCATCTCCCCAGAAGTTAGAACATACTGTTTTTTAAGAATTTCCTGGGCTGGGGATTTAGCTCAGTGGCATAAATGCCTGACTTGCAAGCAGGCAGTCGTGAGTTTGATCCCCGGTACCGATAAAAAAAGAAAAAAAAAAAAAAAAGAAGAATTTCCTTCAACTTTACTCCGTGCTGACACTATGCACTTACAGGATAAAAATGCCCTGCAGTACTCACTCCAGCTGTTGAGTGTATTCATTTTTTGTGTTCTATTCTTGTCCTCTTTTCAGATTTCTTCAGTTTGAGATACAGATTTCAGATTGTCATTAGAACTAACCATAACCAAAATGACACCAACAAAATGCAACCAGATACTAAGGAATGTTCACTGTATTTTGCTTGGCAGGAAGATAAGGGAGAAGGGAGGAGGAAGGGGTGCAGAGAAAAGAAGAAGAGGAAGAGAAAAAGGAAGGAGGAGGAGGAGGAAAAGAAAAAAAGGAGGGAAATTTAAAAAGAAAGCTACAGTAGTAACAGCTGTTTGGATAGAGATGTTTTTCTGTTTTAGTACTGTTTGTTTGTTTCAGAGCTAGAGATCAAATTCAGGGCTTCACATATGTTGGGCAAGTGCTGAACTTCTGCAGACTTTCATGCAGAGAGATGGGACACCAAGGCCTCTTTCCCAGGAAGCAGCTTTATTCATGCCGGCCCTGACTCAGAGGATTTGTATCCAAACACTAAGGGCCAATTGTGGCATAGTTACACCTGTTATAAAATTTTTGTCTTTGTCTCCCTTCTACAGGCAGACCCTAATATCCCACCGTCTGGATAGGTATGGTTTCTGATACTGAGTTACATCAAAACCACACTTGCGTACACAAAGGCTGATACCACTACACTGTTCTCACTCCAAGTCTGGGAACCAGCACCACGTGTGGCCGCCTCCGGACTGGAACAGACAGACCCCAGCTTCTCCCTGTGAGTCAGCACCATTTGCAGACTTGGGGTAGAGACAAGAAGGCCACACCTGGAGACAAGCCCAGTCTGGGAACCAGTGCCATGCGCGGGACACTGCCAGACTGGAACAGACAAACCCCACCCCTTCTGGTGTGTGGGCTGGCAAACAACTAGTACCAACCAACACTAACCCCCTCACCATAAGTGACCAGCTTATCCAGAGAAACACAGACTGTGATGATAGCAATGAAGCTGAAATGCAATTGGATGTCTGTGGTGCTTTGGTGTTTCGCTGACTTTGCAGGTCTAGGGCCAATGGTCTGATCATAGGTTCTGAGGATAGTGGTACCCAGCATGGCATTTAGGGGGGACCCCCTTCTGAGAGTTGTAGCCATTGTTGATTCCCTATGGTCTTGTTCTGGAAGTTCTGTATCATTTCCACTGTTTTTTTAGGTTGGGTTTTATTTTCTTTCATTTTGTTTCATTAAGTCAAATACAATGGCAGGAACAACTATTTCAAAGATAGCAAGAAATATTATGGTAGCAATTTTGGATTTACTATAGGCTTGTTTTGAGGTCCTTTATTGTGTTCATTGTTTTGTTTTTATTGTTTCTATTCTATTCTGTTCTGTTTGATTTTTACCATATCTGAAGTTATCTGTAGCTATTTTGAAGACATCAAGAGGCATTATGGTTACTGTTGTTGATTTTGTAATGTTTTGTATCTGTTCCTGTATCTATTACACTGGTTTGTTTTGAGTGGTTTTATTGTTTTATCCCCCTCAAAATAAAAAAAAAAATTTAAACTTTACCCTCTAAGTCAGAGGCACCCTATAACACTACCACTGAGATATACCCCTAGCCTTGTTCTCATCCTTAATAAAATAATATCTTGAAGCTTCCAAGACAGGTAATAAAGAAAAAAATCTAAATATGAAATGGGAGGACTTCAGAGAAATATTACTAAGTTATGAAGATTGTATTACCCCTAAATTGTATCACCCCATTGTAGTTTTAAAATAGGAACCTGAATTCTTTGATATCCTTCCCATCAAGAGGTAAATAGTAAGTGTCCTTTCAAATCTGAACACAGTTCTTACTGCTTCAACCAACAGAGGTCAGTGGAAGTAATGCTCTGTGGAAGTAACCTTGTAAGGCTAGACCAGAAAGGGTCATGGACTTCTGCCTGGCCATCTCGGAATGCTTGCTCTCCAAAGTCCCTCTCGGAATACCTCTCAGAACGCAGAAAACCATGCAAGAAGCCCGGGATACACAGAGAGGCCATACGTAGATGCTCCAGTCTACAGTCCCAATCAAGCAACTTTTAAGTGATCCCAGTACAGGTACAGAGATGGGAACAAAAAACCATCTTAGAAGGAAATCCTCCAGCCCCATCATTTATGATCATCTAAATCAATGTGGTTTTATGCCACTAAGGTAGGTATGTTTTTTAAAAATTAATGGAGCAAAGATAACCAGAACCAATTTCATTCCTGGAAGGGTGGTACTTTTGTGGTTAATATTCAAAACATGCAGTACTGGTTTCACAATAGAACTCAGAAGGTTAACACTCAGGGTTCAAACTGAGACTAGAGCACAAAGGATGTTATTGGAACCTGGAAGAAAGAGGATCCTGGTGTGTGGCTTTGGCAAAACATTGGTACTCTGGCAGTAGAATGAAAAATAAGAAATGTAGTTAATAAATCTATGATCCTGCTAAGGAAATCTCAAGACAGAACACTGAAGGTACTCCCTGACTTCTTAATGCAGCATATGATAAATGTGAGAGGAGAAAAATGAACTAGAGAATAAGCTGTTCATTTTTAAGCAAAATGTAGAGGAAATATAAAGTTTCCAGGATGTGCCAGGTTGAAAAACTGTTTCTCATTTTTAGACTCTTTCTGACAGGAAATACTTCTCAAATTAAGACATGCCATCAAGTAAAGATTAAAACCAAGGTGCTGTCAAGAAAGCATCTCAGAGTAAAAGCATCTCACAGTGTGACTGTAAAATCCTTTAAGAATTCAGAATGATTGAAGAATGCATCACAAACATTTTCAGACAGACAAAACCTCCTAATGCTCTTAAAGCTGTGCCTAGACCCTCTCTGATAGAAAATAGGGCTTCTTTCTATCTAAGGGGCTAGTGACACCGCCGCCTCACAGGAAACTAAATGGAAAGGATTTATTAGTGGTGTGGTTTTTGTCTAACATTGCAGATTATAACAATACAGTAAAACTACAAATGTTTCTGCTTGTTTTAGAAGTGCATATACTAAAACCTACAAACATTTTTAAAGGAACTATATCAGTTTAGATCAAAAGGGTCAGGGTATAAAATGAAAAAAGGTTGCACAACAGCATGAATGTCCTGACCATGTAAGGTCATTGTACAAAATGAGAGATAAAGTGTGAGACGTTTTCAACAGCATTTGCCACAGGAAGAACATCATCTGCATTACATCACTTTCAATTTGAGTCTCCATTAATTCTGGAGCAAGGAGATATTATTATTCTAGTGGTACATGCTAAAAACACAGTTTAGAGATATTGGGTATATAATCCAGACACTTATAGCTACTAACGAACAAGATAGACATTAAATTTATATTTGCTAATCCAAGTGTTCTTCCTGTTGTGCCTTATTGCAGCTGAAATAAGAGAAAGTATCATGACC
Source organism: Cavia porcellus (assembly GCF_034190915.1). Lineage (NCBI taxonomy): Eukaryota > Metazoa > Chordata > Mammalia > Rodentia > Caviidae > Cavia > Cavia porcellus. The sequence continues at coordinate 214,344,981 of NW_026947484.1, forward strand.
ATCACTTAACAGGTAAAGAAACTGCTTTTAGGCCAGGGATTTAGCTCAGTGGCTTTCGTGCCTGCCTGGCAAGCCTGAGGTTGTGAGTTCAATCCCTAGTACAAAACAAAGAAGACAAAAACAAGGAAAAATACATGCTTTTCCTAAAACCTAAGCAAAGCCAAGTGTGGCAGTGTATGCTTGTAATCTCAGCTACTTGAGAGGCTGAGGCAGGATGACAAATTGAGTACAGGAACTAGGGATTAAGACCTTATATTTGGAAAAAAAATAGTAAGCACATTCCTGTAATCCTAGCACTTGGGAGGCTTAAGCAGTAGAACTGCTTGAGTTCAAGAGTAACCTGGGCTCACAGCCTGAACTATGTAATGAGACCTTGTCTCAAAAAAATAGTAAAAGTAACTTATGTATTATGATATAAATAGTTAATTATACAGTGATGATAAATGGAAGTGTTGGGTAATAATTAAATTTGCCACTAGTTTCCTCATATACAAAATGAAAACAGTATCACCATCCCCACTGTATTATTGGAACCACATAAGATAACGCCCACTGAGTTCTAAGCACAGTACTTAGCACTAAGTATATATTCAGCAAATGTGTATCTTCTATGCCTGATATCAACGTTGTGTTTATTGTCATTTCTGAGGTGCTTATAATGGAAGTCATTCAAGGCTTATATTTAATTATCTTTATGGAATTATTTATTCACTTTCTGTTGGATAAAGAAAGGTATCTGTAAGCAGAGGGAGAAGTCCTTAATAAAAATGAACATAAAGTGTTTTCATTCATTAGATGGTCTTTTAATTCAGAGGAGGAGAAAATCATTGAAAATTACACAAGTTCAAAATTATTAACTGGAAATTTGCTTTGGAAAATATTATTTTGGAAAAGGAAACTTTTAAATGATATATACAATACTGTGCAAACTCATATATCTGCTTCAAAATACATGCCAAAGGGAGTTTGTATCTGAGCTTATTTACAAATACACATGTGGGGGCGATATGAGGCTCAATTCCGATCAGAAGAAAGCCATCCATTCCACAGTGAGTCTGGGACAGTTTTAACAAATCCAAGATCCACAATCCCAACAATTTCAACTTTGCTAGCTCTGCTATACTAAATCATCTCATAGTACTTTCGATAACATTTAAGTTTACTCATTCTAAAGGTTTAATAGTTAAAAATTAATTCCTTATCACTTGCATTGCATTTGACCGTAAAACAGCTAAAAAAATGGTAATATCTATTTTATATCACATACAGAATTACAGAATAAGAATAGATAATAAGGGAAGAAATATCACACGAGATATATATACCAGGCTACCTTTTCCCCCAAAGCAGAAGACTGTATTTCTTTTTAGTATTCAACCTTTAATACTTCAGAATTGTCTCTTGAGCATGATATGTTCTAAGATATCCTTCCCACTCACATTTGTCATGAATATGCACTCATTTGCTTTTACCTGGGTATGTCTCCCAGCTAACTGCCATTATTCAGAAATATACACCTGAGTCAGATAGGTAAGGACATTTGTACTTCAGAGAATATAGAATATCACTTACCTTCGTGTCCCCCAGGTTTGAGTGGAATAGAAGTAGCTTTTCCACATCTTTTTGATTATTTAAAAACCATTCGTAAAGGGCAGTATAAAGAAGGTGATTTTTGAGATTTGTATAGGGCTTATTAGAGTAAATAATTTAATCAAGCCACTAATCTTTCAAAAGACTATTCGTGTTTTCAAAATTCATAGTAAATTCATGCTTTATACTGTCACACTGGGTTATTTCTCTTACTTTCACAGCAGGCATTTTTGAAGTAACTACAAAACAGTATGTGTTTTATTTTCAAAATGTGACACAGCATAGTTCACATAAAACACCTCTTGAAGATGTTCAGAAACCAACCAAGTCAGTGACATAAGGAAGAATACATGCAGTTTGCCATGTGCCAGGCCTGGTACACATAATGATCAGCCTCCATGATCAGAGAGATCAGAGACCACATACATATTTTGCTTTTAACAACAAGAAAAATGAAACAAAACAAAACAGCATTGAAGTTTCTTTTTTAAAGTGTTTCCCTTTTCCTTTTCCATGTTCCTTCACTGCCTCTCTTCTAAGTCAAGTAGCAGAGGAAGACCTATATAGCTTTCCCAGTTTTCCTATTCCAATCTTTAAGCCTCACAGGACAGTAGCTGGCACTGGAGCCAAAATGATAGGTAATGTGTCAGCTGAAAAGGAAAACTATATGGTTATCCCAAGAAAAGGAAAAGAAAAAAAATGCAAATGTATAGAAATGACATATTGAAATATCATGGTGTGAAACCTTGTTCACTTTGTGAAACTAATTCAATGGTTAAACGTCAAACAAGACCTCTTATTATTCCTATTAGGGAAATTTCAACTCAGAAATAGGTGTGATAGAGCTCTTACCTAGTTGTTGATGATCTTGCTAACTAAATTGTTCTCACACAGTAGCATTGAGACCTTAAGAGTTGAAAGGTGTGCATGGCTATCAAAAAGACCTGAAACTTACAATACTGCAGGTTCCCACTTTGTTTACAGCTTTCAATACTTTCAGATTATGTAAAGATTCCAGAAAGGCTCGTCAGTCCTCACTACTGGCCTCAATACAAGATGAAGTACACCTCACCCTGTTGGAATAGTTACAGAGGACTCAGAGTTCTGCGCAAAAAAAGAAAAACATCTTTCAGACCAAAATCTGCAGAACAAATTAGTGATGAAAAATTATTGTCATAACTTACCTAATTTTTTATTTCATTAATTCTTAAATTTCTTAGAAAGTATATTAGTCAACACTGGATATGTCTCTGAGACTGAGATTGTTTCCAGATACAATGCATCCTCTTTGAGGCATTATCTTTACTCAAAAAAAAAAATTTGAGAATTTTTTTCTAGTTTCTATTGCAACTGTTTTTTATTACTCAGAAAATATGGTTATTTTTTATATTTGTTGCTTTCAAGAAATTCTTCTAATCAGAAACTTGATAAATGCACGTTTATGATATAATAACCATTTAATTCTCAAAATGATGATTCTAACCCTTCAAGACTACAAGAAGCTTTCTTATGTGTAAAGATTACACTACATTTAAAATAATTTTATGTGTGTTTTAAAAAGTTTGTAATCCTTTTCCTGCAAGACAGTATAATTAAAATTAAACATACAGAGCTTTTGCAAACATTCAAAGATAAAAAGTTAATAGTGTATCTTTTTTTTAATATGTTTTTATCGGTACCAGAGATCAAACTCATGACCGCCTGCTTGCAAGGCAGGTGCTTATGCTGCTGAGCTAAATCCCCAGCCCCAATATTGTATCTTTTTAGCTATGCCAAATTTAGCTTTTTTGATATTTACAGAGGCAATCATACTGAACTAAACTTTTTAAACTTTAAAACAAAAAAAGACTTCCCTTGGTTATATGCATTAAAATTAAAGCCAAATCTCTCTCTCACCCATGTCCTCTATCCCCTGAACCACACCTTCTGGCTAAGACCCAAGCACAGATCAAAAGAAACCAACAAAAAGTAGAAATGCATGCTCAAAATAATTCAATAGCATCGTTCCCCTCTGTCCTAATGCTGTGGCATTTACTTCATTAAATGTTTCTAAAAAACTCCCAGTGGGAAAGGTACTTAATTTATTTACTTCATGATTCTAATAAGAACTGTAAAAGAAATTTTAAGTAAATGAGCATGGTTTGGAGTAGGATTACTGGAACATTTGGTATTTCATACAAGCAAGGCCCTCTTTTTCACCCATCAGAAGCAATGAAATATTTTTGTTTGACTTTGAGCATGTTATTTCCTGAGAGAATCTCGGTAATAGCCAGAAATTCTCAGAACAAAAAGTAGCAAAGAAAAAAGAAAATTGTTTATCTGTGACTCTTGTCTGTTAGACTCTTGTTCTTTCTAATAAACAAAAGCTACTGCTTTGTGCTTTCACCATATTATTTATCACACTAATGCTCTCATGTGCCTAGACTACAAATAGGTACAGGGCCTACAAACCCAAGTAGACATAGGCTGGAATCTCTAAATCCTTGCTTCACACAGGAGTTGGACAAAGAAGACAACAGCTAACAACTCCTGACTAAGCTTCCATCTGAATTAGTTATCCACTATACATTTTAACATGCACTGTAGTTTTCAATTTCAGATTTCTAAAACCAGAATAACCATCCTTCTTCCAAACCTGTTCCCTCTCCTCAACCACTAACTCATTCATTGATGCCGTTATTATCCTGACTTTTCAAGGTCACATCTTTGCTTCACATAACACAGTAGGTCCTTCAAATTCAGATTTTCCTAGCGCTGACGTTAAGAGTCAGGTGAACTGATTTATCTAATCCCTTCATCAGAGAACTCTCCTCATTCTATGTGCTCTAGGACATGCCACTAAAGTTGTAGGTCTCACTCACCAGAGCCTGAAGATTTACCTTTGCCATACTCTGAAGTATCCTTATACCTAAATCCAAGATTCCTCATGACTCCTCCCAGGTACCCCCAAAAATCTATATTAGTAACTCCCCTAAAAACAAAGCAAGCATCTGAAAAACCAGTGTGGAAGTAGATCAAGTCTCCTATTTATGGAAACCACAAATAAGGCCCGATTGATTTGTAGGTATTTATAGATTGTATTATGATATTAACTCTATGGAACTACTGCTTTTCTCTTTGCCACTCCCTTTTCCAACACTTTGGATTTGTATAAAGATTAAAACATAAAATTATATCAGGTCAACTTTTTGCACTTGAGCTAGAACAAATGACTGAGTGGTGTAAACAAGACTGCAACTTCTCAGATGGTGTTCAAGCCACAAAACCAACAGTTCTCTCCCTTGTGAATATTCTAAGCTGTCCCTTGTCCCATGCCATAAATAACCATAAATAAAGGTTAGAGAACAACTCTAACCTTTATTTATGGTTATCTAACATATTCACTCAGAATATAGTTAATTATCTTAAAATATTCAGGGATGATCTGAAAGTTTTCTAGGCATGAATATCATTGCTATAGCAATAACTCTTGCATGTAATTGACCTTGCACTTAATCTGTCAGAAGTTTCTCCTAGTAATGTAGTTATTCAAACCTACTTACCGAGCTTCTACCATGTCAGGCCCAAGACTAGGAGACAGAAATAGAGCAGTGAATGAAACAGAAAAGGTCTTTGCTTTCGTGGCATTTACATTGTCATTAGATCTTCCTTTGCCTTTTTTACTATCTCAGCATCTTTTACTTTGAAAGTTGATTCCCTCGCTTAATATGCATAGCACTTTCTCTTTTGCCTTTCAACTTAGTATTAACTAGTGGCCATAAACAAATGCTCACGAAGCTTTCAGAGGAGGGCAGTACTAGGCCCAGCCCTTAGAAGAGACCTCAGACACAACTGGACACTCTGGGTCATTCATGGCATTCTCTCATTAAAATGCTTCATTCTACCAGGCATACCTGTCTATGAGCCTCAACTCAAACGATGTCTGATCAAAGGTATTTTTGGTACATTATCTGGTACAAACTTTATGTAAATTTTATCTTATTCCTAAACAAATTTTCCCTTCTTGGATACAAGCCCTATTCCTTCACAAATAATTAACATACTTCGTCTCTAGTGTACTTTGCTTCTTGGCGTCTACATAACCATTAACCCTCTGGTTTCTCTAAGCAGTGAAGGACTTATTAACATTTTCTGTTTTGAAAATTGGAGGAACTATCTGCCCAGCTTTTATGGTATTCTGTTCTACACTGTCAGAGTAAGTCAGGGTCTCTGGGATCAGAAGATGTATTTTCAAGTGCTCTCTCTCCCCATAATGAGAGAGACAGACAGAAAGAGAGAGAGACAGAGAGAGAGAGACACAGAGAGAGAGAGAGAGAGAGAGAGAGAGAGAGAGAGAGAGAGAGAGAGGAGCAAATAACAGGCCCATGAATAGAGGGTGGCTATGTTTGGAACTGGTCAATAGACCCAAAAAGAGCTCTCCTTAAATGTCCATCAAGAACTTAAAACCAATCTTCTTAAGTCCCATAGTTCAAATACTGAGTGAGCTTATGATATTAAAGCATCCACAAAGCAAGAAAATAAAAAATTTAAAATAATTAAGAATAGAGATAAGATGTATTGGATCTTTTTCCCAATTGGTAGTATATTTGGCTCTGACCTATTGGCAAGCTGATACTGTAGCGTTTTGTTCATCAATTTGATAATGATTATTGAGTTGGTACCATGTACAGGTAACACTTCAAGGCTTCAGTTCCCTTCTTGTCTGGCCCACATCTCATTCTGCATGAAGAAGTCAGGGGTTCAGAAATGCAGTCAGCTGGTGGTCTATAATGAGCCATACAGAAGAGCTTCCTGAGAACGCGTCTCCCTCTTGCTGGCATAAAAATTATGATCAATGGTCAGCACCAACCATGAAAATAAACACACACAAGGAAAAGATAAGCAATGCAAAGCTCTAATCAGAAAGCCATCATCTTAGTTCCATAAAACTGCAAGAATAACCCTAAATATTACTCAATAGATTATTTTTTAAAATAAATTTTTGTTTTTGTTTTCCTAAACTGGCTACATGCACAAACATGGAGAACAGCATGTATCACATCATTCCAAAGCTCTCAGGAGATCCTAGGAATACTGATATTTCATTTCTTTTTGTTTACATTTAAGGGGAAAGCCAATTAAAATATAAAACAAAAATTTAATTTTAAATAACTGTAATAACAAAGCCCATATATCCTGTCTTTCAAAATTTTATGTAGACACACATTTAGGTAGGAATACTTTTATGTTATTTTTAATCAGTTGGCCTCCTAATATAGAAAAACTACCAGCTTCACTTTATTATACATACTTCAGATACATCATATCCCAGGAACGGAGACCCAGCGAAAGGTTGGAGATGCTTGACAGCCTAGCAATAATGAAAGGGTAGAAAAAGTGTTCTTTAAATTTAGGTACATGGAGGTCAGAAGAAGAGGTATACTGTCAAAACGAGATAAATGAAAGTACAATTTTGTGCCATGTTTAAAATGCAGCCATAAAAGCTAGAAAATAATAATAATAGCTGCCACTCATTGGATGGTTACAACATGCCAGTGCCATGCTAAGTGCTTTATATATGTTTTCCTATTCCATCCCTACAGCAAACCTATGATTTATTAGACTCAGTTTATAAAGAAAATGAGACACAGACAGGTGAAGTTCTTTGTCCGAAGTCAGAAGGTTGGCTAAGAGAAGGAGCTAGTAAATTTATGTCATTTTTAAACACTATGGTAACTGTCTCCCTGAAGACAAAGAGGACCAAAAAAGAAATCATAAAAAGCAAATAGGAAGGAATTTTGTTCAGTGTACAAAATTACATAAAAATGCTCAACCAGAAGATAAATTGACCTACAAGGTTGTGGCAATCTGGAATCTGAGCCACTTGAGAAGTGATGATTACAGTAACCAAAAGCTCCCTGGTGACTTGTGGCAAACCCAGAGGGTAAACACCTTCACTGGGCACCCCTTCTTCTACCCGAAAGCCGAGGAAGTTCTCAGAATGTTATCGCTGAGAACTTACTGTTCTAAAGCCTGAAATCACTGAGAGCTGAACGAAGCACAGCCGAGGTAAGCAAACAGCATCACAGGATCGTAATGTTAGAAGTGTCGTGAAAGCAAGAAAAAGAAAAGCAATGCAAGAGGACCAGGGAAGGGGTGGACATGAAGTGAGGAGGTTTGCAGTCTTATGAGACAGGATAGTCAAGGAGGCCTCGCTGAAAAGGTCAAATTGATACAAAACTTAAGGTAAGAGGCCCAGTTAAGACCAAAAAGCTAGAAGGACAGTCCAAGAGGAGGGAACAGCTGGATGGAGCATTTTAAGAGGCAGAACTTTTGCCTCTCGTCTGCAGGCTCCTTTCAGATTCAGAAAATTTACACAAGTACAGGTTAATGATTAAGAATGGAGGTATGGTAATCAGAGGATGCTAAAATCCAGAGGGAAGTGTGATGGGAAACAGGATTATCTGCATAGTTTCAAAGTATCCCCAAATGATATACACAGTAATTACAAAGGAAAAACAGTACTACAGTGGAGAATCCAGAAGACACCTTCTTAAATGAGTGACCACCATTTAAATCACCTGTGAGAAGACAGATCAGTAGCATGTCTCACTTGATATCACTTCTGTAATATTATAGCCAAAACTTCAATATACTAAAGAGAAAGCATCACATAAACCCAAATTAAGGAACATACTACAAAGTAACTGACAAGTATTCCGCAAAGTGTCACAGTGATGAAAGGAAGGGAAAGACTCAGGAATTGTAACAGATTTAGAAAGACATTTAAAAATAACAATTAAATGCAATACTGACTTGGATTACATGGACAGGACATAATAGGAAAACAAAAATTCTGATAGTTTGACTAAGGTCTGTGTAAGTCAGCTTTCCCACTGCTACAAGTGCAATATCCAACACTCACTACTTACAGGAGAAGATTAATTTGGCTCATGATTTTATGGGGTTCAGCCCATGGTTGGCTGGTTCCAAGGCAGGAATATCATGGTAGAAGACACAGAAGGGGAACGATGCTTAGTTCATGGTAGCTAGTAAGCAGACACAGAAACAGTGCCAGAGAGATGGGAGCAGGCACCATCTGTAGTATCCAAGGTCATGCCTCTGAACCACTCAGACATACCAGAAGTGTGCTTTCCTAATTCTCTGACTCCCAAGCCAATCACGTTCATGTAATTAAGCTTAACCAATGTAAGGCCTGTACAACAGTTAATACTACTCTATCAATATGGATTTTATGATTTCAATACTCTGTAGTATTAAGAGCTTAACATTCAGGAAAATTTGGAAAAAGACTTTGGGAACTCTATACATTTTGTGACTTTTCCGCTGCAATCTAAAATTGTTTCAAAGTTATTGATTAGAACAAAGAAGAAGGGCCAGGAATATAGCTTGGCAGCATAAGTGTCTGCCTTGCAAGCACAAGGTACTGAGTTCAATTCCCAGTACCAAAAAAGAAACAAAGAACAAGGTCATTGGTGACACTTAGCCGGAGCACAGACTCGGGCTTGTTCCTCACTAGCCCATCACTTACCCGTGGTTTAGTATTCTCTCATCAAAGCTGTGAAAGTCTAATACTTATGATGAGCCCTATCGTATTTGTTTCACTGACTTTCACATAATAAGAGGAAGTTGTGCAAGACAGCCTAATGAGATCATGTTTATTACACAATTATCTGACCAAAAGAAAAAAAATCTCCCATATGAAACTGTCCCATCCACCCAGAGCATAAGATTTTCTTATTACTGCACACAGATCAGATACATGGGTATATATTCCCTAAAGATATGGTTAAGGGGCACAGCAATTTAAGGTCTAAGTGGATACTGACAATGGTCCCTTGTAGGTATAGATCAGGAGTAGTGGATCTATAGCACATGTGCTACAGTGGGTCGTTTGTATCACTGAAAGCTCTGAAGTGTTCACTATCATTCCTCTTGTGAATATCTCATGTGAATGAGATTCTATATGAGGGTTTTCACCAGCGTAAAGTTCAGAATTTTCAGCCTGACACACCCTTGAGCATGAGGGCAGCAGAGAAACATGCATTCCTACACAGGGAGCAAGTCTGGTGTGCATGAAGGCTGAATTCTTCACTTCCATACTAGGGAATTCCTTTCCTTGTCAGTGTTTTTTGTTTGTTCTGCTTTTTGTTTTTTAATTCCGTCCATTTACTCCCTCATTGTGACTGGCTACATGCAAACTGATGCACTCTAAGGAACTGACCGTACATAGAATTGATTTCTAGATGTTTACTCTGCTGTTTCCCACCAGCACGGCCACTGCCACTGAAAATTAGGCAACACCTGCATGCTAATGCTGCATACAACACTTTCATTCTCACTTGGACCTAGAATCACAATTGAAAATCCACAACTGTGCTACTCAAGCTAGACTTGCCTGTGCCTATCAGCAAATTGGTACTTGTTCAAAACAGGTCATTACATAAATTACACAGAAAATTTTCACATCACCACAGTGTTTCCAAAGTGTCAGTCTCAAGTGTTAGACATTTAAAAAGAAATTTACACACTAAGGCCCTTCACCACAGATAGTTTGTGAATGATTCCTGTGGAACAGTAATACTCAAAGTTTTGTCTCTAGACTGACAGTAAACTTACCTAATTAAGATTCTTGACAGCTGACTTTTTTTTTTTTTTGGTACCAAGGATCAAACTTACAACTTTGTGCTTGCCAGGAAAGCACTTGTGCTGCTGAGCTATATCCCTGGCACCCAACAATTTTTGCATGGCAGAATTTGTTTTTTCTTTCTGAGACAGGGTCTTACTGTGTAGTTCAGGCTGGTCTTGAAGTCATTATATAGCCCCCACTGGCCTTGAACTCACAGTCTTTCTGCCTCAGCCTCTGGGTTACAGGGGTTACATGTATGCCACCATACCTGGCCATAGCAGGACCTTGCTGAAGGAAGAAATAGAGTTGACTTAATGCTGAAACAAGCTCCTAAACTCCCTGCAGATTAGTACTTTGAGTATACTACTCTAAATTTCATCAGTAAAATGAGGAAAACAAGAAGAGAGGTTAAACATTAAGCCTAACATAATAAGTAGAGGGCTTATAAGAGGACTAAACAAATATTAATAATATTTATTATTACTGTTATCACGAGATATGTAAAATGATTGGGAAGTCAAAAAAATGAGACAAAATCAGGCCAAGTATAAAAAAAATACTACATGGCTCAGTATATCAACCAGAAGACAAATCTTGCCCCCTTGCTTTCTGAGAAAAAGTCGGTAATAAGAAGAAACAGATATGCATCACATGTTCATGATGTGCATGAAATTTAAAAAAGAAGTGCTCTAAAGAGAACAACCACTCCTAGCTCTGAGTGCAGGTCACTAAAGATTTAAAGTCTGAGTTTCAAAATTGAAATTAAAACTACTTTGCCTCTTGCTTTCAATTTGTAATGACAAAAAGAATCTACTGAAGCAAGCTGAAAGTTTTAACAGACTCACTATAGAAGAAAATTTAGCCATTAATCTGTCATTTCAGTCAAAGCTAAGCTCATTAATAACTCCTATTCAGCTCCAAACTGCTTTCAGGTTTTCTGTTCCTTGCTGATGATAAGGACTCACATATTCTAATTGTTTTAAAAGGTACAAGAATTTTACAAATTCCTAAATGAACAGATAAATAATACTGATGACAACACTTTTCTGGGAGGTGCTACCTTTCTAAGTGCTTTATGAAATTTTAGGATTAAAATATTTTAAACAGTATGCTTGCCATTCTATCACATAGTAATTTTTATAAACATTTCAAATTTGAAGATTTTTTGATCAGCATAAATTTGCAAGATAAAAATGATACCCTGATTATTTAAAGTAATATCAGCTAACACATTTTGAAATATGACAAAAAACCAAGAATGGTTAAACAGAGTTAATTTTGGAAGAAAATTAGTCAGTAAAGCACACTTATTACAGAAATCCAATTTGGTATAAGGAGATGGATTTCTTAAACTATATTTATAGTATGAGAAGTAGTTCATGTTAGTATTCATTATTAGCACTAAAAGTCTAGGGTTATAGTTATCTGTATTTATACAATTCCCTTACAATGAGAAAAATTTTTTGCAAACAGACCAGAATGTGGATTTTTAATATAATATCAGCCCCATACAGATAAACAAAGAATAAACTACATAGATATTAGCTAAAACCAACTACTCTTACCTTTAAAAGTCTAAAATCTAGTATAATCAGAAATAAATAAGGAAACAACATACTATCTTTAAATAAAAATCACTAAAACTTATCTTATATGCCAAAAAGATACTCTGTGTAGTACATTTCTTTGTATTACAAAATTCTTAAAGAATGAAAAAACTATCTTTTCAACCCAGGGCCTTGTGCATACAAAGCCCAAACTGAGCTATGCCTATAACTAGGAAAACTCTTTAACAGAAATATATTCTGCAGAAGAGATGAGGTACGCAGGTCTACAACTCTTCACCTCCCCCTGAATTTCCAATTTCCCTATTCAGTTTTCTCATTTTTACACCCTTACCACTTAATGATTAGTCATCTCCTGCTCCATCTTTCCTGGGAACAAGCACAGATTAAAACTCTGTGATTCTTTAATTTAACTGAGACAGCTGACATTTTAAAGAACAATGATAATAAGACTTTAAGAATGGAGCAATTGGACATCCATCACCAAAAAAGTAAATCTCAACCAAAACTTTATAATTCATGCAAAAATGAACTCAAAATGGGTCACAGACTTAATGCAAAACATGAAATTATAAAACTTTTAACAAAAATACAGAAAAATAATTTGAGGACCTACATCTACAAGAATTCTTAGACTTAATACCAAAACACAGTCAACAAAATTTTAATTTGAACTTGCATTTCATCAAAACTGAAAACCAGGGGCTGGGGATTTAGCTCAGCGGCATAAGTGCCTGCCTTGCAAGCAGCGGGTCGTGAGTTCGATCCCCGGTACCGATAAAAAAAAGAAAAAGACAAAAAAAAAAAAAAAAAAAAAAAAAAACTGAAAACCTTGGCTCAGGAAAAGACCCTATTCAAGAAGATGAAATTATTGGTTGCAGCGTAGAATATAATCCAACAAAGAATATGTATGTACAATGTAAACAAACTTTTCAAAATTTAATCGTAAAAATACCCCCAAATAATCCAATTACCCTGGGCAAAAGATATGAACACATATTTCATCAAAAAAGAAATACAGATGATCAAATAAGCATTCAAAAAGATGTTTGATATCATTAGTTATTAAGAATGAAATTCAAACCATAATGAGATTCATGATATACTTATCAAAATGGCTAAAGTAAAAAAAACAATAGTGGCAATACCAAATGTTGGTAAAAATGCAAATGAAAATGACCCTCTGGAAAAGTTTGGTAATATCCTAAAACCTACAAATACTCATACAATTCAACACTTGTACTATTCCATATTTATCTCTGAGAAATAAAAACTTTTTAAAAACTTACATTCAGGAAAAAAGACTATATACGACGGTTTCTGGTAGCCCTGTTCATAAAAGCCCTAAATTGGAAATAACCTGATAGCCTTCAGTAAGTAAATGGTTAAACAACCTGTAGTCTATCCATACCACAGAACACTGGTCACCCACAAAACAGACTGCTGACACATGTGACAGTGTAGATGAAACTGAGGGAATTATTCTGAATGGAAAAAGCTACTAACACCTTATATCTTGTATGATTTCATTTGCATAATATTCGTGAAGTAACATAGATGAAGATAAAGTCAGTGACTGTCAGCGATTAAGGATGAGAGGAGGTGAAGAGGCCATAAAGGGGCAGCCGAAGGGAACCGGGTGGTGGTGGAACTGTTGTGTACCCACCATAACGGTAAACGCACGTTATCTGCAGGACAGTTTTCAGTTAGCCATGGGCTGACCTCACTTTCCATCCTTTCTCACCTGTAGTCCTTGAGGACAGCACATGCTGGGAAGAAGGCACCACTGTGAGCTAGGATGAGCTCACCGGAAGAGCTCTAGCCACTCTCCCTAGAAACAAGGTGTCTTTCAATGTGCTAGCCAACTCTTTATGCGCTTCTGAGGTACAGAACCAGGGAAACTGCTCCTGTAAGTTTCTTCAGCTGCAGTGCAAGCGGTGCACCCCCAGTGGAGACTCCATCTATGCAGGGCAGTTTTCCTGTGCTTGGGAAACTGACTGCAAGGGAATTCCAAGCTTCTGTTGTCCTTTGATACCTCCCTGAAGTAATAAATCTGCTTCATTTACTTCATGGCATATCAATGTGTTACATAATTCGGTGGCCAACGCATGGTGTAACAGCTTCACAATACCTACACGTGACAAAATTATGTAGAACTAAAAACACATTCAAAAGAGTATATGTGAAATTGGAAAAATGTGAGTGAGACTGAAGGATTCATTTATGTCAACTTCCTGGGTGTGATACTGCACAATTATTTTGCAAGAGTTTCCTGTGAGGAGAACTACACGCAGGGTACCATGGCTTTTACTGCATTCTTATACAGCATGTAAATCTAACAACTATCTCAAAAGTTTAACTAAAATAAGAGAAAAGGAAATAAAAGAAATTATAGTAGTTGAATAAAGGAATCATTCCTGATCTTAATATCTGTGAAAAAGCAGCTAAAAATCTTACTAGGTTATTTTATAGTAGGCCTACCTTTTTAAGATGATTACCATAAGGTAGTCAATGTAATGCATTAAAAGTGCCTCAAATTATGTTATACTGAGGCAGCATAAGACCTGCTTGGCAAGCACGAGTCCTGAGTTCAATTCCTGGCACCCCCCCAAAAAATATTTATGTTATACAGGTTCCATCAAGAGGCGAGTTTTGTTTCTCTTCCTCTTGACTCTGGGCAGATTCTGTAACTCTCGACCATTACAATGTCATACAAGTGACACTGACAATCTCTAAACCAAGACCCTACTGTACTGCGGTTTTCACTTCTTGAACTCATGCCTGGAAGTCAACTGCCCTGTAAGCAATGTGACTGTCCAGAAACCACCATACTCTAAGGAAAAAGAAAAGAAAAATCAGGTCATTAATTTGATGGAGAGATGCTGGAAGATGACAAATGTGACCCAAGAACACCAAGCATTTGACACATGAGTAAAGGGGTATGTTCACTCCCCAAATGAACTCTTCATCCCCTAATGCCTACCACACACAATCATGAGCGAAATAAAATGGCTGATTTCCTCAAATAGGCTGACCTCAGATGACTTGGACCATCTTTTTTTCCTTTTTTATCAAAGTACTTTTCTGTATTTAAGGACAGATCTCTCTTTCTCTAGAGTTAGTATCTTTTTGCCTCCAAGGCCTCTTTCCCCAAGCACCACACTCCAGTGTGAAAAATACACCTAGTTGAAATCCTAGCAAGATATCAAGGCTAGAGTTTTGTGACCCTTTTTTGGGCAATGACCCACAAAAAATATGTGATAACAAATACATAAACACACACATACATGTAACAGAAAGAAAAGTTTCAATAATAGCTACCTTTACTGCTGCAACTGATTCCAGTATTTTCTTTCATTGATGATTCTATTCTGTTATCTAAATAAACTAAAACCCAATCTTTGGCCATGAGACCAGAGCTTTGCTTTGTTGGAAATTACACATTTAAACCTGCTTTATAATACAGAAAAGACAGATGTTGGCAATCTAAAATGTTGACCCTAAAAACAAAATTGATCCATGAGTTGCTTTTCATTGTCTAAGCAGAGAACATGTTCCCATTTTAGCACTAAAATAATCTTTGCTTCCTTTTATTTATTTTTTTCCTGTTCACAAAGCTTTTTCTGACATAACAAAAACATTCACAGGAAAAACAGAGATGCTCGTAAGAAAAAAATAATTGAGAGAATAAAATATTCCAGAAATGACTCCTACATAAAAGGAAGTATCACAATTCCTTGTCTGGAAGTGTGACTGGTTCTAGAAATATTGTGTGCTTCTGTGAAAAATTCTCACATTTCTTTAAATTTAATTCTTTCCTTAGATAGGCCTTTCCTCTGCACAGATAATATTGATCTGCTGCTGCTTCTTGACGCGTATGACTTTCAGGGTATAGCAGAGAACTTCTGTCCCTTTTCCATCTCATTCTACTCCTGCCCACACGGCCATGCCAGACTCGCATGCCACAAACTCTAGGTGCTGTGCTAAAGGATCGAGTTGGTTAGCCAGACCTGCGTTTGTGTCAGAAGAGATAAACCTCTGTGTTTAGCCACTGGGATTTCAGTGTTACTGCAACTTAGCCTTACGGAGCCCTGACAAGCGTCTTGGCTACTATGCCAACCCGCTCTATCAATTCTCTGCTCACCTTCTGCCTCCTTCTCAGCTTATTCCTCAGCCTTTTACTAGACCACAGATATATTCATTCTTTTATGTGTTGTCTCTGGCTACTTTTACTCCATGGTAGTGGAGCCGAGTATGTGTGGTCCTGCCCACTCCTTTAAGGGAAAATTTTAAAAGCCCAGACTTAGCACAATACTTTAAACAATTTGTGCAATTTTTTTTAAAGATTGAAAAGAATGGAAGGTTTATCAAAGTCATAGTAATAACTGTAACTATTCCATAGTAAAAAGCTTTTATGGCTCATTTTGATTCTGCCTTGTAAAAAGCACAGGGTTAGGAAGCAGAATGAACTCCTAGGCCAAAATCAGAAAGAGGCCCATAGTAAGCATTCATTAAGCAGTTGTTAAATAAACTACACTCATCTAAAGCTAAAATTTTAACTTTTATGGACTCTTAAGGTGAGCCAATTTCTTCAAAACAGCTAATTATGAGAGATGTCAAACATAAATATAAAAACATTTATAAATACCTGAAATCTGAACTAATGTAAGTATATGACCCTAAATTGAGAGCACTAAATCAGGTCTGGACTAAGTCCTATCTGACAGTAGAGCTCCTCTCTCAGGATAGTGGGGGCAGACAACAGGGAGTCAGTGCAAAGATTGGACTGGTCAGAACATGAGCTGGTGGGCGTGTTATATCCTCACAGGTCTTAGATGTTGAAACCCTAAACACCAGTATGATGGTATCTGGAGGCAGAGAAGGTCATAAGGATGGGCGCTTTCATTTTAGGATCAGGGCCCTTATTAAAAAAAAAAAAAAAGGAAGAGACAGGAAATCACTTCTTCAATGCATGCATCAAAAAGAGATCCGGTAAAGATGAAAAGAGGGGACAGTTTTCTAAGACAAGCCAGGAGGTGGGCCCTCACCAGAAACCAAACCTCCTGATACTTTGATCTGGAACATTCAGCCTTCAGAATAGAGAGAATTAAGAACCTGGCTTTTATTTTGTTTTGTTTTGTTTTTTAGACAGCCAGACTATGGTATTTTGTATTTTGCCATAACAAGAAAGGGTTGACTACTAAACACAGGAAGTTTTAAAGTAGGAAGAGCCCATCAACTGGGTTTGGTCAGGCAAAATCTGAGAACTATTGTTGTTACTTTGTTTTTTTTCTTTTTCTTCTTCTTCTTCTTCTTCTTCTTCTTCTTCTTCTTCTTCTTCTTCTTTTTATTTTAAAAAGAATAAAACCCAACAAAACAAAACAGGGTAAAGCCAATATCCAAACAAAGCAGTGAAAGTGGAACCAAACATTAAAGCAGGGTAATAGGAAATCAACAATACCTACCATAACATCTCTTATTATCTTCACAATAGTTGTCCATTCCATCAGACATTGTAAAATCAAATAAAACAGAATAAAACCAATCAAAACAGAACACTGAATAAAACAAAACAATAAATCAATAAATCAGAACAAAAACAAAGCAGTGGGAACAATATTGGATTTCAAAAACAAGAAAGAAAGAAATCCCTCATATTTGGTATATTGAATACTGTTATCCTCCTAGTAGATGCTCAGACTACCAGCATTAGGCCTAGAAAGTCAATCAAACAATACAAGTACATAGTTGTTTTTGTATCTCAGTTGCTATCAGCTCAGCCTGTTCTCCGAACCAGTTGGTTGCTTTGGGGTGGAGGGGATTCCTGATTCTCAGCCCACTTGTGGATCAGCTCATGGGGAGAGCAATCTGGCTTATCTCTTTCTGGGCCCCACATGGTATGTGTGTGGCTTACTGGAGGGGTAAACTGGCTTCTTGACTGCTCCTTTCAGACCCAGCATGGATTCTTCTTTTGTCTTTCTTAAAAGGAGTCTCACTACGCTGCGCAGGTTAACCTCCAACTCCTAGATTCAAGCATTCTTCCTTAGTCTCTCAAGTAGCTGGGATTTCAAGCTCGTACCTACCGTGCAGGCTAACCTGAGAATTCTGAAAAGTCCTCTTTGCTTTTATCTGTCCATCCAACTTTGTCCTAAAACTTCTCTTACATCTAAAGCCTGTTGTAGTTTCTCTTTTTTCCCTGAAACCTGATATTGTTACCTTTTTTTACATATTTTAGAACTTAAAATTACTCTGGCTTATTAACAGGCTGCTTAATATGCAATTATTTGATTTCTCAATAGACCATAATGTCTTAGGAGAACACACAATATCCTACTTATTTTATCTTTTTTATTCTTTCTTTCTCTGAGTCTTCTTGAAGAACTGATTTTCGTATGTAGAGTTTCTCACAAGGATTAAGTTAGAAATATTTCTATGAGTCAATATTTATTTCCATTGAGCCAAACTTGATTGACACAAGCAAAGGAAGAGGTAAATATCTGGGAAGGAAATGGGGGCTGTTATGCAAACAAGAATATAAAATTGAGGGAGGAAATATTTTTAATAATGAAAAAATTTTAATACACTTTAGTTCTTCCCCTGTTGTATTATTTTGTAAGAAAACATAAACAGAATTAAAAGATCCCTAATTTAATAGTTTACATATATATTTTTAAAAAACTTTTTGAGAATTATAGCACAGCATAAATCAGAAGTCATTATCACAGAATAAAAATAATGATAAAAATTGCTTTGTAATCCTCAAAACTGTATGTTATTAATATACAATATTTTCATTTAATTGGCTAAGAATATAGAAGTAGTATATATTTTATAACAGATTATAACACTGAATTATAGTTTTAATGTTTCTCTTATAAAACCAATTTTCTTTAAGGGACAGTTAAAATCTAACATTTAAATTATGAAATCTTAAAAGTTTTTATGGATGCTAGGCTCTCAGCATTTCTTAATAAAGAAGTCTAAAATAGTATGTGAACCCAGGTCCAGCCATCAAAGTGGTATAATCACTTTGTTTTGCTTTGTTTTGTTTTGAGACAGAGTCTCAATATGAAGCCCAGGCTGGCTTTGAACTCAGAGTATTCTCCTGCCTCAGCCTCCCAAATGCTAGGATTATAGGTGTGTACCATCATTCCCAACAGTATAATCACTTTGAAAGGTTCTTCATCACAGAGCTGAATAAGTCAACACTCTACAACATGGCAAACCAAAAAAGGGCAACCCATTACCAAATATTTTCAATTCAATGATGATTAATCCATTGTATTTTTTTGGTAGTGGGGATAGAACTCATGACCTTGCACTAGCCAGGCAGGCATTCACACTGCTGAGCTATATCCTCATCCCTAAATTTATTTCTATGAGGAAGAACATACAGGGATTGTAAAACCTGGAAGTTTTTAAAGGAAGTGGAAAGGGTTGGACGGTATGGGATGTAAGAAACCTTGAAGCACAAAAGACAAAAGGAAAAGGAGGGCAGGCCACAAAGGAGATGGAGAAGAGGACCCTAATCAGGCAATGCACAAGAGCATACATAGCCACAGGGTTTGTAGAGAGCACCAGTATTTAAATGATGGGGCATTCCTAACAAATTGGGAAACACCAAAAATCAAGGTGTAATTATTCTATAATTTTTGCTTGAGGTAACCCTTAAGTAGCCTTTACATTTTCTAATGTATAACCTACTCAAGACATTTGAACTCAGGAGCAAAGATGTGGATAGATCAAGCTGGATACAGAGGCTCCCTGAGATAGTCAACTTAGAATTCAACCTAATACAGTGCGGGGAGCCTGAACAGAAGGAGATGAATTCCCTCGTCCCAAGAAGAAACTAAAGTGAGAAGAACCAATCAAACATACAGTCCTGGTGCTATTATTGGAACAACTAAAGGTTCAGTGCTCCCGCCGCAGTGGGCGACTTGCTGAGACATCAGAGGTCCCACTGCTTTGACTCACTGGAGACACAGTCACACTGAGGTCGGAGGTCAGCCAGCCGAACAGAGTGGAGCTGGTGGGGAGCCTGCATAGACCTGTGGTGAGTGATGGGAGTGGAGCCATTCCACAGAAAGGGGGGCTCCGGCGGACAACATTCTGGGACTAGGCAGGACTGGCAAATGTAAGGGGCAGCAATGACTACAGTCAGTTGTTCCCTTCCTGAACAGGATTGGTGGAGGTGAGCTAGGCCTGGGTCATACAACCTGGCGGAGACCCAACAGGTTATCCAAAATCAATTCCCTATGGCGGTGGCACACATTAATGCAGTGAAGCCTCAGAAGTTTGACTGATCCGGAGGGGAGGTGGGGTGCAAAGTAATACAGTGCAGGCTGCAAGAGCTTGACTGATCCAGAGGGGAGGGGCCAGCATATGCTGCCCCTGTTTGCAACTCACTAGCACACTGCAGTGGGAAGGGTCACCTAGCAAGCATGCTTCAGAAGAATTGTAACCAAAAAGGAAAGAAACTGGGGCCTCCTGGATGAAACAAAAAAGACGGAAAGAAGAAGCAACAACAAAAAGTCCCCAGTCCCAACCCTGAGAACACTGACCCAGGACAGGTAAATACAAAGGAGAATGAGAACAGCAAACATGCAATATCAGACACGGCACCAGTAGACATAAAGAGATATCTTCGGGACCTCATAGACAAGTTCAAAAGGGAAATACTTTGCCAAGTAAAGTAAGATATAAGAAGATTAATAAAAGAGATGCTAAACACCCCTCAAGCAGACACAGACAGAAGGGAGGAATTCAAACAAAGGAGAGAACCAGTTGATGAAGAATATAAAGAAAATATAGAATACATGAAGCAGATTCAAAGAAATTACCAGGAAATTAAAAACTCTATGGAAAGATGGTAAATCTGCTTGAAAGAAACTTAGGATAGATTATCCAAACTGGGGACAATTTTGCAATGTGGGAGTATGAAAGGGAAAACTTTTTTAAAATAACAAGGAAACAAGCAGTAATAATACAAAGGCTAGAAGATGACAAGAGGATCTATAACTTGAGAATAAAGAATGTGAATGAAGAAGCAGGGGTACAAACAAAGGAACTACAAAGGCTATTCACAGAAATAATTAAGGAAAATTTCCCAAATATAGGAAAAGGAAATGAGATTCTGATATATGAGGCATACAGAACAACCAAAACAGAGCTACACCCAGCATATAATAATCAAGATCCCAGAAGTTCAATATAAGAACAGGATATTAAAAGCTGTTAGAGACAAGAAATAGATAACCCATAAAGGAAGGCCCATCAGAATAACGGCAGACTTCTTGACACAAACCATCAAGTCAAGAAGAGCATCGAGTGAAATATTCCAAGCCCTGAAAAATAATAACCTCCAACCCAGATTGATATACCCTGATAAACTGTCTCTAGAAATTAATGGAGAAACAAGATGCTTCCAAGACAAAGAGGAACTTGGGAAATTCACAACCACCAATCCAACTCTACAGAGAATACTGAAAGGCATTCTAGAGAGAGAGAAAAGTACTAGGATTCCAGGAACAGTGGCAGAGAGGCCTCAATGCATGGAGCAGAAAACAGAATAAAGAAGATAAGCAGACAACTGATGGCAAAAAAAAGAGCATAACAGAAATGAGGCAGAGAAGGTTGGTTATAATCTCTAATATAGAGGGCCTTGATACACTAAATTTAAAAAAAAAAAAGAACCACACATGAAGTAGATCAAAAGGCAGGGTCCACTGAGATGCTATTTATAAGAAATATAATTTAACATGAAAAAGAGTATATGGACTGAAATTCAAATATAAGAAAACAATGCTCTTTCTATGTGACAGAGAACCAGAGAGTAATAGGGACAACTAGACCAGTATTTGTGGATAGGTTGGAAAGACAGGCTTTAATAGATAAAGGAATACAATTAGAAATCAAGTCCAGGAATCAAGTCCAGGAGAGAGAAGGTTTGGAACCACTTAGGTAAATAGCAGCCCACCCCCCAATTTAAACCAAGGGTCTTGGTCAGACCCAAAAATGCACAGGATACCCTGCGAAAGTGAAAGAGGAGAGAGAGTCTTTAAAAAGATGGCAGAAGATATTGTTAATAGTGCATCAAGATTTAAAACCCACATTACTTGCACCACTCTGCTTAGATAGATTTTTTTTGATAGATTTTATTCTGCCCCAGTTTGTCTACTTGCATTAGATTTGAGGGCACAGACAGTTATCCCAAAAACATCAGGATATAGCACAGTAATCATCTTTAATTTCCTATTATCTTAATCTGGAGCCCTGTATGACTTATATCATGACTGATCTTAGTTAAATCTGGTTTGTTTGATTGCTGTTTGGTATTGACAGATTTTATTCAAAACTGATATGATTGATAGAATCAAGTCTGAGAGTATAAGCAACTACACTGAAGATGACAAGACTCTACGATACACATTCTGGTTTGATAACTGCCTGCTTTTGAAGTTTTATACTATATACAAAGTTGTGTTTTTATTAATACTGTTATGTACTAATATATTCAATTATACTATGTCTGATGATATAGCCAGTTCTATTGAAGATACCAAGAGACAACACAGGAACTATGGTAGAACTCCATCTACAATGGTCTTATATGTCTTTTTCATTTCATGTGTTTATAGGAATGTGTTTTGTTTTGTCTTGATTTGTTTTGTTTCTCCCTCTAATATAGAAAGGATAGAAATGCATGTTAAGACTCATGCATGTGTAGAATCTATAAACAGTTTGTGAGAACTGATCTTATGATACATGATGAAATGAACAGATACTCTGAAGAAAAAGAGACACTAAAGTACACAGTGCTGATCCTGGAGTGTCATAATGTGAAACCCAGAAATAGTATTAGACTTTGTTCAGAGTGATATTAGACTGCTTGGATTTGTTCAATCTCAACATAGTTGAAGCTATGGATAACTGCATGTATGTTTAAGTGTATAGGATTGATAACCATATTTCTAAGTTTTTGTTGGATAGTCGAACAGAAATGTTTGCAGTCTCACTGTTTGAACCCCCACTTTATATGCTCCACTTTAGTATCTTGAATAAATACTTGTAAGAGGACAATCTGTAATCATTAACTAGTGATTTCTTACTGTTTTTTTCTTGATAGTATGTGTTATTTTTACCCATTTTCTGTTTTTAGTCTTTCTTTAAATGAAATTTTTTAAAAAAGACATTTGAACTGCACCATATACTCCTTAAATAGACTCAGTGTTTCAACTTATCCAAGCCCTTAATTGAACCATGGTTAAATTCAGGTTAAATTGAACTATGGTCAAAATATTAAGAAAGATATAGCTGGGGATTTACCTCAGTGGCATAAGTGCCTGCCTGGCAAGTGTGAGGTTGTGAGTTCAGTCCCCAATACCAAAAGAATAAAAGTAAAAAAAAGGAAAGATGAAATAGGATGGCACACAAGGACCAAGGGAGAGAAAATTTAAACTCTTCAGGTCATTTTCCTCATTCCTGCTCCAATTACCATTCTAGATTCTACTAGAAATATACGACGCTTTAAACGTGATGGTGCATTTCTCCTTTACTCCTTCACTTCTCTGAGGCACATATGCACGTACCACACAGTCCACAGTGCTACCACACCCAGTGAAAGCAGTAGCAGTAGCAATTGTCAATGCTTTTTCAAACAAAGATACCAAACATGGCTACAAATGAAGATAAATAAAATATTGCCCAGGGAATCAGCTAGGTTTAGGAAGAAAAAAAACTATCACAGAAAAAAAAGGAACATTCTGATATAAATGTATATAAAGACAAGGTCTCTATGTATATAGTAGCTGCATCAAATACATAAATATATATTATGCAAATTAAAATTTAGTACTAAGTACAAGTCTGCGGGGACAGATAAACATATAAGATTTTTTTAATCTTTTAAATTTATTTAATTTTTTTTGTCTTTTTCAGATAAAGCTTCACTTTGCAGTTCAGGGTCACTTTGTAACCCAGGCTGGCCTCATACTCTCAGTGACCCTCCTGCCTCAGCCTCCCAAGTGCTGAAATTATAGGCATGCACCACCATGCCCTGCTCAATTTTATAAAATGTTAAGAAATGCTAATAAGATATTTTATGCCTTTGATTTTTAATGAATCTGAGAAAATGATGAAATTCTATATTTTGTTTAAAAATGCAATCAACTATTATATAATAAGACAAATTTATAGACTGAAGCACATGCAAATAACTTGTTCATGTGTTTGTTTTGCATTGTGAGGGACCAAACCAAAGCCCTATTCATGTTAAGCAAGTGACCTACCCCTGAGCTACATCCCTGGCCCTGTACAACTTTTTAAAAAATTATGTTATCCTACAACAATTCAGGAAGAAGGCATGTCATAAACTGGACTACTAATACAATCATTGTAAAATGTAGAAATATAATAAAATGGAAAAATAGTGAACAAAAATATTTTTCAAAAAATAATTAAGGTCAGATCTCACATATTTTAACTAAGACACAAGTTCAGAAGAGTTCTTTAATTAAAAAAAGAAGTTAATTGAAAATGTATCACAGATTTAACTGTGTGCTTATATTGGTAGCCTGAGATGGAAGAACTTTGGTGGATACTATAAAACCCACTCATGAAAGCTAGATTAATGATATTGAAGAGATGTGTAGGGACCGCAAATACCTTAAATCTATATTCTGTGGCTTTGTGCTTACATTTTAGTCAACAGTGTTACAGACTCCTGTCCCCATTAAAATGTATTTTAATATTTTCATTAAGTGAATCTTATTTTTATTTACTTATTGAAGTTATTTAAATGAAAAGTGAAATTCCAAAAGTCTAGAATAGATAATAAATATGTACATGAAATAAAACTCAAGTATTTTCCAATACACACTACAAAGCTTCTCCTCCAAGTATAAAGCCAAAGTCATCCCCGTGAATGAAACATGGAAAGACTAGCCCTGAGCAAGAACTATCTAACCATCCAAAAGTATCACAAATCAGATTTTATCCAGTGCTATTGTGCCAAGTGCCTTTCATGTAAGACTTCTGAAAAATCCAAATGGGTCAACAGCACAGAAATCACACAGGGTCACCGTATACAACCTCACATTCACTCAGCTGGGAGACGTGGGACACCCTGAGTACTATTAGAAGAATTTCACCATGCTTACCAGACTTGTCAGATGACAAGTACCAAGGCACAAAAATTCTCGTTTTGGTGTACAGACGCGAGATAATGTGTGATTTTTATGAGCTGCACTAAGTAATTAAAAGATATAAAATTAAATTATAAAGAAAAGGCCCCATTTTCTAAGAACTGTACTGATTTTCTTAGTACATGTATGTCCTTCACACTAGTGGAGAACAATTATGAAGTATAATATAAACACACTAAAACTTGAGCTTGACTATTATTTAAAGCATCAATTAATTTTAAATGACTGAACATCTGCATGCCAAGACACAAGAAACCCTAGGTCTTTTACAAAGTAATAGGTAGAAAAGGTCACTCCCAAGATCAGCATGTGCACCACTAAAAACATTTAAGAAAAGAAGTTCCCATAAACGGCTGCAGACAGTTCTGAAGACAGTTCTTCTTTAGCATAATTACTCAAATTACTCAAGTATTACTTATAAATTTCTCCTTATAGCTGTCTATTTCTGAGGATAAAAGATTTATTAGAAATATTAGATTTTCTTAGAAACATCAGAGAATTCAATTCTATAACAAAGATTGAACATAGATCATTACTTTTAGAACTGCAGCTGGGTTTAAGTAATAAGATCTCTTACAATGAAAGAGATTTGGCTAATATCATGTGGTTACCTGTATTTTTATTACATAAATGCAGTGCTTTCACTATGCCAACCAAATAGAAAATATCTGGTTATATACGAGAGAAATCCTCCCCACATCCCCTACCATCATTACCAAATTCATGACTTGAAAATCTTTGGGATAATTTGGTTATTTCCAACTATCAAAAGAGTCTAATCTCATATGGGAATATTGGCCAATAATTAAGGAGATATCAGTTGCCTTAGCAACAGAGTCCTTCCAAATAAGCACTGTTTTCATTCAGCAGCCTTTAGCCAAAAGGGGAATTAAATCACAGAAATCAACAATTCCTTTTGTTTAGTAAACAGAACAGCTTTCCAGGTCTCAAGAAAACAGACCTCTCACAGTTGGTCCAGCACTGCCCAAGGTAGCAGTTGTTTGATTGAATAAACCAACCTCTTGAATTACAGGATTTTATCTTCAAAACCATGGGTAACAGAATGGCAAGCTTTTGCCAAAAGAGATGACAAAAGAGAGAGCATTTCCTAAGTGATACTAATGATATATTTAGCTCTATAGATCTTAATCTTACAGACAGTATATGTGTTTCTGTCTATGTCTATGTATGCTGATGTAGTTCCAAGATGTGTAATTTAGCAAAGGACTAATCAACCTATTCCGTTAGTCAATAAATAGCTTTTTTTACTTCAACCTCTAGGTATAAATGCTTAATCTCACATTGTATAATTTAAAACAATATTTTAATTGGTCATCACTAAAACTGAAACAATGAAGAGCTAGCTTTCCAATTGTTGATGTAACCTGACTGACTCTACAACCTGAAGTCTCATCACTATAGGAAGTTACATAAAGAAATCAAGCATTGCTCTTTTTCTGTTAAGTAGCAATAACAGTAAAGCTCACCATGACTGATCTCTCTATAGACACATACTTGGACTCTCATGGGCTTTTCAGGGTACAAATTTACTTTAAAAGAAACAAGCAAAAATTTCTTGCCACAATATGCTTATACCCCAACTACATTCCATGGTCACTGATGTCTTTATGTCAGGCTATCTCCATAATGAATGACCACACCTTTCTAATCTTCCTCCACTACAATAATCCATTGTACAGTCCTACTCCCTAGCCCACACAGGCCCCCACTTCCCCACGGGCGTGGGCCTGCTCGCCTACTACCGGTAGGCATCTCAGTTGATGCATACACAACACGATTCAGTCTGCTTGTCTCATGTCCAGTCTTTGACTTTCTTGCCTGTCTGTGATTACCTTTTCTTTTCTTTTGCTATTTCCCTGCTGCCTAATTTTTTTTCTTAAATGCAACAGTAAGACATGCTTCGGAAAATAAACTCAAAGTATCCATGCACAGTGGCACACAATTGTAATCCCAGCTACCACACTTTTTGTGTCAAGTGTGGTAGTGACAGCCTGTAAGCACAGCTACTCAGAGGAGGCTGAGGCAGGATGTCAAGTTCCAGGCCAATCTGGGCATTTTAGTGAGACTCTAATTCAAAAATAATCAACAAAAGGGCTGGGGATATATCTGAGTGGTAAAGTGCCTAGTATGCTCCAAAATCCTGGGTTCAATCCCAAGAAGGATGCAAGGACGGAGGGAGGGAGGGAAGGAAGGAAAGAAGGAAGGAAAGACAGGCAGGCAGGCATAAATTTTTGGAGATACATCAAACCAGCCTCAGAATGTACTTTGGAGATTTAAAACTGTATTTGAGTTTAATTTATATTTTTCTCATTTTTAAGATAAAAACCATAACAAATATATAGTAACTATTAATAACAAACATTTTCCCCTTTCTAATTAAATTAATTAAAAATTCTAAGCCTGAAAATGTCTGAGGTCTTTGAGTTACAGATAATTTCGGCCCCAGACTGACATCCAGTAGAACAAAACATGTGCATTGCCATGGATTATCATTATTTGTATGAATATTGCTTTCCAAACCCAAAATTGGGGCACTACTTGTAACTTTATATATTTAACATGAAGAAAAGCAATAATTCAGTCATATTTCCTTAGGAATATAGAAGATCATCAGATATTAATTAACTACCTAAAAGGGTTGTTATCTCATATACAGAACTGCAAAGGAAGAATATTCATCTCTCATCAGCAACAAATATTTCTTGAATGCCTGTAAATCACCTACAAGAATGGGCTAAGGCTGCATGAGTCGAAAGTGACAAAGGTTGCTGTTACTCTATGAAATATAAATGAAACCTGGCCACAATTTCTTCTGAGCTCTACTTACACAAACATAATAAATAAGGTGCCTCTTTCTCTTTGAATCAGTAGGGAATGTTCACCTTTTACACTTACTCACTAGACAACAGCTGTTCTTCTCTGCAAATACTGACACTACAGTACAATAATATCTGAAAAAATATGACAACTGAAAATGTTTTATTGTTACGGGACAATTCATTTAAAAAGCCTCAATTTATTCTGGAGGAAAAATATAATAGTGCTGGTTATATTAATAGTTAAATCTTTAGATCAGTCAATGGACAGTGCAAAATTGTACTGAGGACTTTCACAACAGAAATCTAAAAAACTTGAAATGCTTTGGCATTTTAAAAATCATGAACTTAGTTATAGTTCTGTGTAATGACAGCTTGGTTCTGAATGGATGAAAAAAGCTTTGCTGAATTTAAAGTGTAGAATTACTTATTGTTCTTCATTTTGAGTTCCTGGATATTAGATTTTATTAGAAAGCAAGAGATTCTTCTAAAGTCTGCAAGTATAAGGAGAAATCCAATTTAACCATTAATAAAAATTATATTGCGTCTACTCAACAGAAACCGGATCAAGAAAAAGAAAAACATTTGGCAGGTGCTTTGCACTGGTGGCTTTCTTTGTGGGCTCATAATTAATGGGGATGAGAAATCCACACACTACGGCTTGAAGTACACTGTGACTGTTACTAAAGAACAGAGTCTGAGCAGCTATTTCAGCCTGGGTTCAAATCTGCCTTATTCATATAACTGGCCAGTAATTAATTAGTAGTGAGTAAAAAATGATTTCTATGGGCATCCTAGCCCATCAGGAAATAACAGTATTGAAATTAAGACTACGAAAGCTTTTAAAAACTGAAATGAAAGTCAAAGTACTTGAATTTCACAGCAACATTTTAACAACTTTTAACATATTATAAAACTTGAATTTTTTATTTAAAATTTTATGTATATGTGGTTTTCCTAGCCAGTCCTCAAAAATAATAAGCATCAGTTCTTACAGAAGGGTGCAGAGGCATTTTTTTCATAATGTAAGTAAGATTATTTTTAAAACTAAACAGAGTGCTCATTTTGATTTCGCATGGTTGCACCCATAGTTAGGGTTTTTCCATCATCATGACACTGACACTCGCTCAGTATTTCCAAAGCTTCTACTACTTTGTGCTATGGAGGGGGAAACTAAGTCAAATAAGATACCGTTTCTGCGCTCAAGGGACTCAGGACTAATCATATGTTAAGCACAGTGAAAGCAAGATATAGTTCTGATTATAAGAGCTTTACAGAGGGACATCTAGGGCAGCAAAGGTAGTGGGTAGGATCGATTTTCCTGGGAAAATTTGTTTAATTTTCTCAGCTACCAATTAAAAATTTTGTTTAAACATTCTCTGCTGCAGTGGAGTCTCTTTTCTTTAAAAACAGCCACATTCTCTTGGGACAACTTCAGATGCTAAAGGAAAAAGATTTTTTAAAATATTGCTTTTTTTTCCACAAGAAATGATTCTTTCTAAACTTTCAATGGTGCACTATCATCTTAGATCACAAAAAAAAAAAAAAAAAAACTGCGGAAGAGCTGTTCTTTATTATTCCTATCCATCTTACCTTGTGATGCTCTCCAGTCATCTTCAATATAGAGAAAGACAAGAGGGCAGGGTAGACCGTAAACTGGGAAACTAGCCACTCAGATTACAAAATATCTAATGTTCGGTTGAGACAATGAGTTTGCCATGTCACCTGCCACAGACTACAAAGAGCAAAATCACAAACTATTCAAGTAAAGTACCTATGCAATTTTATTCTTTGAAAGCATATTAATCAATGTTTTGTTAACAGCTGCTACACCGAACCTGTAGTTTATGAGGGATGTGAAACATAGAAGGGGGGTATCCACATAATCAGCTATAGCGCTCCCTTCGGCAGTACACATGCCATGTAATCCAGTATTTTTGATAAGTCCTTGAGAACTAAATCTTCAGCAGTACTTCTGCATGCCACCCCTCCTGGTAACCCTGAGATCACCAATGTCATCCTGGAGTGTTTTCACACAGTCTTTGTGATGCATCTGAACATAAACCTCACAAATATAGTGAGCCTGGGGCTTAGAAAATGTAACAGCTTGCCAAAGGTCATGTAACTGATTAGAGGCAAAACAGATAGTAGTATCTACCCTCATCTGCTAATTCCTTTATTCCTGAGAATTCTCAACCAAAAAACTGACTCTAAGCTCTGAAGAGCAGCAATACAACAAAATCTATTCTACTCTGAATTGCTCTAAGTTTCAGTTTGTTAACTTAAAATTAATCCATTATTTTGAATTGCATCTTAATATTGAAAAAGTTCCCATTTTTATGCCATAGGCTTTTTGTTATTAACATTCTGCATTCTGCATGACCATTATCCCTTCACAACACACTGTTTAAAAATTTGGACTAGTTCCTTAGAAAAATGAGAGTATCTTGAGTTTTTATATAAACAGAGGAAAGAAGAAAAAATATGAGGGGGTATCTCTTGCCCACCTAAACATGAAAGACATGTGTTAAAATACCACTAACAGAATTTCAAGAGGACACAATTCAAAGGATAATAATAAATGCAAGTCACCAAGAACTGACATTTCCATGACCTAAGCTTATTGCTTACTGCACCTCCCGTTCATGTCTCCTGACATCCAGGAGTAAACCCTAAGGGAGTTGTTTTGAGTGAGGGTTTCTGTATGTCTCTTTGAATAGGAATACAAAGTGACAGAAAAATAACTCAAAATTGCTATAAAATGAATGGTATTTCCAAATGCGCAAGCAAACAACATGCACTTTAATGTAACACATTTCTTCTTATTTGGCAGTAAGTTAAAACATATGTTGTTTGAAGTTTATATAAAATGGATGAAAAGGTGTTATTTGTGTTAAAAATGAAACCAAATTACTAAGTGGTTTAAAATCCATGGCTTTTATTATCCAAATGTAGCCAGTTAAAAGTAATGTCACTTGAAGAGTAAAAATAAATTAGGGTTAACAGTTACTGGTTTGCTTGGTTTTTTGATGAAGGAAATAAACAAAGTAAAACCTTCAAAAATATGCACTTAGTCATTACAATTTCACAATTTTCTTTAACACAAATCCAAAAAAACAAACAACAAAGAAATTTAGTTACCCCTTAAAATCAAGTACAAATATTTTTTCCTGCAGGTTTTTTTCTTTTATGAATTACCAAAGAAACAGTTGTCAAAAGCTTGGTCACAATTCAAAAAGACAAAGTCAATGGCAGCTGGTAAAAATCAGGTGGTCAAAATATCTTCATCAGTTTACTCTGGAGGAAAAAATCTCATGGAGAACAAAGAGAAGCGAAAGTCATTATTATTAAATAATGCTTTTATCATCAACGTTTTAGCATTGGTTAGAAGTTTGTAAAACAAATAAAAATGAAAAATATAACAGAGTCAGTTTTGCAGCAAGTTCAAAAAGTAGAAGCTCAACAGTAAGATATAAAAACAAAAAGTTTTGTACAGTATATCCAGAGCTATTTGTTTCATAGGCCTGAAATACTTAGCACAAGTGACTTTCTTTAAAAGGTATTATAACTTATTTAGGATTCAGTGGAAAGTCTTTTGCCACTAACTGTTTCTTACGAGAGCAAATATTTAAAATACACTGTCTTCAAAACATTAGATAATTTAGCACTAATAAATAAATTTAAAGAAACATGTTCTGTTATTTAAAAAAAATTCTTACATAAATACAAATGCCTTGAGGGAAAGCCTACATGTTTATGTGCTCTTTAAGTAAAATTGCCATGAGTTAAATCATCATCACTGATTGGCTTAGCAGATGGAACGAGTGGTGAAGGACCAACTCCTGAGGCATTAAGAGATGATTTCTCAATAATGCTTCACTCTCTTTATGCTCACCAAATACACTCTCTCAGATGTAAAACACAGCAGTTATATTGCTTATGACTTTTTAAAATTTCTGTAACTTTTTTTACATTTCAAAATAGTTAAGAAACGTGGAGTACTTCAGAAAGTTTACAGTTTAATATTGCCCATATTGGGAACACTGACCATCAAAAAATAGGTAAATAAAAAAATATAATTTAAATTCATGGAAGTCAAGAACAATTTTACGAAGAAATAAACCATGAACCATAAGTTAAACTTCATTTTCAAAGATGACCTTCCTATGTTAACATTTCAAATAAATGTTAGATTTGGCGAAGAGCCTTTTCATTTTTACATGCCAGCATTTCATAAACAAATGTAAATTCAAATGTTTATGAGATGCAATCTAATTATTCCTCATAGAGCCACTCTGAGATTTATGCTTATTCCCATCTTTTCTCCTCTGTCCTTCAAAATTAAATGACCAATAAAACAATGTTTAAGATCTAGATGTCACATCTACAAACTCAAACTACTAAATAATGCATTATATTCCAGGTACAATCTCAATTTAAGACGAAGCAATGTTAGTAGAACTAATACTGGCAACTTAATTTAACAAAGAATGAAAGAAAATATTTTTCAACTTTCATGCTTTTGTTATAAATTTGTGGATGGTCTCAAAGAATGCTTTCTTCTCAAAGTACCCAAGGCAGTAAGCTACCAGTTAAACAGGGCCTATTTTGCTTTAGAGGATGAAAGGTTAAAAAAAAAAAAGCAGTAAGAAAAAAGCACATGATCCAGACCTCAGTGCATCAGATACACTAATGAGGATATGAGGCACTCATCACGGAGCACTATAAATCAGTACTTTATTAATATTTTATTTATGAATATCCTATAAATAGCTTAATTTAATTGCCTTTGGTACTGAAAGCTTAATTTATTAAAACATTTAAAATATTCCAAAATTTTTGCAATTGGTTATTGGTATTTTTTTTTATTTCTTAAATATACTAGATATCAATGGTGTACGAAGGGCAGGGAATGGTAGGAAAAAGCATTTTGTTACTAGTATTTTTTTTTTAATCTAACACATTATAATCCCTGCACTCAGCAGGCTGAGACAGGAGGGTTGCTGCAAGTTCAACAACAGCCTGGGCTACAAAGTTGAGTTGAAGGCCAACTTGAATCGCATAGTGAAACTCTATCTTAAAAAGACAACATAAATAAATAAATATATATATATATATATATACACATATATAAAATTAGCACACAATAATTAAAAACAAATCAACTTTCAATTTTCCTGTAGAACTTTGGTTTGCTTGTCTGCTTGTTTTTTTAAATTCTCTAACACAACTTACTGCTCTAGGCAGGGCTTACCCTGAGATCTTCCCCAGGTGTTGGCACATCCTACTAGGAACCTCAAATACAGAAATACTTAAAAAGAACTTTGTTAAAATTTCTGGCATTTTTTTTTTTTTTTTTGGATTTACTGTTGGCTTGTTTTTTTTTTTTTTAATTTTATTTAAGGAGAAAAGAAAAAAAAGCAGAGAAAGGGTACAAGTTATACAGATTTGCAGAAAAAAAATGAACAGTAGGAAATTACTAGTTAATGGATTACATATTGTCATCTTAGAAATAATTGTTCAAGTCACAAAATTAAAGCTTGTAAAGTGGACATTCCATCAATGATACTGCAAACAGTTCTGTTCAATGATCCAATAAAACTCTGTGATATCATATTCTATCTTATACACTTAAATATACATGCAGTTATATAGTTTAGAGTTTCTTTTCAACTGGCATATTTTTTATTTACTTATCATTCTTAACTGACTTCATCAACATTCTTTTCCTTTTTCGCCTCTTGATTTTTTTAATTTTAAGCAACTTAAAGAAAACAGTAAACTGAATTTTATCTTACAGGATTTTAGGATGATGTAAACTAAAAGACTGGTCACGTAATCAAATTCTGCTTTCAGATCATACTTCAAAATGAAGATAAATTTCTAGGGCTTTTCATTTCTAGAAAAGTAAGAAAGCCATTGAAAATGAAATAACTAAACTCTTTGGAGATAATTGAAGAGTACCTTACTTCTGCAAAATAGTCTATGTGGGTTTTGTCTTTTCCACTTAACATATCTGTATGAAAAAGAATGTTTTCACATTTTTCTACATTAAAAAGAAGACAATTAGATGTTGCATCAGATATAAAAAATTCAAGTATGAAATCCTGACTTTCTATTAAATGGACATATGATAAGACATTGTTCTCACTGGAAGTTTTTTAAACTTCGTTTTAAAATTGGATTTTTCTTGTTCTTTTCACTATCATCCAATTATTCTAATTGTTACCTTTATTTTTCTATCCCATTGATAGTTTTCAAAGCATAAGAGTCACAACTGCTACTTCTCACAGTAAACAGTTTTCAAAATTATTTTTCTGTCTATTTTAATTCATATATATATATATATATATATATATATATATATATATATGTCTTTTTTTGAGACAGGGTCTCGCTATGCAGTTCAGGCTGGCCTTGAGCTCACTTTGTAGCCGAGGCTGGTCTGGAACTCTCAACAATCCTCCTGAGTGCTGGATTACAGGCGTGAGCCACCACAACCTGCTCTTAATTCAAATATTATAATCTACTATTCTGTCCACTATTAATCCACTTTGGAGTTTTACCATGACATCGTGACAAAAAATATTCCTTGGATAAATGAATTTGAAAACCACTGGACTAGATAAGAGTAAAAATCTTCCAAAATTAAATAACACAGCAAAAGAAGAAAACACTGCCTGGTGAAATCAGCTGAAACTTAAAAAATAAACCAAAACTATGAAAGTCTAACAAATATTTTAAGTTCACTTAATAAACTAAGGCTTTTCTAATTTGTAATAAGTATCCTTGAGTTTTAAGTTATTCTATTTTCCATAGTAATACAATTAAACACTGCACACAAATTACTAATAGTCAAATATGAACTCTATAATAGAAATTGTACATATTTTATGACCTTAAAGACATACAACTTACATTTGGAAAATGTAGTTTTTAGAGACCTGACACTACTAATCTTGGCATGACTATATATTTTATGCCATTCTTCCATATGTCTAAAATATTTCCTACAAAATTATATATGAAAAAGGCTCGATTTTAGAATTCTCTTAGATATATAAAGAAACTAAACTTACCAAAGAAACTTATACAAAGCTAGTATGGATAACAAACCACCCCCAAAGCCAAGAGTGTCCTGATATTTAAAAATAACAACCACCAAAAAAAGACAAAAACAAAAAACAAAAAAACAAAGAGCAAGAACTTGGGAAATCTAGCATACAGAGCATAAATACAAAAAACGACCTGTGCAAACAGAATTATTTAACTGTGGAAGATGGAGTATCAAACCCTTTAAAGAAAGTGACAAGTGAATCCACTGGAGAGCAACTGCATCAAGAACTGTGTGGGTTTCTAAATTAAAGCTCCTTGCATTCCTCTATCCATTTGAATGTAGAGAATGATGAAATTCGAGGACTTGCATCCATTTCACATATCTCATCCCAGGACACAGATTGTGTCTGTGATTGCCTTCCCACAACAACCAATACAAAAGGAGGCATTTCATTTGTCTTCACACTGGTTGTCTGGTGTTAGCATTACCATTAAACAGTTTATAGTTGTGGTAGGATATAGACATCTGTTCTTATGAATCCAATGTCATCACTTTTCGAAAACATAGTTAATTTGACAGAAATTATACCAATGTGAAAATATGAAATTCAAGCCTGGCTTCTCTATTGCATTATAATTATCAGTAAAGTCCACATTTCAACTTGGTGTAAGAAGGAAATATCAAAAACTCAAAACATTTGAGAAACTATTATCTATAATGACTTCGCTCTAAAGTTCTTTTTAGTTGTAAATGATTCAAGAGCAATTTCAAATTATCACTAAACCCCATGTTATCAAGAAAAGGAACAGATTTTACAGAATATAACTTCAAGACAAGCACACTCTAACTTTGAGAAAAGTGATTTGTTCTACAACCACGAATAACAGGTCTTTTTAAGTTTGTATTTTATTACAAGAGTTTAATTGCAAAAACAATGAAAGACAAGTGCCTATAAAAGTGTTCATATCTGTCATCCCAATTTTTAAGGCTAAAATGAACTATATATTTCAAAAATAATCACATCTATAAAACTATGCATGGGTACCTTTTGTGTTTTAACATCTGACTTATATTCATTTATGTACTTATTCAGTAAGAGGCACTGTGCTAGGCAATACAGTTTTAATCATAAACAAAACAATGTCACTCTACTAAAAAGTTTAAAATGCCTTGGGTTTATACAAGGAGTTAGTATGGTGGAAGTATCAAAGAAAACACCTGGTACAAATGGATTGGTCAGGGAAGGCTTTCTGGAAGAAGTGGCATCAGTGCTAAGCAACATCAGCTCAAACTACAACAGATTTAAGTCTCTTACTGAATGCCTTGGGGCTGTGATAACAATCATAAGTACTGGCCCATGTAGGCAAAGAATCAGAGCCCACAGAACATTGCAACATGAAGGCATCTTATTGGCATCACCAGAAGTATGTACAATGAATTCATGGCTAAATTAAAATTATTCGTTTACCTCATTTGTAAATCACTTCTCCAAATTTAAAAAAAAAAAAAAAAAAAAACACTAGAGCTCCTTATCCACACTCTAGACTATCTTTTTCTTTTGTGAAAAGCTTGGGGCAAAATTCTTCTAACTTTCCTTTTTTATTACAGTCTCTACGATATACTTAGAGAAATGTGGAGAAATAAGATCATGGTTCAAAGAATCATCACAAAGTAAACACTCTTACAAAATCACCACCCAGTTTAAGAAATGGAATAGTCCTCAGATACCACATAAGATGCCCAAACAGGATGTAATTTTAACAATCCTACTGGAAATGTAACTTATCCATCCCATTTGACATCTTCTGTGGTATCTCAGGAAATTTGCATTTGTCTAGGGATTATTTAGGCTTACCATCTTTACTGTGCATACTGGTCAGCTGGATATCCTGTTTGTAAAATGACTATTCATGCCTTTTGCATTTGTGAAGTTCATTCTTTTTCCTGTTGATCTATAAAGCTATGTGGTATCTCTAGAAACGGTTATATATGCCAGATATGTGCTGCAAATATCTCCTCCTATTCTGTAACTTTTCTTTTCACTTTCTAAACAATTCCCCGTGGTAACAGAAGTCCCTAATAACAATAGAGGTCAATTCATCAGTCTTTTCAGCGAGCTTATATTGTCTTAGTTTAGAAATCTTTGCCTACCTCAGGGTCACAAAGAGAATCTTACATATATTAGGAGTTTTATCATTTTGCCTTTCACATTTAAATTTATAATCCACTTGGAGTTGATATTTATATGTGATATAAGGTAAGGAATCATGATTTATTTTTTCTGTAAGGCTACCCAATGGAACAGAATGTTTTATTAAAATATTACCTATCTCCATTGTTATACAGTACCAGTCATAGTAAAAAAAATCAAGCTTCCACATATGTGTAAATCTGGCTGAGCACACTACAATAATTTAATAGACTTTCATCAACTCTGATTCCAATACTACACTAACTTAATTACTGTAACTTTATCATAAATTTTGATATCTGTAATTCTTCCAACTTTCTTCCTTTTCTACAAGATTATGTCAACTATTCTTTATCCTCAGCATTTCTGTGTAAATAGAATCATTTGCCAATTTACACACACACATACACACACACACACACACACACACACACACACACACACAAATTTGAAGCTATTTTTTTCTTTTTGTTCTGCTGACAACATCTCATCTGCTTTCCTTCCAATAACCTTTGATTTTTCTGGTGTATGGTTCTCCTTTTTAGAACCTGAGCACTGGTTTCTGCAAAGAAAACACAGGCTAGCCAGTGGTGGCATACACCTGTAATCCCTGAAATTAGGAGACTGAGGCAAGAGGCTCACCAGGTGTTCAAGGCCAGCCTAAAGTACTTTGCAAGAGCCTGTCTCAAAAAACTGAAAAAGACACATAGGGCAGAGGGAGGAAGCCAGAGGTTATTGATTCAAGGTGTCTCAAAGTAAAGGTTCATGGCACTGCTTAAGGAGAAAGCCTTTGACTCTTAGGAATTTGTCTGAGACCTTAGAGACTTTATAAGGAAATTTTTTTCTCCCCCAAGAATGAATCTAAGGATTTAAGGCCTCACACACAGCTCAACATGCACTCGAGTACATAGAAACTCAGCCCCAAGAAACCTATCTTTTAAAGAGGCAATAACTCACACTCCTCTTAAAATACATGATTATAAGTATTCTTTTTGGGGTTTTTTGGTTCCAGTAATCAAACTCAGGGCCTTGCACTTGTCAGACAGGTGCTGTGCTCCTGAGCAACATCTCTGGCCCCTAGTTATTGTTCTAGAATCTTAGAGGACATTCACACATTCTGTTCATATCACTCTTTAAAGTCAATGGGAATTATATAGTTAGAATTTGCATTGCCAAGTTTCTTCAAGGCTTACTCATTCTTAGACTAGGCCCAGTGTCTTAGCTGCTTTAACACAAGGGCACAAATGGTAATTTACAATGAACAGAAATGTATTTGGCTCACAATTCCAGAGGCTAGGCGTTCAGGATCAAGGGGCTGATCTAGTGAGGCCTTCTTGCTGTGTCGCACGGCAGATCCATCACATGGGAAAGAAAGACAGGTTGGACTCATAGCCATAATGCACCTTGCCCTTTTATGGTGCTTTTAGGCAAGGTCTTGTTATGTAATTGAGGCAGGGCTTGAACTCAGTACCTACGCCAGAATGGCCTGAAACATGAGGCAGTCTTCCTGCCTGGCTCTCAAGCCCTTCTGTAACCGACATTAATCTACTCACGACCTAAATATCTCCCATAAGGTTCTCATGTCCCAACACTACTGCACTGAAAATTAAGTTCTAACACATGAGTTTTTGAAGGACACATTCAAAACATAGCACCCAGTTTTAGTTCAATATCAATTTATAAAGTGAATACTTTCTCTTATCAGTATTTCATTTTATATTATTATGAGTATTACAAAAGTATTACTTTTGCTCAGAATTTCATGATGGCACATGATAGCTTTGTACATTCTTGTACTCTGAATTCTCTAACACCCAACATACAAGCAAACTCCAGAACAGTGTATAAACTAGAAGTCAAGGATGCTGGATTCTAGTTGAGCTGTGCCATCAAGATTTTGTAATTACTCATTTACAGATTTTCTATACATCAGAGAACAATTATACAGCCTATAGTTTATATTTTTTGGTTTTTGTAGTGTCGGGGATTAAACACAGACGAAGGTCTTTACACTGAAAAATATCCCCAGTCTTTTTTATTTTTTTATTTTAAGACAGGGTCTTGCTAAATTCCTGTGTTGTACAGGGTAGGATCAACTTTGCAACCTTCCTACCTCGGTCTCCTGCAGAGCTACAATTAAAGGTGTGCCTGGAAATACTCACTATGTTTTGTTCTGTTTTGTTTTTGTCTTTTTCCTTTTTATCGGTACCGGGGATCGAACTCAAGACTGTCTGCTTGCAAGGCAGGCGCTTATGCCTC
Organism: Cavia porcellus; assembly: GCF_034190915.1. NCBI lineage: Eukaryota > Metazoa > Chordata > Mammalia > Rodentia > Caviidae > Cavia > Cavia porcellus. Next base: position 214,384,311 of record NW_026947484.1, read on the forward strand.
TGAGCTAAACCTCCAGCCCCAATACTTACTATGTTTAATATATCGCATTAACTAAGTGACAACTTTAAGGCTAATACAGTCCATTAGACAACAATGGATTTTAGGACAGAAACTGCTGGAACTCTATATCTCGATGATCAACAACTGATGTTGAATTCATGAGTAATTCATTTTGATTTTATCCTTGCTTTTCTGAAATAGGAGCCAGGTATAATGGCATAAGCCTATAGTACTTGGGAGACCAAGACAGGAGAATCACTGAAGCCCAAGAGTTTTAGGCCAGCCTGAACAAGACACTGTCTCCAAAACAAACAAACAAAAAGCCAAAAGTATGTTCTCCTAAAAGGGTATGAAGAAAAAGCACACACACACACACACACACACACACACAAAAGTTTAATGTGAAGCTGAATTTAAATGTTAAGTAAGGAACCCAACTTTCTTTTTATCTTTTTTTTTTTTTTTTTAAATCGGTACCGGGGATTGAACTCACGACCGCCTGCTTGCAAGGCAGATGCTTATGCCGCTGAGCAAATCCCCAGCCCCGGAACCCAACTTTCACAGCCTGTTTTGTTCTCCCAATACTGACTGAGAGTGACATATCCATTTAGGTAAGAAAGTAGATGAGACTGGTTGGTTAGGCCTGACAGGGAAAGTCAGTATAGCAGCCTTCAATATATACCAAGCCAGTGCATATCTCACCCAGGATACCTGCTAGATACTTGTTTATTAGAAGAAACTCAAACATGATAGCATAGTTCCTGGTGCCTCTGTTAGAAATGCTAACTTTAAGCAAAGCCTGATTGTACATGTCCATAGCTCAGCTGACCATATAACATGAGGACAATATGGTCTATATGAAGGGATAAAATAATCCCCCTCATAATTTAGAATACCTGGTATGCTTATGATACTGTTTACTCTCCTGTCTTCATTTTCTCCTCCACAGAACAAAACATGCTCATTACTAAATGTCCAACAGAGATTCCTCAGACTTTCAGGCCTGTGAAAAAGAGGGTTCTCCTAAAATAAATGTAAGATCATATCTAGCATCCAGAAATTTATAAATGACCAATCAAAAATATGATTGAGGGCTGGGGATTTAGCTCAGCGGCATACGCACCTGTCTTGCAAGCAAGCAGTCGTGAGTTCGATCCCCAGTACCAATAAAAAGGAAAAAGACCAAAAAAAAAAAAAAAAAATGATTGAAGCTCTTATGTTTTAAATTCTATTCTACTACTGGAATAGAACTATGCTTACATAATATTTTAATTAAATATTTATAAAAAAATATGCTTGCTTAAATGTATAGAATATTAGCAAATTCTCACTTATCTAGAATGTAAGCAACCAGAAAACGCAATCATTAGCAAATTCCTTTTCCCAATATCAGCTTTCTAAAATAGCCATAGATGCTCATGATGTAGTCTTTTAGACTAAAGATCCTAATAAACCTCATTAATAATTCCCTTAGAAGCAATTATTTTTCATGTACAGTCAGTCTTCCATTCTTTGGGTTCTATAACTTGAAAATATTCAGGGAAGAAGCTATACTAAAAATGTATAGATGTTTATCTTATTATTCCCTTAATGGTACAGTCTAACAAATATTTACCTATATTATGTATCATTTTTATATTAAATATCATAAGCAATCTAGAGGTCATATAAAGTGTAAGGGAAGATTTGTGTAGACAATATGCAAATATTAAGCCAAGTACATAAGGAACTTGGGTATCTGCTGCTTTGTACATGTTGAGGTGGGTCTTGGAACCAATCCTCCGCTGATACTAAGGGATGACTATATATGTAAAATTAGACTTATTGTATTATAGTCTAACAGTTTTAAAGCTGTTTACATGCATGATATTTATATACAGGTAACAGGTTAGATGAAAAATTCAATTAGTGATAAAATGCTATTATCCATAAACTACATAGAATCCTGGATTTATTACACCTGCAGCTTTCTCGAATTCAGGATACCAGTCACTGGGCCCCTCCTCCTGGAAGTCTTTTCCTTTCAGTCTATTATACTGTTTTCTAAGCCCTAAAATTCCCTTCAAAATATGAGTTAATCTTTTCCTGTCCTTTTAAACACATCAACAGTTTCTCTGAACATCTTTTAGATAGTATCTAATTAACATTACAGTTTATTATTAAATTTGAAAAACTAAATGCATATTCATCTTAAATATAGAACTTTTAATTATAAGTAATTGAAATTTCAATAACTTGGGTTCAAATGAGGCCAGAGGGTGCTAGTGTAATGAAATGTGCTACTTCCTTTTCCCCTATTTGTGGTGGCTAAAACATTTCTTATTTTATTTTTTAAACCCATATATGCTTTATTTTCTAAAATCAACTCCAAACTGTCACAGTTTATGATTTATCAAAAGATTTTCATTCATCAAAATGATTTCATTTACAAAAATCAAACATCAGTTTTAACATGAAATTCCTTGTTAAAAGGCCACATAAATTAACTGAACGACAATTAGTATTTTGCTAAAATACTTCCAAAATTTGCAAACTAGAGCAAAATGATCACCTTTACATGTTCACACTTTATATAAGAAATTAATATACACTAAAATTATTTTTAACATAAAGGTTCTGCAAGAGAATAGTCAAAAAATGATGGAATTTATGTTGCATCTTGATCTTCAGCTGGCTGAACTATTTTTAAAGATACAATACTTGTAGATAACCTAGAAAGCCTTACCTTAACTGATGAATTTTTGCTATTCTGTGAACTATTCTAAATGTGCTAAAAATAACACCAAGAATAAGAAAGTATATTTTGGCATTAGATTATCATTATGTCCTGAAAAATAGATCTTAAAAGAATATTTAATATTAAAACTCTTCAAAAATAAATCAACTTCTATGTTTGTTTTCATTCACTGCTTTAAAAACAGTGCAGTATATTAAGTAGCAGACAAATCCACGGTGTAATTATTGAGAGTATATAAGGTTCCTAGCATACTACTGCGCTTTTTCATCTCTTTTTCATTTCAAACCCACCAAATGAGATATGGAAGTACCCATAGCTAACATCCATTATTCTTATGGGAAACATCATTTTGAATATACAGTTGAGTAATTATTGATATATGAATGACAGAGAGGTTTAGACATGTACCTCATACTTACATCCTGCTCCACAGATAAAACTTAGATTCTTTATCTATGAGAAATATATGCATCTGTGTCTGATATGTATAATGCATATTAATATGAAGTTTTAATTTGAAATAGTTTAATGTTATATTTACTCAAATTCCAAAAACTAGAATTCAATAGTTAAAAATGCATCTATCTAAGAAATCAGTTCACCTCCAAAAGAATACAATTTAACCTATTTCCTTCAAAATATTTTAGATGACTTATACATTGCAGTATAAATTAAAAAAGACATAGGCTTCTTGGATTTTCATAGCCACTTGAATAAGTTATAAGTTTCTGGATACTTAATCTGAATAAGACAATAACTGCTGGATTTCGAAATAAACATTTTCAGAGGTAGACTTAACTCTACTTTGATTGAACCAAAAAACAAGTTTCACTTAGAATTTTGCAACTCTAAACTAAACAAATAATTGCCAGGGAGCAAATTTTAAATAATCACATTTATCATTAAAATGAAATGAGTAACAAGCTGTATGCCTAGTTTATTTTGGGTTGGTGGAGGGTGCATCTGTGCGCGAGCGCGCACGCGCATGTGTGTTCACATGCAAGTAACCACCTAAAGAGGCCCGGGCTTTGCTTCTTCTCAGGGGCAAAAGGTGAGTTGCTCTAAGAGTACCTACTTCCTCAGTTCTCAGGCAACTAACAGAAATCACAGTATTATTCAAAATTCTTTTTTGTTACAAAATCACCCTTTTATAGGTGCTGTAATCTAGTTCAAAGCCTCCTAGAAGTTGAATGGCACTGTTAAACCATCAACCACTCAGCCACTAAGCAGGAGGAAAATTATGCTTGTGTAGATAGCTACTAGGGTTTCCTTCTTCTCAAGACTGCAGCAGCAGTCAAAACTAAAAATGGGATTATTCTTGTAAGTGGGCAGAGCGCGGGGACTGGGGTGGGGAAGGAAAAGGGGAAAGTTTGAATGGTATCTTTCCCTCTGATTACCTAAAGATTTATATTTCATAATGTAACACCATAAAATTATGGCTGTTACCACTTGTTTGGGACACGATTTCAAATACAAAATGGAACTTAAAAGAAAGATAAGCTACTTAAATCTTAAAAGGGAAACTAAAAACTAAATGGTAATTTTCTCATGTATCACATTTCAAAGAAGAGCCCTTACAGTACAAAGATCCCATGAGTTCATGACAGCTTCATTCTTCGACCCACAAATCGGGCTATTGTTATACTCTGAAACTGGAGGAACTGCTGCCACCTATAGGATCTGAATCACAATGGCAGCACTTTACTCAGCAGTACCCTCTATTGGGGACAGAACCGCGATGAACGTGTAAGCACTTTTCTAAACAGCAGGTGGCCTCATTTTTGCTGCAGATTTACCTTGAAGACGTTGGTTTAAAAGCTTTTTCGTGTTCTGTAAAATAAACTCCAACTTCTGCCAGAATCTAAAGTTGTTAGGTGATTTGCACTAGAAAAAAATCCACAGCCTTGAACTCTGCAAAATTCATGTCCATAAACACAGCTTCACAAAGTCGTTCCCAGCTGCTAATCTGATCCCACTTAGTGCCATTCCTTACCAGCCAGGCGGCAAAAGACAGGTGTTCCGCTGAGACTCACGAGAAAGGGACAAAATCAAGAAAGCACTTATCAAGTGTAAAATGCCAGTTACCACAATTACTCCATCTTTCCAGTATTTATAATACTCTGTAATGAAGGAGCAATAAAGTTGACAGTTTCTTGAGGCATACATAGGTAATATTAAGCAAGCTGATACGTTTTAAAGATGGTTTAGGATTTGTAAACCTTTAGGAGTAGCAACATGTGCCAGATGCCAGCATAATTTTCTTGGAAAAGAAAATTTCACTTTTAAATCTTTTTATGGTAACCATCAAACGAGCTTCCCTTTGACTTTATTCTGTCTATATTAATTAAAACAGCCAATGGCTTCATTATTATTAAAGATTTGAGAGTATTTTAAATTAGCAAATAAAAGGCATTATAACCAGAAGCAGAAGTAAAGGATTTCAGCAAATTCAGAAACTAGGGTAAAGCAGATCTGTAAACCATTCAACAGAAAATCATTCAGTATGTGTGAAGTAGTACTTGTACTATGAAAATAAACAAACATTGTCCATTACATTGATATAAACATGCTATCAATGGACAGCGCTAAAAACACCAAACTCTAAACCTTTATCTGTCTTTAGAGCAAATAGCAAAAACAAACAAAAAAATAGTCCTACGATAAAATAAGGGAATAAAATATTAAATACAAATCTATTTTTAAAAATCAAATAAAATTATTTTAAAATGTTGATATTTCCAAAACGTTGTGAGGATTAATCCAGATGTTTCCAATGTTACTGTAGAATAAATTCATGGTTGCAGCATCATTCTGATCTTTGATGCTGAAATCAAAGAAACCTAGAAAATATTAAATAAATGCTGTTTTTTCTCTTTTTACATGTTAAATCTATGGTGCATGTAGACAGCTGTCAGGCAACTGAAATAAAGCGCCACTGTAGCTGAACATAGCAGTGTTTACCAGACAGGAACAAAGTACCACCAGTCCCTCTGTGTGAGGCAGGGTTGTTAATTCTCACACTGTGTTACACACACAGGCTTGTTAATTCTTACACTTTCCCCTGTGCCTAGGCTTACCTCATGAATATGCTAAAAGTTCTGAATTTAGGCCTATCACCTTCTTTTCTTGGTATACCTTGACATATCTGACCAGAAACCATCTTTAAATGACTATTCTGGGTCTTGACAAAAGCTCTGGTGGACTTTTGATCCTGTTCACAGTTGAGAACTGACAGCTGGGCAAAGTGGATGAATAGAAGAAGCTACATGTGCTCAACTGAACTGTACTAGGAACTTAGACGACTGGGTTTTAGAGTTAATCTATACGTAGGACTTTTAATAATTTTTTATAGCTACATACATAAGCTATTTTAAGTGACTTATTGAATCAATACAGATTAGGCTCTTCAACTATACGTTGTTTTATCAATTTCTAAACCAGGACGAGGAAATGTGGATTTAAAAGTTTGCATTTGTGGGCTGGGGATTTAGCTCAGCAGCATAAGCGCCTGCCTTGCAAGCAGGCAGTCGTGAGTTTGATCCCCGATAAAAAGGAAAAAAGACCAAAAAAAAAAAAGTTTGTATTTGTAATAGAGTTAAGTATTTGATATATATTTGCATAACCAATATCATTCTGTAAACTCTGTGTTGGCATCATGGGTTTGCTCTCTTGGGCTACATTTGTGCTTTATAAAATCAAATCTTCATGGTCCTATGAACTTAATTAAACTGCAGCATAGCACACTGAACTTCTCTTGTGTATTAATATGGGCTGCTTTTTGGGTTTGTATTTTGTTTTTTGACACAGGGTCTTACTTTATAGCTCATGCTGGTCTTACTCACTTTGTAGCCCAGGCTGGCCTTGAATTCACAGCTGTACTATTATTGCCTCAGCCTGCTGAGTGCTGGGATTATAGGCATGTGCCATCATAGCTGGGTACTTTTATATATCTTTAATAAGATAGTGATTAGATACATAGACATAATTATATATGGTAATACATTTCAATAGTTTTTCATGCTTTGTTTATATATATTTTAACAAAAAAAAAGAAACCTTCTTAACTTCCTTATATTCTCACTATAATGTTTTTCAGGGTCTCTGACCCAGAACTATGTTTAATATAACTGTATAAAAGCTCCCTTATCACTTCCTCAGTAGTAACCCATGGTATAGTTAATACACACCATGCATTACATGGTAGTTGCTTTCTCCTCATAAGCACTGATCATTAGGCGAATGCTTTGAGAAATTATCACCATTTTATAGATGAGGAACCCAAGACAGGGACATTACATGCCTTGCCAAGGCTACCAGGTCTGTAGATTAAAAAGTGTTCTTTCCTTTAAACATCTACGGATTGATTTAATTTTTTAAAAAATTAAAAAATTTTCCTCCCCATGCCTGCACCATGGAGAGGAGAACAGGAAGCCACTTCCTGTGAGTCGGCGCCATGCACAGGCTTAAGGGAGAACAAGTCCAGCCACCTCCTATGAGTCAGAATCATTCAGGGGTCACAGGGAGAACAAGAAGCCAGCCACTTCCTGTGAATCATTGCCATTTGTGGATCATGGAGAAGAAAACAAGAAGCCAGCCACTTCCTGTGAGTCAGTGCCACGCGTGGGCCACAGGAAGGAGAACCAGATACCAGCCCCTTCAGGCGCACAGGCTGGGAGACAAGAAGAGCCCAGGTCCTCCTACCCCCACCCCCACTCACAAGTGACCAACTGACCCAGATAAACACAGGCCAAGATGATAGCTACTGAAAGAAATAAATCTTAATGCTTGTAGACTTTAGTGTTTCATTGACTTTGTAGGTCTAAAGCTGGTAGTCTGAGCATCTATTTAGAGGATAGCAATATGCAATATAGCATCAATGAGGGATCTCCTTCTGAAGGTGGTAGCCATTGTTTTTTGGCTTTTGGTTTTTTGTTTTTATTTTTGTTTTTGTACTGGGGAGCAAACTCACAACCTCATGCTTGTGAGACAGGTGCTACACTGCTGAGTTATAACCCCAGCCCTGGTGGTAGAGAATTGTTAATTCTCTATTATCTTGTTTTAAAGTTCTGTATTATTTTTATTGTTTTGTTTGGTTGGGTTTTATTTTGTTTTGTCTTGTCTGATTTTATTATATCTGATGGCATGGGCAGCTATTTAAAAGAGAACAGTATATACTACGGTAGCCATTTTGGATTTACTATTACCTTGTTTTGAAGTTCTGTATTGCCTTCACTGTTTTGTTTTTATTGGTTCTATTCTGTTGTGTCTTGTTTGATTTTACTGTGTCTGATGGTAGGGGCAGCTATTTTGAAGACAGTAAGAGGCATTATGGTAACCATTTGGTATGTTTGATACACTGTGTCAACTTGAGAAGTTGAGAACTTTAACTGAAAGACTCAGCAGGGATCCAGGATCCTTACTTTGTAAATGTCTTTTTCATGCTCTGTAAGAGGAGGGCACAGAGATTTTGTGAGTACTACATCACCTGAGAGGCCTGTGTACTATATAAAGGAAGAAAAGAGGCTTGCTCTTGCCTCTTTTTGCTCTGACTGCTGCCTTTAAGTGTTGCCCCAGTGCCACGCCACCCTCTCTTGCAGCCAGCTGATTATGGACTGAAACCTCCAAAAACTGTAAGTTAAATAAACCTTTCCTTCCTTCATTTTGAGTGTTGGGTTCTTCTGTCCCAGCAAGGAGAGAAAAGTAACCAAGACACCATTGTTGATTTCCTATTATCTTGTTTTGAAATCCTATATCACTTACACAGTTTTGTTTTGATTGGCCTTGTTCTGTTGTATTTTTTTCTTGGTTTTATTCTTTTTAAAATAAAAAAAGAGCTTAAAAGAAGTGATAAAAAATCAAGCAATTGCTCCATTGAACACATAACATTAAACTTTATTCACAAAATAATTTATTTTATAAAGTTAAATCACTCAAAATTCTTCAAAATGCATAAAGTACTATAAAAACCTAAATGTAGCAAAAGTTAACATTTTATTATAGTCTAGATATACATTAATATTTCACATGATAAAAAAGCATTTCATAGCAAGAAGAGGATTTGGCAACTAGAAAGTGTAAATAGTTGATCTAGAAAGCCATCACGTATCCCATTGTAAGAATATATTATAATATGCAAACCTGTAGAGGGACCCCATGTTGATAATGAGTGGGATCATTTGAATTTGCAATATTCTTGGTCTTTAAGGAATTAATAATCTACTTCATTTTTTCAACATACTTTTACCACTCTTTAAGTGTCTTCATTTTGAAAGCACTTAGAATAAACAGTTTAAAAACTGTAATTTTCTTTGTAGGTGCAGTATTAAATTGCAATATCGACTCAAGCACCAAAGAACTACAATGCTACCCTGAGTACAAAAGGCATTTTGAATGTCTTAACTATATTACGAAGAAGTCTTTTCTTTAAATCATCAAGCAAGGTAACCTCATTCTTTGCCTTTAAATAGGGATTTAGTCCTGTTTCATACACAAAAAAATCAAAAGAAATGACATTTCATTTATCACACATCATATACAAAGAAACAAAAAACAAGATTTCACAGGATATCCTTAAAGCCTGAGCTTTAAGGGCCACAAATAAGCAGGCAGTTCTCTAACAGTGCAGTCACAGTACATTTGGATTTGGAGGATACTGCTCAGGTGCCCACCTGACGTTTCCAGTGAGCCAAATTTAAATAAGATCCTGCATAAGATTTTTTGAATGAAATTTCCCTTTACAATATTAAGATATTCAGCAGTCTTCTTCCTTTTGGGAGGCTATCCTTCTAATATATACCATGTTGCTTAATTTGCTTTGGGTATGCCAGTTGTTCCCCTCAAAAATGTCTACCTATTCCTATTGATGTATAAAAGGGCTTATATTTTTAAATAAGGCTCATTCAGTGCTACTTTATTCAAGACAACATGTCCTACCAGTTACTACCACTTTCCTATTGTTTTGGCTAAGTGTTTACTTAAATCAGATGTTTATTAAATATATTAAATCTTCACAGGGATAAAATAAATAGATTATGGTAAATGTTAAACTAATGTTACATGCTACCAAAGGATTACATTTTTGGCTTGTTATAGCTTCATTAGCCAGGCATGATGGCAAACACCCGTAATCTTAGCACTCAGGAGGCTGAGGCAGGAGGATCATTGTGAGTTCGAAACCAGCCTGAGCTACAATGTGAGCTCAAGGCTAGTCTGAACTGCACAGCAAAACCCTGTGTCAAAAGACAAAAAAAAAAAAAAGCTATATTATTTTGAATACCAGAACCAAATTTGTTCAAATAATAATAATACATTCCTGAATTACAATTATCATTGTATCTCGGGTCTTATCATTCTTGTGTATGGATAGTATTTTTATTATTTGTTTGTTTGTTTGTACCAGTGATATAGGGGAAAGAAACTCCCAACCTACTAGATGTCCAGTATGAGTTCATGTTCTTTAAAATCAAAGAATGAATTTTAGGAACAATGGAGGTTAAGAGCGGAATCTATTTATTGAGAGAAAGCAAGCATCTGTTTGAGAGAAAGAGACATGAGGGGTCCCAAGTGGGCTGCCAAAAATTCTGTCTCTTTTTGGGACTTTTATAGAACAAAACCACATAGTGAGGCAAATCTAAGGTGGGGAAAACATGGGAACTTGCAAGGTGGGCATGAGGTGGGACAGAACTATGGTCAACCAGTAAGATTAATTGCTCAGGTAAAACATTAAATCAGAGACAAATGAGGAAGCGAGTCACAGGGCAAGTGGGCATGAATACAGAACAGTGATTCCTCCTGTAGGGGTTTGGGTTAATGACTCCTGTCTTCTTCAGGTGATAGAGACCTATTTAGAGTATCAGTACCAGATGTTTATCCTTAGGATGTATGTGGGTGCATTTGTTTTATCTTTTGTCTTAAGGTCTGACCCATAGTGGAAATGTCTGTCTCCCCCACAGTTGCAAGGTAGTTGCAAGGTCTTCTGCACTGGCTCCTTTGAGGCCATGTAATTAATAGAAATACTACACAACGCCATTTGGTGAATAGAGGAGGAATATTTGGTCCAGTTCAGGAAAAGTCAAGAAAGACATCCAGCCCAGCTGGGTGTATATACATATACCTCCTCACAGTTAAGGTAATCTTATGTTCTGCAAATACATATAAATAAAAAGTAAACAAAAAAACAGCAAAAACTCAATGACAACCTGAATTGCCACAAATATATTTGCTATCTTTCTCTATCACCCAAATGATCCCTAACTCTAAGGATCTGTGATACCCTGCTAGCAAATACCTCAAATATTACATATCTCTTATTTAATGAAATCTATTTTAACTTCTATTTATTAGAACTCAAGACACACACATAAATATATATGTATGTGTGAATATGAATGTTTCTGTATACATCTCTATGTATACAAACAAATGTAGCAACTAAAAGTAATTTCCATTTACTTCAGTAACCACTCCATATTTTGTATCTTGAACACTATCAGTGTACATTGTCTATAACACCTTAGTTCCTTGGACTACTCTGTATTGCTTAAACTAGGATCACTAACTTTTCCTGGTTGTTACCTATTACCTTTAAATTTGTATACATCTTGGTACATCTTTAATTCTCCCTATAATGTTGAGGCCATATAGTTCAAGAATTCTCATGACCAATATATTAGGTAATGTTTACCTCACTGTTTTAAAGCATTCTATATGTAATTTATGTAACTTAAGTAATTTAATAATAAATAATATTTCATGTGATCAGAAATCATTATGGAAAATACGATGTTTACATATCATTTTATTTTAGCTATTATTATTACTTAGGGGAGGTACTGGGAACTGAACTCAGGACCTTGTGCTTGCCAGGCAGGGACTTGTGCCACTGAGCTATATCTCCATCCCTTACCTACCATTTTAAAACAACTTTTTAAAGTATAAACAGAAAACAGCTGGAGAATAAACATTTACAACACATGAAAAACAAAAGATTAATATTCAGAGAGCTCTTATAAATCAGTAAGAAAAGTATAAACATGGTAATAGGGAAGTGAACAAGAACAATTTACAATAGAAAGCTGCAAGTAAACCATAAGCATATGAAAAGTAGTTAATCTTGCAGGTAATCAAAAACTTTTTTTTTTTTTTTTTTTTTTGGTACTCAGGACCCTGTGTTTGTTGGGCAGGCGCTATGCCACTGAACTATATCCCCAGCCTGAGTTCAGCAGCACAGTGTATGCCTGGTGAGTCCTGAATTTGATTCCTGCTACTTTTTGCCAACTGACAATTTTGAAAGAGATCACATCTAAGGCTTTAAGAGAGGGATAAACAAATGTGCACACACACTTTGTAAGAGACAATAAGTTTTTCTAGATATCTATTGACAATGTGTAGCAAAATTCAAGAGTCCATTACTTAAATCAGGTCAGTAGCATACTTTCAAAACACAAAAACCTGGGCTGGAGATTTAGCTCAGCAGCATAAGTGCCTGCCTGGTAAGCATGAGGTCATAAATTCAATGCTTGGTACCAAATAAATAGATAAAGTAAAAAAAAAATTTTTAAACACAGAATAAATAAATAAATAAATAAATAAGACACAGAAAAACCAAAAACTTACTAGCCAAAACAAAAGTTGAAACTATAAAAGAAAGCATTTCTAAAATTTAAATACACACATACATACACACAGACATACACACAGAAATATACTTAAAGTGAATGCCAAATAAACAATCATTGAATATATAGGTAAAATGCCCAAGTTATTTAGCACAAAAAGAAAATCAAACTGTAATCAGACAACCACCAAATATATAATACTCAATGAAAAATGAGCTAATGATTAACCAAAATAACTTTCAATACAGACTTCAAATTATTACTGACATGCAAGAAGTCATGGAATCGTGTTTCTATGAACTCCAGTTGGAAGAATCTACTAGAAAAATAATAAGGTAAATTGACTTTTCCAAAGATTGCTGCAATGTCTTCCATCTGCCACGCTCTTCTACAGTGTAAACATGGCCCTATGTTGAGGTAGAAATGTAATTCCCTTGAAATTGGGCTTTTTGATCTCATGATCAATAAAAATATGTGGAAGTGATGCTCTAAGATTCCTGGAATTAAATTTTTAAAAAAGATTGTATAGTTTTTCCCTTTTGGGGGTAGATATTTGTTCTTGTCAATGACACCTTCTACGTAAGACGTAAGTCTAATGTAAGAACTGTACGTTACATACACTAAGGACGACAACTGTTTTGACAGTTTCAATCATCTAGTCACCCCCAAATGAATCACAAAACCTAGGAATAAAGATGCCTTGGGCCTCCAGTCCATCTCATTTGCCAGCTGAATAACTTCAGTCAAAACCAGAAGGAAAAGAAAAGGAGTAGCTGAGGCCTGACTAAATCCATGACCTGCAGAATTCATGCATATATGAAAATTGATGTGTAAGTACTTTTCATTAAGGTCAAAAATACATAATATAAAATTTACCACCTCAACCATCCTTAAGTCTATAGTAGAGTAGGGTTACCTGTACAACACAGTTATGCAATATGCAAAACTTTTAGAAAGTTTTAATCTTGCAAATCTGAAACTCTGTATCCATTAAACAATTCCCCAATCCTCCTTCTCCTAGTCTCTGTGCCATGCTGGATTTCCAAGAGTTTGCCTGCTTTAGGTGACTCATATAAGAAGTACTGGTCTGATACAACTGGATTATTTCACTTAATATAGCATCCTCAGAATTCCTCCTCCATGTTGGGATACGTGACAGAATTTCTTTCAAGGCTAAATGGTACTCCCTTGTACGTATTTACCATCTGTCCATCATCCTTCCATCCTCTGATGGACACTCAGGTTGCTTCTACCTCTTGGCTATTGTGAAAAACAATTCAATGAGGATGAGTTTGCAAATCTTTAAGATCCTGTGTTCAGTACTTGTAGATACATACTCAGAACTGAGACTGCTGGGCCATATGGTAATTCTATTTTCAATTTTTTGAAGAACCTCTACACTGTATCTTCCATTCCTACCAACAACACCTAAGGGCTCCAACTTACCCATATTCTGCTAATGTTTGTCATTTGCTGCTTTTGTGATAATGGCCATCTTAATAGGTATGAGATGGCATCTTACTGTTACTTTGAAAAGCACTTCTCTAGTGATTAATAAGGTTGAGCATTTTTTCATATGCTTTTTGGCTATCTGTGTATCTTCTTTGGGGGAATGGCTTTGCAAGTCTTTTGCCTACTTTTAAACTGGGTTTTTGTTAAGCTGTGGAAGATTTTTATATATTCTAAATATTAATTATTCATGAGATGTACGGTTTGGAAATATTTTCTCCCATTTCTTAGGCTGACTTCACTCTGTTGACTGTTCCCAATATTATGCAGAAGTTTTGAAGCTTTTTTTGTTGTTGTTTTTGTCAGTACTGGAGACTGAACTCATGACTGCGCGCTTACAAGGCAAGTGCTTGTACTGCTGAGCTAAATCCCCAGCCCCCCGAAGTTTTCAAGTTTGATAGAGTCCCATTTGTTTATTTTTGCTGTTGATGCCTATGCTTCATAACCAAGAAGTATCATAATCAAGAAGTGGAAGATTAAGTATTTTTTACCAGTACTAATTTGTTAAGTATTTTTATTATGAAATGTTTATTTTTTTAAATGCTTTCTTCTGCTCTGAGATAATCAAGTGCCTTTTGTCTTTTAGCTTGTTAATATGATTATACTGCACTGATTTGATTTTCATAGGTTGTCCCTTTCCTAGGAATAAGTCTACTTGGTCATCATGTGTAGACCTTTTAATGTATTGCTGAATTCTGTTTGTTAGTATTTGGTTGAGGACTTTTAGACTGATGTTCATAAAAGAAAATGGTCTACAGTTCTTATCATGTCTTTGTCTAATTTGGATATCAGGCTAATTCTTCACAGAGTGAATCTGAAAGTGCTCTCCTCAGGTTTTGTGGGAAGAGCTTAAGAAGTATGGGTGCTAATCCTTATCAAACGTTTGGCACAATTGTCCCGAGAAGCCACCCTATCCTGAGCTTTTCTTTGTTAAGATTTTTAATTAGTGACAGTCTTGTTTACTTTCTCATTGCTGGGACAAAATACCCAACACATTTTGTGTTACATTTCAGAGAAACTAATCTGACTTCTAGAGTTTTCACAAAGCCTTTTTGGATTCATTGGTAAGTCATTGTCCCCATCAGAAAACAAGAACTAGCACTTTGCCTTTTTCAATCTTGCTCACATTTTTAAAAGCCATTTTTAAATTTTGAAGTACTTTGCTAGCCAGACTGGAACATCAAGTCAGATGACTAAAAAGACATTAACATAGGAAGTGCTGGTACTGCTCAAGAGCGGCTGTACATATTATGATAGGACGTTCAACTAGACATCGTGCGCCTAATGGCACAGGGGACAACTCCCACTGAAGTGACTTGAAAAAACAAATGAATAAAATAAAGCTGAAGTGGCTCAAAGTCAAGCTCTAACTATCTATGTACAGAGAATGCAGATGACAGAGGCTCATGTTAAATGACAATAGGGAATGCACTACTTTGAAATCTAGAGAACAAATCATTCAGTTTCTTCAACAAACTGCAATGGAAAAAAGCAAAAGGTGAAGGAAAAAAATCTACAGAGTAAAAGACCTGAAAATATTTTTAAAATGCCTGAGGCCTAGGTTATATTTTTATTCACTTATTTAATGTTTCTATTGTACTAAGATACTCCTTCAACAATAAATGCAAGAACCTTCTAAGTTTTTATACAATTTTAAATGTCAAATTATGTAAGACACCAAACACACAACTTTTGATTGAGCAACAGTTCATAAGATACATCAATGAATATTCATTACAGCTGTCTGCAACACCAAAAACAGAAGAAAATAAATTGAGTATATTATGAGGCCAGTTAATAATAAATTCAAGCAGTAGGATGTTGAGTCATTAAAAATTATAACAATGTCTATGCAATGTTTATTAATATGAAAAACTTTTCAAATTATACTGTTAAGCACAAAAGTGCAGGTTATCCAATTATATATACAATATAAACTCATTTATTTAAAAACTGCGTAAGTGTCTAAATACATGTAAAGATTTATCTGTAAGAATTACAGAACTTTGCTGGGTATGGTGCTGCATGCCTGTCACTCAGGAGGCTGAGGCAGGAGGATCACAATGAGTTTCAAGCCAGCCTGGGCTACCTAAGCAAGTTCAAGCCCAGCCTGTACTATACAGCAAGACCCTGTCTCAAAAAATAAATAAGGAAAAGAGAACTACAAAATTTTGATAGAGAATTATCTGCTAGAAATAAAAACATGAATTATTTTGGGCTAATAAGACTATGGTTTAGTTTTTTCTTAAATTTATTAGTACATGTTTGTGATGCATAATGACTGTCTTCTTTGGGATATTTGGTACATTTACATGACACATATTAATTCTTTCTTAAGTCCTTTTCACCTCCTGATCTCCCCTACCCTCATCACTTGGTCCGCTTCCCATTTGCAGTAGATTTATCTCTCTGTTTCCTTTTAGCGATCATTTATTTTGCTCCTTATCTTATTTATATTTTGGATTTCTTACATGAGAAAAACTTATGGCACTTGAGTTTGCACGTCTGATTTCTTTCACTTAACATGGTATTTTCAAAGCATATACATTTTCCTACAAATCCTTCTTTGCGGCATAGTATTCCACTGTTTTATTATTATTCTTTCTTTTTTTTGGCACCAGGGACTGAACTCACGACCTCATGCTTGCCAAACAGGCACTTGTGCCGCTGAGCTAAACCCCCAGCCCCTTCCTTTCCTTTTTGTTAAATTTTCTACATGAGTTTGTATGTATATTTATTCAACAAAACTTTTCTTTTAAATGTCTATCTTCTACATTGTTTTCTTCTGATCTGCTTTGTTCTGTTTTGTGTTACCCTCTTTAAAATAAAAAAATTTAAAAAAAGAAAATGTTGAACTATAAAAAAGTCTATCTTCTAAAAACAAACCATGATTTATGAGAAATTCTCTACTTTCTTAATCATTTAATATCCACAATACAAAATAATGTTACTGTTTTCTCCAAAGATACAGAAAGAAAGGAAGTGTATTTGGAAGTAAAACTATGCAAGCCTCTGCTGATATGCATTGCTCAAAACGTTTTGCAAACCAGAATACTTCTACCTAGTACTCAATTCACTTTTAGAAAAACATTGCTCACCTTTTGGAAATGGGCTCTTCCAGGACCCAAGGGCAGCAAGTGTTAACGCAGACACAACATGAGCTCATTCTGATGGAACCCATGGACGAATTCCACACACCCAGTAAATGCAAGGACAGAGGTGAACAAGACAGACGTACCCCTGCCCTTACATTTTCAAGGAGCAACACATTTTCCCACTAAACAAATGTCTTCAGGTTGACACAGAGTAATAATGATTAAGAACACCTACTGTAGTCAAATTGCCTAGGTTCTAATCCCACCTCTCCCATTTAGAGGCTATGTCACTTTCAGTGTTCTTTGCCTTGGGCTGAGGATTTAGTTCAGTGGCAGAGCACCTGCCTGACAAGCATAAGGTCTTGAGTTTGATTCCATGTACCCTCCTCCCCACCAAAAAAGAAAATTCTTTGCCTCGATTTACCAGGAAATTAGTAGGGTATAAATCTACTGACTCACAAAGTGTTTAGAAGAGAACTTGCACATAATTAGCTTTCAGAAATCCATATATACAGGATTTTATTAGGATTTTTATAAACATATCAGTCTGAATTACAATATGGTACATCAATTACAATATGGTACATTTTGTTGAACAAGAATTTAACATTCCTTATAATCAGACATTTTTGAGACAGTCTGGAAACCTGTGGCTGAAAACCTGCATATTTGATGGCTGACTTATTTGGTACAAACGTGGTTAGAGCAACACTGACACTGAAGCCTTCCCTAAACATCCACTGCTTTATGAATTCATACCTTTGCTTGTTTATTGTCTTCCTTTATACAAACAAAAGTCAGTTCCAAGAAGATAACCATATCTCCAGTGCCCAAGACAGTGCCCAAAATAAATGAGTACTAAAGATTTTTTAAGTAAACAAAGAGTTCCCTACACCACAAACACATGAATTCAATAAAATCCGAACTGTTTTTACTAAGTCTATAATATCCTCAAGTAAAAACTTGAGAATCTTAGAAGCTATATGAAAATAATCAGCCAAAAACAGGACTGTTCACCATACTTCTAGTATGTTAAATACAAAGAGGAAGGGGTAAGGGGGTGTAGTGGCATATGACTGTGGTGAGTTGAGGCCAGCCTGGGATATATAGTGAGTGCTAGCCTGCCTTGGTATATAGAGAGACCTGTCTTAAAACAAGAATCAAAAATAAATAAATAAGAGGGGAGGAGAAGAAAAGAAGCAGCTTTAATAGGCAAAAGACCCTCTTTCTTTTGAATGCAAGAAGCATCTTCGCATTTGGGCTCAGTGAAAATAAATATTTTTCTTCCATCCTGGTGTTCATTTTAATACTAGATATGAAATAAATTATTTCAATTTCTCTGTTTTGAAAGGAAAAGAAATGATCAAGTTCTCCACTATTTTGGTCTTTGTATTAATTTATATCTATTTCAAAACCCCACATTGAAAGAAATCTGGTCTACATGTACAAATCTGCCAAAATAAAAACCATTAATCTGTGTAATTAATATTCTTTAATGGAAGGAAGGAAGAAAAAAAGGAAGGAAAGAAAGAAATAGATCTAGCTTAACACAGGTGCTTGACTTGGGAGAAAAAAAAAATTTTGTTATATTCATATCCCTGAGATTCTTATTACCTAACTCACACAACTGTGCTTATAAATTAATTCCAAAGAAATAACACAGAAAATCTTTCAATTTACTCTTTTCTTTTGAAACAAGTTATTTACATTTTTATGGAAATTATTTGCTGTGATTTAAGATTAACAACATAATGGAAGCAGCCAGAGTGGTTTTTTTTCCCCTACTCTTACATTATCTATAGGTGGAAAATGAGAAGCTTTGATTATGCAAATTAAAACAATCTATTATCTTCTTCCTGATCTGTGTCCTGATCATGAAGGGTTTTTAAGCAATGTTAGTTTTGCACATTAGGAATCACACTCTGTTAACTACCGCTGCTAAGGGATGGGCTCTGTTTGCTGACTCTATCAGTTTGACCTAGCTTCCAGAGCTTAATGGTCCTCCAGGCTAAAAGAGAAAGCTGATCCATCAGGCTTGCATTAGCATAGAGTCACACTCAAGCTTATTGATGTGCGTTCAACATAACTACCACCCCCAGCACCCAGCTCAGCCCATTATTTTCATTTTATCTCAAGTCATTTGTATGGTTTGTCTGCCATGCAAGACTAGTGCCTAAATGAATTTGTGAGAAAGGAGACAAATGCCCCCTGAACTTTCAGCACTTTGCTATCAAGGCTTGCTAACATAAAATACACCAGTACTCTTCGGTCCACTTAGTGAGCATATCAATAGCCTATTGCAAGGGGGAGGGAGTCATTTACCACTCTATCAGCCACCAAGATGTGTGGTGATTAAATGATTTTTTTTACTGTAATTTTAAAGTACTGTTCTGATTTTGCTGAAAGCTATTTGTAAAAATAAATTTCATAACAGCTACATCTTTGCTGCTTAAATACCTTTCTCTTTTAAAATACAGAACACACACTTAAATAAATGTCCCCAATAATAATACATTTCATCACCTAGGAAAATGTAACATTAAAAGGTAACACGAAAAACAACAATCTATAACAACCAGGAGTTTAATGTGCACAAAACCCCATAATAAGAAGGGACTTAATGTGTGCATAAACCCTGTAATGGGTTTGTATGTAATCAGGCATTTGAGGTATACATAAAATCACTTTAATTGTAAATCTCTAAAATGAAAATAAAATGCTTCTGCAGTTATTTTGAATATACAATAACCATTGCAATTCTAATGCTAGTCTTCAAAACTATTTTTATGAATTTACATGGTGCTCACATCTATAATTCTGAAGGAATCTGCAAAGAATACTATTCTTAAATCTTTTTTTTTTAACTTAGACAAAATCCAGGACTATGAAGGTATTATACAACATAACTAAATAAGAAATTGGTAGTGAATATTTCATTTTTCAGGCACTTAAAATTCCAGGATGTGATACTTCTGACTGATTTATTTTTGTGCTTGGAAAATTAAGATCCAACCTAACACTCTTTGTGTACCCACAAGCCTTTCTCTTTATTTCAGTCACTACAGCCTTTAGAAACCTTATACTACTTTTAACTGAGAAGAAAATGAAAAATTGAATCTATGCTCTGGTAGATGCTAAGCAAATACTCTCACTGAGCTACACCTCCAGCCCCAGAAACACAAGTAATTTAATCTATCAAATATTGCTGTAGAAGCATTCATTTTTAATTGCCTTTCATCCATTTTTCTAAACTCCTTCATACAGAGAATAAAAAGTTAACTTCTATAAACTGTTAAAGCACTCTACAAAAGCTGATTGTTAGGTTAAAAAAAGATTCTGACACTTGCCTCCTTATAAAATAAATGATCATACAAAAACTTTTTTCTTAATGCTGTTTTCAATTCTGAGAAGCACAGTAAGACTGAACACCACAACCCCTGCAAGCAGACTTTTTCTTTTTCTTATGTGTCACACTGACAGACTGGTAAATTCAGTACCTACTTTGCCAGGCACTATCCTCTTCCATGAATAAGTGAAATACGGGTCTGAAATATGCCCCAGGGTTTACCTGATGACTCCCAATTTAGAGAGTCTCAGGATGCCACAAAGAAACTACCTAAAGGTCACAAATATTTGGTCTCCAAATCCAGATTGGCCTGATTCGCAACAGAGCATGTTCATCTTTACATCTCTAGGGCTCATGCTAGTTCCAGGGACACTTGCTATCCTTCAGCCAGCCACAGAAGAACTAGCTATCTCAACTTGGTAACATCTAAAATTTCTATCATGAGAAGACGGTTTTCAAAAGAAGAAACCAATTTCCGAGACTTTGTAATCTATCTAGTTTCTCTCCTTGTTTCTCTTTTCAAAAACTCTTATATACCAGGTACTTTTAAGAAATATATGGAAAGTTGGCATATGCAGAAGGAACTGGTAATCATCCTTGCTCTTCCAAAAAGTGATGATTACAAGAAGAAAGTCATCTCCATGTATTTTAAGTATAATACAAAAGAAATTCAACATTGTAGTTGCCTATAGGGATAGCAACTGCGTTGGGAATAGGAGAAACTGTAAATCATAGAAGTGTACTATGTACTCAAAACATATGTACATATAAACATAGACACTAAGTCAGACTCAACTCTTTTTTTTATAATTTTTAATTTTGTTCCAGTCACATTACCATGTGATTACATCATTTAATCTTCACAACAGCTTTTTTTATTTTTTGGTCTTTTTCGTTTTTATCGGTACCAGGGATCGAACTCATGACTGCCTGCTTGCAAGGCAGGCGCTTATGCCACTGAGCTAAATCTCCAGCTCCAGACTCAATTCTCTTTATAATGAATGCTGATCAAATTGCTGTAGCTCCAACTAAGCAAAAACAAGCTTATGAATACTGTACACCACTAAGTATTCTAAATAGAATTTATTCTAATGATATAGCAGAAAATCTGCCTTAACTGAGTTGCAGTTAGTATTCAGACACTAGCTTTCTAGAAAACATACTTTAAGTGGAGGAAAAGGAATCTTAAAAATAGGAAAATAGGATAACTGTTTATGAGTCTCCCAGAAAAGAAAGAGAACAAAATTAATATGAATATTAGTGCTATTATTATAATCAAAATCAGGAAGATATATACAAGTATCCAGATTTCACCAGTAATTTTTTTTTCTTATGGCTAGTCATTATTCACTTAAGCAAAAAAAAAAAAAAAAAGATCGGTGATTATATCTTTCATTTTTCCCCCTCATTTTCATCTCGAGAGAAATAACACGTAGAAAAATACACTGGTTGCAATTGTCTTTTCACTTTACTGTCTCTTTGTTTCTTCTTTTATAATAATTTACATACTAAAATAATAAATTTGAGAATTAGAGGGTAAAGGGCTAAAAGAGCTAACAAAGATTTCAACATTCTCCTACAGCAAATAAAGATAATTAAATGCCAACCAATACCTATTTACCATTTACTTTTCCTAATTAGAGGACCAGCTTCCTGACCTATAGTCAAGATGCCTTTGATTATATCTACCTAAAACTTTCATAACCTTCATACTGTCTCTTTTTTCTCTCGTATGTACACACACAAATATCCTTTCACTTAAGTTGCATTTATCATGTGTCTAATATTTGCTATAATATATAATTCATGTTGACTTCATATAACTGAATTATGTAAGGCGTCACTTTGACAATGAACATAAGCAGTATACAGCATGTCCCCTACTTTCAACAAATTTGGAAGACTAGATATCAATGTTTTATAAATAACATCTCATGCCATTTAATCTTTCTGACTGGTAGATATTAATAAAATTGAAATAAATTTTTGCTTTGAACTTTTTCCTAAGTTAAGCTTTCTTATAATTTTAACTGCCAATTAAAGATATAAATCTTTAAATTCAAACATTCCAGATGTAGTGAATTCTGAAATTAATTTTTTTAAATTATAAAAATATAAATGTAAGTAGAAAATTACTTTGAAACAACATTAGATTACATTTTACATGATCTTTTATTCTAAAAAGTTTAAATGTTTGGCTTATTTGATTCTTATATTAATCATGGGAGTTAGTCATGATTTTATTTGTTTGTTTGTTTGTTTATTTATTTATTTATGGGTACTAGGAATCAAACCCAGGACCTCTTCCTTGCCAGGCAGGACTGCACTGCTGAGATAAATCCCCAGTCCCTTTAGTTTTAGTTACTTAGGAGATTATTGGGGATGGAGTTTCCTACTAAGGTACATCCCTGGCACTTTTTAAATTTTATTTTGAGTAGGATGAGGATTTAGATGAGTGGAGTAACCACCTGCCTTGCAAGTGTGAGGTCATGGGTTCTATCCCTGGTACCAACAGGAAAAAAAGAACTTAAATTTTATTTTGAGACAGGGTTTCAGTAAGTTGCCATATAGAACTCGGACTTGAGATCTTCCTGCCTTGGGTAGGTTTTTGTCTTTTTACAAGTAAAGAAGGAGTGGCACAAAGTAGTTAAATAACTTGGTCAAAGTTATACAGCTTTAAGTAGAGGCTCAAGCCTACACAGTCAGGCTCAAGACAGAATGTATCAGTTACCACATGATATTGATTCCAAAGATATTAATTCACTTTAAGAACATTTAATTCACTGAATGTGTTCTACTGGACCATATCTCATTAAATTCTTCAGCTGCAATGGATGATAACTGAGTTGGAAACATTTTCAATATCTTATAAATCACTATTATATCATGTTTTGCCCCACCCCCTCCATAGTGTATCACAGCAACACGTAATTTCTACTTTTTCTGCATTGTTTAGGCCTGAAAATACAGTTCCCAGAATGAAGAGACAGAAAAGTGAAGCCAAATAAAGCAGAAAGCACCCACTGACAATCACCAGTGACCTTCATCTTGTGCACCCTCCAAATAATTAAGCATGCTTCTAAAAATTGTATCTCTAGGACTGGCTTTAGCCTCAACTGTCCTGCTTTCACCTTTTCAAAAGTTACTCTCTTCAACCTAGAATAGCAAAGGCAATTCTAAGCAGCAAAGGCAAGGCATGGGGCATCACAATCCCTGTCTTGAAGTTGTACCACAACACTACTGTAATAAAATCAACATGGTAAAGGAATAAAAACAGATCTGAAGACCAACAGAATAGATTAGAAGATACAACCACAACTACAAACACACTCAACCACTTTATCTTTGATAAAAAGGGCCAAACATGTTCACTGGAAGAACGACAGTCTTTTTAATAAATGATGCTGGAAAAACTGGCTCTCCATATGCTGAAAACTAAAACTAGACCCATGCCTATCACCATGTACTAAACTAAAATCTAAATGGATCAAAGATCTAAATATTAAAACAGAAACACCAAATCTGTTGGAAGACAAAATAGGTAAAAATTTTGAAGACAAAGGGGTAGGTAGACAATTCATGAACAGGAATCAAACCATATCGGAAATACTTCCCAGAATCAATAACTGGGATCATGTCTTATTAAAGAGTTTCTGCATGTTGAAAGAAACCCACAAACTGGGAAAATATCTTAGTGAACTGTCCCTCAGACAAAGGACTTCTGTCTAAACCATATAAAGAATTTAAAAAAATCAGACCCTGAAATTCAAAAAACCCAGTCTAAACATGGGCATCCGAGACAAATACAGTTCTCAGATGAAGAAATATAAATGACAAATAAATACATGAAAAAATGTTCATCATTAGTCATTAGAGAAATGCAAATTAAAACCACACTGAGATTCCATCTCACTCCAGAAAGAATGACCAGGATCAAGAAAACTACCAGCATACTATTGTATGTGAAGGTATGCTAAACTCTTTCAAAGAAAGAGACATTATGGTAGGTACTGTTAATATCCGGTTGTCTTGTTGGAACTGCTGTGTTGCTTACATTGTTCTGTTCTGATCTACTTTGTTCTGTCCTCTTTTGTCTTAATCTCTTTAAAATAAAAAAAAGTTATTCTCTTCATGAGTAATATCACCAAATGCTGCAAATTATTTCATTAGTCTAGTGCCTGTGTACCATGGCTTTCCCTCTCAAATTATTCTGAAATCAAAGAAAGTGAAAATATCCTTCAGGTACTTAGCCTCATATTTCATGACACCATAGAAAAGCAAAGTAAAGTGATCATGCCCTTCTGCCTCATAATATGTCCTCTAGCGACAAGTAAACCAAGATTTCAAGAAGACCACATCGCAATAAAATTAAGAGTTCAAAGTTCAGGCTATAAATGCATGCCACAAATGCTAGAAACAAGCTGGATCAAGCTGGATAAACAACATGCTCTGTAGGTTTAAATAAAATGTCTACAGAGGCAAGAAATTCTTTTTTAAGAATTCTTTTGATTTACTGATAAAATACATTTTTCAAGAGTGCATTAATGGGGGCTGGGGATTTAGCTCAGCGGCATAAGTGCCTGCCTTGCAAGCAGGCAGTCGTGAGTTCGATCCCCAGTACCAATAAAAATGAAAAAGACAAAAAAAAAAAAAAAAAAAAAAGAGTGCATTAATGATCCAATAAATAGCTTCTCCAAATACGCTTGATTTATATACAGATTCATTGCTACATTATATTTGGGCAACTGTCTTCCAAGAGGTAGCTAAAAATACAAAAAGATCAGAAACAGAAAAGCCTACTGGCTGTTAAAGATGATTTGTTTATTCTCTTACTTGAAGGCATCATTCAAGTGGCCAGTCTCTTGGGAACTCAGGGAGTAGCCTAGAATCATAGAAGGGTGATGGGAGACCAAGGAACATGTTTTTGCAATGTATTTGGAAAGGAATGACTAATGGTTTTAAATTTTCATCACCACAGTTGGACAGAAGGAATAACTTTGAATGTTCTGTAGCCCAGTAGGGTAATTATGGTTGGCAATAATTAACTATTTCCAAACTCCTAATAAAGGGAATTTTGAATGCCTCAATATAAAGCAATGATGTATGCCTGAGGTGATAGACATGTTCATTACTCTCATCTAATCATTATACCTGTACTGAAATGCTACCTTGTACCACATAAACATATAAAATTATTTTATGCCAAGCAAAAATCTATACTAGTTTCCTTTATTGGTGGGGTCAGAAACATAAACGATATTAAGTAAAGTACTAACTTACCCAATTTTCATTGAGCAAGGTATTGCTGTTTCTGTCCTCAATGATGAACCTAAAATCTCTGTCTTAAAATACCTAGTAATTAACTGGACTTAGAAAGTTAATTGTTCAATTTCTGCAATGAACAGAAAAAAATGAAATAATTCACTCTGACTTACCTTATTATTTTTAATAGTATGAGTTAATATATATTTTTCACTTTCTCTTTTTTGTACAAAAATTATAGGACATGCTTTTCTTAACTTATTTTTCCAAGAGTTGCCAAAATCAGATGTCTTATCTCTGTATTCTTGGTAAAAGAACTTCTTTAAAACATAGGCAGATATATTCATTCTCTCCCTCCATGCAATTCAAAACTGCTTCCATTAAGACAACACTGCCTCAAGCTTTATTTTCATCTCCAAAAACTGTCTTATTTCCCAAAAGCTACTTCTTTTAAACTCTGACAGACTAAAAAGCTACAATGTAAAACACCTCTTATAGTCACTCACATAGTCATTTCATTAGATTACTTCAACCATGAGGGAAAAGAATGGGAAATTTAATTTTATATCTAGGTCTAAAGAGATTTCAGAAATTCATTAAAATATGCATTAAAAGTCGAGTCCCTATTCTTGTTTTGTTTTGGTTTTTTTGTCTTTTTCGTTTTTATCGGTACCAGGGAGAGTCCCTATTCTTAACAGTAACCTCTGCCCACTGAAATGGACAACAAAATTATCTTTTAATAAAAATATTTGCCCTATACACTACATGATACAAATTTCTTTAAACTAACCTAGATCTATTCTCTCTACTAAAGATGACAAAAATTATCCCACTAGCTGAATTTCATTGCCAAGCTGTCAACTTGAATTTGTTCTGTTTAAAAATAGCTGTTCATTGCATTCAGTAATGGGCTGTCAAAGCACTACAGCGATGAACCTGTATCATACACAGAAGCAATTGGGCAATGTGCATTATTATGTTTAGATTACTTGCATTCTTTATAAGACCCCTGGGCTAATTTTAAATGAGATGGTTAACTGGAACTAAATCAAAGCCTATTGGATTTTACCTTAAAGCTAATAGATATTTTCCATTTATGACTCAATAGGGAAAACATTAATAGCAAATAAAACAAAAACTCATTAAATATATATGTGAGTATAAGTAAATCTGCACATGAATATGTTTTATGGGTTTGCATGTGGTCTTGCTCCCTATAGGCAGGTCTGTTTCTAATGAGAGATGGCTGAATTGTAATACAAAACATATCAAATTAGATAATATTGACAATATGTGAGCAAGCATTGTTTTCATTAATATATGAGTTGTTAGCAGGAAGCACTACTCTTATAGCATATACTCTTTGATATTTAAGCTTAGTGAGTCAATTAAAATCTATTTAACTAGCTAATGTAAAATAATTCACCATATAATTTAGCACAGGACATTGTGAACAACAATAAAAAGGCACATAAAACCTGCAGCTGAACCATTCTTCCCCAGCATGATATCATAACCCAAAGGCATGCAAGAATGGCATAGGATATCAAAGAGTTGTAACTACACTGATCAAGAAGACTTGCAAACATATCTAATGAATACAAAGACCAAGTTATTGATTTTTAAAATTTTTTTCACTGTTCTTTACTTTTACTAATAAACAGAGGCTCCTCGTAGAATTACATAAAAGATTACAATAGTTGTGTTAAAAATAAATTTTAGTTCAGAAAATCATCTTTAGATTCCTACCTTGGAATACCAAAGCTAAAATGACTTCCAAATTCATAGATTCCATTGTTGGTAAAGGTAAAATATACTTTCGTATTTCAACAAATTCTGTAAGCCTAGTCTAACAAGAAAGCTTGCAGGTCAGAAATAATAGTAATGTTGATTTTTGCATGTATGTTTGTTTAAAGTACATTTTTTTAAAAAAGGAAACAAGAAATTTCATTGATTACATTTCAAGTGTTTCTATACTTCCACATACATCAGGCACACACGGCAGGCACATGAATGAAAATAGTAAGAAAGCACCCAAAGATGCAGCTGTAATCTTTATTTAAAGGAGAAAAAAATTTTCTCTAACATCTGAGATCGTCAGTATTATGCCTAGTTATAAGCTTAGTAAACAGTGATTACTCATGTTTATCATTTCCAAAGTATACTGGGAACAACTGTAAAAAAAAAAAAAATGGTTATTCCATGTTAAATTAACTGAAGTTATCATACACATCTACGTTTTATTCCTAAAACTCTCCTAACTTTATCTTGGCCTCTTTAACAAAATAATAGAAAATCAGTCCGTCAAAATATTATTTACCTGACTGCTCCAATTCAGTTTTGTTAAATGTCTAAATTATTAACCACCCACCAAAATATGAATAAGATACTATGTACAGAATTAAGAATCTTTTTTTCATAATTTACTATCTTGCTAAGTCTGTAGTACTACCAATATTAAAAATTATATTAAAAAATTATATTATATTTGCACAATAATATTGTATTTGCATATATTGTATTATGCTTCAATAAGTAATAGAAAAATGTAAAATATTTATTACATATTTTAATGGAATAATTTCTTTTGTTCACATATACAGCAAATCTGAAAGAATCTTATAGAGAGTACTCCTATACCTGCCACCTAGATTATACCACTAACATTTTATCATGCTTTTTTATCACGTCTATCTATCTAAAATAGAAAGTTTTAATAAAAGGTAAACATATTTCAAAAGAATATATGAAAAAAGAATAGCAAAAGGAAGATAATACTTTACTTAATAATGAATTTATAAGAATAATAGTTAAGCTTTTGACTGCAGTGAGATTCTCATAAATGATCATTTCCATCTTAAAAAGCTATAATATCACTTTGTCTTAATAGAGACAATTGAATCTTAATTAATTCTAGATTAGATCCTGACTAATAATTATATCTTAATTTGAAAGGCAAGGTTATGACAGTAATGGTGGAACATATTTCATCAGCCATGTGGAAAGACTATAGACCTTAAGACACAAAAACCCTTTTAGTTTTGAGTTATAAAATGAGAATTAGATTAATGATCTTTCTAATCGTTAATGTATCAGATAGTACAACTATTCTAATTGAACCTTGTCTAACACATATATATTATGAAATGCACATTCTACTTCAAATCTGCCCTTCAACAAAAGAATGCTATCCATTAGGAACTAAATATATTTCTTTTGCTGTGCTAAGGTTATTTTTCAGTTAGCACTTGAAATTTTGGTGAATTTAGAGAGCTTACATCTTTCTGTTTTGCATTTATTTTATTTATAGGAGAAAGAAGCTTTAAGGTTTGGGTCACGAGCAAGAATATCAGCTTATCCTCTAACTTTCATTCTCTCAGCTGAGTACTTGCAAAGAATGTTCAGTGCTGCTTCCTCAGACCCTTTCAGTGGGCACTTCCTGAAAACCTTCAGCAGGTCAGAGCTCACACGGAGCTGCAAAACAATAGACAAAGCACATTTCTAATGCTCAATAATCTTTGATAAATTAAAGATTTAAGGGGGAGTAAAAGCTCAACTCTCAAAGCCCACTAGTCTCGAAATAATTTTTAAAGCATTATTAGTGGTAAACATTGTGATTTTGTTTTATTGAACTATTTTCACACCCAAAATTATTATGGGCTACAAATAGAAATAGTGAATGGTACTCTTTATTCCCCTTTTTTTCCAATGACAACAAAGTATATGTTAACCAAAAGTAAATATACTTTTCAATATTTATTCTCCAAAATGGAAACATGCTTTTAATTTGAATATTTGGTTTTGAAATGATACATGAAAATGCATGGCTGGAAGTAT
This sequence comes from Cavia porcellus, assembly GCF_034190915.1. Lineage (NCBI taxonomy): Eukaryota > Metazoa > Chordata > Mammalia > Rodentia > Caviidae > Cavia > Cavia porcellus. The sequence goes on from NW_026947484.1 coordinate 214,413,714, forward strand.
TTCTTAAAACATGTTAGTGTAGACAAGACACCCTTGATCATCGTAAACTATGTTTAAGCAAGTTTGGAATATTTCATACTCCCTTTTAACTTTTGTATTTGTTGATGAACCAACAATGTTTGGCATAATTAACACTAAAATCTTCAAAACTCAATGACTGAAAATAATTGCTTCTCTCTTTTCTTTCCTGAGTACTCTGAAGCCCAACCTAAAGATTTAGAGCTGACTGGACAAACATAAAGGATGTCAAAAACAGTGACCACTGACGTGCTATTCAAGGCACATGGAAGAGAGTTCAGGCTTGAATGCCTCTAAACTGCTCATTGGTAAGATCAGCTATCAGTGAGAGGCAGTGTAAGTCAGCATTATTCACTGAGCCTGCTATGACCTTAAAATCATTGCTCCTGGGGCATGTTCATCCACCAATTAGTTTATATGCTCACTGGAAATCCACTGCTCAGTAAATGCATTGGTCTCTCATTCCACAGTGTTGATGAAGTGTGTGTGAATGGCTTTCTCTTCACAAAGTCACCCAAAAGCTGACCCATCTCAAACCAATGCATTCAGGTCATTTGAGTACCCTTTAGTTTTCACTGATTTTGATACTCTACTTAAAAACTACCATAGTGAAATTTACTTGATTATAAATGCTATGGAAATCATAAAGTTATATATATATATATATATATATAATACATAATATAAATAAAAATGAGAACAGTTTTCAGTCCTCCAAAGGAGAAAAATTACTAATAGTAACCACATTCTAAGATTAAGAAATATAAGAAATACTTTTACTCACAAAGTATTATTTTGTCAGATATCTGTTACTATTTTTAAAAGAAGAAATGTACAAGCTTTTTCTAATTATTAGTTAACACAAATGTGCCAGTCCTACTGTTTCTAAGATGTTAAAGAAATTAGTTTCTTTTTTCGGCAGGTAAAAATCTAATAAATAAAAGGAAGCATATTTGAAAACTAGTTTTAAAATAATATAATATGACATGATAAAAGGTTGGATCTCAAAATAAACAAAAAAGAAAAAGATCTCCACTGTTTACAATCATTCAGACATAAAAACCAAGGTTACAACAGAAACAGAGTACATGAGACGGAAACTGATGACAGTTACTACAGGTAAAAGCATACTAAAAATAATTGCAAACAAGTAAATGAAAGATCAGGGGAGCAGGTATTGCGTTAGTTGCAGTAACTTGTATAGATTTACCTTGAAATAATGATGATAAGGCCTGGGAAGAAAACTGCCTGATTTTTTTCCCATTCAGGTTACCATTAGGGTAGAAAATCTCTCTAAACTAAATGGTTAGCCTTTAACTGATTTCCAATCTGCTTCTTGGAAAATGATCTGATTGAGGTTTTGGTTTAAACAGCTTTACTAATTTATAATTTCCATGCCATACAGTTCACTCATTTAAAGTATACCACTCAATTTTTACATGAATACAAAGTTGTGCAACCATAGTCACAGCCATTTTTAACATTTTCATCACTCCTATTTCCCTTACCCTTCCTAGTATACCGCCTAAGGTGACTTCTGACTACAGATTTACATTTTAGGCAGTTCATATAAATGGTATTTTTAAATATGTGGTTCTTTGTGACTGACTTCTTATACTTAGCACAATGTTTTGAGGTCATCCAGGCTGTATCATTTATAAAGAATTCATTCCTGAAAAATATTTCATTGAATATAAGACATTTTATTTATCTACTTGCAGAGTTTTACAGCAATACAAAATAATTCCTGAGAACAACTCATAATGTATGCATATACAGATAATCACTAAAGAAAAATATTGTTAGATATGAATTATAATTCCCATTAATTACATCTGTGTTCTCAGACAGGTATACTTAATTGATTTACAAAATTAACATACTTGATTTACAACATATAACATATAACTGCTAAATGTGAACATCAAGAATAGTTCTGAAGAATTAATAAAGATATTCACAGAACAATAACTGAAGTTACATTAAATATATGTATGTCCCATGACTTCATAGTCCTGTATCTGAATGCATAGCCCAAAGAAAGTCTCACACAGCATAATTTATTGTGATAAAGAATTGAAGGCAAACTAACAGAGTAGCTAGGCAATGCATGATGGGTGTGTATCATGAAACATTATCTATCACCAGATGAAATAAAGCAACAAGCTGGATGAATATACAGCAATGTGGATAAATATTGTAGTAAAAGTTTGAGTGAAAAGAAACTAGAACAGAATACAAACTCTATCATAACACTAATAGTGTGTGTGTGGATGTGTGTGTGTGCATTTGTTTGTTTTTAGGGGTATTTGGGAACAAACCCAGGGCCTTCACACTGAGCTACATCTCTAGCCTTTCTAATTTTTGAGACAGGATCTTATTAATTCACTAAATTACCCAGGCTGGGCTCAAAATCCTACCTCAGCCTCCCAGAATTACAGGATCACAGGAAGACACCAACACACCTGCTTTATGATACTACTTATATAAACACAAAATATAAAACCTGTTATAGTGTGCAACTTCAATGTTTCCCAAAAGTTCATCCATTGAGAGTACAGTCCCTGATGCAGCAATGCTTTGGGGTAAGTTCTTAGGGAGAAGATTGTATCATAAAGTCTCTATCCCATGAACAGACTCATCCATTTATAGATTCATGATTTAATAGGCTATTGGGAAGTGGTGAAAACCTAGTCAGAGGAAGCAGAACATCAGTTCTGTCATTGAAGGGCAGTGCTTATCTGAAGGCCTTTCCTCTTTTACTCTATGCTTTCAGTTTGCCGTGAAGTGAGCAGTCTCTCTCACCACATACTTCTACCACCATATATTCTGCCTTCTCGCAGACCCCAAAGTGACTGAGTCAACTATGGACTGAAACCTCTGAAATCAGGAGCCTATTAAGAGTTTCTTCCTTTTAAGTTATTTATCTTAGGTGTTTTGCCACAGCAAGGGAAAAACCAACCCACATCCCAAACAATAGTACATATTTTACAAGAATACAGTAAGATAAACAAATGAATTACAAAAAAACGTGCTACAACCAAAAAGTGTGAGTTATTCAGCTCTACTAAGTCACAGATTTTTTGTTTTTTGTTTTTGTTTTCTTATATCACTCTTCAGAATTACTCACTGGCACTGTCTGAAGAATAATTACACTTTTTGCCCTAGTGAAAAAGCTTTGCCATGTAAATTGCTCTGGCCAATAAAACATGAAAACAAATTGTGTGTAACCCAAGTACATAGTTCATTGTGTCTCTTTTTCGTCCACTGTAACTGTTCCAGAGGTTGCCTTGTCATCCGGGATCTAGGATATGGACAACGTGGGCATGGCTATAATAAACCCAAAGTAAGAATGCAACATGAGAGGCTGGGGATTTAGTTGAGCACCTGCCTGACAAGTATGAGGTAGTGAGTTTGACTCTTGGTACCAAAAAACAAACAAAACAAAAAAAGCATGCAACATGAAGTGCCATTGTAGTAAGCCCCTCAGGAGGCAGAGTGAGATGCTGGTAACACAGTATACTCTAGACCCTCATGACTGATACATTCATGCACATGGCAATTAAATTTCTTTCAAATTTATCCAAAAGTACTGTATGATACTACTTGGGCTAGTCAGCTTTTCATCACTATGACAAAATACCTGAAACAATTTAAAGGATGTAAGCTTTACTTTGGCTCGATGTTTCAGGCCCTCTTCTGTTGGCTCCGTTGTTTGGGGCCTGACATGAGGCAAAATACTGTGGCAGTGAGAACGTGTGGAGGAAGAGGCTGCTCACTTCATGGCAATCAGAAGCAGAGAGACAGGGGCTGGGGATTTAGCTCAGTGGCATAAGTGCCTGCCTTGCAAGCAGGCAGTCATGAGTTTGATCCCTGGTACAAAAAAAAAAAAAAAAAAAAAAAAAACAGAGAGACAGACAAGAAGGTAGTGGGAACAAGATGTGGTCATCAAAGAAATGATCTCATGATCCACTCTCTTCAACTAGGCCCTGTCTCCTAAGTTTCTAACACCTCCCAATAATGCCATCAAATTACAAGTTCATCAATGAATTAACCCACTGATACAGTCAAATCCGTCATCTAATCACTTGCCAAAAGCCCATCAGCTGGCAGCCAATCCCTTAGTACAAGGGAAACACACTGTATATATTTGGGGAAGGGGTATGATAGAATATACGGTTCTTGCCTTTGTACTATAAAGTAATTATGTAAATCAAGTGGCAAATAAAAGGAATCAGTGATTGTAGAGGAAAGTCTACTCCATGATGAACTGTAAAGTGTGGGGATCCATCCTACTGTTCCTACTTACTAGCCAAATGTCTCCAGCAAAATCTCTTAATCATTATGATTTCTCATAGTCTCATTTTCATCTGAAAACTTCAAAAAAAAAGTAGTTATGTTAATAAGCACTAGGTTTTTTTTCTAATTCTGAGGTTCCACATTTCAATAACAAAGTAACAAAGATGCACCATATGTCCACCAAATAAAAATCCAAATTTTAATGAAGATAAATTAAAACTGATAATTTTCTCTTGCCTTAAATGATTCAATGTGACAAAATTTTGTTCTCAAAAAGTTGTCAAAGGATAGATTACAGTAAAGAACACACGGGTAATTAAGTACAGACTGCCTTTATAAACAGTAAAATGGAAAAAGAACAATCCAAAGTCCAGATGTGGGAATCAACAATACATACATCTATGACAGTGGACATAATGACAGAGATAACCTCATCTTGTGGTGATGATGAGGACTAACCAAAAACAAACATTAGATAGAAACACTGATTGATGAAAGGCCTCCACGCTGGACAGCAAAGCATGACTTGCTACTATAAAGGCTACAGCAGCACTTCATGGCACACAGAGTGGTGGAAGGGAAAGGTGGGAGGAGGTCACTGGGTAAGAACTTAGGTTGTTGAAGTAAATGAGAATAGAAAAGAAAGACAAAATCCAGGAGGCTCTGGACATGAACGATCAGTATCACTGAATCAGACACATAACTGGCATTCAGTAACCTTTCAACTAAGCCATTTTTCTTTCTCCCAAATATTCACAAACCTATCATGAAGATGGACTGAGTGATGAATCACATTGCCAAGACTCTTCAGGTGAACACTGTCTAATAAGAAATTAGGAACCTCAAAAATCAGTTCAGGTTTTTTTCTAGCATTAGCCAAAGAACAGGCTGTGCTCAGGAACAAGTTATATAATGTCAGTCAAGTCTTTATATGCCTCATCCTTCCCCTTGCCCAAGAGCCACATCATCCCCACTCTATAATGGTAGCTTAGCATCCTCTTGATGCTTTTACTTGGTTAGATATTTATGGGCAAGGAAGAATACTGCTAAAAGAATAGGAATTTGTGCTTGTTAAGAACATATTCACAGTTTAGCACCACAGATTCCTCTCTAAAAGCTACAGATATCAATATACCTCTGTTATCTTTGATTCTTCTTTTAGTCTATCATAATATAGGTGCCTCTTGCTTTGGGGTTAGTCAAATTTTGATCAGTCTCCTCTTTACACAAGGACATATCTCTCCCTGCCTTTAGCTATCATTGATTTCTTCCTTGCTTCACAAGGCAACCTTTGTTTGGATGGGTTTACATTTGATGCTAATCAATTTAGCAATTGATTTTGTATTAAAATTTTGTACTGTTTGTTTGTTTAAGGTCAAATTATGAGGAGTATGCAATACCTGTTTGATCAGATAAGGATAAGGATGTTTTCTCAGCCATATTACAAAAAAAAATTTATAAGGGGAAGGAAGTAATAGAAATGATGGAGAATTCAAAGCAGCCTAACATTTCTAAAATTAGAGAAATATAAATGGGATTATTAATATGGATTTAATTCTAATCAACTTCTTGGAGTCCACAGTAGCATTGCCTATAGCAATACTCCATACATTTCAGCTTTCCCTTCCTAACGAAAATATTACTATTATTATTTTGAGAGATAATAAATCATTGTGCTTGAAAGATGCTCCTAGTCAATCCTTCAGATAATTGCAAGTCTCCAACATTTTGAATGCCATTCATGAAAAAACTAGAGCTATGTATGACACAGTTCAATACTCTTGAGTTACTGAGTCTCCCACCACCACCACCACCACCCAAGTTGTATGAAATAATACATCTTTACTATTGCTTTAAGTTTTGGGGTAGTTTCTGATACGACATCAGGGAACTAGTATATTCTACATAGGAATTCTCTATATGTCTCATTGGCTGGAATGTGTCACAGCCATAGCTACAAGAGAATGTAGACAGTACTTAAACCAGGAATTTCATTTTTTGGATTTATTTAGGGTTTTTGCTTGTTTCCTTTTGGATGTACTTTCTGGTTTAGTTTGGTTTGGTTTGGTTTGGTTTGGTTTGGTTTGGTTTGGTTTGGTTTGGTTTGGTTTTGGGTGCTAGATCATACCCAGAGCTTTCTGCATGGTAGGCAAGTTAGCCCCAGTTTTCCCCAGCCCTTATGTACATTCTTAGCCTAACCAAAGCTTGACTCCTGGTTCCTGCAGTCAAGGAAGAAGGAGTTCATAGACATCAGGTGTGCAACCACTCCATTTCTACTTTAATTTTATTCTCTCCAGAAAAAGAAAATGATCTTCAGAAAAAAAGTAAAAGATAAAACATGAAGAAAATGCAGCCCACAAGAACTAAGGAAATAACCAATAGCTACTTTAAGAGAGGTCTGAATCAGCAGAAAGGGCAATTTTGCATTCCACCATGCTAAGAAGATTTAATTTGCTATAATCTTCTGTCAGTAATCACACTAAGGAATCATGACAAATAGGGAAGAAAAAGGAAACTAGAACATGCAAATGTTTTGTTTTTTTTTTTGGAGAAAGAAAATAGACATAAAAATCTTGAACAATATCTTAGTATGTGACAAAATTCTGTAACAGATTAGTACTTAAGTGGTTTAAGCACATTTATAATATAAGGTAATGTGCATGTATACACAAAAACGTGTTAGTAACAAGCAAGGGACGTATGAGAAGGCCCCTTTTTGCTTTTAAACTTGGCCTTGACTTTTCAATATTTTTAGCAGTGACTTAAAAGACATAAAAGATATGCCTATCAAATGCTCATGTGACACATCTGGAAATGATACATATAATAACAGAATCAAAATTTTAAATGATCTTGACAGCTTACAATACTGTCATTCACATTCTAAGAAATTATTTCACGGATTTAATTTCAGTCTTCCCTCTTTTGAAAACGTCCTATGGTATCCAACATGGTGTTGGGAGCACTGTAGCTATTTTATTGATATTTAAAGTACTGAATTTAACTGCCTTGAAAGTTTTGAGTAGAAAGGTTTGTTTGTTTTGTTTTTTGCACAAAGGTTCAGAATAAATTACCTATAAAACATAGTATCCTCTTTCTTTTTCATGAGGCTCTATCACTATTTCCTTCAAAGACCTCTACAAAATGGAATTTTTTCATCACATTTTTCCTGAGCTAACATAGACCCTTTTAAGAAAGACTGCAATAAATACAACTTCACATACATGCAAGCTTTTGCATTTTTTATTTATTTTTGTTTCAGTATTATGCCCAGACCTGGGCCACTTCTAGACATAAAGCCGACTAGGCAGCTACAAGAGAATTTAAAGCATTTGCCATACACATGAAGTGAGAGTAGACGCACAGCCCCTTTGCAGCACTGCAAAACATAACATTTTCTTGTTACAATTCAGTATCACTGCAGCAAGATAAGCACACCCCATAGTCTAATTTAACAGACATGAAGAAGTCAAGCTCTATTGTTCAATGTCACAGCCAGCCAGCCCTGCATGATCAACCTTTATTCTTCTCTGGCTTCATTATGAGGATGATGCCTTTCAAGTGTAGTGACTAAACCTGTTAAACTACAAAGCAAGAAATTTATAGAACCTTTATAAGAGTAATACTGAACAGCTTAAATGTAAAACCTACAATTAAATTCCAAAACTAAGCACTTCACCCCCAAGAAAATGCTAAATAGTTCTTCAGCAATATTCCTGATTTACATACCCCAAAGATGACAGGACTTATATACATATATGCTGCAAAGATATTAATAGTAATCTTTAAAGTAATGTTCAATATAAAACATGGTAATATTAACCCATGCATTACAAAACTAATAAATTTTTCTTTAGCATACCAGGGACAGGAGCTATGCTTAGCATACCAAGGAAAGGAGCTTTTTCATTTTCAAAAAGCCTTCTTTTGTCAGATGAAAAGCCCCAAGAGTAAAATATTTCACTATAGTTCAGTGCTAACAATGGATATGCCATTAGATTACCATACAAGTGAATAAAGCACCAAATGATATGAACATTTTTTCACACTTTAGATTTTGATGTGAAATGAGTCTAATTATTTATTCATAGACTTTTCCTCTAAGGAGTTCAAAGTATTATATTTCAAATCTTCAAACACTTATTTCCTAAGCCTAAACTCTACCAAGTAGGACAGAAGAACATGTGGCAGGAAAAAAGATAAAGAAAAGCAGCACAAAAGAAAAGGTTGGTTGGAAGAATTCAAGCCCATTTCAAACATGAGGTGGTATAGTTTATTCATTCACTTATTCTTTAGTGATGCAAACATTTATTGAATACCTATTGTATGTCCAGGTTCATGCTAGATGTTAGAGATATAAAAACAACCCCTGCTGCAGCAACTCTCCAGACAGAGGGATGACAGACAGTGACAGTGACAAATGCATGTGCCACGTACTGGAACTGAAGTTTAAGTGAGGTAAGAGCACAGGGGAAGGAACCAGTGGATTTGGGAAGACTTTAACAAGAGAGTAGAATATTATTTGTATGCAGAAATATTAGCCAAAGTCCATGATGGAATTGATAAAACTTTCAAGGCAGAAGTAATATTATATTGAAGTACAAGAAACTCAAAGGTTTGACATGTTCAGGGTGTGTGAGAAATGCAGCATGGCAAGTGATGACATTCAGTGCCTAAAAACCACAGGTTTCAAGTCTGTTCTGTAAAGAGGTTCTAACAGTGTCATCTCAAGATCAAGGAAAACTTGACACTAGACTAAAAAAAAGCAAAATGAGCAAATATAAAAAATATATATCTATAAATCTTTATCTATATATTCCTAAGCTATCTGAAAAATTGCAACCAATGCTATGGGCTTTTGGTTTGCCTCTGTGACAGCCACTGATAATTTTGCAAGGCAAATGAAAAGGCTGTATCGCACCTTTCAGGTCATTCACTTCATCTATGTGGTTCTTTCTTCTAAGAGACTGGAGTCTCTCTTGAGTGAAGGTGACTATTTTGGGCACACTCTGCCTGATGCTCTTTGTCCCCATGCTACTACCAGCATATTCATTCCGTAGCAAGAAAGCTACGTGCATCTTCAGGGCCAATTTAAAGACCTTCCGAACGTATTTTCTCGGGGTTTTTTTTGTTTGTTTTTTGTGGTTTTTTTTTTTGTCTTTTTCCTTTTTATTGGTACCAGGGATCGAACTCATGACTGCCTGCTTGCAAGGCAGGCGCTTATGCCGCTGAGCTAAATCCCCAGCCCCCCCGAACATATTTTCTCTAAAGGGCTCTGTATAGGGCAGCCTTGTTTGTATATAGAGATGCTGAAAAGAAAAAAAAAAAAAAACATAACTTAAGGCCTAGATGTTTGGATAAAGGTGAATATTTTCCTTGTTGTTATGTTATTTCAAGTATAAAGTTTACATGTCAAAATGTACAAAAACTGTTGCTCAAAATACAATGGATATAAAAATTCAAGACTGATTTTGTAGCTATATATATCTCCACACTACCTTTTATAGCAATGTAAACTAGTTAAATAAGAAGAATAAGGGGCTGGTGATTTAGCTCAGCGGCATAAGCACCTGCCTTGCAAGCAGGCAGTAGTGAGTTCGATCCCCAGTCCGGTACCGATAAAAAGGAAAAAGACAAAAAAAAAAAAAAAAAGAAGAATATATACTTGTTTGTTTCTTGTTTTTTGGTACTGGGAATCAAACTCACAACCTCACTTTCCAGGCAGGCACTGTGCCACTATGCTATATCCCTGGCCGGACCAGCCACTTTTAAAATTTGAATTATAGATACACATAACAATTGACCAAATTAAGAATATACAAAGACATTATATTATTCACTCTGTGTTAAAGGAAAAAAAAGAGATCAAGAGATAGTTAACCTTACAACTCCCTTTTCATACAGTTAAACATCTGTATTTATTGAATATACAAAATGGTAAACTTGATGTTATACCATGGTATACATTAGAACATGGCACTGTATTAAACATATTAAGATAGGAATAGATAGTCTCAACTCTCAGATTTTTCTATTCAAAAGCTTGATGACACACATTGAGGAATAATACCTTAGATTCCTCATTCTGACCTTGTAATTCACTTATGATTTAGCCTGGAGATCATTAACCATCAGCACTGACTTAGACAAATTATTAGTCATAATTTAAAGGTCAAAGAACTTTCTAATCCTGAAACCTTTTGATGTAGGGAAAGGATAGCTATTTTTCTAGAAAGTCAAACCAAAAGACAGAAACTTCAAGTGTCTATACACCTCAAACAGAGACTTGACTGTGAACATGAAGTGAGTCACAAGAAAAGTGTTCTGACATTAAACAGAAAATAGGTAGGAAAAAATTTGTTGCAGGACTGGAACTAAAGGAAGATATGAAGGGACAGGGAGAATTTGCCTGGGGTGGTGGCAGCTAAGTACAAAGCGTAACTTTAACATTCTTCTCAAGTCAGTGGAAGTGACAAGGCTAATGTAACACAGGCCACTTTGAGACAAGAGAAAATGTGGCGTAAAAAGCTGAATAGAGAATCTCAACTATTCCAGGTAAAACCAAATTCCATAGAAAAACAGATGTCAAGATACTCAAAATAGAAGTAAAAAGCCAGGCATGGTGGTGCATGTCCATAATCCCAGCACTCAGGAGGCCTCTGAGGCAGGAGGATTGTTGCAAGTTCAAGACCAACCTGGGCTACAAAGTGAGCTCAAGGCTAACTTGAACTGCATAGTGAGACCCTGCCTCAAAACAACAACAAAAATTAGAAGTAGAAAAAATAAACAAAAGTTTCTACAGTTAAGATCAGTATGGATAGTATATAATTATAAAATATTGGAAATACTTCTTCTGTCAAAATCAATGTATTGAGAAAGGCATGCACACCTACAGTCCTAGCTATTAGGAGGCGGAGGCAGACAATCACTTGACTCCATGAGTTTAAGATGAGCCTGGGCAACATGGCAAGATTCCATGTCCAAAAAAGTAAAAGAAAAGGAAAAATGAAACAGGAAAAGGAAAGCAAAAAGAAAAAGCTTGTGTTGAAAGTAGCACTGTTTTAATTGATCTTTCCAATAGAAATGTCCTTTCTTCTCTGTACAATATGGTAACCAACCATAAGCCACACAGGGCTATTGTCCATGTGCTATATGCTCAATGGACTGTGAAACTGAAATTCTCTATTTATTTAGATAAATGTAAAAAGCCAGGGTAGTAGCTATCATATTGGATGGGTAGCTTAATACTTCAGGGGTTGGTGTATCTTTTACAGGTATAACTGGAAAGAACATATAGCATAAGCTAGATCTTGGTTTCAAACTCCAGTATTGACACTAGCATTTATTAGCATGGGTCCTTAGGAAAATCTGAATGTCAAATTACTTATGTAAAAATGAGAGTAATTCTGTATTTCCTATAACTGCTACAAAGACCACTGTTCACAGGATGATTTCCCTGGGGTGCTATAACTTAGAGATGACAGATCAGTTTCCAAAATTTAGGAAACTACAAGGAAATTAGGGCAGTACTGCAATCACAGGACTAGGGGATGCAGCATCTCAAGACTTGCAAGGATCGTTACATTTTAATAAGATCTATATAAATAAAAAAGAAAATGCAAAAAACTTTTGCATTATTCGCTCCCACTCCAGCACCCTTCACTTGTAACCACCCTGCTGGTCATCATGACACCTACCACAGAAGCCTGATCACATGAGATAGAGTCACGGTCAAACAAGATGAGAAGTTCACTTGCCAAAGGGACCTCTGCCTCTAATTAGAAAATGCCCATCTTCAGGGGCTTCATCCAGCAACTCTGCTCTTGGTTCCTGATACTTCTTGACTCATAGCTCTCTTAAGCCTTGAAGAAGTTTTCACATGGATCTAAGGAATCAGAACACACTGTCATCTTTTTTTTTTTTTTTTTTGGCTTTTTCATTTTTATCGGTACCAGAGTTCGAACTCACAACCGCCTGCTTGCAAGGCAGGTGCTTATGCCGCTGAGCTAAATCACCAGCCTCCATACTGTCATCTTTTAAATCCAGTGTCCGGAGGAAAAAAACATGAGAGGAAGCAACTTTATCAGTAAGTTTTAAAAAAAAAAAAAAGGTGTGTGGCAGGGAAATAGAATAGTAGTTTAAAGGTAAATGGGGTAGAGAACTACATGGTAAATGACTAGAATGGTTCTACACAGAAGGGAAAATTATGGATGTAGAACAGAAGTGATTAGTTGCACACTCAGAAAGTGATTTAGGCAAACAAGAAACAATGTTGATGGCAAACTGTGCCTTAAAGAAAAATTTTATGCTTTTATAGAGCTGATGAAAGTTTCAATTTCAGATTCTAAAAATGGTGAAAGTGTAGCTTCAGGAAAATGAAGCTAACTAGGACAAAAAAACATGTCACCTTTTATTATTATTCATCCAACACCTGTCCTTTTGGTTTAGCCATCAGTCCAAGGGAAAACAGGGGGACAGTAATTAAAAAACCATTTGGTAAGTAACAGGGGAGCACAGAACATTATGGGTTACAAAACAAAGGCCACCCCCAGGCTTTGCCTGTCTTCAGCATTACCCTCTTACACTTGTAGTTCTGATATAATCATGAAACCAAGACAAGTTCACAAACTAAAGGCAAAATCTTAAACTGAAGTCATCGACTTCCTGTGATGACTAATGTTTAGCTAAAATAAATCCACTGATAGTGGATTTAGTAGTAGGAACACCTAAGCCTAATGTTACATGAGAAGAAATATAATGGAATGGTTAAAAGTATGAACTTCAGAGTCAGTGTGTCTGAGTTCAAATTCTAGCTCCCCATTTACTGTCTGAATAAACTTAAATAAAAACAAAATACTCTCCCTCAAAAATAAAAAGATGAGTGAGCTTTAAAAATTCAACATGGGGCCTGTCTCTTGAACTTTTAGAAATACTGATTCATAAAACCTTTATTGGTAAACGGTGCTCCAACAAATTATTATTCTCCCAGAATCAACACTGTAAAAACTGAATGAATGAATGAATAAAACCATAAAAAACTGGATACAAATGACATCTATGATTTGGGTATAACAGCATACTAGTGACAATGCCACGCAGACTTTTGGTGACATCCCATATTTAACCAAACTACTATTTTCTGCACATCTTTTTCAGTTCTCCTTTTTAGTTTTATCTCGGTATGCCACTGCCTCCTTCCAACCAATTGTCAAGGTGACAACTGCATTCCATTCTGCACACTGCAGCTGGAGTGAAAATGTTTCTAAAGCATAGATTTGATCATATATTACTTTCATTAGCTCCCTACTGCTTTTGGGATAGGGTACAAGAGGTCTTTGGCAATCTAGGCCTTCTGACCCATGAGATTCACCTTGTTTTCTCCCCCAATGGTTCTGACTCAAAACTCACTAACCAGCAAGTTGTGACAACTTTCACTGAGCCCTTTCTCTTCTTTCCTGGGCCATCGCTAGTGCTATAGATCTTGACTGAGGCACACTTTCCCCCATTCCCAGGTTTATTTCTGCATCTCCAGGTGTCATGTTAAAGTTCTCTGCTTCTGCAAAGCCTTCTCTATAATGTTGTTTATACATGAGGCTGATTACAACTCATGATTTTCATGAAAAACCTTCTCTGACTTTCCCCAGAATGAACTCCTAGATATTTCCAATATTCTGAAATTGACTCTTCCCTTCTCTACCTACCTCTTATTAGACCACGAATTACCCAGAGGCAAGGCTATGTTCCATTTGTCACATTATCCTACATTTCTTACATATAATACACGTTCCACAAATATTGCCTGAATTAATCTTTTAAAATTTCATTTAATCTTTTAAAATTTTCTAAAATACACTTTTCATGTGAACAAAACAAAATCACATATGCATTAAAGGGTGTGATATCATACTCCCATATAATTGCTTTTGATCATTTGATTTGCTGCTTTGATCTCAGAGACTTTTACTTTATTCCTAAAATGGCTCACATAGTTTCCTATTGCTTCAAGTTTTATAGTCTTTTGTAGCTGTAAGTCTTATTTTCAGGTAGGTATTACAGAAAGATAAAACATTTTTAAGCATAAAAATTTTATTTCTCCACTTGAGCAAACCAGGTTTGATGTCATAATGTCTGTGGTCACATTCTGCCTCTGCAACTTACTAGATGGGTTTACTGTGAACAAGTTACTCAACCTACACGTTGGCTTGCTTTTGAAGTGGTTCTGAAGACTAGATAAAAATGATTGTAAAGTGTCTTGGGTAGAATCTGGTTGAGTAAACATCATTTCAAAATCACCTGCGCATCAGATTTCGGTAATTCTTTTTGTGGCCAAACCAGGCAACTCAGTACTCACTGCTGTAGGCGTATACATTTGACCTAATGGCAATGACTTGAAAACAAAGAGCAGATATAAACAAAAAGCCTTCATACCTAAATACTGACTCAAAATGTTTGTTTCAATATTCTTACATTAAAAATAGTAACACTTTTTTTCTTTTGGAAAGCCGTATGAGGCTGTGTGGGGCTAGTTTTTGTCCTTGCAGCTCTCAGAAGGCTGGATAAACAGGTTTTGAAAAGCCCCTCTAAGAAGAAAGGACTGGAAGGCCACAGGGATGCCTGTCCTTAGCTACTGCTTGCCACCTGCATGCACCATCCCTCTCGAGTCTGCTAAAATATACAAACATCTCCTGACCCTCTTTCTTGGTGTGACCAAAGTAAACTGAATTTTTCAAGAGGACTATTACTAGTGGTTTAAAGAAAATAAAAATACTAGAGAAGTATGGACACAAGGGGGTTGAAGATTTCCAGCCACTGGTTTAACAGTTCCAGGTCCCCTCTCAAATCCCCTTCACCCCGCCCTTAAAGAGAACAACTGCCCTTAGTGACCCTGCTTGGGGGCCCTTTGGAGAAGGGACTGACAGGAGTCTAATTTCCTCTAGTCTGTTGAAAACAGGTTACTGATGAATTAAGGAACTGGACAAAGATTTATTATACAATTAAATGTTAACCTATGAACAAAAATCTCAGCTGTTACCTACTATTACAAAATGGTTTTGTTTTCGTGCTGGAGATTGAGCCCAAATGTGCTAAGCACACATTCTACCACTGAGCTACACTCCAGCCCTAAAATAATTTTTTTCTCAAGGATAAAGATAATTTTCTCAGCCACTCCTTAGTATTCTTCAATAAAAGTATATGGGAGGGAAGGAACTTAACAGTTTACAAAATCAAAAATTTAGGGACAGGCTGAGGAGGTACCCCAGTGGTAGAACATACACTTGGCTTGTTCAAAGCCCTGGGTTCAATAAACCATAAATAAATAAATAAATAAATAGGGACAAAATGGTAAACATTCAAATATCAAGGTTAGATTTTCAAAAAATAAAACAGGTATGAAATTAAAATGGCATGTTGTAAATTCTACAATTGTCAAAAAACCTATTTGCAATATAACTTTTCATTTTATCTGTTATATAGTTTAGTATTTGAAAAATCAAATTCTCCAGTTATCTAAAACATCTCTATAAATATACCAAAACTTTATTTCAACTTGATGAAATTCTAAAACATAATGCTTTCATGCCTTCTTTTTTTTTTTTTTTTTTTGTCTTTTTCCTTTTTATCGGTACCAGGGATCGAACTCACGACTGCCTGCTTCCAAGGCAGGCGCTTATGCCGCTGCCCTTTCATGCCTTCTTAAAAAGTTTTGAGAACATAATTTATTTTCTCAAGGTCTAAAAATCGTCATTATTATGGATATAAATTATTTTAGTGACTACAATTATATACTCCTGAGAGAGCACATGAGCTTTAGTGACACTGCACAAAATCAGACTTTTGCTCAAATTCAGCCTCAACCTGATTACCTACAGTCCTCAAGCTGAGAGTGATTTTTTATATTTTTAAAGATTTCTTTTACATGCAATAAGGATCTTTTGTGGCGAAAACCTAAAGTATTTACTCCCTGACCCTTTGCAGAAAAAGTTCACCAACGCTGTCAGAAATGATTGGAGCTTAGCAGGCCTTAGGTACTAGTGCTTCCCTTTTTGCTTTCCTTTGCCAACGAGGCAAAGGCTTTGCAGTGAGAAGTGCATTTTAGTCCGAGAGTAGTCACATGCTAACTGTATGCCCTTGGGCCCCACTTCCCTCGTTAAATCTTTGTTTAATTACCTGTAAAGAGGAAAGAAACATGCCAACTTCACAGGATTTTTAGGTGAACTTCTAGGTGAGGTAATATGACAGACATCAGTAAATGAAAACCATTATTACATCAGGCTTCATCAAACAAAGACTACCACCAAAGGGAGGATGTGCAACTGTGTGAACTGTACACAAAAGAGGCAGAATTAAAACATTTTTGTTTTAAATTTTTTTAAAAGGTCTGTCTGCTACATGAAAACTTCATAAACTTTCTTAAACCTTTATATTAAACATTCTCAATTCTTATGTAGTAAATTTGATTAAAAGCTAAAGACATACCAAATAATAACCATGACAGTCAAGCAACTTCTGAATTCAAGAACATGGTGATTAAGTCACTATTGGAAAGTCAGAAGCTATTTTTGAGTCACTTGGATCACCTTTATTTCATTATACATTTTATAGCATCAAAGCAAAACATGGCATAATTTCAGACACTGAATCGCCATCAAACTGAGTTGCAATTAAGGATAAGAACATCATTAAGTTTTAGGTAATGCTTGCAATTGTAAGAAAGCAGTGCCTTTCTATTCTTCTGGAAAATGTCATTTAGGAGGTTTCAACAATTCTCCTAAACCTAGACTGTAAGTGCCATGCTTGAATTTTTTTTTGGATGTGTGCCCAACAATAAACGATCCACAATGATCTGAGGACAGCACTCCCATCCAAGAACTTAATCAGATTAATGATGTATTTGTTTTATAAAAATGAAGTACATTAAGCCTGAGAATACCTAATTTACATACTAAATGGTTGCTAGGGACCGAAAATATTAGTGGTTTTTATAAAACTGAGGTTACAAAATTGTCTATTGTTTTGAAATCTGTTAGTAAATAGCAGTGAAATACAAAATAATAAACAAATGTTAATTAGTAGTATTTATATATGTAAATTCACTAGATTTTGTGTAGTTGCTCAAAAGAACCTAACGATGCTCATATTCTAAAACACGCGTGCCCCAAAGACACCATGATGCTATTATGTGAAGTTGGAAAGTACAGCAAACTATGTTTTCTAGTTGATTTGACCTCAAATAATGATTCGCATTCTGCTCTAATATTTTCATTTGGGGGGGTCCTCATTTAATATATGCAAATATAAACAGTAAATTAACAGACTAGATTTCTGCCATTTTTGTTGAAAACCTATTAGCAACCTTCATCTAAAAAGGGAAAAGAAAGCTTTCACAAAACAGTTGAATTTCACTAAACCCTCTAATAAGGAGAATTAATATTTCGTGATGTTCTCATTTCACACACACACACACACACACACACACACACACACACACACACACGCCACTTGTGTTTATCCATTTAGGGAGGAAATGATAAACACAGACACTACTGTTCGAAGGACACAGGCAAAGAAGCACATATTTACAATACAAAGGACTGTGTTGCAATTCAGTACAAACAAAGAACTCTGGAAACAAAGAGAAGGGAGCCCACCAACTCAGCAGGGAAAGAGCGGTGAGCCCTAAGCCCCAGAGAGAAAGCAACAGTTTACAACCCCTCTCACCAGAGATGAAGGCAGGAAGAGTGGAGAACAGGTCTGCAGCTATCTAGGTATTTCTCTGGCTTAAAAGGAGAGGACAATGAAAGATCATTTAAATCTAGTGAGGTTTACAAAAGTTGAGTTTACCTTGAATTATGTTAAGTATTTTTACACAGAAGCTTAATTTTAATCACTTAGATTTGTATTCAGTAACTAAACCAAGAAGTTTTAAAAGCTGAATTAAAAAACTATACGAAAACTTCCCTGCATTAAACATAGAACTTTAAAATTAAAAATATAATTTATTTTATAAATTTATATGTAGACCCTAAAATATATGATGGAAAAGCAGAATTTTTGAATAATTTTACATAACCAGGAATAAAATCTAGAAATGACAAATAAATAATTAAACCAGGCTTCTTTTTAGTTTTAAAAACATTGAGAAGTGTGTGTATGTGAATTAAAATATCACATTGTACCTCATAAAAGAGTTATATGTTAATTTAATGTGTCAAAATGATATGTGTACTATATGTCAAAAACAATTTAAACTTTTTAAGTTTAAAAAATCTCAAGACATACTAGGATAAAATATGACATAAGAAAAAGGACTTGAAGGAAATAAACTATATATTTAAAAATTATAAAGTTTATAGAAATAATATCTAAGTAGCAGGCATTGGGCCAGGGATTTAGTTCACTGGTGCAGTGCCTGCCTGGCAAGCATGAAGTCCTGAATTCAGGTCCCCACACACACAAAAAAAGCAGGCATTAACATGATAAGGACTACAAGTTCCAGCCCAGCCTGGGCAACTTAGCAAACACAATTTTAAAAAGGGTTAGGCATGTAGCTCAGTGGTAACTCAGTTGTAATTCAATCTCTAGTACTAGAGACAGGAGGAGTCTATGCATAATTGTATCACCATCAAAATAACAGAATTCACTGAACGGTCAGCTGAGTACTTGGAATACTGTAGAATATACTTACATTTTATTTATTGCTTAAAGTCTTGGCCAGGCAGTCTCTAACCATCATATGAACTGAGTGCCTGCAGCTCAGGCCAAAAACTACAAATAAAATGGATGTTACTCTTGGCAGGTTGTGTAGCTGGGCTTGAGGCTATTATTCATTGTTGTAGTCAGTGGTTGCAAGGAAAACAGCTACATACTGGACCCATAATTTATAGTATTATTTATAGTGGTCACCCAAGGAGTCAAAAACAAAGAAAGTGCAGGAAATCTGAACACACACTAAAGACGTAGAGAATCCAGTTGAGGACCTGAATCCTATGGCAATATCCCTCCTACATGAGTTAATCTGAAGACCTACAGTTCATGACAGTGCCTCCCATGAGTCCAACTGGAGGCTTGGAGCTCACAACAATGACACATGGAATCTGGATCTGTGCTAGGAAGGTCCCCAGGTCAGAGGGAAGACAGAAAGGATGAAGGATCTGTACCAGTAGACTGAGGGTTCTGCACTGGAACCAGGAAGCAACGTTCAAAGTAAGAACCAGAGCTCCCCCAAAAGTACCACTGCTGTCCTCAGCGACAATGAGGCCTCAGCTCCTCCTATGATGAGAAAGCCCAGTTCATGTCAGAAAGCCAGCATGACAAGCTTCTCCTGGAAATTGAGGAGCATACCATCTTCCCTTCCACAGTCAGGAAGCAAAGCTCAGAGTAAGGATCAGAGCTCCCCCAAAGTGAACCTCAGCCATCCTCAGTGACAAGGTCCTGAGTTCCTCTGATGATGGGAACAGCCAAGTCCCTATCAGGAAAGAAGCTCAATAAGCTCCTCCAAGAGAACCCATGACAATAAGAGAACCAAGAGCACCAAGCAACAACACCATGGAGAATACCACTCTCTTCCTCTCCACTTCTCCTTTTTATGCTGGCAACAGTCTTCAGGCAGGCCATCTACATGCAGCACTGCACTGATTCAGTTCAGCTGGTATTAAATTGACCACCAGTTGTTAATCTTCCGCTCATCTCAATGAAGATTTTTCTGTCCCAATTAAGTTGGTCACACTTTCCATTTACCTCACAATATTATCGACATGTACACCCTCTCTGGATAAATCACTTCGCGAAGTGGATTTGTAGATGTTGATTTTTAATCTTTCTTTTATGCACATTGTTTTTCATTTTGTATTTGCTCCCACCTTAAATAAAAGCAATATATTTATATAAGTTCATAGAAAGAAAAGGAAGCAGGGCACTAGTCTTAAGGACTGATGGGTTCAACCTGTGTGAAGCCCGGCCAGGCTCACTGTGGCACCGGCCTAAGCATCCCTGAAATAGTGACTTCCATTCTTCCAAACCTGAAAATTGAACTCTGGCCTGGCAAGCTTGAGGTCGAGAGTTCAATCCCTGGTACAGAAAGAAAGAAAGAAAGAAAAAGAAAGGAAGGAAGGAAGGAAGGAAGGAAGGAAGGAAGGAAGGAAGGAAAGAAAGAAAGAAAGAAAGAACGAACTCTGCTCTTCTCGCCAGCACCAATTCCTCCAATCAGCTGTCAATACGTCATTCTGCCCGTCCCTTCAAACTCCACCCTCTGTCAAAACAAATAAAAGCTTGTAGCTTCTTCATCTGCTTCAGAGGGATCTTGCACTCTTCAGCAGCCCTCTCGTGCTTGCAATAAATCCCTTTATCCTTTTTCTTCTTTCTGCTCTTGCTTCTCTGCCGAGCCAAGGAAAAACCCAGTAGATCATATTGCCAATTAGAGTATTATTTTAGAAAGAAATCAAACCTCAGCTAAAATGTCCTAAGCTGTGTTAATATTAAAAGACAATGATTTGTTACTTTTAGAAGCAACAAATTCCTACAGAAGAATAAACCTATTGCTAAGCCATCTGTTATTTGCAGTAGACATAATAAACTTAACAGACGGTTGCACCCCTGTGCTTCCTACAAACAGATGGTTTTTTAAAAGTCTAAAATATCCTATCAATGGAGACCTCAACTAATCACCCCTTCCCCCTCCAAACAAAATCTTCTCGACCACACAGCCCACAGCTGAATACTTGGTTTCCTTTCATTCAGAACACACATAATAAAGATGGCACTGCCAGCCCTAGACTACCACCCTTCTGTTAGCATGAGAGCATCATCTTTTCTTCATGAAACACATGTAGAGACAAAGGCAGATTATTCATCTGAACTGGTTAAACATCTTTTATACCTGGAATGTTGATGCTATATCTAGTTGGCAGGCAGAAGCAGTACAGCAGATAAATAGCTCACCTACTTCATTTATTTCCAACACACATTTGCACACACACACATAGCCCAGACACAGCATCATACAACTGAAAACACTCGTTCTATAAAAGGACATAATGGGTCCTATAATATAGTAAGATATTTTATTCTAAG
The DNA here is from genome assembly GCF_034190915.1 of Cavia porcellus. Lineage (NCBI taxonomy): Eukaryota > Metazoa > Chordata > Mammalia > Rodentia > Caviidae > Cavia > Cavia porcellus. Next base: position 214,435,101 of record NW_026947484.1, read on the forward strand.
ATATTTATTTTAAATTTAAGAAAAACTAATCCTTTTGAGTGAGATATCTAAAAACTTAGGTATTGTTACCTAAAAAAAATTTTAAGTGCTACTCAAAAACACTTACTTATATAAGCTATATGGAAGCTTGTTTCCAAAAAATAGTGAAATACTAGCATTTATGCCATATCAACTTGTTCATGTGACACTCAGATTCTCAGTAAAGCTTTCTATCTTTAGTGAACAGTTTGGGGTCACAAATTTAAGTTATATGAAAATTTACATTAAAAAGGGCAAAAGAAACAAAATGTTCTATTTATGCTAAATATAAAGTGTTATGAATTCTCAGAATGTCAGATACTTACATTTTTCTTATTAAAAAACTTCCTGGCTATGAAATATCTTTTAGTATACAAACCAATGAAAAACTAAGATAACCAAACATCTTATGTTGCTATAAAACACATTTATTTGAGATTAGGTCTTGCTATGCAGTTTAGGCTGGCCTTGAACTCACTATGTAGTCCAGACTGGCCTCGGACTTGTGACAATCCTCCTGTCTTCTGATTACAGGTAGGCACCACCAAGACTGGCACTGATAACTTTGATTTGAAAAAAGCACTTAAAATTTACAAATTCAGTAAAACAATAAGAGTTTCATTATATTTATTACTATTTAATCTTTCATGCATTTTATTAATAATGAATGTCCAGCTTACTCTAAGAAGCTTACTGTAATCAATTACTTTTGCTTGTTTTTGATTTTGTTTCATTTTTGGGTTTTTTTGGAAACCGCGTCTCACTATGCAGTTCAGGCTGGCTATGAGCTGACTTTGTAGCCCAAACTGGTTTTGAACTTGCAATGATCCTTCTGCCTCAGCCTCCCCAGTGCTGGGATTACAGGCATGTGCCACCACACCTGGCTAATTACTTATAGTATTTAAAACTGATTAATATAGACATTTGTAAGTAAGAAATTCCCTGGAAAAGGAGATGTAAACATATTTAAATGTATTCAGACATCCACAAGTATTTTAAACTGAATTAAAACTAATAAAATTATATAAGCAACTAACAGAACAGTTCTAATGTAATGTAAGTACAGAAGAAGATAAGCAGGATGTTAGACTACTTCCTGCCATACACATTAGTGTGACATTAGTGAGACAGCAAGGAAATACCCTTCCAAAGTTTAACAATAACAATTATTTAACAAAGTTAATATACCAGCATTTTTCAGGATTTAATTCATTTAACTTTAACAATAGCTACAGAAATTAATAGTAGAATCACTGAAAAAGAATTAAATATTTCTAAGAAAGCACATAATATTTTTTTAATCTACATAGAAAAGGCTATTGAAACATAGTTTCTAACTATAAAACTAACTTAGGAAACCATCTATATTACAAAGGGAGAGTTTACATGTTAAAATTTACAGCAAACATAGTTCATTGGTCTAAATGAAAACTTAATCTGACCTCTACCGAAAGTATTAAAGTTTCAGAGAGCCATAAAATAATATACATCAGTTAATCATCATCATCTGCTGAGTCAAACATTGGAAAATAATGTCAAGAAGTTATCCTGTAATTACTTTGTGGCTCCTTGAAAAACCATTTGACATAATCACTCTTTGACAGCTGCCAAGAGGGAAAATGTTCTATTTCTTCTCCCACCAGTACCCTCTTCTGAGAGCCAGGGGCATCACTTTTCAGCATTCCCTGATCTGCCAAATGTTTATGAGGGAAGTGTGTGGGGTGCCTTCGTAATCAGTGCTCGGGAGGCCTGTGAGGGGTTGAGAGTTTCCAATCAAAGCTGTGGATGCAGGAGAGTCACAGTCAGGGCATGGGCGATGGGCTTATTATTACCAGTGTGCAGGGTGGAAAATTACTCAAGTACCAGTGAAGAGTATCTGGTTTTAGCTAAAAGACCGGAATGCACCCCCACACATACTTCTAGGACATTGCATTTCCACGAACAAGAGAAACTCTCAGTATTCCCACTATATATAACATGTTGGACATTTTTATTTGCCTGTATGTGGAGAAAAGGTTATTTTAAAATGTAACTCCTTCGTATAAAGTAGGTAAAATGTTAAATCATTCTGAATATGACTATCACAAAGTCTGTCATTTCTACCCAGGGCTTGGGTCCAGGACCACAACTGGAATTTATGTCTACACTGAGCTGATAGAGGCTTGCTCTGAAAGTGATGCACATCCTTTTAACAGCTCATTTCCAAGATGGGAATATGGTACTTAGTTTCTTCCTGAACACTTACTGAAGCTGACATCTGAAACCAGCTCCTTGCTTCCCAAGAGAAGTGTTTTCTATTATAATTCTTTCTTGATTTGCATGGGGCATCCAGAAAGGCCTAACCCGACAACACAACATGAGAAGCCTAAAAGCCCAGCACCTCAGCAACGGTATGTAAGAAAAGCTTTGGGAAAAAATTTCGGCAAAACAGTTCTAGCATGAGCTTTATATTATACCGAGAATTCCTGTGTTATTAACATCGATTTTTTATTTTTTTTCCATCATAAGAGACACAAGTTAGGCCTGCAACACAGCATGATTTAGAAAGTCTATTGCAAAATATCATCAGTGCAGTATCTTATAACTCTACAGTAAAAAAAGGAAAAATGAAGAGAACAAAGAAAGCAATAAAGGGACAACCAGGCAATACTATTACAGTGGTTCTGGCAGGCTATTTTATCTCACTGACAGGGACAAAAAGAAGAAAAGTCATTTATGTACTTTGGGACATAAAACTGAATTTGCAAGTGTTAGTGGTATTAATTTTCTAAATTTATAAGGCCTTCTCCAGAAATTAATAAAAAGATAATTTATTCCATTTTTCAAATTAAGATAAATACTTGAAAGGGGAAAGAGCTTCAATTTACCAAAAATATACACTTAATATACAAGGTAAAAAGATCACTCACTGGGGCTGGGGATTTAGCTCAGTGGCATAAGCGCCTGCCTTGCAAGCAGGCAGTCGTGAGTTCAATCCCCGATACTGATAAAAAGGAAAAAGGAAAAAACATCACTCATTAAAAAGAAATAGCTAATTGTGCTAATTTAAATCATTTTCTTTCTTTTTTTTTTTTTTTTTTTTTGGACCCAGGGATCGAACTCACAACCTCGCACTTGCCAGGTAAGCACTTATGCCACTGAGCTAAATTCTCAGCCCCATCATTTTCATTTTGTCCCCAACAATATCACTTACGTATTTATAAGAGAATTCTGTATTATTAAAAAGTGAATTTATACACCATTTTATAACTAGCTTTTCCCCCTCTGAGACTGGGGAGCAATCCCACAACCTCATGCTTACCAGGCAGGCACCTAAGCCACTGAGCTAAAGCCCTGGCCCTTATAACTGGCATTCTGAAATAACTTTGTAATAATAATGTGCTATAATAATGACAATCTCACTAAAGCCTTATTTACTTACAATGTTGATAGCCTTTACAGTACTTTCTTGCAAATCTTTATTAATTTAACATTTACTTCGTATCTTTTCTTAACCTCACGTAATTTACCCTACTTAATTCCTTACTTCTGGATACGCCACATTTGCCACCCAATGAGTTTATTTCACTGGTCATTTACTTTTAACAGTAAAGCCAAACTATTTGAAAGAAATAATCTCTCAGCAAATCCAACATGGTGGGGGGAGCGACTTATTTATCCAGTATTTTGTGCCATGAATTGAAGCTTTATTCCAAAGAGTAAGCAATAAACAAAAACACCTCAGGGGCCTGGGAGGAGCAATGTAACCAATTACATTTAATTAAATCAAAGGATGGGAGCCCCAGGGTTGAATGAGCTGAAGAACAAATTTGCATTAACACCTAGCAGCCAAACAAGTAGCTCTGGGTCTAGTCTGCAAGTACAATTGTTGCCATCTATTCTCTGCACTGAAGGGGGGCCATTAGCTAAATTCTTAGGCATTGTTTGTCCACTGATGAGAGGCTGCCTTCTCAACATTTCACTCCATCACACATGAAAATTGCCTACTAAAATAAACAGCTTCCTCTGAAAGCTCTGAAACAAACATTATTACCTGACTCCAGTTTACAATTTGGTGAAAACTCTTCAGGTCTGCTAAAGGAGAGAAAAAGAAAATGAATGGTGTAATTCCAGGCCCAAACTACATCTGATGGAGATCATGTGTTTGTGCTGATTCTTTAGTAACATCAGAGGCAACAACATAGATTATTCCATAAAGTACACCAACAGTACCTTGTCCTAGATGAAATACTTTGACACCATCAAGATCTCAAACCGTCATCACAATCCCCTCCCCCCATGCTCTGACTTTATTCTCTTTAGTGACTATTTTTATTATGTAGAGAATTTTGCCTTCATATATTTATACATATGTACATATCACACATGATATCTATTGAAAATCCTATTTAACCAGATCATGATAAATTATGGTAAATTAATGCTCTAACTTTGATAGGCTTGCTTGTTTTGTCTTAGACATTCTTTTTTAGTTCAGTTAAATTAGAACACTAAAGAGAAACAAAATTTTCAAAGAATAACTCAAATAGTCATTACTAGCTCTACTTTGATAAATAATAAGTAAATATGACAAAATAGAGACCAAAAAAGAGACAAAGACACAGAGTACCTAAGGCTATTTCAGATTGGAAATCTAAAAAGGTATCTAGAATACATATCTAGAAATACTAGTTTAAAATAACAATATATGCTAATTATCTATCCATAAGATATTTAAAAGGGTTTTGTTGTTACTGTTTGCCTTGTAAAACCTCCTGAGTCACCAAAGTCCATACCCCTTCAAAGTTAGCAGCATAGCTTGTAGGATAGGAAGATTAGTGGGAGTCTGATATGATTTATATCTAGATGCCTCCACCAAAGCCTCATACACTGAAAGGTGGAGCTTCTGGAAGACGACTGGATTATGGGGGTTTATAAATGGCTGTTAGGAAATGGAGCCTACTCAGAAGCAGTTGGTCACTGGGGTTGTGGGCTGGTTCCCATAAACCATATTATGAACAGCTTTGCCTATGCTATGGACTAAAACCTCTATAGATGGTGAGCCAAAATAAAGCTTTTCTCCTTTAAATTGCAGGTATGGGGTGTTGTGTGCCAATGACAAGTAACATTTTTGGGCTGGTCAGATTTTGGTGGCAGAACTCACAGAGCTCTTTAAGAAGGCTCTCTAATATGAAAACTGTTTAATACGGCTAGAGCAAAGATTCTCATAACCTCTATTTCATATCTATTCTTTAGACTCAAAGCACTCTCAAAGCCCCCAAATGGGGAGAGAAAGGAGAGGAAAAAGGGAGATAACCTCTTGCATTGATGGTACCCAACTTCTAATGGGTCACTCCAGTAGACGTCAGTAGCGAAAGTTCTCTCTGAATTTTTCTTCTCTTCCTGTCTCCTGCTCCCATCTTCCCAATCCACGTGAGCTATGAAAAAAGGAGACTTAAATCTGCCCTTTTCCTTTGATTACCAGAAGAAGGAATGATCCTATTGGCCGCTGTCACAGCCTACCCTCTCCTTCTCAGCTCTCTAAGGCAACTAACCTCAATGTCTTTCCAAAACCTCTACGATGACTTCAGTGACTGTCCTATAGGCAGGACTGACAGGAACAGGCTGTCAGTGACAGTGACAAAGCCCCTATCCTGTCCCAGCTACTCCTGGCACTGCTGGTGGTGGCAGCAAGAAAATAATACCTGGTAAGGCAAAGACTGGGGAGGCACTTGGGCCCACTGTTGATATCCCCAAAATCTCCAAACCCCAATGGACCATAGCAGTCCTCTCCCAGAGGCCCTGAAAGCTGTGGCGGTCATGAATTCAGACTCATCAATTTTGCAGAAACAAAGGACCTGTCAAACAAGCAGCCACTTCTCCTTAAGCTGTGTTGAGCTCTCAGCTATGGTTACACCAGGCAGCTATGGTTGTACTAGATAACCTGCAGAAACCTCTAAGAGATATGTGCCTTGGACCTGACAGATTGGAAACTCAGACCTATGCCAAATGATCCCACCCTGGAGCCACTTTGAGGATTCTGCCCTAAACTCTCCAATAGGTCCACCAAACTACACATGCACAGGCCCGTTCCTGCTTTTATGTAAACAGTACTCCCTCACACTCATGCTGCAGCAAGGATCCCAACAAAGCCTCATTCCAGTGGTCCTGTTACTACTCATGATGTTTCCCTCCTTCCTTCCTTGTTGGATACCAGGGATTGAACTCCAGACTGTGTGTTTGCCAGGCAGGTGCTTATATCCCTGACCTAAATCCCCGACTACTCATGATTGTTATTCCGGGTACAGCTTGTACTATTAAAGGGATACAACCTTGAAGAGTTCCAAAAACCAGCAGAGATCAGTAGCAACCAAAAGAAATCAGTAATGACCAGTAGCAGTGACAGGAAGCAACTGGCAGTGACTGAGAAAGACCAGCAAAGAGCCCCAGTAAAGCAGCAGAAGAGCTCTAGATAGCTATAAGGGGGACTGTTAACCACTGCTGCAGAGGAGCTGATGGTGGGGACTGGACGCCACCCAGAGCTATTAATACTAACAGCTATAATACCAAGCTACTTCACTGGAGCCACTAACCTCAAAGGACCTGCATTTTATGGATTTGTGACTTCTATCTCAGTTGACCAAAGGAACCCTCAACTAATTGGTGACAAAAGCCAGCCACAAAAACTAGATTGTCTTCTTCCCTAGATAGATCATAGAAACTAGAATATCTTTTCCTCAAAGCAAGCCATAAAGCTTAAAAATATTAATTCTAATCTTCACAACTTTTTGTCTTAGTGCTGGCTATAAAAGAAATTCATTGGCCTACTTTGTCTGTTAGTAAACCAACGTAAGACCTCCATTTCTTTTTTTTTTTTTTTTGTCTTTTTCATTTTTATCGGTACCAGGGATCGAACTCAGGACTGCCTGCTTGCAAGGCAGATGCTTATGCCGCTGAGCTAAATCCCCAGCCCCTAAGACCTCCATTTCTAAAGGCTTCTGCCCCATATCTGGGAGGAAGTAATGCTGGACTGATGGCCTTACTAGGTTTCCCCACTCAGTCTCTCAACATTAGATCATACTCTTTATGTCTAATCATGTTTCTACATACCTGTCTGCTTCATCAAACCTAAGCATAAAAATGTATAATCACCCTGAGTCTTTGAGTCATCATCCTGAAGTTCCTGTCACACAAAACTATGATCAAATAAACTTGTTATTCTTTTCTATTATAAATCAGTCTTTCATGAGAAGGATGTCAGCTATGACCTCTATGATGGGCATGAAAGGAATAAACCTCTTTATATCCCCTACAAAGCAGAGCACACGCGCACGGACAAATGCCAACTGCTTATGAGTGGAGCATTTGTAACGTCTGACATAGTTTTATAGATTCAAGAATTTATCACAAATTTACATCCAGTGATGTCTAGTGGAATCTGAGCCACTATGGTTAATGTGACTCCACCACTTTACACTGTGCTATACACACACATTTACACAAACATTCTGGAAAAATCTTACACCATGTTTACTAAAAGAACTACCTATATCTATAAACTGTTACATTTTTACCAAGTAGAAAAATATATGGCTTGGTTTGGGCCACACATATTTATTACAACATGAATCTAGTCTATTTTGTACTTGTTTAATAGTACCTAGGGCTCCATGTTAACTTACATTTGTCTAACAATATTCCATGAACATTTTTATGCCACAGCACTATTGATTTGCTTCCTAGTTATAATCTATACCCATCAACCAAAATTTTTTCCTAAGTATCTCAATTTGGTAATGATAGTTGGCAATCATATCCTCTGAATCACAAGTATTGTTCAGTTACATTAGACAACTGATCTAAATGTATGTCACAGTAGTATGTATAAGACAAATTTTTAATGAATTTCCCCCACAACAAATATTCTCCCAGGAATTCTTAATTGTTAAGTACTTTTATTTTCTTAAATCCTAGGTAATCATTTTCAACGATAAAATTGAAAATTCATATATTTTACTTTCATCTAAGCAACTCCTCCACTAAGTACAATTTGTTTTTAACAAGTATGTTAATCTGCCCTTTATCTAAATCTATTTTATACCAACACTCAGCTTAGCTTCCCAAAGGTTTAAGAATGTTTTAGAGTTAGTTTATTTTTCAAATGATTCTTATAAAGCAAATTATTTTGCTAAATGATTCTCATTATGTCTGTGTATGTAAGTTATAGACAGTTATTTTTTTTCTACTTAATGAATCTTAGAGAAAGACAAATCAATCTTTGAAACAGTCTCCACTTTCCACATAGAGCTTTTGATAAACAATTATTTTGCCCTTTGAAAAATGTAATATTGTTCATTGATTGTATGTTACAAAAAATAATTGAAGAATTAATCTTATAAACCTGATGATTTTCCTGCATAGGACTGCAAAAACAAATCAGCCTATTTTGTAATCAAAATAGTTCATATCTAATGTAATTATTTGGATTGCTCTATGAACTATCACAGTCTATAACACTTCATCTTTATACCTTTATGATAATTTGTAGTTGTTCTTTTGGTTACATTATTCTCACAGTAAGTAAAGCTCCATCAGAATGGGTGCTATAAAAATTAGTAGATACTACATAGGCAAATAATTACAGTGTCTTCAAAAGTAGATTTGAATTACTGGTGGCTTTTGGAGTTGTGTATAGTGGAATCTGAGCCACTATAGTTAATGTGACTCTACCACATTAAAACCTGACTATTATCTATAGTTAGATAGTTTTCCTTAGCTGGGTGTGGTAATTCCAGTACTGGGAAGCTGAGGCAGGAAAACTGCTATGAGTTCAAAGTGAGTCTGGGTTAAACAAGTGAGTTCAAGCCCAGCCTGCACTACATAGTGAGATCCTACCTTAAAAAAAAAAAAAAAAAAAAAAAAAAAAGGGCTTTAATTTTTTTATCTTTTATCTTTATAAATAAAATGAATAAAATCACTATAAAAATACAAGTATTATTTGCTTCCACAGCTTGAGGTTGAATTTTCTTTTATGAGATCAAATACATTACCCAATACAATGCTACTGAGAAATCCTATAATTATTGTGACTATTATTTTATTAAAGGGACCCTTGAAGAGGAGCAAGCAAATGGAAGACAAACTGAAAGTTTAAAACTTTAGCATATAAAGAATGACCATAAAATCCATGAGAATGGATGAAGCATTCAAGAATATTACATTTTGATTTCCATTTTTTCTGAGACAATAATATTTGGAATTTACTTTTGAAAAAATTTCATAATGAAATACAGTAATAAAATAACTATTATTACACTCTGCTTCATCTTCAAAGTAATCAGAGTACAAGACAGAAACCAATTGTAATACCTACCTCATGCATTTTTGTAATCACATTGCTTAAAATCTTTAACAGACTACCTTCAACAAATATCATTTATATCCCTAAAAAAAGACAAAAACCAAAAAGATTTTTACAAAAACGAAACATGATAAGAAAAGATTTCGGTTTCTCAAAGTCAGCTAAAATGAAAAGCAAAATAACTCGAGAGTTACAGTAGATGAAGGTCCAAAAGTGACTGTGTACATGACAAGTTTTTGTTTTTGTTTTTTCTGACACTGGCCATCAACATGGTAATGATCAGCTAAATATAGCTGGTTTATTTTCCAGTTGGGTCTTATTTGAGGGGAAATACAGTACACATCCATCTATATCTAGATCTACTTTGTATCTTAAATGTTCCAAGTTCAGGTGTTAAAAGCTTGGTCCCAACTGATGGCACTTTTGGAAGGTTGTAAAAACTGAGATGGCACACCCCAGACAGAAGGAATGAGTGAATCCTTAGGGGCATGCTCTTGGTGGCACTATGTCCTGAAATAATAGAGTCAGTCAATCATTAAGTTAAAACTCCTGAAACCATCAATCAAAATAAACCTTTCCTTCACTTAAATTGTTTATTGTGGTGAATTAATGAATGATCAGCTTTAACACCTAGCTGAACCAAGACAGTGTGGTTTTGGGTGTGGAAGGCCACCTGAGGACTGCTGTCAACAGCATGAAAGAGAACTGCTGGGGAAGATGGTGTGTTGTTGATTCTCCTGGAGAAGCTTATCATTGCTGGTTTTCCTGACATGAGCTCAGCTGTTCTCACTGTCCAAGAGCTCAGGTCAGATCCTTGCTGTTGCTGAGGATGGCTGTTTTTTCTTTGGGGGAACTCTGATGCTGACCTTGAGCGTTGCTTCCTGGCTCCAGTGCAGATCCCTCAGTCTGCTGGCACAGATCCTTCATCCCACTGCACAGACTTTCTAACTTCTACCACTGATCTTTGGATATTCCCAGTGAAAATCCTTGATATTGACTTCCATGAGACACTGTCGTAGGCCTCCGGCTGGACTCATGAAGGACACTGCCATGAGCTTGAAGTCTTCAACTGGACTTGTTCAGAACAATGCTGTGGGATCCAGACTCTCAGCTGGATGTAAGAGCTGCAGAGTCACAAAGATTTTCACCAAGATTTCTAAGGGAGGCCTAAGAGAACAAAGGGTATGTGACAGCATTAAAGTCCCTTTAAGCAGACCCTGAGAAGGCAACAGATGCCAAGAGGGAAGCCAAAGGTATGATGGACACCCCAGGAAATTAGAGATACCAGGAATATGGAACCTCTACAGACAGCAAGCAAAGTCAGCCCAAGATACTGTGGGAAACACAGTCAGCAAGGCCGTAAGTAGGAGTTTGGGAGTCATTTCCACCACTATGTGCCCTGGGTGCCAGAGTTGAAGTTACAAGATTTATTGTTTGTCCTGCTGGGTTTCAGTCTTGCTTTGGTCTGATCCTTCCTTGATACTGTATTCGTCTAATCAAATAACACATTATAGTGGGCTGGAGATTTAGCTCAGCGGCATAAGTACCTGCCTTGCAAGCAGGCGGTTGTGAGTTTGATCCCCGGTACCGGAAAAAAAAATAAAAATAAAATTGAAAAAAAAAATAACACATTATCAGATAAATATAGGGTACCTGTATTTCAAATTATTAAGTGAACCTTAGTTCTAAAGCTAACAGTCTGATATCTGAACATATGCATGTGACCACTTGCCCCCACATATGTTTATTACTAGGACAATTTCATTAAAACCAGAAAAACCAAGTAGAAGAAATACTATTCCTCTCGAGGAAGGCTAAAAAATTTTTTGATACTTTTATTATTGTTGCAGGTAGCAGATATACAGTAAAGATATGAAAGAAAGAAAAGCTGAGACAGAAGGTGCAAGGGACATTTATTTGGCACTCCACAGCACACTGATTCTGAAAAAGGAGCTCACTTTACAGTGAAAGAAATAAACCCACAGGCTGATAATCCAGGGAATTTACTGCTCCTATGTATTCTTTCATCAAAAAGCAGCTCACCTCTTACAGAGGCTAAATTGAAGATTCCATTACACTGTCAGCTGGGAGACAACACATTGTGAGAATAAAATAGTGACCTTTAAGATAAAACTTATCCTTCAAATCAACAACCAATATGTGGCCCTTGTTTCTTCCATAGTCCACATACACAATCCTGGGAACAAAGGAATAGAAGAGAGTGTGGTCTCCCACAATAAACCCATTTTCCTTGGAAACTCTGAAGACTAAAACTTACACCACGTACCTTAGTCAACTGGATATTCCAGTGAGGGACTTTAAATTTTGAGAAAGGAGGTCAAAGTTAAGGACACAGGTGACAAAGCAGCAGCAACATCAATAACATCAAGAATATGGTAGTGAGAGGCTGGAGATTTAGCTCAGCAGCATAAGCGTCTGCCTGGCAAGCGTGAGGTCGTGAATTCATCGTAAGTTCAATCTCCGGTATCAAAAACACAGAAAAGAATCTGGTGGTGATAGCCGTGGTGTGCATCCAAGAGCAGCATCCTAACTATCTTAGCCCTGCAGGTGGATCTGGACAGTCTCCTGGGTTCAGCCTGTCTTGGTTTCTGTTCATTTCCCAAGTCCCATTTTCTGGCCTTCTCCAGATTCTGGGAGTTGTCCAATATTCAATAAATTTAATTTCTACTCTATTTAGCATCAGTTTGTATTATTTTGTGACCATAACTTTGACACAGTAGAAATGATCAAAGGATTCCTAAATCTTCAAAATATTCTTACCCATTGTTATTCTAAAATTTGAGTCATATTCATTAAGTTTTCTGTTTTTGATTTAGAAAAAAAGACAATTATTTTAAAACCAAGAAAATTAAGTATTTTACCTTTGATAATTAGGAAATCCACAAGCTTGTTATGAACATTAAACTAGCAAATACTAATTACACAAAGAAACATAATTTTTTCACCCATCTTTAACATCATCTTTTTCAATTATTTCCATCATTTTGTATTGCCATGAGCAGTAATGTTGTCTTTTAATATTTTTCAGTGACATTACTGATAAACTTGAAGGTATATTTATTTATTTAAGGATAACTGCATTTATAAATTTCTAGAAAATTCTTAACTGAAAGCATCTTCATTTTATAACTTATTGAAGGTTTTATTTTCGAAAAAGTCCCACAGATGCACTTATCAAATATTTTAATTATCTGTATAGTACCAAAAAAATTTTTTTAAACAAAACCTCAAACAAATTGCTAAAAAGAACTGTATGAATAGAAGAACCCTGTAAATAAGCCATTCTGAAGAAACATATTAGGTCTGTTAATGGCTTCTGTTCTACTTCCTATGATTTCCCTTATTGATACTCAATATTGCTCTGACATCAAATCTCCAATAACCACACATTAAATATCACTTCTCAAGAAATATTTAACTAATGAAAAGTAATGTTTGCTTTGGCAAAGAGAGTCTTTGGAAATTTCCTGGAGGTTTTCAAGAAACTTATGATAAGCCTATCCAGGTTGGAGTAATTGGTTTCCCAAATGTAGAGAAGAGCAGCATCATTAATAGTTTAAAACAAAAATGAATATGAAATGTTGGTATACCCATTGGCTTACAAGGAGTATGCAGGCTGTGCCCATGGACAAACAGATCGCGATCACAGACAGTCCAAGTTTCGTTGTGTCACCCCTTAACTCCTCCATGGCCCTTGCTCTGAGGATTCCAGCAAGTACTGAAGTATTAAAGCCACTGGAGGCTGCCAGTGCCATTCTGTTTCAGGCTGATGCTAGCCACGCAGTTCTAAAATACAATGTCCCAGACTGTAAGAATGCTCTAGAATTTTTTTAATAATCTCAAAATAGAGGTCTACATGGAAACCCAAATGTTGAATGTGCTGCCAAACTGCTGTGATCCTAGTGGACAGATGCATCATTAAATTACTATTGCCAGCCCCCTACATCCTGGACTCTTTCTCTACATTTTAATGAAAGTATTATGACAGCTGGCCCTGAATCAAGGCCAGCAGCTTCCTGACGCTGTTGGTTTCAAGCAGGAGCCTGAAGACATGTCTTTCTATGGTCTGTTGGCTTTTTCAGAATTGGGCAGTGTATGGTCAATTCATTAGAAACAAAGCAACTCCCTGCCCCGTAAGTGGCTATGTGTGTGGCAGGCTATGGCAGCCCAGGATGGGAGCCACTAGTGTTTACTGGGACCTGTGCCATGCTGGGACCTAGAGCACTAGGAAACCAAGCAACCCCTCCTCCCACAGATGAGCAGCTGTGAGTGTGGTAGGATGTGGTGGCCCAGGATGAGAGCCACTGGCGTTTACTTGGACCTGTGCCATGCTGGGACCTGGAGCACTGGGAAAGCAATCAACCACTCCCCACCAGTGAGCGACTGTGAGTATGGCAGGCTCCAGTGGCCCAGGACGGGAGCCACTGGCATTTACTGGGACCTGTGTCATGCTGGGACCTGGAGCACCAGGAAACCAAGCAACCCCTCTCCCCCTACCTGTTTTGTTTTGTTGAACTTCAATATACATGAAGGTATGGACAGCTATTTTGAAGAGAACAAGAGACTATGACAGCCATTAGTGACTTCCCTATTGTCTGGTTCTGAAGACCTAAAATGCCTTCCTCATTCTGTTCAGATCAGTTTTATACTATGCTGTTTTGTATGAATTCTCTGTATGCAAAGACATAGACAACTATTTGGGAGAAAACAAGAGACAATATGATAGACAATGAAGATCTCAGGTCGTCTAGCTTTGAAATTTATAAACCTTACATTGCTTTTTTATGTACTATTTTGTTCTGTTTTGTTGTGTTTAATTTGCCCCCTTTAAAATAAAAATTTTTAAAAATTAAAATATTGTGACAGGCATGAAAAGGGGCCTTAATCTGGAAGAACTAGAACAGAATAATACGAACAACATACAAACCATCCAGGGTCCTTGTTCAGCCAATAGCATACTTTTCTGGTTTTTGAATCTAACAAATGGAATAATGGAGGAGAAATACATCTGAATTGCCCAAACAGAGAAGGGAGAAAAACAAGGGGAAAGAAAGGATACGTGCCTCAGACATGTCCCATGTAGAAGAGACAAGTGAGGAGGCCCTGCCAGAGAAATCTGTTATAGCAGGCAAACCATCTATAAGATCTTTCTTATCTTGGATGAAAAGACTAAAGAGGATGATAGCTGTGACTTCAGCACAGATTATGTGTAACAGAACTCATTTTTTCATAAAGATTTTCTCAGCGTTTCAGGCAAACTGCTAAAGTGTTGTATACGTGTAATACGCTAATTTTGGTATGGTATAAGCTGTATAAATTTTGTGTACATATTAAAGCAATTAAACAATTTTTAAAAAGAAATATTTAATTCTATGCATTGTTACCATTGTAATGTTCATAGGAAACATAGCAGAGATGGGCAACAGCTGACAACATTCATGAATAGAAATTTAGCACTTTCTTTGTGATTCTCTTGACCACTGTGATGGAAAATACAAAAAAGCTCTGGAAGTGATTAACAAAGATAATGAAGTAACAGTTAATCCCTTAGTCAATTAAAAGAAAAATAAACCTTAACTAAGTGGGGTATAAGCTTCTATCTCAGAATAAAGACTATGAAATAAATTGTACTCCATTCTGAATAATAGGTCTATGCACAAACAGATCAAACTAACACTTTTTATATGTAATTAAATGGTTTTAGCTAGAAATTCTCCACATTACCTTCAAGAGCCTAATAATGATATAACATCTACAGCTCCTCGCTGCTCTCAGGTGTTGCACATTCTCTCTATATATATATTTGTCCCTCTCTCAGTGGTGGGGGAATTAATGAAGGTCTAAGACTAAAGGAAAAAATCATGAAAGCAATATTAAAAATATCTATTTGGGGGGCTGGAGATTTAGCTCAGCGGCATAAGCGCCTGCCTTGCAAGCAGGCAGTCGTGAGTTCGATCCCCAGTACCAATAAAAAAGAAAAAGACAAAAAAAAAAATCTATTTGGGCCTGGTTTGAATCTGTGATATATTTATCATTTAGATATCCACACATTCTTTTATGGCCCATTATATGTTAATTTCACAGATCTCAAAGAAAAAAGTTATCTTATAAACTATGACAAAAGCTAGTAAGTGTCATATGTTCCTTATATTAATGCCAGCACATACACAGGTCCTTTAGAGCCTGATTCTTGTACCCTTCTTCCCCACTGGGGGAACACTTTTACTAGCACTGCTGCCATAACACTGTCTTGCCAGGCAGGCTGCTAATTTAACACCCTGGTCCAAATGTGGACAATGGGTTCTTTCATATCACATAGAACATTAAAGCTGCTTGATGCACTGGGCACTACCAACATGTTACTTAGAGCCAGTGTGCGTTTCAAAGACTTACGAAAATACTTGAGATCTAAAATAATTATCAGGCCAACAAGAAACAGTAGAACCAACATTAATAGAAGTCCAGGCACATGTCTATAAAACATGACAAGTGATAAACTTTAATAATACATTACCCTACTTAAATTGCATTTGATGTGGGATATGGGTATACTTTAATGACTTGATGGAGCTTGTCTCCAAAAGTTAAACAGGCCTGTCTCGCCCGCTTGAGACAGGCTGAATCTGTCTCATCCACTTGAGACAGGCTGAGAACAGTTTAAACCAGAGTCTATTCTTTGTTGTTGTTGGTACCAGGGATCGAACTCACAACCTTGCACTTGCCAGGCAAGCACTTATGCAACTGAGGTAAACTTCCGGCCCCAGATTCTATTCTTTAAAAGTTACATGAATTTAGATATAAAGTGAAGCTAGATCATTCAAGTTTATAAAATACAGCTTGTCTTCAACTTATTGTTCACCATGTGACATTCCATATTTATGGGTACCTTCTGTTTTTGGAATACTTTTTAATCTGGAAAATTTCTCATGTTGTGAATTCTTATTCTCCAAAGCAAAAGACTTCACTCTCTTATCATATCTTGCTAATACAACAGTCTCAATCAAATACTCCTGCACATGACTTCAATTTACTGGTGAACAAACTAAAGAGGCAGGAGATCCATTGTTTTATTGAGAGTGGCAGTATGGGAGTTCATTCTTTTGTGATAGAACATGCGGCATTCAGCATAGACAATGCGTTCATTGCCAAGTGGTGCCACCAAGGAAATCGTCCCTGAAGCAGTTTCCAGGTGTGATTTGGCATTGTACCTGATGCATCTTCCCCAAAGCTGACTTTCTGGCTCCCCCAGGATTCCATGAGTCTCCTAGTACTTTAAAAAATTTCTTAGTTAAATCAACTAGAGTGGATTCTGTTGTTTACAACTAAGAACCCAATACAACCTTGACTCATATGAAAGCATTGTTTCTTGGCTCCTGCTCAGTCTCTGTACAGCAAGCACACAATATTACCCAACTCTCAGCACATAAGTAGATCTATTGTACTGGATATGACGAAATGGAAACACTCAGCAGCAGTACGAGACTACTTTCTTGTACTGCAGAAGCAGGAAAGCTAAAACTACTTGTTGTAGACTGTGTTGCAGATCAAAGTTCCCAATGTGAATTAGGCTGTACTGCTTAGGTGCATTTACATGAGATTCAAAATGTGAACATAAATCAATGCTGTTTCTACAGGAATCATTGTGATGGACAAGTTAGATGTTCGTGCAGAAGCATTCCAGTGTTCTGTCATTAGCTGTATGAATAAAAGAAGGTACAACAGCAGCTTCCTGTTCCCTGAATCTCTAGGGATTTGTTTGTTTGTTTGAGACATGATTTGCTATGCAGCTCAGGGTGGCTTCAACTTTGTAATCTTCCTGCCTCAGCCTCTTAATTGCTGGATTACAGGCATACCACCAAGTCCAGCTTGGCACGTATTCCTAAACTCAATAGTTTCACAGTTATCTGTGGATTCCCCACCATAAAGATGGAGGAAGTTGCCATGTGCCACTGAATGTGGCAGCATCTTGAAGCTGGAAATGGGAAAAAAATGGATTCCCGATTAAGCCTCCAGAACGGATGGTAGCAGCTTGGGTACATACTGATTTTAGTCCTCGGTGACCTGTATCAAACTTCTAATTTGAAGAACTAACATAACAATGATAAATTTATATTTTTTTAAGACATTAAGTTTATGGTAACCTTTTGGGTTTTTTTGTTTGTTTCTGTAAAAGCAGAGTATGTTTATTGAGAGAAAGAAAGTTTCTGTCCTCTGAGAGATAGAGAGAGAGACAGAGACAGGCAGACAGACAGAACAGGTCCTGAGTAGGTTGCCCAAACTTTTGTGACAGTAATAGAAAATTACTACAGGTCTTCAGGGAGAACATGGCGGACAGATAGCAGCAGCTACGGAGGCTCTCTGAAACACCCAGCTTAGAATTCAGGAATGGTGCTAATAAGGAATCAGAAGCAAGAGGAGATATGCCCCGGTGACCCAAGAACGAACTGTGCTGAGAGAAACCAACTGGGAATGCAATCCTGGTGCTATAACAGGAACAGATAAAGCCTCAGCGTGGAAGCTAGAGCCCACACCATTGGAAGCCGTGATTTGGGTTTCCCGCCGCTGCCACTGCATCTGCATCGGCTCGGCAGGGAGACGCACGGAAGCTCTGAGAACGGGAATCGGTGAACGGAGTTGAGAGAGGGACGGGTGGGGAGCCGTGCATCCACCTCCGGTGAGTGAGGGAAAACTGGGACTCTTCCACGGTCTAGGAGACTCCAACAGAGGACATTCTGGGACCAGGCAGACTTGCGGGAACAGGGCGCTGCAGTGACTTCAGCCACCAATCCCCCTCTCAAGCGGGATTGGTGAGCAGTGCCTAGCCCACGTGACACTGCTGGCTGAGACCCAGTAGGCTAGCACAGCCCAGGTCCCAGCTCCTGAAGGTAGATTGACCTGGAGGCGCGGGCCCCGCATAGGCTGCCTGGTCTGCAACTTCCTGGTGCACTGCGGTGGGTGGGAACACCTAGCCAGCGCAATTCAATCAGACTGGCTGACAGGGAAGGAAGCTGGGCCTCCTATATACGCTTGCATATATAAGGAACAAAGAATATGGGAAGAGGCAGCAACAAGAAAGGGTCCTCGGCCCCCAATCCTGAGAAAGAGGCAACAGCAGACCCAGCACCAATAGATATAAAGCACTATCTTGAGAGCCTCATAGACAACTTCAGGAATGAAGTTATTAATGACCTGAAGCTAGACATAAGCAGAATAGTTAAAGAAACGCTAAGCACCACCCAAGAAAAAACAGATGGTAGAATGGAAGAACAGAAAAAGAGGGGAGAATTGTTTAATGGAGAAAATAGAGAAAGCATAGAATTCGTGAAGCAGGTTCAAAGAGAATACCAGGAAACTAAAAAGTCTATCGGAAACTGGCGTAACAGCTTGAAAGAAACTAAGGACAGATTATCTGAACTGGAGGGCAGATTTGTAATATAGGAGCATGAAATGAAAAACTTCTTAAAAATAACAAAGAAACAAACAGCAATAATACAAAGACTAGAAGATGATAAGAGGATCTATAACTTAAGAATTAAGAACATAAAAGAAGAAGTAGGGACACAAACAAATGAACTACAAAAGCTACTCGCAGAAATAATCCAGAATTTTCCTAATTTAGCAAAAGGTAAAGATACTCAGTTGTATGAAGCATACAGGACCCCAGCCACCTACAACCCAAACAGAGCAACACCCAGGCATATAATAATTAAAATTCCAGAAATCCAATACAAGAACAGAATACTAAAAGCCGTCAGAGACAAGAAACAGATCACTTACAAGGGAACACCCATCAGAATTATAGCAGACTTCTCGCCACAAACCATCAAATCACGAAGAGTGTGGGGGGAAATAATTCAAGCTTTGAAAGACAATAATCTCCAGCCAAGATTGATATATCCTGCACAACTATCCCTGGAAATTGTTGGAAAAACAAGGTGCTTCCAGGATAAAGAGGAACTAGGAGAATATGCAACCACCAATTACAGAGAATACTGCAAGATATTCTAAAAAAGAAAAATACGAAGAATCCAGAAATAGCGACAGAGAGGCCACAATGAATGGAGCAGAAAACAAAATGAAGAAGACAAACTGACAACTAATGACAGAAAAAGAGCTCAACAGAAATGAGGCAGAGAAGATTGGATGATAGGAACAGCTATTTTGGAGAAAATGACGTCTTAAGAGGTAATACTAATTTAGTATCATCTTGTTTTGAAGTCTCATCAAGCTTTTGTTCTTCTGTCTCCATTGGTCTAAACAGGTGGTATCTTATTGGATTTTATTATATATGATAGTATAAGCAAAACCTTTTATAGACAAGGAGATTATACAGAAACCATTGTTTATTTTCTGTTAGTTGATTCTAAATACCCTGTAATACTGTCATTCTCTTAAATTGTTTTACATTGTTTTGATATATTTGATGCTACAGTATACAAAGTTATACTCAAAGATTTCAAGGAAAGAGACAATATGGTAACTACTTTTATGTCGGGATAATCTTGTGGTGAAACACTATTTTGCTTAAATGGTTATGTTTTGATCTGCGCTGATTTGCTGTTATGCCCTCTTTTATCTCAATCTCCATTTTATTATTTACTTTTTTTATCCTTTTAATTAAGGGAAAAATAAATTTAAAAATAGCAGGATATATTATAGTAACCCACTTTGACTTTCCATTATGTTGATTTAAAGCCCTGTATTGCTCTCACCATCTTGTTTTGACTGATGTTCCTCTATTCTGTTTTGCTTTACTAGGTTTGAAAGTTTAGGCAACAGCTGTGAAGATAGTGGGATTCATTATGACACCCATTCTGGTTGACTATTATCTACTTTTGAAGACCTATAACGTCTCCAATGTTTTGGTTTTGTTGGTTTTGTTCTTTACTGTTTTGTTCAATTTTATTATAACTAATGATATAGGCAATTCTATTAGAGATAGCGGGAGGCATTATGGTAACTATTGTTGATCACCTAGTATTATGCTTTTACGTTATCTATTACGTCCACCCTTTTGATTTGACTGACTGTTCTGTTATGTTATGTTACATGTTCTGTTATCTTCCAAAAAAGTAATAAGAACTGTGGGAGCAACAAAACCCAAAATGTGTGATTGTCATTGTACAAAAGAGAGGAAAAGAAAGTGCTCTAAACGATATAACTGCATGTATATTTAAGTGTATAAGATAGATAATGATATTACTGAGTTTTGTTGGATCATTGAACAGAACTGTTTGCAGTCTCACTGTTGGAATGTCCACTTTATAAGCTTTAATTTTGTAACTTGAACAATTGTTTCTGAGATGACAAAGTGTAATCCATTAACTAGTGATTTCCTACTGTTTATTTTTTTCTGTAAATCTGTATAACTTGTACCCTTTCTCTGCTTTTTTTTCTTTTTCTCCTTAAATAAAATTTTAAAAATAAAATAAAAATAAATTAAAAAAAGAAAATTAGTACAAAGTATAGCTCTTACAACACTATTTAAATATCAAAAAATTGAGGAAAATTTAAATGTCCATCAATGAGGAGAGACTATAATAAACTAAATAAAGAATAGCTGACAATGCAATACATTAAGCAACCATTAAACAAACTGGAAGTTTGATATGTTTATGTGGTGAGATGTTTAACATACGTTCATTAAATCAGAGAAAGAAGAATGCAGAATAATATATACATAAGATGATCCAACATGTTTGGTTTCTTCTTTTCCCCAGTACTAGAGGCTGAATCGCCCCAGACCTCAGCATTAACCTACATCCCCAGTCCTTTTTGGTTTTCATTTTGAGATGAGTCTCACTAAGTTGCCCAGGCTGGGCTTGAAACTGAGATTTCCTACCTCAAACTTCCAGAATGCTGGGATTACAGGTATGTGTCATGGCCTGACTCTAATACATGTTTTTCAAATTATATTTATAGATGCATTCAAAGATTAGCAAGGAACTCCATCAAACTTTAACAATGGCTGTCTCTACTTTCAAGAAGGCTTTTTCATTATTGCTGGATTTTTTTTTGTAATAAGAAAGTGCTATACAGAAAAACAACAAACACATTTCTATTTTAAAACAAGTAACTAAATACAATCAATTTTTCCCATGTAATATTCCTGTAACCTTTATGGACTTTAAATATAAATACCTGAATATAGCATTTCTAAATCTTATTCAGATATGGTAATAAATTACTTTTAATGAAAAAATTCAATATTTTCTCACAATACATTAGACCACTCAAAGGACTTTACTTAAATGAAGGTTTTGTCCAGATGATTTCTTACTAAAGCAAAAAATGCAGCAATAATGTGATCGCAGCAAACTGGTAGAGAACTACAATAATGCAATACTCCATCAGTTAAACTTAAACAGGAATACTTGCAAACAGTTGGCTTATCTTACAAAGTACACATTGCATTCAAAATAAGTTGGGACAGCGTTGGCTTTGTCAAAGGCTTCCACTACCGTTAACACCACAAAAGAGTTTAAACACTAATGGGGCAATCCTCAGTCCTGTGGTCACTCAAATTTTAGAGCTAGATCTCAAGGAGCAAAGCATTTACGTACTAAGTGCTACTAAGTGAAACTATGCTCCTACTTATGTAGATACTCACTTAAGAGTAAAGATCTATTTAAGCTTTACTATTTGAGGTGAAGAATGAGGGAGGGAAAGAGAACAATGGCAGCTTCCTATCCCCTGAATTGCCAAGGTTTTATTTGTTTTATTACCAAACACAACATTAATGATTTTCAAGAATTACTTATTTATTATACCTCAATATATAACCATTGAATTTTTCTTTAGCATTGACTTCAAATACATGCAGGTAATTCATTAATCAAAGATATTAGTATGTTCCTAAAAGCAAGCTTTTAGAATGTATAGCATGTTATTTCATAATTATATATTTTAACTTATTTTGAGAGGAAGATCAGATCAACATTTTATATGGTAAGATACTAGAGAAAATAAAAAGATAATCAGGAAATTACATTGTATACATAGTATATTGCATAGGCTAAAAGCAATCATTTATTTAAATGACATTTTTAAGTATCACAACAGTAAAACAAGTTAGTAAATCAGACTTTATAAAAATGTAAAACTTCTATATTTTAAAAGACACCATTAAGAAAATAAAAAGATCAGCCTCCAGAGAGACAGAAATATTCCCGATAAATACCTGACAAAGGAATTATATTCAGAATATGTAATGAAATGTTAGAAGACAAATATTCCAGATTTAGAAGGGCAAAATATTTGACATACACATACATCTAAGTGAAGATACTGAATCAACAGTCAACGTGTGGATAAATGGATGCTCAGCATAATAATCATCAAGAATATGTATAAAAGCACAATAATACATATTACACACCCCGTAGAATGGCCAAGAAGATAATCACCAGTACTGGAAATTCACAAGACTACAAATCAACTGGAACCCTTATACATTGCTGGTAGAGCTGCTAAATAATACAACCACTTTGGAGAAACAGTTTGCTGATATCTTAAACTTATACAACCTACTTCTACTTCTAAATATTGTTGTATAATATTCAGTTCTACTTCTAAATATTGTTTTTGTTATTGAGACAGAGTTTCACTATGTAGTTTAGGCTATACTTGAATGCACTGTGGAGGCTAGGATGGCCTCAAACTCACAGTGTTCTTTCTGCCTCAACCTCCCAAAGGCTGTGCCACCATGCTTGGCACTACTCCTAAATATTTACCCTAGAGAAATAAAAGCACATGTGCACACAACAAAAAGCTATACTTTAATATTCACAGAAGTTTTCTTCATAGTAGCCCAAAACTGGAAACAACCCACATGTCCATCAACAGAAGTATGAACAAACAAACTATGGGTATATACATACAATGCAATAGTATCATACTCAGGAATAAAAAATAAATAAAATAAATGAATACTAGATACAACAATGTGAGTGAATCTGAAAAATATCATGATAAGTGAAAAAAAGTACAAATAAAAATGTATGGGCTGGCGATATAGCTCAGGGTCAGGGATATAGCTCAGTGGCATGGTGCCTGTCTGGCAAGCATGAGGTCCTGAGTTCAATTCTTGGTACGAAAAACTAAAAACTAAAAACTAAAATTTAAAAATTACAAAAAATAAAGGCATACATATACTAAGATATCTAATTTACAGTGACAGAAAATAAACTAGTGATTGCCTGGGAGAAGTGGGGACTGGAAAAAGAAAAAAACTTTTGGGGGGGAATGTTCAACAGCTTGTAGTATGATAATAGTGAATTCATGAGTATAAATATTTCAAAACTGAAACAAAAAAAATTCAAACCTTATCTAAGTTAGTGTATTTTGTTTACGTAAGTTATATCTTAATAAGGTTAACCTTTTAACAAATCATTTTTAAAAATCAAACTAACATACATTACCTTTGAAAATGTTCAATGATCCATAATTTGATTATTCTGTTTAAGATACCAAATTCCTTCTTTCTTCAAATGCATGGGCATTCAAAATAGCTCCATTAGTACTTAATTATGTAGATATGTGGCTATTAGTTTTTTCTTTAAATAATAAATGCCCTAACCTCAACTATATTTCATAAATTGATATTATTTAGTAAAACATTTAGTTTAAAATAATTATTCCATGTCTTGAAAGGATTTTGAATATTAGTTCACATTTAGATTGACATGAGAAGAATCAAACCTACAACCATTTACTGAACTATTATGCACAGCTTAGCCAACATTAGTAGCAATTTCCCTTTAAAAACAATATTTGAATTTAAAACATAACACAGCATTATGAATCACAGCATGATTCAGTGTGTAGGGGTTAGAAATGAAGTACTGAATATATGTATAAGGGGATGAAAAATACTCTGAAAAGGAATACTATGATTTCTAGCATACTTCCCACCCAGGGATTTCAATTTCCATGCTATGGCAGCCACTTGAAGAAAGTGGAGTCATTGTTTTCACAAAATCTAAGGTCTAAACGTGTAATTCTTTTTCTAAACTGTGATTTCATTATAGATTTCATACACATGCATAGACACACAATTTGTTCTCTGTTTACATTAGAAATTCATAAAAGTAATAATGCAATGTGACTAACTTAAAAGCCAAAAAAAAAGACTCAAAGAAAGGATAGCCACTAATTAATTTATCTATATAACTCTCTTAATTTGTGTCACTATCATCATAGTCAGGAAATGGGAAAAATAACATATCAGGCTGCCAAGATTGATTTCTAACTATATGTTGTCATTAAAAAAAATTCAATGTCTAGCCTGGCTGTCTTATGAAATAAGATTATTATCTGCAGTGAATTACACTTGAGGCCTACAGAGA
Source organism: Cavia porcellus (assembly GCF_034190915.1). NCBI lineage: Eukaryota > Metazoa > Chordata > Mammalia > Rodentia > Caviidae > Cavia > Cavia porcellus. The sequence goes on from NW_026947484.1 coordinate 214,459,827, forward strand.
ACCAAAATTCAAAAACAAGTCATTTTCCTTAAGTACTTCTACTAAATAGTTTCTATATGATGAGACCTTCTAGTATATCAGTTGAAGGCAGCAGCCTTGAAGAAAATTATCTGATGATCTAATACATATTTAAAATAAAAATACCTAGGATGTTTTGATTAATTCTTTTTTTTTTATTGGTACCAGGGATCGAACTCACAACCACCTGCTTGCAAGGCAGGTGCTTATGCCACTGAGTTAAATCCCCATCTCCCATACCTAGGATTTTTTAACCCAAACTTATCTCCTCTAGCTATATTAACATGTGTGCTAGACAACAGTTATAGTTTGTGTTTGGATGCCCCCCTCCAAGCCTCATGCAATCACGGAGGCATGGCAGCAGCCACACCAGGTTCCAGACTGGCGGCAAAAATTTGTTCCTCACAATTAGGTTCAGAGTGCTCAGTGGTCCAGGCACTTGATCCCCACAGCCAAGAGAGAGGAAAGCCTGGCTACTGCTCCAACTGGCGGCAGACCTTGGCAGCATTCACATGGTGCTGGCTTTAGGTGCATGGAAAAAGCACAAGTTCTGCCTGAACTGCATAGTGAAACCCTGTCTCAAAAAGACAGTCTGAGGGGCTAGGAATTTAGCTCAGCGGCATAAGCACCTGCCTTGCAAGCAGGCGGTTGTGAGTTCAATCCCCGGTACCAATAAAAATGAAAAACAAAAAAAAGACAGTCTGGGGCAGCTTCTCTGAAACATGACAGCGGAGTCCTAACTGATGAAATGAGCCTCCCATGTGTGTGAAGAACTGAGAAAAAGGCACAGCAAACAGGAAACAAAACATCTTGAGATGAAAAAAAGACTACTGTGTTTAAATAACAGATAACGAATCTTCTACACAACTATATTTAGTCATTTTCAAAATCAGGAAATAAATATCAATACACCAGTATTACCATCTAATCCACAAACTGCATTCAGATTTCTAATTGTCCCAATAACGTCCCTTTCAGGTCCAGAATACAAGCCATAATCGTTACTTGTGGTTATCATGTCTCTTTAGTCTCCTTCAATCTAGAATAGTTCTTTAGTCTTTCCTTGTCAGCCATGATTTTGCTATTCTGAAGAGTACCTTGTAGAATGCCCCCAACTTGGGGTTTGTTTGGTTCTCTTCACGATTTATAATTTTTTGGCAGGAATGCCACAAAAACAATATTGCTACAGTGCATCATATTAAAAAGCATAAAATGTTGTTTTATTCCATTTGTGGTCATGTTAATTTTATGACTTGGCTAAAGTGATATCTACTAGAGTTTTCCATGGCACAGTTAACTATATTATGATTATAAACTAAGTTAATATTTTGTGAATTAATTTGAGAATAATATCCTATTTCTCATCAAACTTTGATTGAGCATTTTATCTGTTTGAGCATTCTCAAATATGGGTAGAAAGTAGGCAATTTTGTACCCCTCCTTCTGGTGGCATTTGGCAATGTCCGATGACATTTGGTTATCACAGTCAAGGAGGGGATGTAGGGAGACAAGCCATTGCAGTCCAACAGGTTGAGGCCAGGGATGCCACTACAATACACACAGCACAGCCCCCAAAACCCCAATCAAGAATTACCCCACAAAAATATCACTAGTGCTGAGGCTCTAGAATTATTAGTATCTGATCTTGATTAAATGACATTCTAACAAACAACTTTCTATTTTCTGTAATTTACATATTTATTAATATTAATATAGATTCATAGCATCATTGAAAAACTTGGCTCCCATTATCCGAATTTGCTTAATTTCCCAATCTCTTGATGTGTAACTAAATTCCCAAATGCAAAACAGAAAATTCAAACCAAGATGCAACTACTTCCCCTCCCAGTTTCTTCCCATTTTCAAGCCTCAACACTGGCCCCAGGAGAGGGGAAGGAAAGAAAGCGGGTTTGAAAGTTTTATCCTGGACATGCCACTTACACCCTTAGGCCTATTACCAGTTAATGTTTGGCCTCAAAGCAAAGAAAGGAGCTAAATGAGCCAGATTGCACAGTGTAAGGGCACACATCCCCTCTATCTGGTACCTAGGAAGAATTCTAGGTTTCTCAAAATTAAAACTTTAAACTGTCCTGTGTTTAAAAAGCATATATATAATATAAATGATATACATAAATATAGTGTAAACAATTATACCTCATAATAAAAATGAGATTCAGCCTCTTAAAAAAAGCTTATCATGAAATGCAAATAACTGACTTAAAAACCACAGAGTATTATTTCTAATAGGTGTAAGAAATCTCTAGAAGAACTTGTTCCACAGATTTTAAAAGATCATAATAGTGTAAGAATCAGTGCCTTCCAGTTCAGAAAATAGAAATTATAAAGAACAGGGTAAGTAAATGACAATTTAACACAAAAAAGCATCTAGGATTAATCTCCCTGAGAAATTTATTGTTAAAATCAGAAACAAAAAATAAACACAAAAATGTACTGGTATGCCTTAAAAAGAAATTCAATGGTTTTAAGTCTAAAATTATATATGTAAGTTGAAACTATTCATAGATATTTGAAGGATTATATCTGTTCTAATAAATCAAACAAATTATAACTCAAAATTTACCACTAACCAAAACACAACTTAAACAACAGATGCTATGTTAAGTTTCCCCTTTAAAATTGTAATTTATAATAAAGGAACCTGGCTAGTAAACTTCAGTGCAATGCTTTAATTAAAAGCAAAGAATATACCTAGATGCATACTAAAACGCAAAGTGAAATGCCCAACTGTCAAGTGAAATTCTGAATTCTTTTACCTGCTTAGTTTCCTTCCAAAACACTGCTTTTTGCATAAGTACACCAGACTCAGTTTCATGTTGATCACAACCAAGGAAACTTATCTAACTAGGTATATCACTGTTAAGTTAAATGTGATTTTTAGAAAATAGGACACCTCTGCTAAATAAATCAGTTCAATTACTGTAATAAAAAGCTTAAAATTTAGGCACAGTGGAAATTTTAGAGGCAATTTAATTAATATGCACAAAAGTCAAATTCTTACTTCCAATTGTCAGCAAGCAATTTGTTAGAAGTTCAGAATAGACAGAGGTCAGTATATATTCTAGAGGCATATCAATGAATTTATTTTTCTTTCTGAAGGTAAATTATGATCTAATTCATTTGATTCCTCACGCATATATTTTTCCTTAAAATTTTAAAAACAAGCTTTAATTATCATAGATGAACTGACATTCACTTTTAAAATATTTAATTTTTACATTTGCTTTTTAAAATCCTTATGACAGGATTTTTTTCCCCAAAAGTAACACATTTTTTAAACAAATTAAACAATGCAAAGACTAACAAATAGGTTAATTTTTCATCTATCCTGTTCCTTCAGATGCCATTCCCCTCAAGTAATTTATACTGATAACTTAGTATAAGTTTTCACACTTCTTTTTATAAAAATAAGATCATATTGTATATATTATTGATCTTATCTTACATCTTGGCTATCGCTTCAAAATACAGCATGTAATTCTATTTGTTCTTTTCCATTGCTACATAATAACCCACTGTATGAATGAATACACCATGATTTATATAACAATTCCACTAGCAATGGGAGTAATATCAGACAGTTTCCAAGTTATTTTCCTTTCCAATCCAAATAATGCTATAATTAACATCTTTGTACATATAACCTTACGAGGACAGATACCAAAAGGTGGGATTGCTGGGTTGAAAGGAATGAATAATGATCTTTAGATTTTTTTTAAGCCTCATATTTGGAAAAAAAATTAACACACAAAAATAACAAGAACAGAAAATAATGAACTCAGGAGCTGGGCATGAAGGCACAGGCCTGTAATCCCAGAACAAGGGAGGCTGAGGCGAGAGGATTGTTGCAAGTTTGCAACCAGCCTGGGCTACAAAGTGAGCTCAAGGCCAGCCTGCACAGCATAGGGAGACCCTGTGTTTTTTTTTTTTTTTTTTTGGCTTTTTTCGTTTTTACCGGTACCAGGGATCGAACTCACGACTGCCTGCTTTCGAGGCAGGTGCTTATGCCGCTGAGCTAAATCCCCAGCCCCGGGAGAGCCTGTCTTAAAAAGAAAAAAAGAAAAAAAAATGAACTCTCTTTCACCTGTTACTCAATTTAACGACTGCCAAATTTCAACACTCCCATTTTTCCCTTCCCTATAAAATTGAAACAAACACTATTGTAGTATTTACATCTCTATCAATGGCTCTAAGTTTGTCAAAATCCTTTCTGAAACACAAATTACACAATAATCACCAACACGTATATATTCGTTAATATCCTATATAAAAATGTTTAAGTCATCTATAATATTCACTTCCGTTTTCCACTAAGCTCTTTGCAATGGAGAAACAGAACCAAAGCAAAGCATTTAAGACATTAGAAAAAGAGACCAGGAAAGATCATCCTAAAAGCATAAAGACCTTGAGAAGGAACAATATCAGGAAGGCATAGGGGTATACTAAGTGACAGAAACAACAAAGAGAAAGAAAAGAGTAACATTAAGCAGATTTTTAAAAGCTAGCATTAGCAGATAGGAAAAGTACTTAAGGGATTGCTGGTGGTCTGAGTGGGAAATTTCAGCAAAGAAAGCAATTCAGAAGGAATAGGATATGCTATTTGAATGTATTTTGGAGCCAGGTGCTTAAAATATATTGCACTAAACCAAAAAACTAAATGAATAACCTCTAAGTACTAATCCCAGAAAAGAAAAAAAAAAAAAAAGGCATTTGCAAGAAAAAAATCACCAATGTGTATTAAAGTGACATTTTTTCTTTTAGAATAAAAATAACAGATCCACTAAAGAACAATATAGAATGTGTGTGTATATGTATACACAAAAGTGATAATAATATGAATGTCTTCCTTAAAGGCAATGAAAAAGTCGTGAAGTGAAATTTTAAATGCATTGAAGACATAGGCTATCTAAAGAAATTCTGAAGTAAATTATTATGTACAGTGAACATGTTATAAAATAAAGGTCACATTTTAATTTACCTAAATTATGTTTTTTAAATGTTAAGTTCATTAACCTACAACATACTTAATGAGTATATTTGTGTATGTGAGACTTACATATGTATGTGTGTATAGGTATAATAAAAACAGTAAAGGTGTTAGAAAAAATCCACACATTAACTCTCTAGGAAACAGACCAGCTTAAGAGAAACAACTAAGTATATGAATACCCAGCATTCCCCAAAGAAATAGCCCAGCCAAATTACATAGAAACCTGTTGTCAATCAGCTGAAATATCACCCCAGTTTCTAATCAGTTTTATAGAAAATAATACTTGACTTCATCAGATACTTGATGAAAGTTTCCATTATAAAAGACAAGCCAAAAGAAATAAACAGAAAAAAGTAACTCACAGGAAACAGACTTAAATGAAGACAAAATTTTAAAAAATGTCAGTACCATCTTCAAAAAGGTAAAAGAAACAATGAACAAATATAAAATTAATGCCATGGAGGGAAAAATTAATAAGAAAAGTTTCAGATATTAAATATGCCTGAGAATAAAGAAAATATCAAAAAGTTGCAAAACAGAAGATAACTTTAAAAATCTGTCCAGGATTCAAGACAGGAGAGAAAACAGGAGAGGAAATTATTAAAGAAATCTTTCAAGACAATTTCCCAATAAACAATATTACTTTCTAAATTGAAGACACCCACCATTAAACATCCAACACAATGTCTGAAAATAGAACCACCGGATGGTATTATAATCATAAAATTTTAGAACACTGGGAACAGAAGTTTAAGTTTCAGAAAGTACAGATTTCATAAAAAATGATAAGTAAAACAGGGTTAGACTCCTCAAATCCAACACTAGAATATATAGTGCATTGCTCTAAAGATTTAAAGAGAAAAATACTTAACATTTTATCACTTTATATCCAACCAAAGTATTACAAAGCCTCAAAAACTTACCCTCATTTTCTCAAGAGAATATTGTACTATATAACCCTGTAAGATGATGAATAGATAAAAAAGAAGCTATGAGATTCAGGAATAAAATGCAACACAAAAGATACGTGATGAATCCTCAGAAAAACAGTGAAGGGAGATTTCATGATGAAAGGTTTGCAGCAGACCAAGAGAACAGACTAGAGTAAGGCAGAAACCTTCAAAAAGACTTCAAGAACACAGGAGTCATGGTCTAACTACTGTACAGATATTTTAACTGAAAATATATTAGGTGTTAAAAGTATACAAACAAAATCATGTTCTATGATAGTATGTTCATGACATTAAGTCTCTAACGTCATTAAGGTAATCAAGCCTTTTTTTGGAAATATCTTAAAATTTGTTAGCAGGGTGAATTCATGAGTGAAACAATGTAGTTATTTTAAATTATTTCAAAAAGATGTTTGCTAGTTACAGTTAGGACCCAGTTCACAGCAATCATCCAAGTACCTGAATGCACCAGACACTGAAATATTTATCCCGATTTTAATACAGTAGTTTCTTCAACATGTGTAGAAAGAATGTTTTATTCCTTTGTAGTAGTTTGAAGTTGCAAAATCATTTGAGAATTGAAAATGCAGGGCCGCACATAATAGATACTTAATAAACACTTGTTGAGATTGCTCTTTCTTTTCCAATCTATAAATAAATAAGAAGAGGAAAATAATGATCAAGTTACCTATATATTTTATAAATTATATAAAAAATACACAAATTATATAGATACATGCACATGCATTTGTATACATGCACACACATATACTCCAAAATATATTTCTTCTGGAGTTCTACATTAGTTTTTTATTTTATTTTAAAAATACATTTCATAATTTTAAGTCTAATTAAATTTCAAAAATATGCTTCTTAAAAATACTGGCTATGGAAAAATATTTAAAATAGTCTTTGCTTAGTTTTTAACAAAAACAATGATGTAAATATTTCTTAATAGTTGTTGTCATATGCAGACAGTATGAGAATTTCCCAAAGATTAACCTGTAGTGTTAAGAAAGACATCACCAAAAGAACTTTCAAATATATTAATTAACTTTAATAATCAAAATGACTAGTGAGAATTCACTATTTCTTAAGTAGGCGATAATCTGAAAAATATACAAAGACAAAGATGTCTTAAACACCTCCACTGAACATGGTGATGTATATCTATGTAATCCCAGAACTCTGGGAGGCTGAGGCAAGAGGATCACAACTGTAATCCATCTGAGCCCAACCTGGGCAACACAGTAAATTAGCAACCCCTTTCCAAATACCCCCATTTGATACTATGTCAAAAAAACATTTTTTAAAAACTGGGGTTCAAACCCCAATACCAAAGGAAGGTAAAAGCTTCCAAATATGTACAGTATTTTCAGGGGTTGCAAACCAAATGTTCATGGGTCGAATGATGAGGGTCATGGTAAAATGAAGAACCTGCCCACTCCAGAGAGTGTTTATCATGTGTGCTCAGACTCAGGTCACTAGATCATTCTTTTCCCATAAAGAGAATCTGGAAACTTCAGTTTTATATGAATTTTCCTCATCTAAAATTGTGGTAATAATTCTCTCTTTTTTTCAATTATTATATTAGATACTCCAAACATTTGTGTGTTGTAAATTCAGTTTTTATTAGGGGACTTGGTACATGTCCCACAAAACTGAGACCTAGATTTCCCTCCCCTTATGTAGCATAATATGCCATCTACAAAACCCTGTGCAGCATCAGTGGCTTTGTCTGTGTGTGACCAGGGATTCAAATGAATCAATGCATGCATACTGAACAACACTCAAGCCAGGCCTGTAGCAGGAACTGTGGTGGGATACAGAGGTATATCTATGTATAAATAATGTAAGCTTCTAATCTTTCTGCCTTTGTCTTCCAGACATACATGTATGACTCATCCACACTAGGACACTTTTGAGAAAGGAGACATCATTAATAATGATGCCAAGAACAAATGAGACTCTGGCAAGCAAACAAAGCTGCTCAGAAAGTAACAGGACCTGGTTTGTTTTAGTCTCCCCTCCACCCTCTAACCTCCCTACCCCAGGTCCAAGTCATCCAGGGAAAATCCTCCCTTGACGGTTTGATCCTCAGATCTGTAATAGAAAATCACTGGGCAAAGGGGTAAAAAGACAGAGAAGATTTGTCTTATCACAAGTATTAGATTTAGAATTCTTTCTTGGGGCTTTTTTCTGTGATTTCATTGCATATAAGATGGGAGAAGGGAAATAGGGAGGTGGTCGCAAAATTGCCAAAGACTGTTGCCTTTGTGTTACTTAAGAGAAGTAAAATACTTAAGTACTTGAGCCTATGTTTTTTAATGGACTTTTACCATCCTTTGAGACTAATACCACAGGTTTTATAAATACTGGATGGATAAGTATAAAGTATGGTTCTTGCAATCAAGGGGTGAAATTTTATTTTAGGAGAAAAAGATAAGCAAATAGTAAATATATATGGTACATGATTGATTGCTAAATTGCATAGTATAAACTATAAATCTGTAGGATTTGAGAAAGACCAAGCTGAACAATATGAATCAATCTCTTTCTCTTCTTACATACCTATTGTTCTAATTTCTTTTTTACAGAAAACCTGTGGAAAAGCAGAGAATTCGTGTGTTTCATGAATATAAGCTACTTCAATAGTACACAACGGCAATCCAAACAACCCCCACTAAGTTCTGATTAAGTAGGCAATTATTCATATAAAAAAGTACATGATGAGTCAAAATTACTATTGGTTTTCTTTGCTTATCACACAATTAAAAATAATACTTTAGGGTTTTTTTAGTTACGAATTGCACACCTTTTAATCAAAAATTAAGTGAAGTCAATTGTCAAAGACTCCCAGGAAATAGCAATGAGACAGAAGCCTGGCCTTCAACAACCTAGAAGGGCAAAGGTGTCAGACAAATCATGAATTTACTCCCTGCAGCAAAGATCTCGCCCAGCTCAGCATACTAAACCAAGCAGATTGTGAGCATGTGGCATATGTACAGTATACATAATTCATCCATATTTTAGACTCATGCACACAGAATGATTTGAAACTTTTCCTCATTTCTTCCTTCCTCCCAGGACACAACACAAACATTCAGATTCAGAGCTGGGAGTAGAGAGTTACGGGTAAAAGGGAAGAATATAAAAAAGGCACCTTAACACAAAACACTAAATTCATTCAATCATCAAATATTTTGTTCACATCAAGCATTCATAAGGACAGTACAATACATGCAGGCCATACAAATGCCCACATATTCACAAGGCTGTCCACAATCAAAACAAAGATCTTGCTAAAACAAGAAAATCTTCTTGTTAAGCTCTTTGTGTCACTTATGTTTATGTAAGAGATCTTAAAATATTACCATGACCATAAGCATAAGAAGCACCTTAGAAAAAAGGCTATGTAAAGACACAAATCATTATTACTATTACTGTCACAAAAAGCAGCACTTCTATTTTTTAAAGTCCACATTTAAGACTATTAAAATAAAATGCATTCTTTCTCCACTCTCCTCACTCCCCAAATCCCTACTCCATTAGATTGTCAACTACCTTTCACAAACCCTAGAGAGCCCATTTTCTTGTGACCTTTAATCAGTCCCCTCTGAGACACAATCCACTGCACAGAATTCTTTTCCGCTTGCCAAAGTTATCTTCTGGCCCTTCAATTTACCACTTTTAGTTTTCAATTCTCATCATGAACTTTTAAAATTAATTTCTCACCATTTTGGGAAAACATAATCTTCAGTACAGTGGAGCAGTTCTAAATTCCTGTGTGATCACTTACTAAATCTTGAAGCAAACTATCCTGTAATAAGTACCAATCTGCTCAGCTTGTGTAAAATTAAGACTATTCAATAGGATAATACTGACAAAGTTCCTGACAAATACTATACAGGATGCAAAAGTAATGGTAGCTATTCAAAAGAACATATAGAAAAGCAGTATTTGCTCAGGGGGAAAAAAAAGCTACTTTACAATCTTCTGCTAAAATGTGAAGGTCCTTAATCTAGGACCTTCCCTTCAACATTTAAAGGAGAGAGAAACTACCAGGTTTTTGACAAACACCAAAGGTTGCTCTGATTCTGATTAAAACTTACAAATCTAGAAAGGATTATAAGGTTTATTTCAGGATTTTTTTCATAATAGTCCTACCTTGTATTATCAAACAAAGCCATTCCAACTCCCTGACTTCTTACTTCAAATTAAAGTGTTTTTAATGTATTGCAAAGAGATAGCTCCTATATGTCCTTTCCCTGGTGAAGAGAAATAACAAATGCAAAGGTCTCTGTGCATGATTCAAAGCGATGCTTACCCAACACTGGGTAAAAATAAAAAAGTGCCCGGACAACTTTTAACCTAGTCAGTGAAATATGGCTATGGAAACTACTGTCACCAACCTAACCTAACCTAACCTTCTCTAACACAGCCTAGGCATCAAAGGCCATGTGAACATTGTGACTATAATGAAGGGCCATGAGCCAAACACAGGATCAGTGCTGCATTTCACCAGCTCCTACCTGGCTTTGGGGTCCCCTCTAATTTCTAACTACCCATATATCCTTTGATAGAATGCACTGACAACCTTATAAAGTTATTTTCCAACTTATAAACTACTTTTGTAACTTACAAACTGATCCAAACGCCAGCATTGTGCCACTGACTGACATTGGCCTCTTGGTATCCCCTATATCTTATAGAACTTAAATGTCTTTCTTGAAAGTATCAAGAGACTAACACATTAATGTCTAACATGCTGCAAGATCTCAGAAAAAAGTACTATTTAAAAGTATTTCCTTTTTTATGACTGGTAAAATAAATTTCTACTTTATTTCACAGTACTTACTATAAGCAATTTCAGATTTTATGACAGTTGTCAGTAAAATATAATTTGGACATTAAAGCGTATTTTTTCAAAATGAAACTATTAGTTTTCCTAGTTATATAAAATAACACACACCGTAAAAATTCAAACAATCCTGAAAAGTAAAAAGAAAAAATATAGATCATACATAACCTCAACAAAATACTGAGTATTGCAACTCTATGTATAATCATAGTTATTCACATACTTAATATGTAATTCACATACTTAATATTTCACAGTGATAAGGTCACATTTACTGTACCGATTTTTTTTTTTTTTTTGTACTGGGGATCAAACTCATGACCTTGCACTTGCCAGGCAGGCACTTATGCTGCTAAGCTAATTCCCCGGCTACTATACTGACTTTTTAATCTAATACGGTTACGGATCTTCAACAGCTATATGGTATTCCGTTACATGGACTATGCAAAATTAGCCAGTCACATAAAATTAAATATCTACAGTTTTTCCAGTTATTTATTGTACTGCAGTGAATCCTTTTACATAATGCTTTACGTAATGGTTTCATTATTTTTAAGAAAGGAAATTATTAGAACATATACATTATTAAAAATATAATAAATATATTAAAATTATGAAATATATGAAAATTATGAAAGACACTGTCAGTCTCTCTCTTAAAAAGCAGAATCAATTGAGTCTCCCAACAGTGTATAAGAATGCCCATTGCTCATAATTCATTATCACTTCTTTCATCTTTGCCAATGCAACAGAAACTACACCTATACTATTTTAATTACATTTCCTTGATTAATAGGAAAACAATCATTTGATGTCTTTATAGAACATTAGTATTTCTTTTGTGATATATCTGTTCCTAACTTGTAGCTATTTTGTCCTCTTCTTACAGCTTTGCAAATTGCCTAGCTTTTTGTTACTGATTTGTGAAACTTTGTTACAAAGTAGAGAATACATGTTTGTGTATATGTCATAAATAATAATTACCACTTTACCATTTGTATTTCAACTTTTTGATGTTGCTTTTTGAATAAAGCGTCTTTAAATCTTTAGTCAATCTATTGAATTCATGGGGTTTGGTGTCATACTTAGAAAGGCTTCCTCATTTCAATGTAATAAAGGTATTCATCTGACATATCTATGAATGTTTTGATTTTGAATTAAATATTTAATTGCTCTTAAATTATTTTGATATATAATGCAGAGAAATGAGTAAGCCTTTTATAAAATTCCTAGTTAGTGTCCTTAGTACTATTTATTAAAAAAATTTTATGCTTTTCTCTCACTGCAATTAGTGTGAATTATGATTAATCACATGATAAATCAAATATTACAGGTCTTTGAGAACACTATACTAAAACACTGATTTATATGTGTGCTTCTGTACTAATGTCATATTGTTTTATTTTACATATTTACATTATATTTTTACATGACAAAATCATGTAAAATATTACAAGATAGTAAATACCACAAATGCTTCCTATTTTGTGTTATTTTCCAAAACCAAAGAGACTAAAAAAATTCATCAACAATGAGGCAGAGTTGGGGATTTAGCTCCGTATCATAAGCACCTGCCTGGCAAGCGCAAGGCTGTGAGTTCGATTCCAACTACAAAGAAAAAAAAAAAAAAAAAAGGCAGATAAAGCCAACAAAAAAATACAAATGTTATTTACAGTTACTATTTTCACATTATCTAATTTTATGTTCATTCATTATGTCCATTATACAAAGTAATTATTGTTTCTGACTTAATTTTACATAGAGTTCAGATTTGTTCGAAGAATTGCCAATGATCATGTAATAACTGGTAGGCTAAAGCCTGAATTTTAAGACTCATGCTATTTTCATGATACTTATTTAAAAACAGAGCAATGAATGATACTTAAAACCCTAAAATTCCTCAATTTTAAATTAAACCTTTTTAATAAAATGTTTATGTGTGTGCACAGATAAAAGCATATGCATGTATATAAATTACATGTATAGACATATTATGCATGTATCATATATGCATATTGCCATGTACACATATGCTTTATACAACTAATACATATTTTATTAGAATGAAGAAAACATTTAAGCTGGCATTCTTTTTTTTGTCTTTTTGAGACAGAGTTTTGCTTGCAGTTCAGGCTGGCCTTGAGCTCACTTGTAGCCTACGCTGGTCTCAAACTTGCAATAATTCTCCTGCCTCAGCCTCCAGAGTGGCGGGATTATAGGCGTGAGCCACCACACAGGCTTAAACTGGCATTCTTGAAGACTTGACAGTTCCATAAATATTATAAACTCTTAACTATATAACACAAAAGCAATGAAATTTTTTTTAAAGTTTGTAAAACTGACAATTTTAAGCTTTGGTTTCTTAAATGTAGATTAAAAAGTTAAAATATTTTTTTTTTTTGGTCTTTTTCATTTTTATCGGTACCAGGGATCGAACTCACGACTGCCTGCTTGCAAGGCAGGCGCTTATGCTGCTAAGCTAAATCCTCAGCCCCTAAAATATGTTTTATCGTAAGAATTTTTCAGTAATATTGATTACTATTAGCTCACAAAAGATTGTTTGGGGTTTATCATAAAACAGGTACTACGATTGCACCACAAGAAGAACTCATAATCACTGACTATACCTGTGTGCCAAAAGTCCAGCCAAGTCCTGGGATTCACAATGGAAACAAATCACCACTTTTATATATAAAAGGCAAATGTCTTTTTCATGTAGGCCAGTCGAGAAGAAAAAAATTTGAAAGAATAGTGAGAGGTTTTTTTTTTTTTTTTGGAAGAGGTTTTATTAACAGATTCCTCAAATTTAAGCCACAACAGTAGCAGGAATACTAATTCACACTACGTAATAGCAATAATTCAAACAGCTATTGATCTCCTATCCTTTAGGAGCATACACATACAATAAATTACTGGAAATATTAGCTCATCTATTCATGCTATCAAACAAAGGATGGTATGCTTTTAAAAAAATGTACAAATGAAGCACAAATGATATTGTATTAATACCAAATAATTATACTGGCTTGCATCAGTTAAGTCCTGAGAACAATCAAGTTTTTAAAAACTCATTTCAGTTGAGGAAAGAGACAACTCTGGAGAAAGAGAAGAGACATAGCATGGTGGTGCTATTCTGATTAGAGGTCAGGAGGACTGGCAGGAAACACACAGAGAAAACAAGCAAGAAATCTGCGGCAGTGCTGCCAGCCAGAGGACCACCTTATTACCCAAGGCATCCGAACAACACGTCAAAAGAACCACTGAAGTAGCCAGCACCTCGCCTGAGGTGAAGGATGTCATCCCGTACTTTTCCTTAGGTAGCTGGATGCATCCTTTCAACGCATGATTAAATCAATAGCAGGCTTATGCTCACTGCAAAACAGCTTTGATACCTTGGAAATAAGTAAGCTTTTAAGTACTGAAAAGTGAAAAAAAAACATACAAACAAAAATAGAAATGAAATAAGTGTTCTTTTCTCTAAAGATAAGCAAAAAAGAAAGGCGACTTCTGAAAATTGCTTTCCACAATAGCAAACATAAATATATAAAAATAAATCTGGTTCATGCACTATACAACAATAAATCAGTATGCACAAATAAGTAATTCTGCAAGAAATTCATTTTAATTTTTCCTATACCACTCAAAAAATTCAATCAAAAAAAGGATATCTCAAAAACACAATTCACTGTGAAAAAACACAATTCACTGAGAAAGTGAAATGTCTAAAAACAACACTTCTGTACAATAAAAATAAACATAAAGAATATTTTCTTTTCCAACATGTTAGGAAATTTTTTAAAACTAAAAGTTTTATTTACTTGCCAAGATTAAGGAGAGTTTTTCCATGACATTGTGAGATTTTCCTTTTGTTTGTTTTTGGTACCAGGCATCAAACTCACAACCTCACGCTTGCCAGCGGCCAGGCAGGCGCTTGTGCCACTGAGTTATATTCCTGGCCTTCCACGACATTTTGGTCAGAGCATGACAATTTTGGAAGTGAGACTGACACTTTTATCTTCAAACATTTATAATAAATATAATCACTACCTGATTCATAAATTTGAGATTAATAGTGCTACTACACCACAAATACATGGTTTATAATAAACACATACCAGGTTTTTGTGGCTTTAAAATATTTTAACAAATTTTCTATTACCAAAAAAAATACTATTAGCCTAGAAATAAATTTACAAAATAAATGGATAATTTTATTCTTTGCTCATTTTAGATTATTAGAAACATTTTTCCTCATTTTAAATATCTTTCAGTTTACTATCATGATAGTGATTTAGGAACAATATTCTTGTGTATAACTTTCACTAACAAGATTAAGATAAAAATATTCCTTTTTTAAAGGCTACAAATACAAAAATTAAACTGACAGTTAAAGCAAAGACAAAGAAGAATACCAAGTTGAACTAAAATATCAGGCATGAGAAATATATTTATATTACTAAATTAATGAATATATTAAGTATATTAAAAACAAATCAAATGGCAACTTGTAAATACATTTATGTTTTTATATGATGAAAGCTTAGAGCTACTCAAGTTACTGCAATTAGACTGTTGACACAGAATTTTGAGTGTGGTGCCCTCTGCTGGGTTTTCTAGTCACAAACTCAACCCAATAACCACAATTTGTGTAAAAACAACAACAAAAAAAATCAAACTTTTGAGGCATCAAGTGAAAAATCATTTGTCAATCCTTGCCTATTTTATACCTAAGATTATATAAAAGTTATAAACAAATTGTATTTGTTGGAACAGGACTTAACCAACTTATTATGTTGAAATATCAAATCGATTTTTCTTTTAAAATAAAAAGAAAATACAAACCAGTGTGAGGGTGCACACCTCTAATCCCAGCTCTGTGGGAAGCTAAGGCAGGAGGATCACAAGCTCATGCAACACCTGTGCAACTTAGTAAGATCCTGTAGCTCAGTGCCAAGGCCCTGGGTTTAATCCCCAGTACCAAGAAAAAAAAGGAATAAAAAGAAAGCTTACACCAAACATGTTTTAATGAGTCTTACTTCTGTTACCACTTCTAAAACTTGACAAGATACTCAGGTTTTTAAGACATACATTGCAATAAACTATTTTTGTAATTTTATCTAATTACTTGTTAGTTCAATCAAGTTATTTTAAAACATCAAAATAACGGTATTTTCATTGAAACTTATTTTCAATTAAATAAAAACAAAATTGTGCATATTATTATGTTTCATTAGGAAAACCAGAAATTTAATAGGGACTCATGATCAGTGGTAATTAATAAACACCTTCCAAGGGTCAGGGATTTAGCTCAGCCGGGTAAGCACCTGACTGGCAAGCAGGAGGTTGTGAGTTTGATCCCCAGTACCAAAAAATAAAAAAATAAATAACATCTTTCATTTACTGACTTTCAACTAAGAAGAATGCAGGTGCTGCATACGTTCTATACATTATATACCATCTCGAGAAATAAAAACCACTGACGCTCACAAACATTATTTAAATTGCTCAAGATGAAGCTCAGAGCCAGGATTGAAATGTAAATGGGTCATATTCCAAAACCTAAAATAATCCTTAACCAATTTCATTCAGTTTCTTCTTCCACTACTGCAACAATGTCTGAGTCCCTAGGCACAGATGATGAGAATGTTAGAGAAGGGGAAGATGATTATGCATCTGTACAGTAACAATTTAGACCTTTAGCAATGTATTTTTAGTTTATATAATGCTGCCAACTAGTGGCGCTATTTCATACTGAGTCATAAGGAACAATACTTGATTTTTTTTTTTTTTTTAACATTATTGAGTCAAAATTCTCCATTTCCCTTCCGGGAAATATTCTGAAATTCTATATGCCTGTGGATGACTTCATGACATTTAACCTTATCCCAGCCTGAGGACTGTCTTCTCAACCAGGATCAGCACTCCCTACCCAGTCCTTGCCTAGGCCCCAGTGAAAACATAACTCTGCCTAAATGGGAAAGAATTCAGTAAATGCCGAGATGCAGAGACTAAAATGTATACCTATTTATGCCCATGAAAGAGAAGCCTACCTTAAATACTGTAGAATGACTTTAGGATACTTACAGATTCTTTAGGACAAAATACAACTTTTCTACACAAACAATGTAAGTCAATAATACAGCACTAGACCCTGGACTCAATTTCCAATACCATTAAGAGGAGGAGTGGGCAGGGCCAGGAGGGGAAGGGGAGGAAGAAATGCTTTCCATGATATGGACATAACAGAAAAATTATTGTCTACGTAATACTGGGCCTTTTTCTATGGAAGATGTCTATATTTGACAAAGCGGTACTATTAGTAAAGTATGTTTGGACAATAATTATAAGTTTTACTTGACAAAAACTATAAGTATACTTTTACATTTAAAATGGTCACATTTCACTAATAATTCACTATCTTAAATATACAACAAACACTAAATAGCAGAGAACTCTCATGGTTTTTAATCAGTCACATAAAGATATTCTTGACTGATTTTTTCATAGTATGACATTATTTTAGAATTATTTAAGTGATTCAGTGAAGAAATGTGTCACCATTTAATCAGTTACAATATATTGTACAGCACTGTACTATTTCATGAAACAAGACACTGTGGTATAGGTGTATCAGCATCATGGAAAACATGTTCTGGATTGACTCTGTAGTCAAAGTGCACAGCAGCAGGGACTTGGATTGAAAGTACCAAAAACACAGTAATAAAAGGAACAGATCCTCTGCTGGATGAACTTTGTGACTTTCATTGTCACAATGAAAACAAGAAACAAAAAGGACAGTACTGGAGAGTCCAGTGATGCTTCTGACCGACATTCTCTGTGTGTGTGTCTGGTGTGTGTGTGTGTGTGTGTGTGTGTGTGCCTTTTCCTCTGTCTCTCTCACACACACACACCTGCACAAGGTGAAAAGTGGCACAGCTCATTTATTACTCATTTTATACACGGTTTAATTTGCAACTAAAGAAAATAGAAGTCTCTGCTTTATATCTATGTATACCTTCATATACATAGATATACATAGTAAGTATAATAAACATTGTGAAAAAAACAGGTTAGTTTTTTAAAACATGAAATATATTTCTGTAGAGGGAGTATATAACTTACAAATATTTCCTGTATTGTCAAAGCTGGTAAGGACATCTTCAACATTCAAGGACTCACTATTATGCCTACAAAGGAATAAAATATTTTTATTAATGATTCTAAAATAGTAATAATATATATAGTTTTTTTAGTACCAACAGTTGAACTCAGAACCTTGTGCTTGCCAGGCAGAAACTGTGCCGCTGAGCTAAATCCCCAGCCCTATACAGTTTTTTTTTAAAGCTGTGGCTACATTATGATACAACCAGTATGAATAAATCTTCTGTGATACATATTTTAAAATATTTCCTGCCCACTAGAGGGAGAAGAAAAAATATCACAAGTCTTTAGAATACTTAATGCAATAACAATTCTTGATTAATCAACATCTTAAATTTTTTTTTAAAAACCACTGTTGTTTTAGTTACCAAAAGATTAAGTTCTTAACTTTACAGAGCAACTCCCTCTCAAAGAAAACATACTAAGCTGAGAGATTCTTAGCATCAAAAGAAATGATAACCTCCAGAGCCACATTCAATGATTAGTTCCCTCAAAGACAGCACAACAAATTCAGACCTTCAATCACTAAGAAACTCAGCAGACCCTTCAGGTCTGCCTATTCTATCCACAAATAGTTTTAAATGTCAGTGGACAAAGTTTTTGTAGAATTCATGGACCCAAAGGTCAATAGTTCAGAGTCACATTTCCATTAGAGATTGGTGCTGATCTATCTACAAACTTCTACATTCTCCTTCATAAAATTTACAGCTAAATAGGATGTTTTAATAGTTTATAATATTTATTACTTGTAAAATGTATCAATACCAGTTTAACTTTATCATTAAAACACATCATAAATAATATATAGTTTTGTGAACTAAATTAAGTCCCCTCAAAAATTCATGTTTAAATCCTAATTCCAGTGGCTCACAATGTAACTCTACTTGGAGACTAGCTCTTGAAAAGGTAATTAAGTAAACCAGGCTCATTAGGATATCCTTAATCCAATATAACTGGCTTAAGAAGAGATTAGAACATATATAGCCATAGTGAATGTGCGTGTGGAAATTATCATTAAGGACATTCTCTCCCTCTCTCACAAACACACACACACACACACACACACACACACACACACACACGCACGCACAAAATCAGGATGAAATAACTATCTGAAACCTGAGATAGAAGAAGAAACAAGGGGTTGCGGATATATTTCAATGGCACAAGCGCCTGCCTGGCAAGTGCGAGGTTATGAGTTTGATCCCTGGTACCAAAAAAAAAGTAGAAAAAGAGAGTAAACAGTTTGCATAGTTAAATTTTATTTCTAAAATTGGAATACTACAAGTGAAATGTATATTTTAAGAATTAAAAGCTCTATTCAAAATAAAAGGGCTGGCTCAGGGGCACAGTACCTGCCTACAAGCTTGAGGTCCAGAGTTCAATCCCAGGTACCAAAAAAAAGTGAGGCTTGCACAGCCACAAAGCAGAACTTGTCATTCTTTTTATTGGTACATGTGGGCAGGACACACTGTTTACAGTCCCTATGTGGAGTTCGCACATCACAGAACACATCTTAAATCCTTTTTTCATACCCTTCCCTCCCCTCCTGCTTCCCTCTTTCATCTGTTGATCTCCTTCCCATCTGAGAAGCTCTATCTCCGTACTTCCTATTATCTAGCTTTTATTTTACTCTTTATATTTTCAGTTTCTCATATAAGAGAAACGATGTGATATTGAAGCTCGTGCATCTGATTTAGTCACTAACACTTTGGTCTCAACGTGCATCCTGTTTCCTACAAACAACTCATTTGGATTGTTTTCAAATGAGTACGACTTCATGTGTAAACAGTTTCTTTACACAGTCATCGATTGTTAGACATAGAAACTGCATGCAAGATTTAGCTATTATTTCTCAATAG
The DNA here is from genome assembly GCF_034190915.1 of Cavia porcellus. NCBI lineage: Eukaryota > Metazoa > Chordata > Mammalia > Rodentia > Caviidae > Cavia > Cavia porcellus. The sequence goes on from NW_026947484.1 coordinate 214,479,687, forward strand.
TAGTATTTCATAAAGCAAAGAAAGTAGAGCATTTTTTCCTTTTTTTCCTTTTCTCGTTAAGTCTCCACCAGGTAGGGCCTGAACTTCAGGACTCTCCTGCCTCAGTTCCCCAGAGTGCTGGGATTAAAGGTATGAGCCACTACACCCACCTTATTCTATGATATTTTTAAATACGGTAATGGGTAAACAAACAGTAAACCTAATCCTACAACTCTAAAATACTTACAAAAATGAAAACCAATTGTGAAATTATTGGAGTTTATAAACACTGAAAGATAGCATCTCATGAAAGTATATCAACAATCATTGTCTTCAGTAGTTTAAGAAATAGTGTTAAATACAGGAAAACTGCCATCAGTACAGTTTGGTAAAGATTCAATTTCATTACTTGGCTTCCTTTTGCTGGTTCCAAACTTACAGATGTTCTCTGTACAGTAAATCACCAAAATATTTTATTCAAGTGTCTACTCTGTTAGATCCTATTGATCCTTAATCTTCCCATTATTTAGCTATCTTGTCTAGACTAAGGGATTAAATAGTAATACCTACTAGGAAGGGACTTTTATACTTAATTCCTTACAAACTTTAGTCTTAGCTTATACTGTTAACTATGTTACATTAAAATGACAACTTTCTGCCAATATATCTGAAGTATAAAAGTTTATTCTTTTCTCTCAGAAAAGCCTAAAAAATTCTTTCCCAAGACTTTAATTATCAATAGCCACATTATTCTTCCCTAAAGCCAAAAAATTATTTGTTTACCTGTACCTAAAGATACCCTAGAACTGTGAGTCTTTTAATTTCTTCCCAAGAATGACCAATGGAGCAACCACTGAGGAAAAAATCATTAGGGCAGTTAATTATTTAAAAAGAAAAATAAAACTAAAAAGCTACTAAAAGAAAAATGAATCAAGAAGTGAAAACTACAGGTTAAAAGTAAGGCAAAACCAAGCACATCGTCAATCAGACAACAAAGAAAAAATAGACAAGGTGGACATCATCAAAATTAAAAACTTTTGCATATCAAAGGATATTACAAAGAAAGTGAAAAAAACCCACAGAATAGATTTGTACATCCCATGTCTAGAAAGGGCCTAGTATCTAAAATACATTTTTAGGCTCCTCAAAATAGCTAATAGAAAGGATTTTTAATATTACCAACATAAATAATATCTCATGACAGATATGCTATTTAGCCTGATCTGATCATTACAGTGTGTACTGAAATTATCAATGCACCCCAGAAATACACACAACTGTATATAAATACAACTGTATGTATTAAATACATACAAAAAAGTATCATTTTTAAATATTTTTTAAAATTCTCACAAGTTCATAGCAAAAAAGTTAAATAACTCAATTTTAAAATGAGCAAAAGATGTGGGTATAAAGACCACATGAAAAGATACTCAACATTATCTGTCATGAGGAGAATGCAGAGTGAAACTGCAATGAAATATCACTTTATCTCCTCTAAAATGTCTATAACTTTTTTTAAAAAGAGTAAAAATGCATGGGCCAGGGATTTAGCTCAGTAGCATAAGCACCTGCTTGGCAAGCATAAGGTTGTGAGTTCAATGCCCAATACCACAAAAAAAAAAAAAAAAAAAAAAAAAAAGACCACGGATTTAGCTCAGCAGCTCAAGCACTTGCCTGGTAAGTATGAGGTTGTGAGTTTGATCCCTGGTACCAAAAAAAATTTAAAAATAAAAAAAAAGTAAAAACACAGCAAGTGCTGACAAGCATTGGAGATAAACTGGAACCATCACATATTCCTAGGAAAAATGTACAGCCTTGGTGGAAAACATTTTGGCAATCCTGAAAAAGTAAAACATAAGGTAACAACATTACCTGGCAATTTCTTTTTCTTTTTCTTTTCTTTTTGTCTTTTTGCTTTTTATCGGTACTGGGGATTGAACTCATAACTGCCTGCTTTACAAGGCAGGCGCTTATGCCGCTGAGCTAAATCCCCAGCCCCGGCAATTTCATACTTCAGTACCTAGCAAGAGAATTAAAAGCATATATCCATACAAAAAGTTGTCCGTGAATGTTCACAAAGGTCAAAAAGTAGAAACAACCAGATGTGCATCAACTTATGAATGGGTACAGCAAAAAAAAAATGGTATCATCCACACAGTGAGATATTACTAAGCCATAAAAAATGACATATTGATGCATGGTACAATATAAACGAATCTGATTAAAACATTATTCCAAGTATAAGGCAGCCATAAAAGCCACATATTGTATTATTCCATTTATATGAAATGTCCAAAACAAACAAACTCATATAGAAATTGAAACTGAGAGGTGAAAAAAACCAAGAAGTTACTGGTAATGTGTATGGGTTTTCTTTTGGCATTCATGAAAAGTTCCAGGATTAAATAATGGCGATGATTCACAACATGGTGAATACACTTGAAAAACACTGAACAGTATACTTTAAAATGCCTCTTTTAAAAAGTGTTGAATTTTACAGTCTGTCATCTTAATTAGGAAATTGATTTGAAAAAACAGAAAACGAAAGCCACAGAGTGAAATAGATCATTAAATCCTACTGAAAAAGATTAGAAGATTTACAGAGAAAAATTTTAAATTTTTCTACTTTACATGTGACTGGCTTTGAAGGTTTTTACAAAAAAAAAAGTGGCTGAAAACTTTTTTCAGTGTTATAGTAATAGGAAAGTAGTAGATGTCTTTTACATGTAATATAGGAAAATCTGAAATTTTTCAGGGAAACATTACTATTTACTGAGACTTCAGGCATATTTATCTATAAGTTAATCATATAAACAGTAATACAGACTAGAAGTACTTCATTGCAAGGTTTTTAAAATCTTATTTGCAAAACACAGCATTAAAAAACCTAATGACATTTGTAAACTGCAGATCATTAAGAGACTGACTCAAAGAATAGTCATCCTAAAACGACCTATGAAATATTCAAACACGGTTTGTTCACTAGGAAGAAACTTAGAGAAGTAAACTTATAAATGACCTTATTTTAAGTCAATTAGACTGTCATGTTCTTTAGAACTTCAATTTGGAAAGAAGTATAGAATGCCATCCCTTTTCAATTCCCAATGGAAATATGTTGTAATTCACACTACAATTTTTAAATAAAAGAGCTTTCAGCCTTAATAATGAAAATGATAATTTCAGAAATATATAATGTTCAATAAGCAATATGCAAATAAAATGCTAAAGTTATTTGTATAATTTCACAGTGAATTAAAAGGTTGCACAGGATACTCTTTTATTTCTTCAGTAGTGTGACAAAGATACACTTTTCAAAATGGTAGTATATATTAAGTAAATTAACTTTTCTCCACTTATTGGATAAAGACTTGGGGCCACATCTCACGAATAAGAATAGTGCCCAAATCACTGAATGATTGAAATTCATGAATTTAAGAGATTCCCCATGTTTTCCTAAACAATGTCTTGTGACACAAAATACTTCTTTAAAGAAATAAACATTATTGCTAAACAAAGGAAGCCACTGAAATCAGTGCATAATTCAGTTTTGTCATGTCTTTCAAAGAAATAGAACATGATGAAAAAATAAGCTAATACTCTAAACAAGTTCCAATATGGTATACTTTAAAACACTGAATTTTCCTTTGCATACATGGAAGAAAGAAAAAGATATACATTAAACAGTCATTAATATACGAGATTTTAAAAGTAGAAAATATATGAAAAATAGATTTTAAAACATAATTACAATGTACAGTGGTTTTCTAAAGCAAATTAAAGATAGTCATGCACTTATTAGTATTTGGAAGATCTTGACATCTTATAATTTCACTGATGTTTTCGCATGGTCTTGGTATCAATTTAAAATTTTCTAAAACCTCTATTACATGGAAATAATGGAGTTAAAAGAAAGAAAAGTATGAAAGACAGTGCAGGCAGTAAAAATTTTTTTTCTACTTGAAAAAGAAACCTAGAAAACTAAGTTATAATTAGCCTGTGTCTATTACCTAAGTTGAATGAATATACAATTGAGTTTTCTGCACACACTAGATGCATATTTTACCGACCCTATAAAGTTTCCTATAAAAAGAACAAAAGCTGTTTTAATAGTCACCACCTAATAATGTCACACCTAATAATAATAAAATAAATTTTTAAGTATAAATCAGTACTCATATTTGCTCAGTTGCCCGACTCGCCAAGCTTTCAACAGACATCTATAATATATCACACTTACAGAGTGCCATCCACCTAATTTTACAGGCCATTCCCATCGCTAGTTTTTACTTATTAAGCACTCACTAAATTATTTATTTACATATTAAGCACATACTAACTTCCATGGAGTGATGGTTTGTCTTCTCTTTTCCCTAGAGAAGCAACACATAATCTCATTTCAGTACATTTATTACACTAAACAGCTCCTAGGACAAGCCAAAAGTTTAAGAGTGCTAGCTTTCTAACTTAACAGTTACCATAACAACAGAAGTCTTATTCAAAAACAGCAGACACCAGCTCTCTCAGCTTGTTATATATATACCTGAAACATGTATATATTTAATGAGTAACTCATATACATCTATGGCTCTAAATGTGAGAGCATTTAAAGCTTCCCAAATATATAAATTCCCACTACAGTTAAATTAACTTGAAATATGGACTTTGAGGACAATTTCTAGTATCTACACAGTGAACTTTATAAAAAAAAAAAATAAAGTTTTAGCTTACCAGGTTAGCTTATAGAGGTTAGTTTACTAGAACAGCTTATTTTATTCTTAATAGGAGATTTTTAGTATAAACATCTTCTAGTCTACCTTAGATTTTTATATATGCTTCTACCTAATAGCAACAGTCCAAAAAGTTCTAAGAAATAAAGCACCAGAAAAACAGTACTCTGTAAAGGACTAAAGTAAGAACCATACCCTGGATTTTAGTTTCCTAACTCTCAATGTTTTGAATAGAGTTGACCATCCTGATACATAGGAATGATAACAGAGGTTCATAAACTAACTTTTACATTGTGCATTCTTTTGCTTCTGATGAAAAAATCACTAAGAAAAGTTCTTTATTTTTCATTTTAAGTGTTGGCATAAAAGGCTAATAGAAAATAATGGTCCAATTTTAAATTAGACTTGTTCATATAGCTTGTAATAACATAATCAAGACATAACTGTGTACTTTTAATTCACAAACATCTCATAGTCATCCTCTTTGAATATGTATTTTGAGTCTCATAAAACCTGATTGTCTCATGAGAGGCAGGATAGTATAGAAGTTGAACATGTAGGCTATGTTATCATTGTACAAGATGTTATCAGTGCAGATAACTGGATGAGGGCTAAATACAAGCTACTGCACTAATTTTGCAACTATGTGTAAGTCTATAATTATGTACTTAAAAATAAAAGTGCTTCAAAAGTACAGGTTATAGAACCAGATCACCTGTGTTTGAATACAGGCACAATTACTCACTGACTATGTGACCTCAACCAATTAATCCATAAATCTATGCTTCACTTTGTTCCTCTATAAAATGAACAGCAGCATTTACCTCTAAGGCTGTGATGTGGATTAAAGATTTATAAACATATGGAAACATTCACCACAGTGCTATCACACCGGCATAAATCATCAACCATTATTCATGTTTCTAGGATTACTTTAAAATTTAAGTTTACCTTTAGCCCTAGAATTCTGTAGGTTTAAGGTACTGGTATTTTTGCCCTACTAATGTGGAAAAATACTACCTAGAATGCAAAAAGATAGAAAATCTTGGCTCAAAAACTTGTCTTTTCTTCATAACCTAGGACTCAGTGACATATTTGTGTAAGGTAATTGTACTTACTCATTCAAAAATGAGTACATCACAAAGAACCACACTGCAGGTGACAAGTCTCAGCTTAGAGTCTAGACTTGATAATACTACATTATGATCACGTAGATGACTTGGCCTTATTTGGGAAGATCTCACTGGCGTAAGATTTTGCATTTTCCCTAGCCACTCTTACTTACCAAGGCCTTGAACGTCAGGAAACTCCTGCTGCAACTTACACATGCTGCACTTTATCGCCAGCCGGTACAGAAGAAAAGCTTTAAACTTTGTATCTGAAAACTCTTACTGAGTCACTGTTTTGCCTTCTTTTTCATTTCCTCACATACATTATTTCCCAACTGCTTTATCATCTTTGTTTCTAGTTCCCAGAGTTACTGTAAGGATTATGTGAAATAAACCACCACATCAAAGCAGCTGTCCAGAGCAAATATTAATGCACCTTTTTCCTTTCATAACCAACGACTAAATCAATCAATCTCCATCACCGTGCAATGCGAAGGAGGCATTCAAATGAGAATTTCATAAAGCAAACTCTCAAATCCCTAAATTTGTCTTTATTCAATGTTTTTCAATGAAACAAATACTATGTTACCAGATCCTGGCTGTTCTTTCCTGCCCCATCCCAGTTGATTTCATTCGAATTGCAAAATTTTAACTATTATAGTGTATTTTAAAACAGATATTGTAAACTAAAATAATTCAAGAAACATATATCATAAATAGATATCCTACATGAAAAACTTTTTCTTAAAACTGTTTCTAGCCTCATCTAAGCCTTATCCAGTCATAGCTCCACTGGAAATGTTTCTGGTCTACGGCCATACTTGTATAAGAGACAAATAGTTTTGAAAAAATTGTAACTAGAATAATGGTTACCTTAAGAAGATTTTATATTCAGGATAGAAGACACTTGTGTATTGGATCCATCCTCCAGCCTCTTCCTTAGTCGCCCTTTTTTTGGCTTCTGTTACTGAAAACAGATTAAATGACTCAAACCTTCTTATAGATACATGTCGCAGACAATCATCGAGGTGTTTCTGCTTCAGAACCTTTGAAATAAAATCAAACATTTTGGTTATATAAGCATATAGCTAAGTGTTCAAAATTTAAGTGGTGGGGCTGGGGATTTAGCTCAGTGGCATAAGCGCCTGCCTTGCAAGCAGGCAGTTGTGAGTTCGATCCCTGGTACAGGTAAAAAAAAAAAAAGACCAAAATTTAAGTGGTAAGGAGACTTTCACTTCCAATAATGGTAGATTAAACCATTCATAACAACCTCCTACTGAACACAATGACACAAAATATTTTAAAACATACTTGAAGACATCAGAAGGCAAGGAAGATGACAGCAAAGATTTATCAGCATATATATATGGAATATATATAATGAGTATATATATATATATTTATATATTATATTCATTCCAGTACTGGAGATAGAAAACAGGGGTACATTACCATTCCTAAAGAGCTACATCCCCCAATTCCTTTTTATTTTTTATCTTGAGACAAAGTCTTTCTAAGAATGCCCAGAATGGTCTCCAATTTAAGATCCTCCTGCCTGAGCCTCCAAGTAGACAGGATTATAGGCAAGCACAAACTCCTCAGTTTACCAGTCTAATATGTCAAAAATGAGATAAGCCTAGAGAAGGGAGCCTGGTTTTTGTAATCATATTTCTCTTGATGATATCTGTCAATTCCAGAAGAAAAATGGAGAAGATAAGCAAAACCTTTAATGGACTGAGGAGACAGAAGGTAAAAGTTGTATTTCAAATTTACCCAAGCAGAGGCAGGTATTGCATTTTCCTGAGTGTTTTAATCAATCACATGAACAGTTTTGTTGGTGTCATCTTGAAAATTAGTTTTTTAAGTGTGGGAGAAAGAAGAGATTGCTTTAATATTGGTGAGATTAATGAAAAATCCCAGTAACTCTTGATCTAAATGAAAGTATAGTATAAAGTAATGATGTACTCCACTTTTTAAAACTATATTTTTAAGAAACTATATTTCCTACTAGATGTGTGTACATTTTCAATAAATATGATCTACTTGAACAAAGACCATCTTGGAGAAATGTCAGGAATTCTACAAGATAAGCCTGGAAGATCCCATACACAAGAAAACTATAAAAAATTATATTTATGTCAAAGGGATTTAGGAGCCAATTTGATGTAAAATGCAGAAGAAATGGACAGATTTCTAAATTCATATGAATTACCAAAACTGAATCAAGAAGATATAAAAACCCTAAATAAATCAATGAAACTGAAGATATAATTAAAAACTTACCAAGACAGAAAAAGGCCCTGATAGATTCATTGCTGAATTCGACAAGAAATTTAGAGAAGACTTAATAGTACTACTTGCCAAACTCTTTAATGAAACTGAAAGAGATGCCATACTCCCAAATGCATTTCTGGAGTAAATATTACCCTGATACCAAAATCAGAAAAGGACCCAACTAAGAAAGAGAACTACAAGCTAATCTCCCTAATGAACACAGATGCAAAAATCTGCAATAAGATACTAGTAAACAAAACGCAGCAAATCATCAAGAAGCTTATACTATGATGAAGTTGGATTTATCCCAGCGATTCAGGAATGGTTCAATATATGTAATTCAATAAAGAAAATACACCATACTAACACAGCTGAGGACAAAAACCATATGATCATCTCAGTAGTTGCAGAAAAAGCATTTGACAAAGTTCAGAACCTAATCATGATAAAAAAAAAAAAACCTCCAGAACACTGGAATGGATGGTTTTTATATCAATCTGATAAAAACTATCTATGAAAAACCAAAAGCAAACATGGTACCAAATGGACAAAAACCAGAAAGCTTTCACTGTAAAATCAGAAACAAGACAAGGATGTTGAAAGATAATTAATTTTTAAAAAAGAAAAACAATCATACAAATTAATTAATTTAAAAAAAAAAAAAAAACAAGGATGGGGGCTGGAGATTTAGCTCAGCGGCATAAGCACCTGCCTTGCAAGCAGGCGGTCATGAGTTCGATCTCTGGTACCAATAAAAAGAAAAAAAAAAAAAAAAAAAACAAGGATGTCCACTGTCTCCATTCTTATTCAACAGTGCTGAAAATTTTAGCCACAGCACTTAGATAAGAAAAACAAATAAAGAGAATGATAGGAAAGGAAGAAGTTAAACCATCATTATTTACAAAAGACATGATAATACGCTACATAGAAGACCCCAAAAACTCCACTAAAAACCTGCTAGATTTAATAAGCAAATTCAGTAGCATAGCTGGATACGAAGTCAGCGCTCAAAAATCAATAACATTCCTGTACACAAACAACAACTTCACAAGAAAGCAATTAAGGAAACAACACCTTTCACAACAGCATCCAAAAAAATGAAATACCTAAGAAACACTCTACCAAAAGATGTAAAAACCTCTACACTGAAAACTATAGTACTCTGAAAAAGGAGACTGGAGAGAATATGATAAAATAGAAAGACATCCCTTGCTATTAGGTAGGAAGAACCAACATAGTGAAAAATAGCTATACTTACAAAACTCATACAGATTTAATGGAATTTCAATCAAAATTCCAATAGCATATCTCATAGAATTAGAGCAAACAATCCTAAATCCTAAAATTCATTTGGAACTAGAAGAGACCTACAATAGCAACGGCAATCCTGGGCAACAAAGGTAAGAGAGGGCTATCACAAGCCCATTGAAATTGTAATATAAAGCATGGTACTGGCAAAAAAAAAAAAAAAGAAAAGAAAAAAGAAAAACAGACCAGAAGATCAATGGAACAGATTAGAAGATGTAAAAACAACTCTAGACATAGTCAACTTATCTTTGACAAAGGTGCCAAGCACATTAACTGGAAAAAGATAGGTTCTTTAATAAATGGTGCTGGAAAAACTGACTTTGCACATGCCAAAGATTTAAATTCGATGCGTATCTTTTGTCATACACTAAACTAAATTTGTAATGGATCAAAGATCTAAATATTAAAACAGAAATATTAAATCTGCTGGAAGACAGAATGCATAAAACTCGTGAAGATACTGGTATAGGCAAAGACTTTAAGAATAAAACCTCAATCAACATGAACTATTACAAATAATCAACAATTGGGATCTCATTTTATTAAAAAGATTTTACACAGCAAGAAAAACCACCAACAGAGTGAAGAGATAACCCACAACATGGGAAAAAAAATGTTTGGCCAGCTGTTCCTCAAAGGAGAACATATAAAGAATTCAAAAAAATCAGACCTCCCAAATTTAAAGACCTAATCCAAAACTGCACATCTAAGATGAATACACACTTCTCAGATGAAGAAATACAAACAGCAAATAAATATATGAAAGAATGTTCAACATCACTGGTCATTCGGGAGATGCACATTAAAACAACATTGAGATTCTATCTCACCCCAGAAAGAATGCCTATCATCAAGAAATCAACCAATAACCAATGCTAGAAGGGATAAGGGGAAGATGGAACCCTTCTCCACTGCTGGTGGGAGTATAGGGTTGGTATAGCCACTGTGAAAATCACTGTGGAGATTTCTCAAAAAATTAGGATTGGAAGTCCCATTTGATACAGCTATTCCTCTTCTTAGTATTTCCCAGAAGAATTAAAACCCTGTACCACAGTGATGTATGTGCACCCATGTGTAATAGCAGCACAATCTGTGACAATTAGATCTTGGAAACAACCCAAATGCCCATCAACCAAGGAATGGATAAAGAAGATGTGGGGGTTTTGTTAATACAACGGAGTATTACTCAGCAATAAAGAAGAGTAAACTGGAGACTTTTATAGGTAAATAAATGCAACTTGAGATCATACTCATAAGTGAACTAAATCAGACTCACATGCTATAAACATCTTATTGTCTCCCTAGTGTGAGAAGTTGGAAAAGTAAAAAAGATCGAAAATATACAATAGATATTTTAAAATAGAAAGAAACTGTTCAAAAGGAAAGAGAAACTTGGATGGGGGAAAGGAAAAAGCAGGAAAGCAAAAGCAAAAAAAAAAAAAAAAAAAAAAAAAAAAAATATATATATATATATATATATATATATACAGAAAAAAATAGTTAAAATAGTTAAACTACTAATTTCTCTTGTTCCTGAAAAGAAAGATTTGTGCTAATATTGTTTGAACAGTTAAATACTTATATCTTGTACTCTGAGTAACTAATTTAAACTTTTTTTTTTTTTTTTGGTACTAGAAATTGAACTCAGGACCTTGAGCTTGCCAGGGAGGCAACAAGCCACTGAGCTATTTCACGGCCTGAGTAAGTAATTAAAGATAACAATATACAATGTATTAACTGAAAGGTTCTTGCCCTAGTACAAATTATTGTACAGCTGTGGCAATGTTCTAACATGCCCGAAGGCCAAAGCGGGAACGCATGCCCTGATGGCCACTTCCTCCTTCTTCCCCTTCGGCCCAAACTGTTACTTTCCCATTTGTGTGCAAAGAAAATTCCAATCAGTTCCTTGCAGGACATCAATGCCCGCCCCATGTGCCACCTCCAATCAGAGGTCATATAACCTCCTGCCCGTGAGAAAGCCAAACCCCTGTGGGTTGTGGACTCTCTCCTCTCTGCGTCCTCAAATAAATGGCCACTTTCACTCTTCTTTCTTCTGCTTCTCTATTGTGCCAGAAAACTCTAACATTAACCACTATTACTCTCCTTATCTTGTTTTGGTTTTTTTGTTGTTTTTGTTTGTCTTTTTCGTTTTTATCGGTACCAGGGATCGAACTCACGACTGCCTGCTTGCAAGGCAGGCGCTTATGCCGCTGAGTTAAATCCCCAGCCCCCTCCTTATCTTGTTTTGAAAACTTTTTCTCTTTAAAATTAAAGAAAAAGTTACAGAGGATCAGATAAAGCAGCCTGTTTATCAAAGTATCTGATTTCAAAATCTCCTACAGAGCCATAATTTAAGAAAATAGCACCGTACTGGCATAAAAAAAGACATGTCCACTAATGGAGTACTAGAAAACAAGCCACAGAAACAAACAACTACAATGACCTGATTCAGGATAAAGGACCCAAAAACATTCACTGGAAAAAGCCTTGATAGCAAATGGTGCTAGGAAAACAGGATTTTCATATGTAGCAGACAAATTAGATTCTTATTTTTACCCTACACAAAAATCAATTTAAAGAGACCTAAGTATAAGGACTAAAACTTGAAACTGCTAGAAGAAAACATAAAGGAAGCACTTCAAGTCACAGATATAGGCAAAGACTTCCTGAATAGGACCCCACAGCACAGGAAATAGCATGAATAGACACGTAAGATTACATCACTCTTACAAGCTTCTGCACAGCAAAATAAACTATTAACAAAATGAAGAATAAGCCTACAGGATGGGAGGAAATCTCTACTAGCTACTCTTCAAACAGAGCATTAATATCCAAAATATACAAAGACCTCCAAACACAGCACAAAAAAATACATACATACATACATATACATAAATGGCAAATAACCCAACAGACACTTCTAAAAAGTATAACTGCCTAATAAGTACATAAAAACTGTTCAACATCTTTAGCCATCAGGAAAATGCAAATCAAAGCTACACTGAGGTTCTCTCACCTCAATCAGAATGAGTATCATCAAAAGACAGGAAAGACAAAGAATAATAAACACTAGTGAGGATGGGGGTGGGAGTAAAATGAACCCCTCTACATTGTAGTGGGAATGTAAAATAGTACAGCAACAACGGACACAGGTGCAGAGGTTCCTCAAAAGCCTAAAAAGTAGACCCACCACGTTCTCCAGCAATAGCACTCTCAGTATATTCCTGAAAGAGTTAAAATCTGCTTAGAGAAACCTGCATACTTGTGTTTTCTGCAGCACATCACAATGGACAATAAACTATGGAAATAAGTGTTCATTAACTGACGAATAGGTAAATAAAATGTGGTATGTACACACATGGAGTATTAGTTAATTATAAAAAAGAATAAAATCATGACATTTGTAAAAAAAAAAAAAAAAAAAACAACAGATGGAACTGTTGAGCAAAATAAGCCAGATTAAGAAAATACTGCATGTTTCCTCTCACATGTGTAATCTAAAAAATGAAACATGAAAGTAGAAGAGAGACTATTAGAGAAAAAGGAATAAGTGGGAGGGAAAAGGGAAGAACAAGGGATAATACACATTTGATTAAAAAAAAAAAGCAGCAGCAGCAGCAGAGGTAGCCTTTTCTTGGAAGCTTCATGTAAAAAAACAGTTTTCAAAACCTTTTCCGAAAACAGGGTCTTATTATCTGTCAATTGTGGTTATGAGGAAGAAAAAGAAACTACTCAACAGAGCTTAACACAGGATCTTAAGTAAAGTCCAAAACAGAAGTATCTTTTCATAGTAATTAAATTACTCTGATATCTATAAATCACCAGTGAAAAGAAGTAGTTAAGTCATCACACATCTAATACAAGGGGCTTTTATAATAGTTTAGTGAGTCTCAAGCTTTACAACATAACAAGGTGCTACCCCATGGAAGTAACTGGCAATATAATCAGGATAAATAAAACATTTCTTCATGTAATTCATATTAGGTAAAACTAATTGAAATCACTTTCAATACTTTTTAGATTAATGATGCAATTATTTTCAGGCTACAAATAATATTTGTAGCTTTAAAAAGTGAGAGGATATACCAATCTCCCATTGTTACGAACTTTATCACCTACCACTTCTAAAATATCTCTTCTAACCTCATATACATAAAAGTGAAAAACATCCATAAAATATTACCTGAATTAAGTAAATTGGTCAAAGCCAAGGTATTTGTCACTATGCTAAATCAATGAGCTATTTCACTATTATAGCAAATCAGTTCATGTTAAAATGTTAAATATCAGAAGAAAAAAGGCATTAAATCCTCAGGTCCCTATTCCTATAAGGTATATAATGCACGTAAATGAACAAAATGGAGTCAAAGACCCATCTGTTAATCTGAATTGTCTGCATAGAACAGAACTAAGTAGCCTGAACATAACTTTGCGAGAACTCCTATAAGCATTTCATACTAAAAGCAGTGACCCTTGGGAAATGAGCAAGGGTACTGCTACAGAAATTGTCCCTCAATAAGTACATGAGTGTGAATACTTTCATAATCCCTTGAGCCAGTCTCTTCCCCTAGAAGATAGGAATAATGCCTTCCTTGCTGCTCTTAATATAGTACCTGACAAACAATAGTCGTAGACCAAAGGCTTTTGTAAAAATTATACAAGACAATCTATACCATATGGAAGGTATCTGCTTAGAATCAGTACTCAGTTATTTTGCTTTCAGTAAACAAGGCAGACAGAACTTGCACAATTATTTCCCATCTGTACAAAACTCCCTCAAAGTATCAGTTAAGGAGCAAATCCAAAAGGACAAAGAGACTACAAGGAAAACGATAAGTGGTAACTAATTTGGCAGGTTGGAAAAAAAATTGAAATCTAAATGCCAGCAGTAGACAAGCCAAGAAAAAACAAAGTCCTATCACAAACTAGGGAAAGGCTCAGTCGTTGGAGGTACTAGGTAATGAAGAAATACAAGGTATGGAAGGAAAAAAGAAGTACCACAGTATGGGTGCTGAATGCCCCCCAAAATGCCCATGTGTTAAAGATCTAGTCCCTGGGGTGACATTTTGGGGAAATGTTTATTGTTTATGTCCCCTAAGAATTTCATGCACTTACACACAGAATTTTTAAAAGAGGACAGGACCATCAGGGCATTATAGCTATACTGGTATTTGGAGGTCTGTTCACAAGAGGCAGGTCACTGAGGGCATTAAAAAGGTATATCTAACTCCTTTCCCTGTTTCTCACTCCTCTCTCTCTGCTTTCTGGCTTCCACAACACGAGTAACTTTCCTCTGCCAGACCCTTTCATCAAGTTTACCTATCTTGGAGCTGGCCTTCTATGAACTAAAAATATGAGCCAAAATAAACCTCTCCTCCTTTAAATTATGGTTACAGGTATTTTATCCCAACAATAAAGTAAGTGACCACGATGGCTATGGGCACTGAAACATAACGTTGTTGCTGTGACTCTAAAACCATGTGGTTTAGAAGTCTTTGGAACTAGTTCATGGGAGGAATTTGGAAAAGTTTGAAAATGCCAGCTAGCAAAGCCCTAAAATGGTATAAGCTGAGCTTGATGGGATATTCTAGACAGAGCTCAGAAGACTAGAATGTTGATAAAAAAAAAGGTAGACAATAAGACCAAGTACAGAACGTTCCAATTAGGAAGAAGGCAACTGACTAGAAGTCACATGTGCTATACTGTGACAAAAATGTGTCCACATTTTGTGCATGTCCTAACACTTTGCAGGACACTATGATTGTGCACAGTGGACTAATTAATCTTGCAGCATAAATTTTAAGGCTATCCAACATTCAGGGTATAACACAGGTATTGTTAGCTGCATTTAGTGAGATTAACACTGAGAAACAAAAGCAAAAAACTGATTTTAAAAGTTTCTAGCTTTGCCAGGAAAAAAAATATTGTAAAGTTGAAGCAGAGGATAGCTTGGTTACTTGGAGCATTTAAAAGACACCAAGAACTTTGCATCAGGATAGTAAGAAAGATACCTCAAGGATATCCTAGGAACCCACAAAACCCAACACTTTGCAAGTTTGAGGGTCCAAAGTTAGAGGAAAGCCCCAGGGCATCATGCTCAAAAAGGGCGGTCCCTAGGAAATTAGTTTTTTGGGATTTGGTTCACAGGGCTTAGACATTGGGCACTGAAAGCCTCTACAGCCATGATCCAAAGGGGCCCTCTACTGTTCAAGCTGTCAGGAGACCTTGGCATTATTCACACAGTGTTAACCTAACAGGCATGCAGAAGGTAAGATGTGGGATCAGAGAAGCTTTCATCCAGATTTCAGAAGGAGGCCAGGAAGGCCAAGACAGTGTGTCCCTGACAGAACAGTGCATGAAGCTGTGCAATGAAGCCAAAAGCACAGGGGAATTAAGAGTAGCCAGGAATATGGAACATCTGTTCAAGAAAGCTATAGGCAGTGAGCAAAGCCACCCTAAGAGCCGCAACCAACAATGCCGTAAAGGTACAGTCATCCAAGCACTCTGAGCCTCACATCTTGCCACTACCAGCCCAGGTACTGAACATGGAACTACAGGAGTTAATATTTTCCCTTCTGAGTGTGTCTTGTTTTGCTACAATTTCTTCCTATCCTCTTGTTCTTCCTTTTTGGAACGTACCATTGTATACTGGAAGTGTTTAACTTTCTGGCTTCCTGGCACGTACCCGACTGTGCTTGTCATCGGAGGAGCTCGGGGCCTCCATGTCGCTGAGGATGGCAGTGGTGCCTTTCAGGACAGCCCTGGTCTTTGTTGTGAGTGTGAGTTCTCAGCTCCAGCACAACTCCTTCACCCCGCTGGCATGGACTTTCTGGCTTCCACAGCTGACCTTTGGGCCTTTCCAGCATGGATCCGTGAAAGAGACTTGCATGAGTCCTTCTTGTGGGCCAGAGACTTCCAGTTGGACTCGTGGGAGGCATTGTCATGAGCTCTGGGTTTTCATCTAGACGCATGTGGCACATTGCTATGGGATTTAGACCCTTGACTAAATATTCTATGTCTTTGGTGTTGCAAATAGATTTCCTGCATTTTCTTGTGTTAACTCTCGGTGTCCATTATAAAAATAGTATTATAAAATCCATGTCCTGATTCTAATTGTTCTCTGCACACCCCTAACTACAACAGACACTAAGGTATTCTCCTTGCTTCATTAATCTGATTCAATAATAAATAACTTAAGGAAAGTAACTGTCTGAAGAAAAAGAAAAGGCAAAGGATTAAAAAGCATCCTAGAATTAAGTTCAGACACAAAAACATAAACCTTACAAATAAAACTTCAGAGTCTTAGTGAACCAAGAGATTAAGAAAATACCTAGTAGACATAGTAGCATCCAAAGCAACAGAGAGAGAGAGAGAGAGAGAGAGAAAGTGATGTTGTCTCTTTTTCTACCAGGAACCTAAAAGAGCAAGAAGGCAATATAAAATGAAAAATACATGCAGTAAGAAATATGAAAAATAAAAGTTTCACTAAGTACCCTGTTCAGCATTGCTGCAGGAAGTTAAGCAGTTTCATAAAAACCATAAAAGGTCCCTTCGCACAAGATTACAACTACGCTGTAGAGCCATGTCTAAGACGTGGCCTCTAGTGTCTTTTATCCATTTCCTACAATAGAATCAGAAGGCTTAACAGAGCACAAAATAAGAGTAGGCAGCTCTCTTAACTGACTCTTTAGATTAACAGACATTCTTCATTCCTTCCATTAAATATTCAGAGTGGACCAGGTGAGCTGCAAGACTGTAGGAGCCATCCTTGCTGACTTGTTCACTTGTCAGCTTTGTTGGGCTTCTTTACAAACTTTTCTATACTAGCTGTTCTGCAAATATTAAATTAAATATTTGACAAATAAATTCTAATGGCAAATATTTGTTATTAAATAATATTTTTAAAACAATGAAATAATGCTAAAAGAGAGATGTTGCTTCCACAAAAACTAGGTTGAATGTTTGGGAGAGATAAACATAAGTTTGTCTAATAAAGGTAAGTTACTAAGTGAGCACAATTATTTGCACCTGCAGTGCCAGTTATAGTACTGTATTCAGGACACTGAGGCAGGAAAATTGCTTGAGTCCAGGAGTTGGAAGCCAGTCTAAGCAACACAACAAGAACATCACCCAAAAAAAAAAGTATGTTACTTAAAATTTTACTATCAATGGGAAGCCAATTCTGAAAACTTGGAGGATTAATTATATTTAGACAGATTTGGCACAAGATTGTAACTTCATTTTAAAAATGCATATTATTTTTATGATTCACTTCTTTAACCTTTTAAGTAGTGGTCAAGGTAACAAGTGTTCTGGTACATAGTATCTTGTACAAGGAACAATTTTAGACATTCACATAAAATTATTTTCTGGTGGTCAAGGGTCTTTGGTGTTTTTCCTCAAAAGGAAAAACACTGTCATACCTCCCAATGACTTTTGCATCAAATATAAGACACTACTAAGTATAAAATACAACTTTTTCTTTCTTCTGATGTTATAGAATAGATTGCCATTTGACCAGAGCATGCTGTCATTTAAAAATTGTGTATCAGTTGCAAAGATGTTACAATTTAAAATGTGTATCTTGTAATAGACAAAAAATGTCTTGATGATAATCACGATCACTATAAAAGTTCATATACAGGAGAGTTAAAAACTCACCCTAAATTCCACCATTCATAGACAACACAATATTCAGCATCCATAGACAAGTAGTTATGATTAACTGAAGAAGGGCTTTACTGTAGTTCTTGTGTTATATGCTGAATTTCAGATTTTACTTTGTTTCTCCATCTTGCAGAGCTACCACCATGAGCTCAGCTGATCTGTGCATATGTATCCAACAGGCAATTTTTACAGTGTTAAATAAATAAAATCTATATTGGGAATACATAAAACTATTTCTAGCCCTTGGAAATAACTTGATTTAAAAATAATCAGAGTTGGGAGAAGTTCCTAAGAAATCTCGTCTCATTCCTTCATATACAAATGGCGGGGAGGACATAGAGGGTGGAAGAGGTTACACACCACCATACCAAGCTAAGGGCACAATTCTATTCAAAAACTGTAATCTCTTTTAGTATTCAAAGACATCACATCCTACTTTAACTTGAATTTTACTGTAAAATATTTCATTAATCAGATTCTTTAGCCAAGTATTCAGCATTCCAGGTAACGTCTTTCATTTAGTACGTGTTTGAGAATCTCTGTGTAACAATCATTGCTATTTTTTCATCTGTTCTGCACCCTTCCTTTATGTAATCTTGGCCAGATTTTCTCTCTCCCACCTCAGTGCAGCTAACGTGGCAGGTTACCAAAGTGCTCCATTCTCCTGGACACAATAATTGGTTCAAACTTAGCCTGTCAGAGTTGTTTGGAGAAAATGATTTAGATGTTAGGAAAAATGGGTCATTTCTTCTGGATCACTAGGTAGGTGGATGATGAAAGTCTAAAATGGCCTGTGGCCATTTTTCTATCAGGAAATAAAACCCAACAAAGAGGAAACTAAAATAACATTCATACCATCTAAGGCTATTGATCCATAGACTTTTATCTAATTAAAGTTAGCATTAGACTCAAATGTCAGCAACTTTTCATGTGACCTGGCTCCAAATAATGAACTAAGTCAACCTGGTTTTCTGTCAAAAAATGTGAATTCAAAGCACAGGTAATGCTGAACAGTTATTATAAAGTGAAGGGCCATGAGACAACATGGGAGCCACACAGGATAACAGAAAAGCAGAATTGTGAGGGAGAAGCAAAAAGAAACAGATATTGTGAAAATGTCCCCATAAAAGAGAGAGTTGCATATATCTAGCACTGGCTAGAACCCTGGGATTTTCTAGTTCTGGGTGTACAGGAGATATGAATGGTTCCCTCATTTGAAATATTTACTAAGGAGCTGCAAATGTCTAGTATATGACAGATTACATTATTATAGAAGAATATTCTCTTGCTACCTGTCATATCCAAGAAAAGAGTGTATTTTCCTGCTCCTTGACTCTGGGCTTGACCAAGCATTTTACTTTGGCCAAGCAAATATGAGAGCAGGGCTTACATGATTCTGTGGTTGGACTTGCTCTCTCTTTTTTTTTTTTTTTTTTTTTTTTTTTTTTTTTTTTTTTTGGTCTTGAGCTAAACCCCCAGCCCCTGGACTTGCTCTTATAACTCTGCCTTCACCATGAGAACATGGCAATCAGCTGATCCAAGGATTATGGGTGAGTGGCTAAGCATGCAGTAGGAAGTCACCCAGTTGCTCACAGCCTGTGTCATTCAAATCCCAGGTGACCTATAAATATACAAACAAAATAAATGCTCACTGATGTAAAGTCATAGTGGTGAGGTGATCATGTTATTCAGTGATAGCTACTTAATGCAATAAGGACTCAACTCTATAGGCTGTTAAACATAGCCCTCAGTTTGATGGTTTCCACAGAATTTTACACTATTTACTAAAAACTGACTAGCCAATCTGAGCTAGACACAGAAGACAGAGATTAATCACCCCGCGAGAGCGGCCCATCTAGTAAGAAAAAGAAACGCTAAACAAATGACCATAAAACCATACCATAATGGGTAGGATGAGGGTTTAACTTAATCTAGAGGTACTGAAGGAAGCTTCACATTATAACGAAGAAAGCGTGAAGAAATCATTCAAGTAGAGATTAAAACACACTAAGCAGGCATGTAAGTACCAAAACATTAAATTTCAAGATGTGTACAGAGTTCAAATAATATCCACAGCTGAAGCTTTTCATAGTTTTTGGTTTAGACAGAATGAACAAAAGTGCTGGTCAACTAACTTTTACAATACTAAGAATCACTTAAGTCATGTCACAGTGTAATGAAAGATAGTGTTGACCCTAACATGTTTGTGTTTGCATCCATTATGGGAGGTAAGGGATGAAAATGAATCCCTTATTTGAAATCCTTGGAACCATTAATGGATTCTTTTGGATTCTGTAATATTTGCATAATGGCATATCTTGGAAACATGATGCAAGGCTACACAAATTCATCTGCTTCACAGACACCATACATACTTCACCTGACAATAAATCTAATAATATTCTATATAGTGCACCTGCATTTTTAACTGCCACTAGTTCCACAAGGCCAGGTGTAGAATATTCCACTTATGGCATCATGTCAGCATTTAAAAAGTAGCAAATTTGGGAGCATTTCAGATTTTGGATTTTCAGATTAGGAAGCTCTATATAAGATCTTATTCTCAAAAAATAAAAATTAAAATACTCAAAACAATCTGGTTAATTTAAAGACCTTATTTATTAGTTAATAATTCTAAGTGATATATACTTGACTATACATGATAAATGTGACAATGCTGTATGAAAATACTCATTTTGTTTCCTATGTTATCATTTATAACGTTAATAGCAAAATCTAATCCTTATTAATACCCTGGGAAAACTGTCGCTGCATCAGAAAAGAATCTGACGCTGAGTTATCTTGTAAAAGCACTAAAAGACTATTGTATGAAACGACTCAAGAAAACTGCAAACAAAATGATCCCAAAAGTACTAAAAGCACAATTTCAAGTAAGGCGGCCAGAGCTGGGAAACTCTTCACCTAGTAATCAAAAGTGGACAATGTCCTTAAAAGTTTTAGAAACTCTCAGGCAGAGGCATAAGAGTGTGGTGTGGAAACACAAACAGACTTCACTTTCAAGCAATTTAGAGATTGTCAGTGAGGGCCAATCAGAACTTCCATCAAACCTGCCCGGGAGCGAAATCATCACAAACCTCACCAACTCTTAAGTAGTAGAAGATGCTGTCATTGAACTAAGCAACATCCTGACTTGGTCACCTTAGACACCGAGGTGTCTTAGGCACTGCCATCGCCTGAAGCTACAAAACAAACGTTTGCCTCTCATTCCGGAGACACAGGGATCAACGCAGCACTTCCTACTCCCCTCAAGCCACGTTATTCGCGAGAAACCGAGGCAACGCATGCATTTTCCCGGTCCTATCACAGTCAACTACTCTGACCTACGAGAGGCATAGGGCCAGAGGGTGGAGACTAAGAACTGGGGTCTAGATTCAGGCTGAGGGTGTGCTCGCTCTCCACGCATACTGGAATCAGGCTGGGAGATAAGCAAAGAAGTAACTCGCGGAAGATGGCAGAACACAAGTGAGAAAGAACAGCAGCAAGTGGGGAGCGGAGGTCCCAGGGATGCTAGCAGTTAGCCCGGGAAAAGCACCCCCAGACAAACGTCTAGCTGTGGACCTTCCACTTGGGTCTGAGTTTCCGAAGAGCTCAGCCACGGCTGTCCCGCTCCCCGCCCAGCCCAACAGTCCTCCTTTTTTGGTGGGACCCTAAAGTGAAGCAAGGGGGCGCTTTTCAAGTGGCTCCCTCCAAAGAGAGAAGGAACT
Organism: Cavia porcellus; assembly: GCF_034190915.1. Classification (NCBI taxonomy): domain Eukaryota; kingdom Metazoa; phylum Chordata; class Mammalia; order Rodentia; family Caviidae; genus Cavia; species Cavia porcellus. Next base: position 214,501,479 of record NW_026947484.1, read on the forward strand.
CCCCAGGCTGCTAAGTAGAGCGAGCGGCGACCAGGGAACGCCGCCGTACCAGAAAGGGGAGTGGCCAGAGGCAAAGGTGAGGCGAGAGGTTCTCCCTTACCTGTCGCAGGAGCTTCCACCGGGCGGCTCCCAGGGACGCCGAGACTGCGGGTCCCCGAGTGGCCCCGCCAAGTGTGGAATCTTCGCTCGCGGTTAGTTCAGTCTCTCCCACCCCGGAGCCTGCGACTCGCGACTCCATCCCAACAGCAGAGGTGCCGCCGAAGCAGCTCTCTCCTGCCAGGACCTGCCAAATTCTTCCCTGTCAGGACCTATGACGCCGGCCCTCCAGTCTACGGCCCGCGCGCTCCCCGAATTCCGCATTTCCGGTATTTGCATCTCCTTGGCAACCAAGGAGGCGCCATCTCGCGTCATTGCACCATTTTACTTGTGGCCATCTTGAGTGAGGGCGGGGCCGAGCACGAGGCAGCTGATGTCGAGCTAGCGGGTTGCTGTCACTCTTTATTTTCTCCTTTCCAGCTTCGTCTCGAGCTCAGAAGACAAGCAAAGACCCTAAAACGATATATATTTGAAGATTAAAACACCTGGTGGAGAAAAACCCCGTTGTTGACCACAATAAAGATGGCGAAATGTGCTTAGCACGCGTACTGGTTTGGTGTTACGTAGATTGGCGTGCTGCAAACCAGCTCTGGGCGGCTCTGGGTAGGTTGTAGTTCTGCTGGGTGCAGAACCCTAAGTTCAAGTGAATGCGACGGCGGTGATTTTTGCTCCTTCGTGGGAGCTGCGACTTTTTCGGCCTTCTTGCATTCGCTTGTGTCCGGAACCAGACTGACTCTTCTTGCGTACGTATGAGGGGTGGGTACTGGGGTCTCTTCTCTAATCTCTTTTCTCTCAGTCCCCTGGTCTTTCTTTTTGATCCATGTCTCTTCACCGAATACACGCAGTGTCGCACTGCGATTGTCACATTCCTGGGTGGAGAGTTGCAAAAGAAGAACGAATAGGTTGTGAAACGCCTATTTGTCTACCCCAACCCCATCCTTAACCCTGCATACTATCTTCTCTCTGCGGGTGGAAGACGGATGGTTGGAGGCTGTGGAGACAAGATGTGGTGAATTAAGGGACCTTTTTCTCCTTTTTTGTAAGCGTGGGCTGCTGCTTCTCTATTCATTCTCCCGTTGTTTTGCTGCGACATAGGAGATTAAGGGTTGAAGGGGCATTGTAACCGATCAGATCTGTAGAAAATCTGACGCAGTATTCTACCTGTGATACCAAAGGCTGTTTTACAGATTACATTCAACAGGATGCAACGTGTCTAGATTTTCCCTAGTCTAAAAATATCAGCTACCTTCTGTTGAGTAGTTACTACGTGCCAGGCTGTGTATTAATTGATACGATTAATTCTAAATTGTCTCATTCTTAATGACAACTCCAGAAGATAAATGATGTCATTATTTTAATTTTTCAGATGGAGAAACTGAAACCCACAGATACAGAGACAGTTTAGTGCAGTGTCCAAATCTAAACCAGATCTGATTCTTAACTGCTTAACTAGTCGTCAGGATTAAAAAGAACTTACCAGCAGAGACCACAAAGGGCCTCGTGTTTTATGTGTACATCTTGCAGTCATTTTTGTTTTTCTAAAGAGCTAAATAACACTTTAACATTAATAAAGTATAATCGCTTATATCCACGATTTGCAGTCAAATAGAATTGGACCTTTTTCTGCAGTACAGTGTCCAAGTGACTAAAAGCAGATCTTTGAACCTTCTAGAGCCAGTTTGCTCACTTGTAAAATGAGCATCATTATATAGATACTGTCTCCAGTCCATATAAAGTACAATTAGAAGAGTAGATTTTAAAAAAAAAATAGCAGCTGGCACATAGCCAACACTTAACAAATACTAATCTCCTTTTAGTATCTTTAATAATAATAAGCCTTTTCAGTGTACCTTCCACATGCATACCAATGATAGGTTCAGAATAGTGTAAGATCAAACCCATTTTACTTTTCAAACTCGTAGAGTGCTTGAAATTTCCCATTAAATCTGTGTTTCTGTTTCCAATTTTTTTATTTTGTTTTGTTTTTTGTTTTAGTTTGTCCCTTTGTGTACAGAATGAGTGCTGCATAACTTGACCATAATACGATTGACTTTACAAACAGAACTTTTAAATCACTTCTGCCAAGTATTATTTGAGTGAAACTTTAACTTATACAAGTTTTAAATTTGTCTAACCTAAGTTATCAGCTGCCCACAGGTGTTATCATATAAGGGATGTCTGGCCCTGAAGGGAAAGTATAAGATCAAGTGATCTTAGATACTCCAAGAACCTACTATTGTATAATAACACACCCAAAATCATTCATGTCCAGCAGCCCCAAAGGGAGCATAAACCAGGGACTTTGATATCATGCAACAGAAGACCAAATTATTTCTCCGGGCTTTGAAGTATAGTATTCCTCTCCTTGGGAAATGCGTGCAGAAACAGCATTTGAGTCATTGTAACCTCGTTGATCATTATTACAATAGAATAAAATTGAAAAAATATCACCTAACCAAGTGTCTGCAGAATAAACCCAAGATATCAGAGTTAGCAAGAAACATCCCAAGTCGGAGCTTCTCAAGTAAGGTATGGACTTTTTTAAGTTAACCTATGTGTAGTTCATTAAGATTAATGTTAGTTTTAAGATAAAGATGGATAGGATATCAAAACTAATTTCTGAGAAATTCTAACTTGACTTTAAAGTTGTGCCATCTAAATTACCCACAAATATAAAAGGATATATGCATATCTAGAAAGCTATAATGTAACACATAGAAATGTAGATTCTTAAGGAGATTCACATCAGGACTTCCTTTGCATGACTATCAGTGTGTTTCATAGTATAATTCATCTTTTTAAAATCTGTAAAATATCAAATTATAGCTCTTAATAAAACCTAAACATGTGTTAGTTGTTTCCTAAGTCCCAAGATAATAAACTTCAATGAAGTTCGTGCAATTTTATGTTGATTTCTCAGTTTTAAAAAAAAAAGAAAATTTTCAAGAAAATAGTGTGTAATCTACTAGCAGGTAATTTCTTACTGTTATGGTTTTTTGTTTTGTTTTGTTTTGTTTTGTTTTGTAGTTCTGTATTGCGTGTACCCTTACGCCGCTTTGGTTTGTTTTGTGTTTTTCTCTTTTTCCTCTTAAATAAAAAAAAAAAAAGAAAAAATTAAAATGGCCTTGCATTTTTGATTGTGTCCTTTCAGAAGATATACTATTGTGCTTTTGCCAGACCCCAAGCCATGGGGTGAACTTGAGACTTTATGAGACGTGATTTTTTTTTTTTTTTTGTCTTTTTCATTTTTATCGGTAATCACAACTGCCTGCTTGCAAGGCAGGTGCTTACACCGCTGAGCTAAATGGACGTGATTATTACATAGAGATGATCCTATCCTGGTCTATACCTGTTTTCCATGTGTAATTATTAGTTGTCTCCTTTCCTCTGAAACAACGTCCTGATTAAGATGTTAAGTTATATAATCATCCTGCTTATTTGTAATAGAGTTACTGATGCTACTGCGTCTTGGACAAACATCGTCTACATTTTATTTATGTTCCTAGGGTCCCTTAAATTATATTTGAAGGTCACATTCTTGCAATGTTAGTATACTTTAGTATTTTAATTTCTGGTTTTGTTTTGTTTCATACTAATTTTTCTTAGTCTGTTTTAGCTCCTATTGTGATAAAATATACGCAACATAAAAGTTGTCATTTTAGCCGTCTCTGTGTATAATTCAGTCATTAATTACATTCATAATGTTCTATAGCTCTTAACCTCTATTTCCAGAACCCTGTCATCATTATCAGACATGTACCCGTTAAGTAGTAACTCCCCACTCTGCCTTCCCCTCAGCCCCTGGTACTCTAATCTACTTTCTGCCTTTATGAATTTGCCTATTCTGGATATTTCATATAAGTAGAAATGTCATAGAAGTAGAACCCAATAATATAATTCCCTGTCTGGTTGCTTTATTTGCAGTAATGTTTCCAAAGTTTGCATCATATCATAAATCAGAAGATTTCTATTTTTTTTTTTTTTTTTTTTTTTTTTTTGTCTTTTTCCTTTTTATCGGTACCGGGGATCGAACTCACGACTGCCTGCTTACAAGGCAAGCGCTTATGCCGCTGAGCTAAACCTCCAGCCCCAAAAGATTTCTTTTTGATAAGAGTAATATTCTGTTGTATCTTTAAATCACATAGGGGGAGTCCATTCATCTGTTAACTGGTATTTGCTTAGGCAGTTTGTTTGGGGTTTTTTTTTTTGTTTTTTTTGGTTTTTTTTGTCTTTTTCCTTTTTACCGGTACCAGGGATCGAACTCATGACTGCCTGCTTGCAAGGCAGGCGCTTATGCCGCTGAGCTAAATCCCCAGCCCCGTCAGTTTCTTTTTTAAAAACTATCTTTTTCTCATCCTATTTTACCCAAATTTAGACTGTAGTTTTATTCCAGGCTCATACCTAACTGATAATATGTGTTATTATTGCTTTTAACTTTTTATTTTAGTTCTCTGTTTTCCCTAGATTTTTCATCTTTACATTTTTAGTTTTTTTTTTAAAGTTATTTCTTTTCTTACAACGACTTGGCTTTGCCACTTTGATTGCATCTTTACACAATTAGAAATTTTTTATTGCATTTTTTCCTCTCACAAATAGGTTTAGCTTACTTTATAATAAAGTATCAAATTTTGCCTACCCAACTACATTTTGGACCTTAGATTGTTTTGTTTTGCATTATGTTTAGAACATCTTGTTGTTTTGCACTTAGTTTATAAATAGTAGGCAGAAATTACCATCAGGCTGGCAGCTGTGAGATCAGCTCTTACCCTACACAGGAGGTTGACTATTTTTTCCCTCCATTTGTCATAAAGCAAGTTCTTGATTCTCTCCTGTTCCCACTGTCTAAAAGCTGTACTCTGATTCAGCAACCTCAAGAACTTTAGCTCCTTCAGAGAATTTTTTGCCTGCTACAGTGAACCTGCTTTCACATACCATATATTAACCATTCCCTCCATGAATATCATATATTAACCATTCCCTACATAAAAGCTGTAGATTTTTCTCTTTATGACCACTGAGACCTGATACTCTTTATAAAGATATATCTGTAACTATGCAGATATTTTAGGTAAAAAAATATATTTCCTGCTGGGTGTAGTGGCTCATGCCTTTAATCCCAGCACTAGAAAGAGGCTGAGGCAGGAGGATCACTGTGAGTTTGAAGCCACCCTGGGTTACATAGTGAGACTTTGTCTCCAAAAAAAAAAAAAGAAAGAAAGAAAGAACATACATTTCCTTCTTTCAAGCAGACATCCAGAAGTCAATTTTGTCTATTCTTGTAGGTTACAATAAGGTCGATAAAGTAGATAAAGTAGTACTTATGGGCAAATTAAAATATACCTGTAGAAAAGTAAAAGAAAAAATACGTGTATATATTATATATGTACAACATAGTTATGCTACTAATTTCTCAGTTCATTGAAAAGAAAGGTTTGTGCTCATATTGTTTGGACAATTAAATGCCTGTATCTTGTACTCCAAATTAACCATTGTTACTCTGTTAATCTTGTTTTAACTTTTTTTTCTTTAAAAATTTTTAAAAATCTGTTTAATGTAGACCTGTTACCTGTATGAGTAAAGAATAATAGAAGACATGATATATAATAGCATAATACAGAAAATCTAGTCATGACTGTGCACTAATCAGAACTCTCATGGCAGAAGGGAGAAGAGAACTTTGCTTTATCTAAATGTCTTAAGAGTACTAAATTTTGATGTCTCACCAGTAGACTCTGTGCAGATATTCCAAAGCCTGAAAAACTAAAATCCAACATACTTACCACAAGCATGCTGGAAAAGCAGTGTTCAACCTACACTAGCTGAGATAAGCAGAGTCAGAAGGCAGGATCCATTAGGACTTTAGACCACTGTAAGGATTCTTGCTTTTTCTCTTAAGACAGAAACCACTGGAGGGTTTTAAGTGGAGGATGATTTCATCTCAATTTAACACAGTCTCTGTTGAAAATAGACTGAAAGGCACAGGCAAAGAGAACTTAAGCTTTGCAGTAACCCAAGGAAGAAATGGTGAAGGCACCACCAAAAACTAGTACGAGTTCAAATAGGACAGGTAGATCTTGAAAGCTGAATTAACAGGATTTAGCAGATCAGTTGGTTGCCAGAGAGAAAGACAAGACCAACTGTAAGACTTTTAAACGTGAACAGCTAGAAAGACAGATTTGTCATTTATAGAATGAGGAAAGACTACCTGGAGAACAGATTTTTCAGAGGAGCACACAGAGCATCACATAGAAATGTTGAAGGGTCAGTTGAAGATACAACTTCAGCTTGTTCCCCAGGGACCTCTAAAATGTAGACCGGCTACAAATGTAGGAATCTGCAACATATAAATAGCGCCTAAGGTCCTGATTGTATGGGATCACTGAGTGAACCAGTGCGGGACAGTAAAGAAGAGAGGCCATCCAGGAATAAAAAACAAAGAGAATGAGAGGAATGGGCACCTGGGAGCAAAGGAAACAATTGCTTTGCATAATTTAACAGTTATATTGAAATACCAACTACAACTAGGTATTTTAAATGAATACCGTTAGAGTTGGGGATGCAGCTCAGTGGCACAGTGCCTAAGGTCCTAAGTTCGATTCCCAGTACCCAAAATGTAAATGAATATAGTTAAAGATTTTGAAAAACCAATTAGTATTTCACAGGTGCTAACTGCAGTGTATACTAATATGGATACATTTTAGGTGTGTTCATTGCAGATCTATTATATTCGTTATAGAGTGACTATCAAGTCAGGAAGTTTCTGTGCCTAATTTGTTTCTCATATTTTTAAAATGTGTGTTAATTATTTTTTATTTACTGAAATGATCCTAAAAGTTTTATGTTAGAGTATGTGGATAGATTTTTCTAATGCTGGACCATCCTTTCATTCTTAGAAGATATCCTACTTGGTCACATAGAGTTTAACTATTACTAGTTTTGTTTTGTGTTACTCAAAAATAATAGGTTTATTAAATTTTATTTTAGATTAAGGTTGACTTTTAGTTGTCTTATATTGCCATTGTTCAGTTTTGGTGCCAAGGTTAAATCAGCCTAATAAAGTCAGTTGAATACACGTGCTTCTTCCTATTTTCTTAGATAGCTGCTATATGAAAAGATTGGTTCTTCCTTGAAAGTCTAGGAAAGTTATTTTGTCTCTCTAATTAAGTGAAGCAGTGGGAGTGGAGAAGGGACAAGGAAATCTGTAACTGGTTGTGATTAATTAGTTGTAAACACCACACACTCAGACCAGCCTAGGAAAGCTATCTTTGAAAGAATCTGGGCTTTGTGTTCCCTTCAAGAATGAGATAATTTTTCAATATTTATTAACTTATATAGCTTTTTTTAATTTCTTGAGTTAATTTTGGTAATTCTCTTTTCTGGGAAATTACCATTTCATCCATCTTTTTAAATATATTAAATATATTGACATCAAGAAGCTTAATGTAATCCTTTTTTAAAAATTCTGTTATAATTAACAATCTTGATACCCCTCACTTTTTTAAAAAAATGTATATACGGAGCTAAACTCACTTTAGAGCCTAGCTGGCCTTAAACTACAGTGATTCTCCTGCCTCAGCTTCCCAAGTGCTGGGATTACATGTGTGCACTACATACCTAGCTATTCTGGCTTGATCCATTTTGCCATACATTTTTCTTTTTTAGTAGGTTTTTTAAAGGAACCAACTTTTTACCCTATTCTCTCTTTATTACTAACTTCACTGGAACACTTATTTCCTCTGACTTCCTTTGGATTTAGTTTCCTTAAATTGTTTCATATTGTGTTACATCAAGAAATAATATCAACTTGTCCCACTATTAATAATAATGCTAGGTTTGATCATTTCGGTTAAAGAAATAACTTCTATTTTTACATTTCCTATAGATTTTAATTAATCAATGATAGTAGCCAGGCATGGTGGCAAACACCTGTTATCCCAGCACTCAGGAGGCTGAGGTAGGAGAGGACAGCCATGAGTTTGTGGTCAGCCTGCGCTACATAGTGAGTTCAAGACCAGCCTGCCTACACATCGAGACTCTGTCTCAAAAACACAAAAAACCATAATCATACTTATTGATGCTCAAAATATCCCAAATGTGGCTAATGGGAAGCTTTCAAACTGCCCTTTATGACCATTGGCATGTCTCTGTTAATCTTTGAGCATTTCTTTTCTGGCACAAGATACCTTTAAGCCTACCTTGTACTCTTTCTGTGCCACACTTGGAATTAGCCATTTATTAATGTCCCTGTCTCAACTAAAAGGCTGTCCAGTTTCTTTTTCATCATTTTTTCATCTTTAGAGGTCAATATTTTGTCATAAAATTGCATGTTCTGTTTTAGAACAGCTTTCATTGTTACAAAAAGTTTTATAGTAGGCCACTTGGAAATTAGAAAAAATGCTGTCTTTTGCCACTAATAGTGTGGGCAGTCAGAAATCCTGTTGCTTTGAGTTATTTTGGTTCAGGTAAGCTCATTGTACTTGGGTTTTTGATCCAGAAGAGAAGCCAGAAGTGTAAATTTAAGAGAACCATCATTGAGCCCAGCACTTTTGCGTTTAGCTCTGTGTTAGCCACGGTCCTCAGTAAAAGTAGGTCTTCAAGGGTGGCAGAACTTAAGTGTGGGACCTGCAATGTAGCAGGAGCTGCAGGGGAGCAGAGAAGGGTACCTTTTATAGCTGTACAAGTACTTATGGTGATGACAAAATAGGCAAGTGTATATCGGGGGAAAAAAAGACATTTGCTGCTAAAATAGTTTCAAAATTGATTTCTAGTAATCTTCCGATTCATAATTTAATGTTTCTTTTGGGTGATAATAGGAATTATTGCCATAAATATTTTGCCTCTAAAGATTAACCGTAGTATAGAAATAATTTTAAAAAATGAAAACTAGGGTATAGGCAACTACTTTGAAGGCAATAAGATTCACTAAGATGCCCATTCTGGTTTGACTATTGTCTCCTTTGGAAGTCCTGTAATGTTTACAATGCTTAAGTTTTATTGGTCTTGTTCTCTACTGTTTTGTTCAACTTTTTAATATCTAATGAGATAGACAATTCTTTTTAAGGAAACGAGACATTGTTGATAACCATTGTTGATAACCTTGTACTCTGTTTTACATCATGTGCTATGTCTATCCTTGGTTTTGACTGACAGCTTTGTTTTGCCATATTTGACTTTATTCTCTCCCCCCCAAAAAAAGTAATAAGAACTAAGGAGTAATAAAACCCAAAATGTATAGATTTTGTTGTAAAAAAGAGAGGGGAAAAAAAAGAGCTCTAAAGGATACAATAGCAAGTATGTTTAGGAGTGTTAAATAGCTGACCATATTAATGTTTTTGGTTGGATCATTGAACACAACTGTTTGCAGTCTCACTGTTTGAATGTCCACTTTGCATGCTTTGATACTGTGATTTGAGCAACTATCTCTAAGATGATAATATGTAATCTATTAACTGGTGATTTCTTACTGTTTTGTTTTGGTTTTTTTTTTTTTTTTTTTTGTACTGTATTACTTGTACCCTTACACCGCTTTGTTTTGTTTTGTGTTTTTCTCTTTTTCCTTTTAAATAAAATTTAAAAAAAATAAAAAATAAAAATGAAAACTAAATATACCAGCCTCCACTATTTGAACTTCAAATAATTACTTTAAAAATCAACTGTGTGAGCTGGACATGTGTTAACTATGTGCCTCACATGTATTCCCAGCACTCTGGAAAACTAAGGCTGGAGGATGGCAAGTTCAAGGTCAGCCTGAGCAACTTAGCAAGACCTTTGTCTCAAAATAAATAGAACAAGACAGGGGGTGTGTCTCAGTGTGAAGGCTCTGAATTCAATCCCCACTTCTGGAGAAAAAAAAATTTTTAACTGCATAGTTATAAGTAAAGGCTAGATGATTGAAACTACTATAACAGCCATTATTTGTAACTTAAATCAAATCCAGATCACTACAGCATTCCAAAAACAATAAAAGAAGACACTGTTAAAATGATTCCCATTGAATACATTTTGATGACTGTTCTGTTATTCTCATGTTTTAGGTTGGAAACTCTTTGTAACAAACTATATTAATACATTCTCTACAGTGTAACGTATTACAGACACACTTGTGCGAGAGATATTTATCAGCTGTCCAAGTTCCTTACAGAAGGCTCAGTTCTTTTCTGGCACAAATCACTGTACAATTGTCATCTTTGGCAGAATGCTAAAGTCAGAAGTCAGCCAGAATTGTTTGGCTCAAATAAGGCAAGCCAATGCAATATTGAATTAGTGAATTTGCCTCGAAAGATTAACCGTAATATAGAAATGCTTTTATCTTTCAGGTTTCTTGTATACAAATTTCATTGATTTGTGTAGAAATCAATTGAAGCTTTCAACTAATGAGATACTCTCTGTAAGACACAGTGTGCTAATTTAGCTTTCTTCTGTCTTTATCTGTCTTCATTAATTTTCCTTTTCATGTATTCATAAGTAAATTTTTTTCCTTAAAGAGGAAGGTTTGTTTTATAAAGTGTAATTTCACTATTAAGTCTGCTAAATAAAGCAGTTCTGTCTTGGTGCTTATCTCCACAAATGAAAATTATGGTTAATTAAGTAGGATACTGTTTTATCATAGCTCTTGCTGTGAATAAAATAATAGTCAACATTTATTAGGAAAGATAATGTTTTCCCCTTCCTTTCCTGTTTCCCTTTTTTCTGAAGCTGTTTCAGTGCTTATAAGATTCAGTGGGCTTTTTTTAACCTCTCATTCCTATTAAATATTTAAAAGCCCACAGGATTTTCTTTCCTCCTTGAAAGTGTGGAACCCTGATGATATTTGTAGACAGTCTTCAGGGCATTTAGTACTTGTGTATCTTAAGGACTTACCCATTTGAAATAACAGTATAATCAAGTGTCTATCTTATTTTCTTTGCTTATATTTTTTAATGAAAAAGATCATTTTATTGATGAGCTTAGGCAAGAATGTTTAAGCCAGATGCGATGGCCCCAGGCCTGGTGGCACATGCCTGTTATTCAAGCTACTTGGGAGGCCAGGACAGGAAGGTTGTGAGTTCTAAGCCATTCTAGACAACAATCAGGCTCCACCTCAAACAAACAAACAACTTTTAAGACTTGTGAAACATTATTTCAGCAGCATAGACCTGTCGTAAAAATCATGTGAAAAGGGAAAATTCTTTATTAAAAAAAAGCTAAATTTTTTGCCCTAGTTGAAATTTTTGATTATATCAACAAAACTTTTTCTAGGATCATCTGCCTATTAAACAAGAAAAGGAAAAACCTCTTTCAGAAAACATGGATGCATTTGAAAAAGTGAGAGCAAAATTAGAAACACAACCACAAGAAGAATATGAAATCATCAATGCAGAGGTAGGATACATCATACTGTTTTTGTTTGAGTTTTTTTTTAAAGAAAAATCTCATTAGCAGTTAAGATGTAAATGAGGTACCTCATGATTTATAGACATAATCTCATGTCAAACTTCTACTCCACTTGACCTTTAAAATACACTGAAAACTTTAAAAAGAATAAATGCAGTGTGATCCTTAAAATAAATTTAAAGATTAAAGCCAAGATAATTTCAAAGTGTGATAAATTAGTTCTGATTTTAAGGAACATCCAGTTCTGTTTAAAAATTTCTAAAGATTTTGGCAAGCATGAGGTAGTTCAAGGGCCAGGGATTTAGCTCAGAGGCCTAAGTGCCTGCCAGGCAAGTGCAAGGTCATGAGTTCAATTCCCAGTACCACAAAAAAAAAAAAAAAATCTGCTAAAAGCATGAGGTAGTTCAATCCCCAGTACCCCCTAAAAAATGTTTTTAAAGATTTCAAGGAGAGGTGCAAATGAAACCAATCCTTAGTAGTATCTTTGTGATTTAAATAGTATGTGCTCTGTTTATATTTTTTAAATAAAAAGATAATTTGCATTAGTATAAAACAATTGAAGCTAAATATGTTTTAGTCATTTTATAGTTACCAGCCATACATATTTAAATAGGTTGAACAAAGTTCAAAATTTTTCAGTATGATTAGGAAACAGAATCATAGATTATAAATGAAAATCATGAAAGCTGGGCCTTGTGGCGCACACCTGTAATCCCAGCACTCATGAAGCTGAGGCAGGAGGTTTGCCACAAGTTTGAGGCCAGGTAGGCTACATACTGAGTTCAAAGCCAGCCCAAACTACATAGCAAGACCTTGCCTCAAAAAACAAAAATAAAAGAAGAGAGAAAAGGAAAGTCATATATGTAGCAGAATGAAAATAGCAGGGAATCTAGATTCAAATTACACCAGTACCTAATAATAAATGTGATGTAAGCCATCTGAAGTCAGTCATGCTTAATGTTTAGCTGTTAGACAAGAGCCCTATTCACATAGCAGTCAGAACTGCATATTTTCTCAGTCTCACAGCATATTTGTCACCCCACACAGGGTAATATATTTTGTGTAAAACCTATGCAAAGCTATTAATGACGCATACTTTAAAGACAAGAATCTCAAAAAATTACTGACTGGTTTTTTAAGCTGGTCAATTTTCTCATCGCCTCTATGTATTTATAATACATAGAGGCCACTTAATTTTTGTTGATTGAGTCCCACTATACAGATGTCAGATGTGCTCAAAATATACTAAAATGATTCATACCATCATGAGAACCAATGCACATTTGGTTAAACCTCTTGCCTTTATGCATTAGAAATCCCTCCAAGTACTTCTAAACATAGGAAAACCATGCTCTACTGACTATATTGTAATAATTGGTCCTTTTTTTTTTTTTTAATCGGTACTGGGGATTGAAGTCACAACCACGCACTTGCAAGGCAGGCGCTCATGCCACTGAGCTAAATCCCCAGCCCCAATTTATTTTTCTATTTATTTATTCAGTTACTTCTACAGATCTGCTTTTTATAACATCTTGTTTCTTCTTTATTTTCAATAGTTAGATGATTAAAAAGTTAATTAAATTTCATTAAGTAAACCATTTTTTTTTTTTGATTTTTAGATTAAACATGGTGGTTTTGTTTATTATCAAGAAGGATGCTGCTTGGTTCGTTCCAAAGATGAAGAAGGTATACAGCAAATTTTTTCATGTAACATAATCTGATTTTTCAGATTTCACATGTTTATATGAAGTTTGTCATTAATTTCTTTTCAAAGGTATAAGGATTATTAAAAATTACTTCTCATATTTTTTAAAAGACTAATTTTTAATATCTGGGCTTACTTAGGATAAAATCAACAGTCACACTCAAAAGGTTTGGTAGGGAGAATGGAAATTGGTTTCAGCATCTTTGGTGCACATGCTATGCTCAGGTACGGTATTAGGCACTTTCCATATATCACTCAATGCTGTCTGCACTCTCTTGCTTTCTGCATTCTGTGTGATCTAGGCTAGACTGTAACAGTATGAAATGTCTCATGGGTTGGTGCATAGAATAATAATGAACAGCACAGGATATTGTTAAATAACTGATAGCAGTTTAGGTGCAAGCCAGGCTACCATCATCGGAAAGAAACTTTGGGGCTGGCCTGTAGAAGAGAAATTCTAACTTAAAACATTGAAATACAGTTTTAAATTCTTGTAAAGTACATTTTGTGGAGTTATTTCGCCATTTTTTTTATGCAGCAGACAATGATAATTACGAAGTGTTATTCAACTTGGAAGAACTTAAATTAGACCAGCCGTTTATTGACTGTATCAGAGTTGCTCCAGATGAGAAATATGTGGCTGCCAAGATAAGAACTGATGATTCTGAAGCATCTACCTGTATAGTTGTGAAGCTTAGTGATCAGCCTGTAATGGAAGCTTCTTTCCCGAATGTGTCCAGTTTTGGTAAGCCACCAGCCAAAGTAGTCTTTTCTGCTGAAAAGTAACAGTGAAAGAACTGTCCACACTTTGGAAGAACTGTCCACACTTTGGAATAGTTTAGGGTGGGGCTGTTTGTTTGTTGTCTGTCCCTGAGAGTGAAGGAGAAGGTGAGGCTGATCCATTTCTCCCCAGGGACTCCGTATCACCCTACGTGCCTCTGACTCAGTAGATGTTCCCTTTATGTATCTGAATGATTTTCAAGTAATGCTCATGCTTTTAAAAAAGTTAATAATCAGTGTCCTCATTGTAGTGCATTTTGATGTATTAGTAATTTGCCAATATATTACATGGAATAAATATTTGCTCATAAATTGCATCTTAATTTTTGTCAATTTTAAGCTTTGATATGTCTCATTTTAATTTCACATTATACATAGAGCCATTATAGCAGATTGCTTCAAGTCCCTACTGAGGAAATTTGGAGTGTGATCAACTTACTTAGTTTTCACTGGAAGCTGTGAAAAATAGAACCAACTTTAAATTTTGTCATTGAGTCATATCTATGCTCATACTTGTGCTGCCCTTGCATTGTCTCCATTGCTTAACTAAATGTTTTTGCAATTTGTTGACATTATACCCTATCTAATAGATTCTAAGAAACATTTTGTACATAATAGCCTCTAAAATTAGGATGCAGATTATACAGTGTTGACTTAACAATCATTGTCAGCTACGTGGAATTCAGGATGTAATTGTGTGAAAACTTCCTTTGACAGGTTCTAGTGAAATCAAGAACCACCATTAAAATGTATTTGGTAGGTGAAGGTATTCTATGGCCTGAAAGCAGACAAAAAAGTTTGAGACAGGAGAGAAAGTGATTCAGTACTTCTCCAGGCTAATGTTACAAGTTGTAGGTTTAAATGTAATTCATCTCCTGGAAGCAAATGTGACTTTACCAATGTCTTTCCTAAATATTACTTAAGTAGCCTGAGATGAACTTCTTGAAAAGGTGGACCTGATGCGGTAGTGGTTTACTGTCTGGAAGGCTCTGACTTAATATATAGCACAGGTTGGCTACAGCCAAATCTATGCCATATTTACATTCCCAGAGGCAAAGTTGCATATCTGGCACTCAAAATTAGAATGTCCTGTGCCCTTTTTTTTTTTTTTTTAACTGTAAGTATGTGGCTGTATCTAATTCTTTTTATCACTTTCTTGCAGAATGGTTAAAGGATGAAGAAGATGAAGATGTTTTATTCTACACCTTCCAGAGGAACCTTCGCTGTCATGATGTATATCGGGCCACTTTTGGGGATAACAAACGTAATGAACGTTTTTACACTGAAAAAGATCCTAGGTACTAAGATAATTCAATCAAGCCAGTTTCCTAGAACATTTCTCCAATTTTGAAAAGGGCTGATATTGGTTGTCTTGACATTTTGGTCTTGTTAAGAACCAAGTATTGTAAGGTTAAGGTGATCATCTTTTATTAGTTGCTTATGTTCCAAATTTGAGTCTCTTTATATTCAAACCCACATATATCACCAGCCTGCAGATGCTGAGTTACCAGCATTCTCTCTGGACCGTGACACAGGAGAGGCGCTGTTAATTAAACATGAAATAGGGTTGCCACACAGCAGTTCCAAGTCTCTTGTAAGTCATAACCAGAATACCATGGTATCAGTTGCACCAATTTAATGTAGGTTATGTAAATTTTGAATTACTTTTCTTTCAGCCGTGATATCCATTGATCTTTAAACTTTATTTCCCCTAGTACTGTGGTGAATTTTTTCCTAAAACAACTACTTTCTGATTCCATACAATCTCCAGGACTCATGCTCGTATTAACACTTAATGAGGTTTGGAAGGAAATGATAATAAATTTATCTATCAAAATTCCTTGACTATTACCCAAATATATTTTTCCAAATGACTAGTGAAAAATTTTGCCTTATTGTCAAGGTCTTAACCACTGCATATTTATTTAACAGTATAGTTTAGATAGTGTCTGAATACATTTTGTAGGAAAAACAAAGGGAATTTAACTCCAAATCTCTGATAGTGAAGTTGGTAGCCTAAACAAGAAAACTAACCCTTCATGTCATAGAAAAGTTTAGAGAGACCTTAAAATCTTGTACAATCCAGTTTTTAGTAAGAAGTGAAGTTAGGGGAAATTACATTATGACATTATTCCAACCCATAGAACTAATTCATGCTTTCAAACTTGACTATAATTACCTTTTATCTGCCCCTGTTAACCCGTTGTGGCTGATTTTGAAAAAGTTAAAGTTAGAAATATGGCCAGAATGAACCTCAGCCAATCAAGTTCTTAATCATGTTTGTTTCCCATAGTTGAGTAGTTTTGGTTGTTCACAAATAGTTGTTCTTTTTTATTTGATGCTAGAGTGTCTTCAAAACTCAAAATTCAGGGTACTGATATATTCTTAGAGCTGGACAGGTATATTTCGAATATTAATATTTCTATTTTCAAATATTTCCAGGGTCATATAATTGACGCATTCTGAAGAGAGCAGTATGCACATTTCTAAAGGGAAAGAGCTAGATATAATCAAGACTTGCTGATCACTGTACAATTGCCAAAGTGGTGCTGTCAGCAGATACACAAACCAGGGCTAAATTAGGAAGGTGTAGGATCTGGGCTGGTCTCTGCACCCTCTGCCAAAGATCCCAGGGGAGCAGGCCCCAGGGAACTTTGAATGTATTAAGTTGCACCCAAATTGATATATTTGAAAGTGCAAGAAGAATTTTGGAGGTATATCCGTAACATTTTAAAAACTTAATGTTTCTAAAATACTGAAGTCCAGACACTTTAAAGATTTATCAGAATTATACAGCCGGTCATTAGCAAAACATGCACCTTTTAACTCTTCATCCACAACTCTTCCTTTGGAGTAGAACCTAAATCTTTGGGTAAGACAGAGAATTACCTGGAATGACCCTTTCTACTCTGACCAGCAAAGGGTTCTAGTCTTACTTCCTCCTCAGATTGGTTGTACAGTTGGTCTTGGACAGGCCATTTCTTGTTCTGTTTCTATATATGATGCTACTATACTTATGGTGCTTAAAGATTGGATAATCTTATAGTGATTATAGATGCCTTACAGGATGTATTTCTTGGCCTTAAGACTCACACTTTTTGAGTGTACTTCTCTTTAAATATATTTATGCAAATGAAAAATCCATGCAGATCATTTTGAATTCAACATCTACATATTCAAGTAATACTACCAACTGAGAGATTGAAGTTTGCTACCCATGCAAGTATAATACCAGTAACCAGAACAATTAAGAAAAGAGTCATTGCCAGGCGTGGTGGCACATGCTTGTAATCCTAACACTCAGGAGGCTGGGACAAGAGAATCACCATGAGTTCAAGGCCAGCCTGGGCTACCTAGTGAGTTTGAGGCCAGCATGTTTACAGACTCTCTTCAAAAATAAATAAATAAATATTCAAATCAAATCATTTAAAAAGACATGGGTCATTGATATAAATTAATGAAGACAGTCTGCAACTACTAAACAATCTTTACCTTTGCCTCTTCATTAATACGCATGATGCCAGGCCCATCTTACCGCAGTTTTTATCAGAGCTTTCTCATTAAGTAAATGGTGCCCTTCAGTTTCTGTGCTTCAGGCTAAAACCCCTAATCTAATAAGAAATTTCGAGCACTTTGTAACCATTGAGTTCCTTGCAATATGTAGAAAAAGTTATATATTACTACAAAATTATAAATTAAAACCAGCTGAAAAATGTGTTGTGCTAGGTGAAAAAGTTGAACATATGAGTTCAGCATATGTTGACTACGTATCAGGAAAAAAGAATGCATCTTTTAAAAAAAATACCCAAAAGATTAAATAGAGTTTTCCTACTTTTCTAATCTTTTATAATACTACTTTTTTTTAATGATTGGGAAAGTAACTTTAATTTAAAAAACAAATGTCAAGCCAGGCAGAGTGGCACATACCCTTAATCTCAGCATTCTGGGAGACAGAGGCAGGAGAATTCCAATTCAAGCCAAGCCTGGGCCACTTAGGGATGACATGTCTCAAAAAAATAATTAAAAAGAGTTACAGATGTGGCATAGTGGAAAGATCAGGTTCAGTCTCCAGAAGCAGAAATAAATAAGTATCAGTAGATGTAAATGGAAAAACGAATTGGGCTCTACTTCTTTATATTCCCTGTCTTTCTAAGAAATATTTTACTCCAAAATCACTTAGGTTCTTACTTCCTCATAACTGTGTATCTCCCAAGTAATTTCTCTTGATTCACCATCACAGAACAAATAAAAAGGGTAAAATTGTTAAAGAGTTCTTAGGGGACTTTCCCTATGAGAGTCACATATTAAAGCATATGATGCTACAAACAGTAGACTAACACAAATTGATCAACAAATAATAGAGACTACAATATGTAACTCTGAAACAGACTTTCACACCAATGAAGAGGAAGATGGACGAATCAGTACCCAGATTGGTGGTGGAGAAAACATGGCATTTATGTTGGTAGTGGTCACATCTACTGCTGGATATATTAGTAATAGTCTTACAGTTCTTTAGTTTCTTTGAAAAAAAATTTGAGACACGACTTGAGAAAAAAGTAATTCCAAAGGCTTTTTGGATAGAGAATGAGAAAAATAATAGCCAATTGAGAATGTGGAAGCAGTGTTCACTAAGGAATTTTTTTTAATTTTCTGACTGCATTACAAATTAACATGTATTTCACCTCTGAAATATTGTGATTAATGAAGAAGCATACGTTTAAAATGTATTGAACTCTCCTGTCTGTCTTTCTCTCTCTAGCTTTTTTGTTTTCCTTTATCTTACAAAAGACAGTCGTTTCCTCACCATGAATATTATGAGCAAGATCACTTCTGAAGTGTGGTTGATAGATGGCTCAAACCCTTGGGACCCCCCAGTCCTTATTCAGAAGCGAATCCATGGGGTCCTGTACTATGTTGAACACAGAGATGATGAATTATACATTCTCACTAATGTTGGCGAGCCTACAGAATTCAAGGTAATTCTGGATTCTGCTTGTCTCCATTTGTCCTGTGAAAAGGTGTCACACTGCCCTCAACAGCAGCTCTTGCTCCTAAGATGTAACTGTTCGGTAGGTTTTGTTGAAGTATAGAAATTGTTGCTGCCTTCCTGTCCATTACCAATCCCAGTTCTCTCTCCTTGGACCTAATGCCTCTGAATGCTTTACTTTGTGCCTTCAAGATTAGTAAGTGACACGTGTTCTATCCCAATTAGGTTATCAGAGCCAATCTTAGCAACTTATTGGAGCAAACTTACAAACATAATTTTGTGAGGTAGTAGTTTTTATTTATTTCTACTGGATCCACAGATGACTATCATTGCCCTTCCTCAAATGTCCCCTCTTTGGCTGACCACTAAGCACTGGGCCATACTGTCTCACAGCCAGCAGGCTAACCTCATCTTACATGGTGATGTTCACTCTTCTTCACTGATTCCGTCTCATGGTGGTTTCCTCTACCACTGGTTGTCAGTGGTTTCCTCTCCGCATGCTGCCTTTGTGTCTTATAATCTACTGTATTTTTGTTCCTTACAGCTAATGAGAACAGCAGCTGATACCCCTGCAATTATGAACTGGGATTTATTTTTCACCATGAAGAGAAATACCAAAGTTGTAGACATGGACATGTTTAAGGATCACTGTGTTCTCTTCCTGAAGCACAGCAATCTGCTTTATGTTAATGTGATTGGGCTGGCTGATGACTCAGTTCGATCTCTAAAGGTATGTGTGATTTTCAAAAGACAGTATTGTTAAAGTGTGTCATAGTTTAGCTTAACATAAAATCGAAGTTTGAATCTTCTGTACTTAAAAATCTTATGTACCTTACATGGAATTTAGCCTACTGACTCCTAGGTTTAAGAGATTTATTTTAGAATTTCTTGGCGGACTCAGCAAGCAGCTAGACTTCAGAAACAGGTGCCATTCCATTTGTCTCTGTCCCCACCACACTGCTTTAGGCATTGCCATAACTCAGACCAGCTCTGCATCTAGTGCTTGGCTACTGACTGCTGTTCCCGTCTCCCGTCTCCTGGTCGCAGTTAGGCAGCCTTGTGTCCACTGTGTCTCTGCCACAGCAAACTGGTATTCACACTGTCTTCCCTTTGTTCTTACTCCAGAGGGGTAGACTTGAGTTTCTTTGATTATGGGGGTAGCAGTGGTCGTCACAGGAGATGGGTAACAATAACATGTCTGCCTGGCAGGCTATTCAACACTGCCTGTGGCTACCAGGTAAGATAATCTGCATTCACATAATGAATGGCAGCCTGATGGCCCATCTTTGAAGCAGCACTAACAAGAGGACAGGCACAGAAGAAAAAAGAGGAAAGTGCCCTCATTTTTCTGGATACGGAAAGTTCAGACTGCGTGTGCCTCCTTACCCCAGTACTGTTACAAGTCCTGAAAGACCGCATCCGTAGTCAGTTTGGTGGGTGCTCAAAAAGTGGCATCAAAACCAGTAGCCTGTGAGGCACAAAGAAGAGGCAGAAATTTCTAGAAAGCCTTTGTAGAATAAGTTGGATCATAAATAAGATAGGTAAGGTTTTACAAGTGAGAAGGGACACTGTATTTAGGGAGAAAAGATCAATAACTGAATCTGTGAGCTAGAGAAGTTCAAAAACTATTTGGAAAACAATTTTGTTTCACTGGAGCATTTTGGGGGTATAAAGCTATGTCAATGTTTTTTGACTCTCACTGTGAGGAATTTATGTATAAATCATGAAGAAGGAACATCGGAAGTTTTGAGAAGAAGAAGAATTTGAGGGTGAAGCTACACCATGAGGTTCTCAGGGATGTAAGGCTGGAATGAAGCAGAGGGCATAAGGGGCAGGGTGGTAGTGCTGAGACTGTTATATTGATACAGGAAAAATACAGCTCCCAGCTGCTAGGTGTGAGTACTGTATAACCACTTAGCTAATATTGATCCAATAGGGAAATGAATCATATAATAGGAGTCCATGGGAAGAGCAAAGACATTTTGATCCAGGGATGGGTCCTGATGCTCCGGTCACCCACCTGGTGACTGATGCCTAGCTGGACTTCCTGGGCCAGCTGGTGCTAATTACAGTATAATTCCAGGTTACTCCTTATCTTTTAGGGAGGCTTGTGGGCCTGGACATTGCATCTTTACCTTGAGGCCTGGCCCTCAGATGCACCTCCAGCCACCATCCTAAGGTTTTTATTTATTCTGATAACTTACCGAGGGCCCAGTCCCTCTCTGAATATATATACTTTTTTATGTCTCAGTTACATGTAATAATACTAAGGGAGGCCTACATGAAAACTAAGAGAGACCTAAAACAATTGAAGCTCCCTACAATAAAATTATGGACCATAATACCCAGATTCTTAGAAGACTATAGACATATCCTAAAAAGATGATTATTGATTATAGAAATTTTCTTACTCTCTTTGTCTGCTGGGTTCAGGATGTTTCTTTTTGCTTGCTAATCTACCACAAAATTCAGGTATCTAATGATGTATTTACTATAACAAAATCCTCTCAAGAAATTAGGAATGCCAGGCATGGTGGCACATGCCTGGAATCCCAGCACTTAGGAGGCTGAAGCGGGAGGATTGCTGTGAGTTCAAGACCAGCCTGGGCTACAAAGTGAGCTCAAGGCCAGCCTGAACCGTGTAGTGAAACCCTGTCCCAAAAAGACAAAAAAAAAAAAAAAAGAAAGAAAGAAAGAAAATTAGAATATCATGTCAAATTTACCACTACTATAATGGTTGGCTTCTATGTAAATACAGTCTTTCATATTTTTTGTGGTTTTTTTGTTTGTTTGTTTGTTTTGTTTTTTTGAGACAGTCTCACTATGCAGTTCAAGCTAGCATTGAACTCATCTTGTAAGCCCAGGCTGGCCTCGAACTCAGCAGTCCTCCTGCCTCAACCTCCCAGGTGCTGAGATTATAGGCGGGCACCACCACACCTGGCAACCTTTTATATTTTTGTTGAATATTTCTGGTTGTTTTGGGGTTTTTTTGAGATTTTACATTTATTAACGGTACTAACCATAAGATTAATGGCAGGAAGAAAAATACTCTCTACAGAGTCAGTGTGGGCCAGTTAAGTAGGAAAAGAAATAGAATAGTATATTCTATAGAGCACAGAGCAGGCTGGTGATAAGGCACATAGCTAAGTATTTGTTTTTAAAATACTCCTTGGAGGTAGGAGGATTGTTGTGAGTTTGAGACCAGCCTGGACTACAAAGTGAGTTCAAGGCCAGCTCGAACTTGCATAGCGAGATCCTGTCTCAAAAAAATAAAATATTTCTTGGATATATATCAATTTAAAAAATAAAAGACTTCTTAGGCTAGAGGTATAGTGCTAGCCTCACATGCATGAGGCCATAGGTTCAATTTCCAGCATCTCAAGAAAATAAACCAAAAGGCCAGGAATTTAGCTCAGTGGCACAAGTGCTTGCCTGGCAAGTGCAGGGTTGTGAGTTCAATCCCTGGTACCAAAAAGAAAAAAGAACAATAAAAAGAAAAAGTATATTTTCTTTAATTTTTGTTGTTTTAACTTCTATTAAAAAGCATGTATTTCCTGCCTCTTCTTTCCTGACCCTTCCCATACCTATTATGCCTTACATAATGTTGTTAGGGCATCATTAAATGGAATTAGATAGTATATTATACACTGAGCATCACTTAAAGAGAAATTAAACCCATTTTATAAAAATGTGTTGCACTGATTAATAACCACAGACAGTGCTGTATTCGAAGGAACAAAATCTTTAACCGTTATAAAGTAATTTTGCATGTAAGTCTCCACCTACTCAGCACTTGACTAGAAGATTTTTTAAAATTCAGTCTCAGCAATGGAAATGTAAAACTCTTCCTTTTCTTGCTTCTTGTCCTCAGTAGTATCATCATCATCCTCAGTATTATCATCAGTATTTCTGGTAGTATTTTCCCCATCAAAAGATGTTATGTAATTGGTTGATACTAATTATAGGCAACTTGGTGTTTCGTTTACTTTATGCTTGACATCTGTTTTATTTGAAAGAGGCATCAATATGCACTGGCTCATTTTCTTTCAACTTGTTATGTCCTAATCATTCTTTCCATAAAGTCCTGTAGTTTGCTGGTAGAATGCTAACGCCAAACCTGTTTCTGAGGTATGTCTGCCTCAGATATCAGGTATCTGAGGAATGTCTGCCTATCCAGCCAGCTTATTTTTTTTCCAGCCAGCTTATTTTTGATGCATTAGTAAATCTACAAATGCTCTGTAGGTTTATCTCAGTAGGAGGTGTGTTACACAATATCCGTGAGATAGTTAATGCTTACTTCTGCATCAGCTGGACAAACTAAAAAGTTCCACAGCCTTGTGATATTTTTGCTGTGAATAAAACTTCAGTCTTGGTGTCATTCATTTCAGGAAAACGGGCCCAGAAGACTTTGACTTACTGGAGCCAGCTGACCTAAAGCTAAGACAGCTTACTACGTGGGTCACACAGAAACTGTCCTAAAGCCTCTCCCTTTAAAGACAGAAACCCTTTTTGCTTGTTTCTTGAGCTAAGGAACCTTGTAGCTTCACCCTGGCATCTGGTTACCAGGTTTAAAATGATTCTCTGTCTGAGAATGAGTTAAGAACTCAGAGTGACCTTGCAAATGGGTCTCCTTATTAGTGTTTGGCAAAAATAGATTCTTCAGTTTAATTAGAAGAATTTGCCTGCTCAACAGGCACTCTGGCTGCTGTGGCTGCAGGGTACATAGTGTGCTCTGTGCGCGCACACACCACCTCCCCGTTTCCAGTACTGCCTCTGGTGATGTCGCTGTGCCGAGACCTCTGATATTCTAAGGAATTTTCCCTTTCCACCATTACTCAGGAAAAGAAAGGCAATTTTCTTTTAATGTTCTGCTTCTTGGTACCTCGTCTAACACTCTGTCAACCTGCTTACCAGAGTTCTTTAAAAGGTGTAAGCATGATGTTAGTGGAAGGCTTGAAGCTGGACCCTGCTGCTCCAAGAGAATAAATTTTGATTCCTTTCCTTTTTTCGTAAAGTTAAGAATCTCAGGCATAATAGCTGCAAGTCTCTCAGAGTAGATGTGTCTGGAAAGGTTTTGTTCTGCACAATAGTTAGCCTGGAAGCTAAAGTTAGAAACAAATTGTAAATGCTTTCGTGCTGCTGAGCCCATTTGTAGCCCTGGAATAATAACTGTCATCACTAGGCTGTGCAGGCAGCAGGCTAAGGACTGGTGGGCAAATTATTCAAAATACACACATGGGAGGGACATTATGTTCTGTGAGAACAGAGATCATGGAGCTGTCGCTGAGTTTAGGAATTACTATTTCATTTGCTGTTATTCTTAACCATTTTATTATTTTATTATCCAGATGTATACCCAGAATAAGCTTATGTTAAAGGAGATTTTATGTAAATCTGGAATTCTGATAAACCTTTTTTCTATAATGTTTCCTTAATGGTCATGAATGTAGTTTTGTTTCTTACTTGAAAGACACTTTTTATGATGGTGTAATCCTTAAACGGTACATCATCAATCGATAGAAAGTACACCAGATGTCCATATCATTTTGTTTTGAGCCACCTTCAAAATCTTAATTGATGATAATTTAGTTGTGTGTAGATAAAGAACGAAAATATGTATTCTTTTTTTTTTTTTAGCTCCCTCCTTGGGCCTGTGGATTCATAATGGATTCAAATTCTGACCCGAAGAACTGCCCCTTTCAACTTTGCTCTCCAATACGACCCCCAAAATATTACACATACAAGTTTGCAGAAGGCAAGCTGTTTGAGGAAACTGGACATGAAGACCCGATCACAAAGACAAGTCGGGTTTTACGTCTAGAAGCCAAAAGCAAAGTAAGTCTCTGGATGTCTATTTCAGCTCCCCTTTACTGAGCACCTGCTGAGCCAGGTACTGTACAGCTGCTGCGATTGCATCCGAACCACCTTCCAAAACAGATCTCTTCCATCACAGTATAAGATGCAAATGATCTGAGAGAGTGCACAGGTTTTTGTTTAACATT
The DNA here is from genome assembly GCF_034190915.1 of Cavia porcellus. Classification (NCBI taxonomy): domain Eukaryota; kingdom Metazoa; phylum Chordata; class Mammalia; order Rodentia; family Caviidae; genus Cavia; species Cavia porcellus. The sequence continues at coordinate 214,526,425 of NW_026947484.1, forward strand.
ATTATTCAGATGTTTACTTTAACATGGATTAGAAAACTTACAGGTAGCACATCAAGCCCTTTATTTTACACATTGTTTATGTGTGAATTATAAAAGCTAAATAAAAATAGTCAATGTGATGCATTTATGGCAAAAACTGTGAAGGTCCATTACGCCCCTGACCAGAGTGAACTAGACTAACACAGTCCCTGCCCTCGTGGGACTTATGTCCAGCAGGGAAGATGCCAGAAGCTGAAGAAGTAATTACTAACGTCCTGCTGGATGCACAAGAAAACACACTGATTGCTGTGGACACATGACAGAGGGACTTTGCCTGGTCTAGACGGATGAGGGATGCCTTCTCTGAGGAAGCACTGCTTCGGATAGGACCTCAAGGATGACTCAGAGTTCACTGCAAAAGGAAAATGTTTTCCTGTGTCGTACAGAGGCTCTGAATTTGGGTAGAAGTGATACAGTTTAAAAATGTAAAGGATGCCAGTGAGACCAAAGCATAAAAGGGAGAGAAAGATTCGTAGAGATAATGAAGAGTGACAAATAAGAGAAGATACCCATATACCAGGCATACTAAATGTGTACTAGTAGAGAACAAACTGTAGCCTTGATTAAAGGAATTTTTATACCTTAGCATATCATATATCTAATAATTCCACATGTTCTAGCAAAGAATAACACAAGCTATTTTTCCTTACAAAATTTTTATTTTATTCACTGATTTTCTCTTCATATTTTTAAGCAAATATTAATACTGTTTTTATATTTCAAAGGAGTACATGCTATTGCAAGTACATACTTGCAAAATACAGAATGTGTGATATTTAAATTAGCTTCATCTCCTAGAAAAAAATTATTGTTAACCATTCACTCATCATTTTCCAGATATTGTTGTTATAAAAATGTGTACTTTTTAATTTTACAAACATAGGCTTATACCAGTGTGCCCAAATGTTGTGATTATCGTACCACAAAGAAAGAACGAACGAAGTAGCGCTTGGACAGCCCAGGGCCTCCTGGCAGCAGGGTAGAAGCGGAGCCCCGTGGCCGCTATTGCTCCCACAGGCTTTCAGTGCTGCTGGGGCTCTGAGGTCCGGCCCATCACAGGACCAGCAGTCGCCTCTACCTCTTCCTCTTCAACCAGCAGGATTTTCAGGTTATATAATGTGAGGTTGGGAAGAGATGAGATGACAGGTCCAAGACTGTCTTACAGACGTGAGTTTATATTGAGCTTTATAAAAATAAATCTTACAGAACAGTGAAAATTTGCTTTCATCATCATAAGAAGCTGGGTATGATGAGGAATGAAAGGAAAGTTTCTTTCAACTAGCTAACACTTGGGTGTGTCATTTTGTTGCCCCAAAATGAAGCTGTAAAAATGGAAACATTAGGGTGCTTTGGTTACATTAGTTTGTATGTAAACTAGTGCTATTTTTTTTTTTTGTTTTGTCTTTAATTTATTTAAGCAAAGACCCAATTTCACGTTGAGCATGGTGATGCACGCCTGTAATCCCAGCACCTGAGAGTCTGAGGCAAGTGGATAACTGAGTTCGAGGCCAGCCTGAGCTGCATTAGTGAAACCTTGTCCCAAAAACAGACAGACAAAAAGAAGCAACTTCACCCTTTTTCTATGAAAGGAAAAATCAGAGTTCTCTTACCTGCATTTTTTTGTTAGGGTATCATGTTTCAGTCAGCTGGAATTAATGCGTTTCAGCTACCGGGGTGAATACTGAGACTTAAAGGCAATTTAAGTGTTAAACTTTATGAAATGCATTTGAACCACTTTAAAATTTTTTAAATAAAATTAAGTAGGCTTGGGGGCTGGGGATTTAGCTCAGCGGCAATAAGCGCCTGCCTTGCAAGCAGGCAGTCGTGAGTTCAATCCCTGGTACCAATAAAAATGAAAAAGACCAAAAAAAAAAAAAAAAATTAAGGAGGCTTTGGGTTTCACGTCCTAATGGTTGAGAATTGTGACTTAGAACAAAGAACACTGTGCTAATAAAATTTCTTATATACAGTGATGGGAAATGTCAATATCTTGCCCTAGACTTAGGAGAAATTCTGTGCTAGGATTTCTGTTTCCAGCATTGGTAGGTATTTCATCTTAACCTGAAAGAAAAAAAGTGCAGTAACACTGAGTAATAGTTTTTGTTTTGTTTTGTTTTGCTTGTTTTTGAGACAGGGTCTCACTTTGTAGTTCAGGCTGGACTTGAACTGTGGAGCCCAGGCAGGCCTCAAACTCAATACAGTCCTCCTGCCTCGCCTCCCGGGTGCTGGGATTGCAGACGTGTAAAGAAGTCTTTTTAAATCGCTTGACTGTTGTGAAGGGCCATGGTTAATGAAACATTTTCATGTCAGTCTTGCCACTCTTTTCTGGTTGATACTGAGGGGGTCAGCAAGGGAGCTGAAACCTAGAACAGTGGTGTGTATTTGGAGACCATAACTCTAATTTTCTTTGTACTGGGAATCGAGCTCAGGACCTTTCACTTGCCAGGCAGCGCTTATGCTGCTGAGCTGTGTCTCCAGCCCAGTAACTCTGTTGTCTTAAATAAAGTTCACATATAACATCAAGAAGTACAGTGTAGCGGGCAAAGTACATTTCTGTGTGTTTTAAATTACAGGTAAAAATGTCTTTAAAGACTCTTTACATGATCATTCATTTCCAGGATGGGAAATTAGTACCAATGACTGTTTTTCACAAAACGGACTCCGAAGACTTGCAGAAAAAACCTCTCTTGGTCCACGTGTACGGCGCTTACGGGATGGACCTGAAAATGAACTTCAGGCCTGAGAGGCGGGTCCTGGTGGACGACGGCTGGATACTAGCCTACTGCCACGTTAGGTGAGTGGGCACCTTTGACCTGGCACAGGAGGCAGAGACCCAGGACACTCATCCATTCGGGGAGCACAAGCCCATTTGCTCATTTGTATTGTTGGATTTCTATGTTCCTAAGTCTGTGCCGGTGGAATTTGATACTAACAGATAAGTTGATTCCGACAGCAAAAGGAAGGACTTTTAGGATTTTTAAATGTATCAGTCGCTGTACTTCGTTAGATTACTATTTCCATTGATTTCTCCTTAGTTTTTTCTTAAGAAACCTCTTATGATGCACTCCTTTTTTCCAGTCTAACTTCCATTTTATTTTGTTTTCTCCTTAAAATCCTCCTCCACCTCCCTGTCTCTAGAATAAAGTCTGACCTCCTCAGCTAGGACTCCTCATGATCTGGCATAGCTCTGTGGTGGCATCTGTTACCACGCCCTTGCAGACGACATGCTGCTCCATCCTTGCCCTGGCCCGAGCTGGGTCTTAGCTGACTGACCATCCTTCCCCTTGCCCATCAGGAAATGGGTATTCTTCCTCACGGCTCCCCTCCCCTCATCTCCATAAGCATCAGCGCTCCTGACTCGTCCACACCGTATCCTCCACAAGTGCGTGTCTTTGCCTCTGAATAACCTCATGAGCACTTGCATAAGAGCAGCAACCACAGTACTTGTAACGTTTTTTCTCTCATAAAACTGTGGTCTTTTCTATGACAGTTTTTGCTCATTGTAGTTTTAGGGGCTCCACAGTCCCCAATAAATAGTGCACAGGCACTCAAACTATACTTGCTGAGTTACTTTTTGATTGTCTACGTCAAGGGTTGGCAAACTTCTTTTTCTGAAGAACTCGATAATAAACATTTTAAGCTTTATCGTGTATACTCCTTCTTGTGTTTCCCTAGCCATTAAAACTAGGAAAACAATTTTTGGCTTGAGGACATACGAAAACAAGCCACCAGGTATGTTTTGTTTGCCTTCCTACATCCTTATCACTTTTTACCCACTAAAACTTCTTTGCCCTTTAATTTCAGGGGAGGTGGTGAGTTAGGCCTCCAGTGGCACGCCGATGGCCGCCTAACTAAAAAGCTCAATGGCCTTGCCGACTTAGAGGCTTGCATTCAGACGCTTCATGGCCAGGGCTTTTCTCAGCCAAGTCTAACAACCCTGACCGCTTTCAGTGCTGGAGGGGTGCTTGTGGGAGCACTGTGTAACTCCAGTCCAGAGCTCCTGAGAGCTGTGACCTTGGAGGTGAGTATGCTCTGTCTCCTCTTTACAGAATGGGCAGGCGTGGAGCCCTCGGCTGCACTAAAAAAAAGTGTTACAGTTTTACTACAGCATAAGACTACAACAAGGCTTTTAAGTTTAAGTGCAGAATCATAGCTCTAGAACTTGTAAAACTATTGTAGTTTTACTACCTACATTTGCTTATTATTCTCTGACGGTCTTCTTTACTAACTTTTAAGGATTTCCACCAGGAGATTAATATTTATTCCCCCTGAGCACTCTGTGTTTGTCAGAGCATTGAGAAGTGATGGAAGGAGATAAAGTCTGGCGACCCCACAGTCACAGGACTGGGTGGAACATGCTGTGGTCAGCAGTGCGTCACCTCCTCGGGCTCCTCGCCAGTTTGACAGTCCAGTTGCTCATCAGCTTTTAGTCCTGGATTTTGGGTTTTGTTTTTTTTAAGATACTGCAGTTTTAATGGTCTCTTGGATATAGTTTTCCTGTATTTTAATTGAAAAATGTCTCATTCTCAAATTACCCTGCAGTGTTTTCTTGTAGTTCTCCAAAACCGTGAAGCTGCGTCATCCCAGTTGGTTTCGCCTCTTGGCACTCTCCTGCTTCCTGTTTATGTAGTTGGGGAAATAATGACTGGGATGGGAGAGAGTAAATTGTTTTGTTTTGTTTCTTGAGGGTAAGGAGTACACACTGTGAGCTTGTAATACGTAAATAAATGTTAAATATCTCTAATCTGAAGATGTACTTTTAAAAATGGAAAACTGGTCAGGAAAGACACCTATCCACAGAGGTGGTAGTAGACTCATTTACAATGTAAAGGAAATGGAACACTAACCTTGACTTTCCTCGCTAGAAAGGAAATTATCAGAAGTGTATGTGTAAGGTATTAGGTAAAAGTGGTTGCCTTCAGAACCAGAGTCAGAGGCTGCACAGCCAGGAACAGAAACGGCCCACAAAGCCCCCGCTGCTGCTCTGCAGGGCACACATGGCCGCTCCTCAGCACTGCACCTGCATAGTGGCTTTGTCACGCTGTCCCCTGCATGAGTTCCCCACTCAGTTTCCTTCAGTCACCAGCTCCTCACCCCACACATGGAGCCCCGATGTCGGCATGGAGACCTCAGCGGCGTAGCTACTCCTGAGCTGCAGAGAAGCTGAAAGAGACTGGTGTCTCGGTAGGGAAAGGCAGACTCCATTTGGTCAGACTGATTATCTCAGCTGCTGGGCAGCCAAAAAGGATTACAGAAGCCCACTGGAAAGCAGGTTCACAGTAACACCAGAGGAAGCTGAGGAGCATGTGATCTGAAGAACGCAAGGCTAAACCTAACGGCGGGCTGCTTTTGCTAAATGTTTCTAGGCTGGTGATGAGAGCCAGTGGATGGCTTTGTCTTCTTTTACCTTGGATATTCTCTAATTGTCTTCAAGAACATTCACTTTTAATATAAAATTTTAACTGGTGAAGTAGAATGTATGGGTTAGGGGGAGAACTTTTCACATTTAAAATATTTGTTGTAGTTGGGTTGTTTTTGACAGTAGGGAATGAATCCAGGGCCTCTGTACTGAGCTACCTCACCAGCGGTTTTTAACAACCAGATGTGGTGCACACATCTGTCATCCCAGCATTTATGAGACTGAGGCAAGAAGATTACAACAAGTTTGAGGCCAGACTGGGTTGCACAGTGGGTTCAGAGCCAGTCAGAACCGCATAGCAAGACCGTGTCTCAGCAAAACAAAAATGCATCATACACACATTCAAATTTTTATTTTGAGGCACGGTCTCAGTAACTTTCCCATTTTGGGGTTAAACTTGGAGTCCTCTTGCCTCAGCCTCTTAGAGTGCTAGGAGGACAAGTATATGCCGTCACACCTAGCTAAGAATTTTTAGTTGTGTTAAAATAACAAGATATGTCATCTTAACCATTGTTAGTTGCACAACTTAGTAGTGCTAAGTACATTCATATTGTTGTGTGGTCTTCAGTTTTCATGCTGCCAAATTGTAAATGCTATACCCGTGGAATGAGTCTCCATTTCCTTCTCCCAACCCTTGGAAATCATCCGTGTGCTTTTTTGGTTGTAAGACTTTGACTACTCCAGGTACCGCCCCCAGATGGAGTCATACAAAATTTACTTTCTTTCCTAGCACTGGGGAGTGACCCTGGGGCCTGGTGTATGCTAACCAAACACGCTACAGCCTGCTGCTGCTGCCGCAGCCGTAGGATTTATCTTTTTGACACTGGCTTATTTCACTTAAACGGCACCCTTAGGCTCATCTGTGTTTAGCAGGTGTCGTCTCATTTCCTGTGTCAAGCTGAGTGGTATTTCATTATAAGTACACACCACACGTGGCCTCTTTATTCACTTGGGTTGTTTCCATCTTTTAGTGATGCTGCGGCTGAAAGGGAGTCTTCAAACCCCCACTTTCAGTTCCTTTGAGTGTATACAAAGCCAGGGTGTTGTCTCTAAGGTGATCCTCAGTTAATCCTGCTGGGAGCAGACATCTCTTCCCACAGGGCTGCGCTGTCTCCCACTTCAGCAGTGCATGTGGAATCCAGGTGCTCACCAGCGCTTGATATTTTTTGGTTGTTTTTTAAATATAGTAGCCATCCTAATAAGTGTGAAATAATATTTATCACATTTTTTAAGAAAAAACATAAGTAAAGGGGATCAAACTAAAAAAACAATTGTGAATATAGAAGATAGCCCTTTTTTGTTACAAATACCGCTCGAGGAGCTGGTGCGCTACAAAGCTAGGTACACATCACTGGCTGTGGTTAAGACTGAGCAGCTAGCCCGGCTCCGGGAATCCACACAGCTTCTTCGACTGTATTGTGTCACATCACTGTGTGTTCCTGTACTGTTTTTCTGAAACTCATCTTACCAACTTCCTGATTGAAATACAAATTTCTGTGGCTTTTTTATTAGGCACCTTTCTTGGATGTTCTCAACACCATGATGGACACCAGCCTTCCTCTGACACTAGAAGAATTAGAAGAATGGGGGAATCCTTCATCTGATGAAAGACACAAGAGCTACATAAAACTTTACTGTCCTTATCAAAATATTAAACCTCAGGTAATAAAAGACAGCTCTACACTGTCGCGAAGTGACAGAAAAGATAAGCAAAAGGGTACTTAGCTGAGCTGAGGTGGGAGTTAGCAGGGCTTTGGAGCTGTTTCTGTTTCTGTTTCTGGTACCCACATGTCTTCCAGCACCATCTCTGCCATGTTTGTTTCCAGTTAAAACCTCAGGGAAAAGTTACTGCATGCCTTAATCACTAGATGAGATGGCCTCCAGTGTCTTTGGACAAGAACAGACTATTCCAGATAACAGGAAGTCTGTGTTGGATATTATTTGTATAGTGCATATACAACATAGTACATATTGGATACTATGGTATCCGGTTGTATCATTCAAGAGTATCCAGTGAGAAAAAACGTCTAGCACTTGGGGGAATTGGAGGTAACTCTTTTCCATAATTTGTAGGAGAGACTGTAAGAAGTACACTGCACGTCTGTTTCTTTCAGCATTACCCTTCAGTGCACATCACAGCTTACGAACATGATGAGCGTGTCCCTCTGAAGGGAATCATGAACTACACAGAGAAACTCAAGAAGGCGGTCATGGAGTATTCCAAGAACACAGGTGCAGGTAGGAGGCAGCAGGATGCGGGCAGCATGGCTGACACACGGCAGCCCTGGGCAGCCTTCTTCGAGAGGAGTGTGTTTCAGGCTCACACCAAGTCAGCTGCCCATTGTTTAAGACATTCACTTGTCTTCCCATGTTGACTACTCAGTTAAAGATGATACACCTGTAACTGTGTCACCTCCTTTGAAAGGACACAGAAAAGTAAATTTAAATAGAGATGTACCCTTGGGCGACCATTCAACACTTCCTGAGACATCATTTGTGGGAATCTGAATCTAGCAAGATTCTAGGTTTTTGCTTTGGAATTTAAGTGCCCAGACCATTCGCATTAATTTCTTCCAGGTAGTTCTTTTCATTTTCATTAGATGAGAGCTCCCTTTTTGCTTTGAAACCTCAAGCCAAGATATTCTGGGTTTAAAAAATGGAGGAACCCAGCCACCATCACACTCCGCCTGTATCCAGCTCTGTTTTTTTCTTCTCACCCAGTAGTAAGCATGGTGTTTGCAGAGCACAGGACTCTCGGGTCCAGCAGGCTCTTGCTCTTGCCTCTCTCCTGGAACACAAACTCCCTGAGGCACCAGGGCTTTCCCATTGCCCGCAGTTGCCCCTCCTCCCTTCTTTGTTGGTGGTGCTGATGGTGGTTTTGCCCTGGTTCCTGGGTTGTATTTTTGAACAGAGTCCTCCAAAGGACAGAAGAAATGGGTCTCCGTCTTATAAAAGATCTTCTGATTGTTTTATGTTACCTCTTTCAGGCTATCAGACCCCCAATATTATTTTAGATATTCAGCCCGGAGGGAATCATGTGATTGAAGATTCTCACAAAAAGGTATGTTGTGCTCGCTCAGTTGCGAGGTTACCCAAGTAGAGATTGATTGTGTTCAGCCTTTTCCATGGTAGTGGCAGGATGTATGACACCACTGCTTGACAGATGTCAACGCTGAGGGGAACTGCCCCACTGAGTCAGTGAGGGAAAAGGCTCTCTTTTACTGATAAATGGGCACTAAAGAAGGGAACTGAATCGTCGTTATCGCAAGAGTTCTGCCTCTGTGCCAAATCAAAATATTCCTGCCATAAGTTGCTGACTTCAGAGTTGTGTGAAAAAATTATAACACTGGAATTATACCACAGAGTCCTTCTGTCTAATTTTATAATGTGTTTCTTTTAGATTACCGCCCAAATTAAATTCCTGTATGATGAACTTGGACTTGACAGCACCAGTGTTTTTGAGGATCTTAAGAAATACCTAAAATTCTGAAATGCTACATTGAGCTGGGATTTGGAGATACACTGAAGTTCTCTATAGTCTTAGTTCCAGTTGGGTTAGCAAAGGTGAGATTTTAAGTTATTAGAGAAGTTTTTATAAGCTGCTTATCCATCCAAGTTGTGCTTAGCCTGCTTCTCGGCCAGTTGTACTGTTCTCATCCACTGACACACACCCCTTACCTGGGCAGATGGCAGGTGGTCTCTTTCGGACATGGAGGGGCCCCAGAGGGACCCCGGAAGGACTGGGACAGCCAAACGCCGGGTCTCCCTCCAATCAGAACTCTGCCTTTGTCTATTTGCTAAGGTTTTCTTTAAAAAGTTAGTATCCTTCCTCTTCGCTAGTGAATATTTTTAGTCACTGTGACAGTGAGTCATCTTCCAGTTTCTATGGCTACATTTTAAGGAGAAAACATTCTTCAAATTGAAATTCGTAGAGCTTTTGAATAATCTCGAGTCCTGTGGTGTTTTGATCATCTCCTGTTGATGTTATTTAATATTTATATTACAAGTTCCTCCAAGCAACAATTTTCTTTTAAACACTTTATTATTATTTTAAACATTTGAGAACTTTTTGTAAAGCATTTACATTCAAGTGACAGAAATAGTGAGGAATTAGTGAGTATTTATAAAGTTTATGCAGCAGCGTGCTCTTTGTGAAGTTAAATATGAGAGCCAGTGTCGCCATGCCGTCCAGAGAGTCCCTTAACACACACTGTACAGTATGTTGAAGGCACTGGAGTAGCAGGCTCGATTGGAGACAAAGCATTTGTCTCTGAATGCTGTTAGCTGATGAAAGAGATTGTTCGTGTTGTATTCAAGGATTAGTCCTTCTCCCTGCTCCAGAGAAAGGCCACCTGTGTCAACTTCACCGCGTGTGGAGGCAGGGTTGGTACTCAGTCTTACCCTCAGTTTTGTAGGAAGACCTAAATTCATGTCCTGTAGGTTTAGCAGTGTTGAGTCTCCAAAATTCAGAACCACAAGAAAGACTCTGTCTATGCCATCCAGCTCCCTTGTGTACACGACAGAGTTGCTGTCATTGCTCAGAAGGCAAAACCAGCCCCTGCTGATGAGCAGCTCATTGGCATGAAGCAGACTTAAATCTTGGTACAGTTTCAAAGCAGAACTAGGCTGAGTCTCTTGGACCTGTTTTTTCAAAAAAAATTTACATAAATGTTTGATTCTGAGGACTTTTTTAAAATATATTTTAGTATCTAATAAGGAATTATCCTTCCCCCAATTGCTTTTATTTTGCTCCTGAAAATAACTGCCAAATTTTATGCATTAATAAGTAAACAATAATTTATATAAAAACTGTCAGTGCAGAGTCCGTTGTGCAGCTTGTCTGGAAGTCCCCACAGTGTGCAGTCCCCAGCCACATCTAGCTCTACAGGAACCAAATTCGACTCCATTGCAAAAACTCTGAAACAAGTGTTCACAGCCAAAGTAGCACCACTGTTCTAATAAGGAACATTACTGTGCTGACCTAAGTGACATTACTGCGCTGAATTGTAATTGCCAAGTGCATGGAAGAAGCCTACATGGCAGCGGACCCCGGGGAACTCCTGATGCGTTCGGGCCTACGCGGTCTCTTTCGTAGAATGATGTGTAGGCTGCAGCAGACACGGATGTCTTGCCCAGCTATTGATGGAACATGAAGTTTCCAAAGATACAAAACAAAAAACTGCTTAAAGTGAAAGATAAAAATTGTAGGGGCTGCTTTTATCATGAAAGGGTTGGCTGTTAAAGATTTGAGCTTATTTTACAGCTAGATAAAACATGTAAATGTATTTTTCTTGGTTTTCCTCCCTGAACATCTCACATTTTGCCTCTATAATATAACCCCGTGTCATTTTAATGGTACGTTCTGTGAAATAATTATGCCACACTTCCCTTTGTTCCCCCTTCCTATGTATTTTATATTATTTATTTAAGGATAGATTGTCAAAAAGATAACTGTCAAAGAGTGTGGACTTTTGATGCATAATGCCAAATGATTCTTCAGAAGAGCTGTTGCCAAATCGACAATAATGTTCATTTCGCTGTATCTTGCCAACCTCGTTGCGGGGACGGTGGTTGTTATTGTTGTTCTTGTTCTTTAGGGGTGGATGCTTACCATGTGTCTTAAATGAATATCTCATAGGTGTTTGAAAAATAAAGTATATTCTCTGTGTATCATGTACAACAATATTTATGGTGTGTGTATATGACCTGTCAACGTTATCCCAGCATTTTCTGTAGCGTAGGTAACGCATGAAAAGCACATAGTGTACCGTGCCAGTCACATGGAAAGTGCTCAGTGATAGCTGTTATTTTTGTCTCAAGTTCTTGTAATTGTGAATTTGTCAGTTTTTCTTCGCATTGATCAGAATATGTGTTTCATATCTTTTGAAGCTATTGTAACATGCATATTCATGATTTTAGTGAACCATTTTTTTCAAATTTTAAAAATTGCCTTTGCTTCATATAATGCTTTTCATACTGAATTCTATTTTGTCTGCTATTAAAAAATTTCCAAGCTTGCTTTTTAGAACTCCGTTTTTTGACTGGGACATGTGCGCATGTAGTACAGAATTTAGTTGCAAGAGTGAGGCATACATGAAAGGTTTTCTTAGCTATTCCCTGGCTTTCCCATTCCCCTCCCTGAGACAGTACACTGTTTCTATTCCTTCATTTTTATGCATCCTGGAATTCTGTGCCTCTGCAAACTAAGTAGACATTTTCTTTATACAAGTGGTAGTGTATTACCATTGTCCAGTTTTTAATTAAATAGATAAGAAATGGTCTCATCATTTCAACTGTTCTCATACACTGATTCTTTTTAAAAGCTGTATTTTACCCCCATAATTGATTGGTTTTCTGGTTTTCTGTAGATAAAATGTTGAAGTCATTTTTTGAGTTTTCTGTTACAAATGATGTTGCTGTCAAGATCATATTTATCATTTTGTTTATCTTGCATATTTATCATTTTGTACATCTGCAGATATTCCTAGATACAGATATCCAAAATATCTAACCCAGAAGTACAGTTTTTATTTTGATGGCTAAATCGTAAGCTTTCTGTTACTGTTTGCCTGTTAGATCTTCTTGGAGTCCTTTGTTTTAACTTTATCCCTTGTATCTGAATTTTGTCTTATTATTTAGTCTGAGTGATTTTTTGGTCTTCTAATACATGAATTTGACCTCTTCATCTTTGTGATTACCTTCTATGCAGATATAATTTCAAATTCCTTACTTTATCTTAGATCGATCGTTTTGTTTAGATTCTTTGCCTTTTTTAAAGCCTTTTATTGGATGAATTATGTAGTTTTTTTTCCTTCTAATATCTTGAAAATATGTTTGCCCTACTACTGGTTACTCTTAAAATTATAGGACTTTTTAATATAAATTTTCATCACCATCAAGAACAATACTGTCCAACAGAACATTCTACAGTGCTGGAGATGCTCTTTCTGCTGTCCAAAATGACAGCCATAAGGCATGCACAGATATTAGTGTGACCAGGAAGTAAAGTTGCACTTGTTTGCTTTTAAGTCACCATAGTTAAAGGGCACCAAACAGCTCGAGTCTAGACTTTTCTTTCCCATCCCTGCACAAGCCTGTTAGCTGCCTGCACTCACGGTTTCTCCACACACCTGAATCTCTACCACTTACCATACAGAAATAAATCACTAAGATTTTTGTTCTAGAATACATTGTTCCACATTGGGCATCAAAATTAAGCTGCACATGGTGGCACACACCAATAATTCTGTACCAGATTTGTGACAGTGAAACAGGAGGATTGCAAATTCAAGCCCAGTGTGGTAACTCAGACCCTGTCTCAAAATTTTAAAAGGCGAGGCTGGGGATTTAGCTCAGCGGCATAAGCGCCTTCCTTTCAAGTGTGCGGTTGTGAGTTCAATCCCTGGTACCGATAAAAATGAAAAAGACAAAAAAAATTTTTTCAAAAGGCTATGGATATAACTCACTGCAGGAAGATTATAGATTAGAAGATAGATGATAAATAAAGGCTTTTATTTTCAACTGGATTTTCTTTCTTGGTCTGTGTTATTTTGTTTGTAATACAGGGAATTGAACCGAAGGAATGTTGAACTACATCTCCAGCCCTTTTTATTTATTTTTATTTTGAGAAAGTGTTCTACTCAGCTGCCTGGGTGGCCCCAATCTTGAAATCCTGCCTCAGCCTTCCCAGTGGGTGAGATGATAGGTGTACATCACCACACCAGGTAGCTTTCCTTAAGTTTTTGTTTATGGCAGAGTGTGTGTGTGTGTGTGTGTGTGTGTGTGTTTCCATAATAAGCTATCTAGGAACCCTCAGCAGTACATAGTGTGGGGGTTTTGTGGTAACAGGAAGGCAGTATGGAGTTCTATATCACAGTAACCCTGAGGAGTTTCCATGGATTACTTAGACATTTGGACTGGAAGATTATAAACGTGTTAGGTTTCCTCATAGAATGCAAACCAATAGTCTTTCCCTAAACTGCTGTAGATTTTTTCCAGTGAAATTGCCACTCATGCATCACTGGTTATTAGTCACTGTTAGGAGAGAAAACAGTACAGGCAGAAGCCAAAGGGTGTGCTTTTCTAGACGAGCTACCTAAGAGGTTAATCCCGCCTTCTGTTGCTTCAGGAAAATCATGTTGCTTTCAGATCTACATCAGCTAGACTCATTGATGGATCTGCCTGTCCACCCACCTTGCTTCGGGCTTTTGAGGGAAAGAGGAGGAAGTGTAGGTGAACTGCCTGACAGACTTTACAGTTAAGTTTTTTTATAGATCAGAGGTCTCAGTAAAAGTCATTCCAGAGCAGAGCTGTATATTATTAATGACTTCCCAGACAGCAAACTTGTGTACTGGTTTGTGTTTTCACAAGAGCATGATTTGCAAACTTCCTGCAGATAGAACTACAAGGGAGGTCTGTGATGGATTTAAAGATCATCACTGGCTAAGGTTTTAGCACACTTAGGGTGACTATGTGTCATCCATCCCAGAAACTCATGTTCTGTTTCTAAAGTCGACATAAAATTGCCATTGATACTTACCTGGACATTGACAGTGTGGTAATCAGAATTGGTGGGTAACCAAGTGTGATTTCCTTCAGAAAACCCAGCATTTGAACTATTATCCCACTGCATTGGTGACTTTGAAAAAAGAGTGCTCTGTGTCAAAAGACCAGAAAGAGAGCGCAATTGTCAGGTGGTTAAGAGTGAAATACACTTCGCTCCTTCATAATTGACTTCATAACCGTTTAGGTCCCTGTAGTTCTTAACTGATGCTGATACTCATTAGCAGTTATCTTGAAAAGGCTCAACATGCAATGCACAAGCCAGTTGGGTACTTTTCAGTGGAAAATGGTGAACAGCATCTTGAGTTTGAATAGACTGCACTGACTGAACTCAACATGATTGTAGTTTTTGCGGCTTTTCCCTAAAAATCAGTAATGTAGGATTTCAAAATAAGCAATTACTAATTCATGCTACTTCACTGCATTGGGATGCGGTGCTGGTGAATTCAGGAACGCTGCTGGCTGCCAGTGCTCCTGAATTCTGCCCTACCCATTTCTCCAGTGTGGTTATTCCACTTGAGTGCTCACACACAAACTTAGCTGATAGAGAAAAAGTTCCACTTCACCAAATATTTGGGAAATCAGGTCCCATGCAATTGAGAGAGCTAACCATCCAAAGTAAAGGTTCAAGATCAGCCATCTAGCTGGACGTAGTGGCTCACTCCTATAATCCCAGCACTTGGGAGGCTGAGGCAGGAGGATCGTTGCAAGTTTGAGACCAGCCTGGGCTACAAAGTGAGCTCAAGGCCAGCCCAAACTGCAAAGAGAGATCCTGTCTCAAAAGTATAAAAGATCAGCCATCTACCCAGCCACACAATTGTGAGGACCCTGGCTCAAAAGAAAGCAGAACAGAAGCCAGCCAACTTGGGCTCTGGATTACACTTAACAAAAGAAACAGTCTTCATGCTGTGTTCATCTAGCAAGCTAAATAAAAACTAAAAAGCATTATTTCTCCATATTTTTGGCAAAGATCAATGAATAATTCTGCAAACAAAAGCACTGGTTCTCAAATGTCAGTGTGTCTAAGAATCAGCTAGAAAACATTTAAAATGCAAAATCCTTGCCCCTGCTCAAGAAGCTCAGTTCTGCAAAGCAGTATTTTTAATAAACTCTCAACCACCAAGAAAACTGGTAGAAAAGCACCTGGGCATGGTGGTGCACATCTGTCATCCAGCACTCCAGGAGGCTGAGGCAGGTGATTCAAGTTTGAGCCCAACCTGAGCAACTTAACATCATCAAGACTCAAAAAATAAAAGGGTTTGGGAATTGTAGCTCACTGTAAAGGTTCAGGTTCAATGTGCCATTTCAAAAAAAAAAGTGCCTTGATTCACAAACTTAATCATTCATTCCACAGTTCTGGGAAGACAGCCACGGTCACGCTCATCACCCAGTGTGCAGAGCTTACAAAGGAAGCACATTTTGCTGAACACTTCTGTTTAGGAACCACATTGTTCACAAAAAAATGTTCTTGGACTGAGGATTACTGTATTGATTTTTTGGCTGGAGTGCAAGGTTAAATTGATGACACTTACACTATCATAGTTTTCGTTGAGATCTGTGGCTAAAATGTCTCTCATGCCTATCTCCTCTCCATAGTAAGTGATCGGCGTCCCGGGGAGTGTGAAGAGCAGCATGTGCATGGTGTTGACGTATTGCTTCCCCAAACGTGACGTCAGCCGGGCACTGTCTGGCCCACCAATCTGAAAGGCAGACATTTGAAAAAAAAAAAAAAAAAAGCAGTATTTACAGTTTTCTGGAAGATTTACCCTATTTAGCGGAAGAATATCTGCGGGATGGTGGCACTGGCAAACCCGATCTGGGGTCCCAAGCCTGCTGCTTGCCGTACAGTTCGTCTGTTTACCATTTGGCACCAGATGATCATCCAGTTTGTCAAGAGAACTCACAGGGGCATTGAACACGAGATAAACTGCCGAGGGTCTGATCCTTACACTCGGATAAGAGACTACTGATGTTGCCTTGGTGAAAGAAAGATGCTTTTTCAATGAAAAGTGTTTCCTCAATAAAGAACAAGACCACAAACAACGTAGGAAGGGTGAGATGGAAGAGGCACTTCTGTTAGGTCCCTTTCATTGACTTTTGAACAATTCAGAACATTTAAAGTTTAATGAGCTTTTATGAAGAAATTTACATAGTCAAAAAGGAAACATAAGGCTGTTTTATATATGCATTAACTGCTGTAGTTACATATTACACCATCTCAGATTATTGAAGTCACCTGAACCTCTGTCCATACTCCCACAACTCAGTTTTCATTTGTACATGCTGGGGACAGCACCTTGCCACCGGTACCTCATTTTCTCAGCCACCACAAAACTACCAAGTACAGAATTATGTCCTTTTTACAAAGGAAGAAAAAGCTCTGAGAAGCTGCATCATTTATTCAAGTCATAATATGATAGTTTGACAGAACAGGCCTTTTTTTTTTAATGGAACTGGGGGTGGCACACATGAGCACGCCACCCTCTGCCCTTTTATTCCTTATTTTGAGATGACCACACTACTGAGTCTCCCAGAAAGCTGGGGTTACAGGTGTGCACCGCTACGTGTGGCTAAGACCCAGCCTTTCAACTTGATTATTACAATGCAGGAAAAAAGGTGCTTGCTGAGATGGACTGAAATAATTGTCATAACCATATCTTTATTAGTCATTGTAAGGAACTTTTCTAATTTTATGGTCAAAAAATCAGGTCAGATTTTGCCTCCATCCTTTTGTTACTTTATCTTCAAATCTGAAAACAAACCATACAGTTTTTCAAGCCTTCTGCACATACTCATTCAGAATTAAAATCTGGAAATGTTTCTGTAGTTTGCAGCAGTGAAAACGGGGCCTACTTTCTTCATTGCTAAAACTAAATTACGACAGAGCGGGCGCTTGCAGAATGGCAGAATAAAAATCTCCATAAGAGCAAGGTAAATGGTACAAAAGCTTTTTAAAAATTGTATTTTTTCATAATTCTTGAAATTAAAGACTGCAAAAGTCCAAGATGAATTTACCAATAAAGACAGCTGGATCTCAGGACAGTGAGCTTTGGAGTGCTGTATCTCCCCCTGTCCTTGTGTCTTATCTCAATGCCATGACAGCCTTGAAAACCAACAGCTTCACAATAAGAGTATGGAAAGCCCGCAGCCTAGCAGCTACTAAAAGACAGAATGGACCTAAAGTTCACCCGAAGATCCAGCTATGCAGAACTTTCACTATATGAATTTTCTGGCAGTTTCTTTTGATTGAGTATTTTCTTTAAAATCTGACCCAGAACCACGTCTGTGCAAACAGCACGAGCCATAGCCCCAGAACAGTTGTTAAAACAGTTCAAAGTTAAACCTGCCTATGGTGGTGCTAACAGGGCTGAGGGGGCAAAGCAACCACACAAAACAAAAATAAGATAATCTGGGAAGCAAGATATTCATGAACAGCTTTCAAAATCTCCATCCTATTCCTGGGAATCTAGAAGGTGTGCAGGACTGTGTACATGATGAGGGCTGTACAGGTGGCCAGGAAAGACATGACAAGGCTGTCATCGGTCACCTCAGGCTAACAAGGCTCTGAGCAAGCAAAAAATAGCGTGACAAAATTGTAAACTGACTAGCAAAACTTTGAAAGGATGCCCCCACCAACAGCCTTTCAGCAATGAGAATCATCCAGTCTGAGCGCTGAAGGAGACTCTACAGTCATTATCTCTGACCACAGAACAAAGAATACAGACATTACAAATTTAAGTAAAGAAGAAAAGTAGTAATAAGAGCAAATGCTAAGAAGGGAAAATTGCGATTTCTAGAATTGCCCTATTGTGGTGGAGTAACTAATGGTCAACTTGTAACACCCAGCTCAGCTGAATCGGTGTGGTTCTGGGTGTGAAAGGCCCATCTGAGGACTGCAGCCAAGAGCATAAAAAAAGAAATGGAGGGGAAGACACTAGTGCTGTTGATTCTCCTGGAGAAGTTGGTCGCATTAGTTTTTCTGTTAAGAACTCAGCTGTTTTCGTCACACCTGTACATCCTTTCCAGCTTCCACCACTGGCCTTTGGACCTTCCCAGTGCAGATCCTTGATAGGCACTTGCATGAGACATTGTCATGGGCTCTCGGCCTGCAGCTGGACTTGTGGAGGATATCGCCCTTCGCTCTAGGTTTTCAGCTGAACTCATACAGATCGTTGCCACGAGACCCAGGCCCTCAGCTGAATTCTTTGGGTCTCTTAGTGTATGGACAGATCTCCCACACTTTTGCATTTGATTCTTTGGGCAAATGTTATAAAATAATCCTATAAATTATGTGTCCTGTATTAAATCTTTTCTCCTGTAAACCCTCACTACAGTACCTATTATACTACTTAAAATGTCCAATTTTCAACATGTTAGGAAACAAAAATGTGGCCATGCATTGGGGAGGGGGCAGACAACAGAAGATGTGCTGAGGAAAACCAAACATTGGACTTAGGAGACAAAGACTAAATTCATGATTATATATGTTCAATTAACCAAGCATGTCTAAGGAATTGAAAGATGGTGTGTGAAGAGTGTAATCAAATATACAAGGGGCTGGGGATTTAGCTCAGTGGCGTAAGTGCCTGCCTTGCAAGCGCATGGTGGTGAGTTCAATCCCCGGTACCGATAAAATATATATATAAAATACCGATAAATATATATATATATATATATATATATATATCCATGTAATATCCATAGATATGATGGGGAAGAATAAATAGAAATTTTGGAGCTGAAAAGCACAAAAACAAAAATGAAAAATCCTTAGTAGGGCTTGACAGATGGAAAAGGAATCAAATCGGGAAGACAGGTCAGGTCAATTGAGAGCACTAGATTGAGAACCAGAAAGAAAAGAATGAAGGAAAATGGGCAGTGTCTCAGAGATCTGTGGGATGCCATCATGCATACTGACATGTACAGAAAGGAGGTCCCAAAAGGAGAAGAGAGAATGCACAGAAATAATGCTTGAAAGAATTATGACCAACAATTTCCCAAATTTGGTAAAGATCTGCACATCCAAGAACTTCATTGGATTCAAATAGGAAAAAATAAAGATTCCCACCTAAATATATCAGTAACCTTCCAAAGGCATGAAAAGAACACTGACAACAACAAAGGGAAATCAGCACATCACACACACAAGAGCCTCAACAACATCAGCAGCTGAATTCTCAGCAGAAATCGTGGACGCTAGAGGTGAATGAACGAAAGGAAAAACTCAACCAGCTTCTACACCCAGTAAAACTATTCTTAGAAGAGAAGTGGGATAGTGCTTACCCCTGCTATGATGGTTATGAATTCTTTTTTCAAAAAACAAAGCAAAGCTGGGCACAGTGATGCACTCTTGTGTCCCAGGACTATGGGAGGCTGAAGCAGGAGTCAAGTTTGGTAACAGCCTGAGCAACTTAGCAAGATCTTGTCTCAAAACAAAAAGAGCGAGACTGCGGCCCTTCCAGGGGGAGAACCAGCAGCAGCTCCTGAGATCCGCGCCATGTTGGAACTTAGGACGCTGTGAAACCAAACAACTAGCCTGCCTCCCTGCTAAGCAATAGTGAACCTACTGATGCACGGCCTAGAGTCAAATATCCCACTTCCCCTACCCCACCACCACCACCCCCCACCCATTAGCAAATGGGAACCAGAAATCTGATCATCTTCTGGGAGGTTGACCATAGCAAATAAGGGGGACTTCCTTCTACCATCTCCTTGAAGGCAAATATTTTTATTACTGTTTTGCTCTTTTCTGATTAATGGTACTGCTCTATTCAATATTCTGTTTTGATAAGTTCTATAGTGTCCTATATTTCATCTCATTTTGATATATATGATTGAAAGAACAACTATTATGAAGATAACAAAATATGCTGTGATACCTATTACTGTTATCCCAGTAACCTGCTGTGAAGTTCTGTACCAATTTCACTCTACGATCTTAGTAGGCTTTATTCTGTCTTGTTCTGTTATATACTTTCAAAATAAAATTTAAAAAAAAAAGAGCAAGGGCTTTCCCTTAGTGCATGGGTTCTCTTAATCCCCAGTACCAAATCAATCAGTCAATCAATAATAAAAGTTGGTGAGGATGTGGGACAAATTAGAACTTTCACACATTGACACGAGTGTAAAATGGGGCATCAGTGGAAAATGGTTTGACAATTTCTAAAAACAAACAAAAAAATCCCACGATTCCACTCCTAGGTAAATACCCAAAAGCAGTGAAAGGAAGAGCTCAAATAGATACTTGTACATGACATGTTCATAGCATTATTCCAGTAGCCAAAAGGAGGAATTACCCCAAATGTCTACCAGGACATCAATGGATCAGCAAAATCTGGTATGCACATAAAATTGAATATTACCCATAAAAAGGAATGATGTTCTGATATGTGCATAAATAAACCTTGAAAATGTTATGTGTGCTAAGTGAAACAAACCAGTCACAAAAGAAGAAGGAATTGTCTGATTGCACTTACATGAAGTACTTAAGCAAATTTATAAACACAAAAACAGAATGGAAGATACAAGGAACGGAATGGGACTAGATAAGATACTATTTGACAGGTGTCCTCCTCTGTGAAATTATGAGAAAGTGCTGGAAATGGATAATGGTAAGAGTTGGACAATGTTGTGAATGTACTTAATGCCAAAACAGTATATTTTATTTTCTGTATGTTTTAGCAGAGTAGAACAAAAGACAGAAGATACTCCTCAGTAATGCACAATAAAGTACTAGAAACTAATAAACAAGTTCAGCCATGTTGTAGGATACATGATCAGTACAAAACGATGATATTTTTATACATGAATAATGAACCAACCAAAAGTAAAATCCTAAGCTCGTAATGTGACCAGAACAGAGCTAAAGAATAGGCAAGAGAAAAGGGAACTGCTGGAGAGAAAAAAGAACCTCCAAGAAAATTCACCGTGAAGGATTTGGCAGAACATTTGAGACAATCCCCTCAAAAAATGTGGACCTCAAAGTAAAGGTTTTCAGAAATAAAGATGGATGATTCCAGGCACAGTGGCACATGTCTATAATCCTAGCCTGTGGGGAGCTAAGGCAGGAAGGTTACAAGTTTGCATTCCATCTGAGCAATTCTGTGAAAGCTTGTCTCAAAAGTAAAAAGGACTGGAGATGTAGCTCAGGGCAGAGGCCCTGGGTTCAACCCTCAGTGCCCCAAGAATGAATGAATGGACGTGTATACATACTGTGTTATGTTCATGCTACATTCTTTGCTTATAAGCAAATCTATGATGAAAAAAAGAAAAGGCCTCAGGCAGGTCCTTCAGGAAAGACTCCAGATGAAGGCGTTGTCACAGAGGAGAGGCCAACTCCACGCGTCACTGTCCCTGAGGCCTGTCCAGTGGGACAGGACATGAAGTGGAGGGCAGTGATACTGAGCGCCCCGGCCCTGTGTGATCCCAGGTTAATGTGTGTGTTTGCATCCTAGCTTTTAACAAAGAAGACTAAAATTTTAAAAAACAAACATTTTAGGAAAAAATAGAATATAGAATAAGGATGTAAAGAAAAAATTTGCACTACCACATAATACATATTTGCACTACCACTAACACATAATTTGTGTTTTAAGGCAAGGGTAATTACAGCTTTAAAAAAGCTTAAAAATACTTAAAAGCTGATAAAGAATTTAGAATAAAGTAAGGTTATTACCAGGAAAAGCAAATTTAGTATAACTGTAACGTTAGCCTACGCTTGCAGTGTTTACACTGTCCGGGGTGGCAGGCAGCCCTGTACTCAGTCCTCAGAGTCATTTATCACTCACACAACAGCTCGCCCAAAGCAACTGCCCGGCCCGCGGCTTGGCTCAGGGCAAGTGCCCTACGGAGTTATGTACCATATTTTACCTTTTAGGCCATCTTACTGTACCACTTCTGGTTAGGTAACCACATAATTACCATTGCGTTACAGTTGCAGTAACATGCTAGGAGGGTCCAGAATCCGGGAACAATAAGCCATCCCAAATAAGACAGTCAGACTCTCTGGAGCTTAAATACATGTTGCACTGCATTCTACCCCGTAAAATGATATTTTGTCATGCTTAGGTCTGTCCTGAACTTCTGCGGAAGCTTTTCACTTCAGAAATCCTCTTTCTTCCAACTAAAGTACAGAGTATGTAGGGAGGAACTGTGGTTTGATCTTTTTTTTTTTTTTTTTTTTTTTTTTTGTATCAGGAATCAAACTCAGGACCTCATGCTTGCCAGGCAGGCACTGAGCCACTGAGCTAAATCCCAGGCCCCCTAGCAGCGTTCCAAGCACAGGCCAATCCCCACTGACTATTCAGGGACAGTGTCTCTCTCTGAGTGACAAGGTGGAGTTGAGGGTCACTTAGAGACGAAGTCCACATCCTCTTAGAGGTGCCTGGGCAGCAAGTACAGTAGCACACGGGGACCCTGGGCACCAGGACTTACCATCCAATTAGGCCACTTTCCTTCGGGCATGTTTTCCATCCAGGATAAGATAATGTCGTGCACGGTGCTCCCAGAAAGCGTGTGCAGGTTGGAAAAGTAATTGTTGAGTGGGAAATCAGCTTCCTGGATGAACGACAGCCCGTAGTACATCATGGTCCTGTCAATGCTGTCCTCGTAGGCTTCCGTCCCCATGAACCTGTAAGAGTTGGCAGGGTCCCAGGTTATCACCACATGCCCAGAGACGGAGAAGGACTCTGCAGCGGCTTCCATCGTATTTATGAGATCCAGGGTCTAAATGTGAATCGTCAGCAGAGAAGGCCCAGGCTTAATAAAAAGCAGTCACGGCAGATGGCCAAGAGATGTGGGTCACTTGAACAATTTCTCCTTGTAATAAATCCAAAAAGTGGCCTAATATTAAGTCATACTAAGAAATAAGAGATACATTTGGCCTTCAATCACTATCGTTCTGTACTTTCTAAACCAGACTGAAACCCAGTAATGTTTTTGTTTTTGTTTTTGATTGGTGAGGGGGTACATTGGTTTGGTTTGGTTTGGTTTGGTTTTTTGAGACATGGTCTTATTATGTGGTTCAGGCTGGGTTTGAACACACTATGTAGCCCAGGTTGGCCTCAAACTCACAGAGATCCTCCTGCCTCAGTCTCCTGAGTGCTGGGATTACATGTGTGAACTGCTACACCCAGCCCAGTAGCAATTTTGAAGATTTACCTTAACAATTCTCATCACTCCCATGTAGAATTTGTGATAATATGCCTGACTATAAAATGAGGGATTTTTTTCCAAAAAAAATTACCCTTATAGTTGAACCTTATAAATTCTCATCTTTACACTCTCAAAAAAAAAAAAAAAACCTCAATTACTGAGAGCCAAACAGTAGGAAAGACACACTCACCTAAAATGATCCCATCAATACCTGCCCCATATATAAAATCTCATCTAATCTTATACTAGCCATGGAGAGGTTTTTTGTGTTATGCTTTCATTGATGAGGAAACAGACTTAGATGAACCAGCCAGCTGTAGGTCACACAGCTGCCAGGACTCCACCGCCATCCCGCACGACTGCAGAGCTGCGCCCCAGCCACTGTGACCTACTGACAGTGCAGCTGAAACGTCCGGGTTAACACCGCACAAGGGCCTATCATAATGGTAATGCTAGTTCATGGCTAACAATTAAAATATTCTCTGTGGATTAATTTTCACATAGCTCCTGAGAAGCAAGTGCTGTGATTAGCAACATTCCCCAAAAGCAGGAAACACAAATCAGCAAAATGAAGCAGCAGACGAGGATGTATCAGACCCTGGCAACACTGAGGGGTTTGTAAATCGTAACCTGGAGCTCTGGGCACAGCTGGTTGGGAGGAACCATCCACAGACCACACAATGCATCTGTGGAGAACCACGCGAGGTCTGGGGTTACCTGTATCTGCCGGGCTCCCGGCTGTACTCGTCCATAGTCTGCCGGAAGCTCCGGACAATGTCGTGCATTCCCACCTGGGTAGCGGTGAAGTCGTGGTACAGCTCTGAGTAGCCAACGACAGTGTCCTGTGAAAACCAGGACAACATGGTTACCATCAAGTGCGTGCAGAGGGTTTCTTCAAAGACACATGCTCAAAGATAATCCCAGGCTCTCCCTGCTCAGAAGTTTGTGGACAGAGAGTACTCACAACTATTGGTGGTTGGTTTGATTCTGTAATTACTAACTGTATAAGTCTCATAATCAATATTTCTCTGTCATTTTAGCAAACTAAATTTTACTGGACACCAAAACATTGCTCACAAACATATTGCATAAGGTCCTCCTAAATATATAACTGTCTGAAATGGAAACCAGTGGAAGAGGAGGCTACGGTGGTTGAGGAGGTGGCAGCAGAATTAGCTATGGAGGAGGTGACGGGAGATACAATGAATTTGGAGGCGACAGAGGTCCTGATTACAGTAGCAGTAGTGCAGGGCAGTGTGCTGGTGGACCAGGATATGGAGACCAAGGAGGGGGATACGGTGGTGGTAGAGGAGGATACAAGGGTTTCCATGAAGGAGGACATTTGTGTGGTGGTAACTATGGCGATGGTGGGAACTTAGTGATTTTGGAATTACGGTGGAAGACAGCAATCAAGTTATGGGCCCATGAAGAGGGGAGTTTTGGTGGAAGAAGCTCTGCATTCACTATGGTGGTGGTTATGGATCTGGTAGCAGCCGTTTAAAAAAAAAAAAGAACAGAAAAGGGCTACAGTTCGTAGCAGGAGAGCGTGCGAGGAGCTGCCGGAAAGCTGCAGGTTACACTGAAGCAGTCCCATTAGAGGCACTGCAACAATCTGCCACAAAAGGAACGATGATCCAGTCAGAAAAGTCACTGCAGCTTAAACCCTTCTGGTTCAGGACTGTCACAGTCACAGTTTGCAAAAAGTGCAGTTATCAATTAATGCAATGTAGGACCAATTGGATATACATTCCTGAGGGTTTTTTATTTTTATCTGATGTAGCTTTGTATTTTTCTTTTCATTACAGCAGGTATATTACCCTGTAAATTGTGGTAGTGGTAGCAGAACTAAAAAAAAAAAATCAAGGAATTTTTAACTTTTAAAAGAAGGTGTCAGGTACTATATAATGATTTTAGTGGGTTTTTTTAACCAAGCATTGTGTTGCTAAGATTCAGTCATATTGTATTGCTGTATTCATTTATTTTGATTAACATATAACATTCTATTATATGAATATAAACCCCAAAACCATCATTTGGAATGTATTTTAGAACTATGGTCTACTTTGCCATTGAAAATATGGCAACTGTAGAAGAGGGGTCCATCCAAGGAATATGTGGTGTGTGGGTACCACCAGTTATATGTGACGTGACAGGAAGGTTAAAAATCACTAATGTGGACTCCAAGAGCCCAGAGTCTGTCGTGAGACACAGGCTTGGTTCAGAATTCTCTTTACCACTTCTATAACCCTTGATAACAGAAGTTAACTTCTCTCAGGTTTAGTAAAGGAGGATCCTGAAACCTCTCTCTTGAGATATGGAGAGTTAAATGAAATATATCGACAAAAACATCACAAGACATACACTAGACACATGGCCAGTGTTAGTTCGCTTCTCTTCCATCTGTGTGTCCCTGATCAACTGGAACTTCAGGTGTCCGCTTAAGTTGAATGAAATGACAAAATCTCAGTGAACAAACTGCCCTCGGTTCTGTGGTCCTTGGTAACATGCACAGTGCCTGTTTTCAAAACCTCGCTACTGAAGGGCTCATCACACAATTCCTCACTCTGCAAAGAACTGGTGGAAGGAAGGATCTGGGCATGTGCTTCACAAACTCCTGTGCTTTCTGAAGAAGTTGATTCAAAGCACTCCCTACAGACTGGGCAGAACTTATCCATGTAGTTGGTAAATACAGAAGGAAGGAAGGGAAGGAGGGACGGAGAGAGAGGAGGAAGAGAGAGGAAGAAAAAGAAAGCATTCTGATGACACTTTTTCATCAGGTCAAAGAAAAAGATTTGAAACTTTACCGGATTTTGGGACTTGTTGACTTGGATCTCATCTCTCAGATCTTTTGCTTCTAGAAGAAATTTAACAGCATCGAAACGAAAGCCATCAACACCCTTAGAGAGCCAGAACTGTATTATTTCCTAAATATGAAGGAAAAAAATGCATAGTTACATTAACTACACATCATAGTCACAACACTTGGGAAAGGACATCTCTGGGTAAAAACAAGCAACTGTATCCATGTAGTTTGTGAGGTGGGTTTGTGAACAACAATATAGGAATCCAAGCAGCCAAACTGATAAATTTGGAATTTAATTAACTGAGCTCAAGACTACTGTCACACACACACACACACACACACACACACACACACACACACACACACGGTTCAGGGTACAAACAAGTGGCACTGAACCGGAAAGTTACAGAGTTTTTAAAAGAGACAATCACAAAAGACATCCTGTTGGAAACCACTGAGCTAGAATCTCTCATTAATTTTTAGTTGACACCTGTATCCTGCTTCTTTTATTGAGCAGGTTAATTTTTCTCCTGTAGATACAGCTCATTCTGCTTCTCTCATGGGACTTACACCTCAGTAATTTTCCATTTTCCTGAATACAGGGCGCTAGTTAAATGCAGGGCTCAAGATGGCGTCAGTTATGCCAAGTTACAACCTGTTTTCATGTACTTAGCAAAACTGAGTATAATGAGTTCTCAGCTACTGCATGGAGAGGCTTCCACATGCATATTTGAATTTAGAATTACAATTAAAACCCCGCAGTCTGTGAAGGGAGGAGGGAAGAGGCGCTGCAGGGCCCTGGAGACATGAGCAGGGCCTGCCAGGGGCACAAGTGGCCTGCTCATCCCCTTCAGCTCAGCCACTGGCTGCACAGCACATCTCTGATTAATGAAGTGAACTTGAACCTGCACCCATCTACATGGCCATGGGCATGATGCCGAAGGCAGTAATTACGAAGCCTCTAGATCACAGCAACCTGGATCCCGACGTGCCATACCCTGCAGGACAGAAAGCGTAGCTGCGTAGACCTGGAGAGCTCCAGAAACTTCCCCCATGGGAGATCTTCCTAAAGTAAATGTATAGGAAACGAGCAATAACATTGTACTCTACAACACAGATTAACTCGTAGGGTTTTTTGTTTTTGATTTTTTAAAATTAATTTTATTGGTGCAGTTTAGAAATACATAATGATAACATTCATCATCAGAGATTTGTGCCTATATGTGCTGTATCTTGACTCTTCCAATTTTTTTCCATTCCCTTCCTCTCCCTTCAACCCCTCTTCCCTCCTAATTTATAAAAGCTTTGCTTCATTGTTTCTTCTGTTCTCTTTTATCCCTTCCTCCCTCCCCGCTCCACCTTGTTGCCATTTGAACATTTTATTTCACAATATCTATTATACATAAGTGCTAGGGATTAGCATTATAAAAAGATTAGTTTCTTTCTATATTTGGAGAGGATCTTTATCTCCTTCGAACATGAAGCAGTCACCACATAATTACCTCTACATCGCGTTGTGGAGGCCTGCCCCATTTACTGAAATCTCTGTAAGACGTGTTATAAATTTGTCTGTTTTAAAATTAAATGTGTTCAAACTTTTCTGTTTTGGTGCTAGGAATGAATGAAATTTAAAGGTGGACATACACGAAGTTTATACTCTACCACTGAGCTATAGTCCAGGCCCTCTGAACATCATTTGGATTGTCCTTTATCTGTAGGTTAAAAATCACTTCATTTTCAGCAACATGTTTTTATATGGAATTATTTGAAAACAAAAGAAATCTATTTTTTGGAATTCTTTGTCTCATTTACAGTATTCATATTTTCCTGGCATAATATAAATGATAAAAACATTGTCCAATATACAGTAGTTATTATACAGTAGAATCATAAAAAATAAAATTTAGATGGTCAAAAAAAGAATTAAAATGGAGACAGTCATAACTCAGACAGAAAATTAGTCATTAGGATGCTGGAGATGGGTGGCTGGGAGGCAAATGGAAAGCAAAAAAGATAATCATTAGCTATTGGTAAGATCCAACCAAGCTTGAGGCTTCAAATTTTAGTTCAAAGGAATATGTTTCTTAGTGTGCTAAGGTCAGGCCCATATAAAGTTCAGACTATTCATGGAAGGTTGAAAACACCTCAAGGGGTACCACGATATATATATATATATATATATATATATATATATATATATTTCATATATATATATATGAAACCGTGTGTGTGTGTGTGTGTGTGTGTGTGTGTGTGTAATGTGTTGACAGGGATATAGGGAAATTGAAACGCTTACACACTGTTGATGAGAATATAAAATGTTGCAGCTACTGTGAAAAATGATATGATGATTCTTTAAAAAAAAAAAAGCTGAACATAGATTTACCATAACATTCACAATTTCATTTCTGGGTAAATATCCAAGAGCAGGAAACACAGAATCAGAGATAATTTGTACACCTATATTTATAACAGCATTATTCAAAATAGTGAGAAGATAGAAGCAACCCAAATGTCCTTTCACTGATGAATGGATCAAGAAAATGGTACAGTGGTACTCAGGTTTAGAAACTTTCACTTTTGACGATTCTGTTGCAAACTGAATTGAACAAGAACTGAATCAAATTCAATGTTTAGAAAAAAATTCAATGGTTAGGTTCAGTGGTTTGTTTTGTGTGTGTGTGTGTGTGTGTGTGTGTGTGTGTGTGTTTTGTCTTTTTTGAGACGATCTCACTATGCAGTTCAGGCTGGCATTGAGCTCACTTTGTAGCCCAAGCTGGTCTCCAACTCGCAACGATCCTCCTGCCTCAGCCTCCCAAGTGCTGGGATTACAGGAGTGAGCCACCATGCCCAGCTAGTGTTATTTTTTTCATTGAATAAAAATGTAACTTCATTAAAAAAAAAAACCAACTCAAGGTATTAAAACAAACTGGAGAGGGACAGCCAGCCAAGCAGTAAACAGAGACCTCCTTCTGGCAGAAGCAAGCAAACAGGGCTCATTTTACCTGAACAAGGACAGCAACACAGGCAGGGACCACTGCAGGGATAAGGAGACAGGCGGAGTCCTGGGCCCTCACCTACTGCTCCTGAAAGCATGAGTATTTTCTCTTAGCACACCAGGGATTCAGAAGCCATGTTTGCTAAAACCATGACTGTCCTCTTGAGCCTCCAGATGCTCAGTGGGTAACTAGGAACAGAACACAGTTTAACTTTCATGTTGTGTCCTTTGTTACTCTAAATCACGGGTCCAGTCTCTTCTCAGCTCTGCATACAGGTATATTACCTGTATATACTTGGTAATGCACACGTTCTCACCCCATTCAAGACGGAGGACACGAGGATGGGAGATCTCCAGGGACACTCAACTGTACCTGAAAGTCTCCAGCCATTGTCCTAAACTTGTGGTCACCTGAATTCCAAAAAAAATAGAGCCCCATTGAGACCATCACACAGATTGGATAGTCCTTTCCTAGGAACAAAGCCATCCCTCCACCATAAAGATCCCAAAACTAGGACACCAGGACTAATGTAATAAGCAACAGGACGCCAACCCACCAGCTAATCCTTAAAAGCCGGGCTGTCACCTTTGTGGGTGGCCCATTATGAACCCTCATATCAAAACATGTCCCCTATGCAGGAGCCCTTTCCTGTCTTCCAACTTTCCAATTAAAACTTTCTCGTGCAAATTTGTGGTTTAGTTTTAATTTCCATTATTACTAAAAGAAAGAACCCAAGCTATCCTGCAAAACAACTCCATTTTGTAACTGATATTATGAGCATGTTTCCAAAATTTAGAGAAATTTAGAGAAAAATTGATGTCATGATGAAAGATAGTACACAGGGGGAAATATCTCATCTTCCTAAGGCCAAGTTTTAAATCAGTCTGTACTGAAAGAAATGGTCAGTTATTTAATAGTTAAACATTTCACTCCTTAACAAGAAGATGAGTGCAAGGCTTAGGTGTCAAAAAATTTCCTGTTAGGGGTATTTGAAATGAATAGAGACGCTCAACCTTCAATCAGGAAAATATGCCTAGGGAGATTCCATGGTAAAGGGCACAAATATTATCTTAGATAATATTTCATTATCTCCCATAATGAAAAGTACAGTACATTATCCAAAATCCCCACAATTTTACTGTCTTTGATTTCACGAGGAAATTGATCTCAAGCTAATATAGTTAAACCTGAAATTCTGGGCTTTTTCATACACTTTATCATATTCTTTTATGATAGAATTTCTTCCAAAGATGTGTGATAGAGACCAGAATTATTGTGTGAATGTCCCTGGCTTTCTCTTCTCCCATGCCCCTCTCTCAGGACACATCCTTGGAGGAGAGGAGGTAATCAATCCATGACCTGCCCAGCCTCTTCCCATCCCACTGCTATGGAGACCACTGCCCTGGCTGGCCTGATCTCCAAGCACTTTTACTTTTTTCGTGAGAGTGTGTGTATGTGTGTGGGGGGGGGGGTGTTTGGCACTAGGCATCAAACCCAAGAAAGCTCAGCTACTGAGCTACATCCCCAGCCCAGGTGGGACTCGAATTTGTGATCCTCCTGCCTCAGCCTCCCATAGGGTCTGCAGTGGTATGTCTAGTTGCCTGCAGGCATTTTAAATGTTACACTCAGAGACTAGAGATGAGGTTTGGTCTGAAGATGTGGTTGGATGAAAGAAATGGGTCAAAAGGCCAGGGAAGGAACTTGAGCAAAAGGTTGGAGCAGGTGGCTTCTGGGTATGAACAGTTGGGAGAATGGAGAACAGACTTCTTTTCACCCAAGGTGGTCTTAAGTATAAGGTAAGCTCCGTAGGTGGCATCTTGTGCAGCCACAGAGGGTCCCTTGTGCTTGCTTAATGTTCTGTGATTGGTTCCATCGCTAGAAATTTCTAACCAATTTGGTGCAGAAGACTGCACTTCCATTTTGCCTGCAGCCCAGTATAGCTGATCATTCATGGGCACCTTGTAGAAAACAATGCAGGGTAAAATGGCAGAAAGCAGGGCTGGGGATTTAGCTCAGCGGCATAAGTACCTGCCTTGCAATCAGGCAGTCGTGAGTTTGATCCCTGGTACCGATAAAAACGAAAAAGACAAAAAAAAAAAAACAGAAAGGGATGAAGCCAGCCAGAAGGTTAGGAGAGCTGAGTTAGGCTGGGGAGAACCATTTCTTTTTTGTTTTTCTGTCTTTTTCCTTTTTATCGGTACCGGGGATTGAACTCAGGACTGCCTGCTTCCAGGGCAGGTGCTTATGCCACTGAGCTAAATTTCCAGCCCCTGGGAGAACCATTTCTAAAGAGACAATAGTAAGTGAGCTGTGAGGGTCTAGTGGAAGAAGGTTCAGGCGCAGGGAACAGCGGTACAAACCAAGTTCCACTCCTGGGACATAAAAGAGAGAGGGAGCAGTGTGACACAAAGGAGTTCAAACAGGAGGGGAAGAGGTGGGGCTGGACCCACCAGGTCTAACTCTGTCACCAATGGGAACAACTTGGAACTTGTGAGAAGAGGGGACAGGAAGGGAACACCGAAAGCATTTTAAGCGGAAAAGGCTGTGGCCTGGCTTATATGTGTTAAAAGACCTGATGTATGGAAAATAAACTGCATAGTCTGATAGCTCCTCAAAAAGTAAATCACATAAGGCATGTGCAAGGCCCTAAGTTCAATACCCTCATATCTTTTTTGTTTTTTAATTGGTACCGGGGATCGAACTCACAGCCGTGTGCTTGAAGGCAGGCGCTTATGTTGTTGAGCTAAATCCCCAGCCCCAATACCCTCATATCTTAAAAAAGAAAAAAAAATGTTAAGCAGGAGGTTACCATGAGAACCATCCGTTCTGCGTGGGTGCATACCCAAAAGAAGTGCAAACTTCACGTCCACACAAAAACTTGGATGTGAATATCCACAGCGCCGTCACTTACAAAAGCCACAAAGTGCCAGCAGCCCCCGGTGGGGCATCCATGCAACAGACATTACCTGCCCATAGAAAGGAATGGTACTTGCCTATGTCATAGCTGAATCTTGGGAACATTTTGCTAAATGAAAGAAGAAAGTCACAAAGGAGAGATATTATGTGACTCTAGTTATACAAAATAGGAAAATTCAAAGAGACAGAAGACTCATGGTTGCCTGGGGTTGAGGATGCCATGATGGGGTGGGCAGTGATGGCTAAAGAGCAAAAGGTTTCTTTTGGGGGTTTTAAACATGTTCCAGAATGAAGTCACAATCATGGTTGTGTAACTCTTAAGCTTACTAAAAACACTGAAATTGTAAACTTTGGGTCAAATTTCTGGTCTGTTCCAAAAGGAAAAAAGGAGGCTTAGGGTGCGGGGTGGGGGTTGGGGGGTGGGGAGGAATAGAGGCTGAGGAATCCATTTTGGAGCCTGCTCTCTGGTTTGGGGCAGAGACACAGTGGTGGCAGCAGGGAGACTGGGCAGGGTTTGCAGCTGCTCTGAGGGTGGAGCTCAAGGCCTTGGACAGGGTGTGGGGCCCTAATGCAAGGAAAAGCCGTCCAGAGCCAGATGTTGTGGTGCACGCCTGTAACCCCAGCACTCTAGGGGACTGAGCAGGCCCATGCATTCAAACCCCGTATGGGTAACTTACTGAGCCCCTGTCTGAAAATAAAAATGAAAAAGGGTACAGCTCAGTGTGAAGGCCCCCATGCCCAACCCCCAGTACAATGAAAAGGAAGGGGCTGGGAGGGAAGAGGGGAGACAGGGAAGGCGTCCAGGCTAAACCCCACGTTTTGTGAATGTGGACCAGTCCCCGGGAGCTGCAGCAGGGGAAGGCAGAGGATGGAGTGTCCAGAGTCAGATGGCTGGCGTACGGGTTGGTGGGAATGCTGGGGAGACCGGGGGCTGGTTCTACCTGAACCTTAGTGGGGCGTTCTGGCTATAGACATGCACCAGAGGGTGAGCAGCCTGCAGACAGCCTTTGCTAACCAACTCTGCCTCAGGAGTTGCCCAGAAATGCAGGCAACCGCAGCAGGAACATCACCACTCGCCCTTTGTTGAAACTGAGCAATGAGCCCTGGGCCGTGAAGGGCTCCTCCACCTGACTAGGAGATTCTGCAGAGAGAGGAGAGGCTTGCAGTGCCCTTCTCCCTGCCTGTGACACAGCACTGGTGCTCAGGAGCCATCCTTAGACGCGCAGGGAATGTGGAGGGGAATGAGGGACACCTGAGTGCAGCATGGCCCTGGCTGCTGGCAGGACTTGCCACCAGAGAGCTGCGGGCTACTGGGCGTCCCCAGTCTTAGAAAAGATTCTGTGGCTCCAGGAAGCAACTCACTATGACCAAGTTAACTCCACTTAGGCTTCGAGATCACTTTCCGGCACCAGTCCCTTCTAATTTCCCATTTTTTCTCATTCTGAATAAACCATTTTTCTGTACTTAATCTTGTACCTTTTTTTTTTTTCCATGATGAGACTCAAACCCAGGGCCTCACACATGCCTAACTTAGTACGCTTTTTTTAAAAAAGGTCCCCATTTTTACAAGCATCAGATCCCACACAGTCTAGGTCACTCCCAGGTGGCTTTGCTTCACACTGCGCAAGGCAGTCACAAACAGCTGCAAACATCCGAACAGCCTGTGACAAAATGTGGGAAAGGGTGACACCACAGGGGCTGTAAACAGCAAGCTTTGGACACTGGCTTTTGAGATCAGGCTCTACATCACCTTCATGGGGTCCTCAGTTGGTCTCAGCATTGCTAAATATTGACCTGCCATCAAAGAAAAAGAATTGTGCACCCTGACCAAGGTTTACGGCTCTGGCATAAATGGAATTGTTATCATATCTGTCTTGAGTAAGCCATTTTAAATGCTGACCTTTTAACCCAAATAAACCAAAGTTTACTTTGGAAAACTCTCCCTTCATGTTATTTATTCTCTCACCCAAGTGAGAGAAGAGCCCTCCAGATTTTAATTGTTAACTCTCTCTACTCTAATTAAGCTCTCCCGGGTGCGACACAAACCAATGGGCCCAGAGCCTGGTTCTGAGACCCATGTAGATATAACAAGGACACAGGGGCCAGCACATTGGGCCCCCCCACTTGTCTTAATTCCTAAGACAGGCTTCTTTTAATTATTTTCTCTTAAAACAACACATTGTTCCGAGTAAAGAGAACTCAAGTTGACACTAAGGATGTCCACGCTCGCTGAGGTTGTGGTTTTGAGGTGGCTGAAGTTACTGAACCATTTGCCTAAGAAGTTTGTGAAATAGAAAAAGCTCTGCTCTTCCCTATGACAAGGACCCTTAAACCTAAACCTCAGGTTGTCCATCTCAAGGAGAAATGAGGAAGTATAAAGCCCTTTACAGGCACAGAGGAAAGCCACATCCTCTGCTCACTGCTGCTCAGAAATGCTGCTGCCTCATCCAACAGCGGAGGACTGGGGGAGGCTCAGGGCTTCAGAATCTGACACCTGGGTGTCTTTTGCAGCTGCACTACATGAATGACAACACCCGTAAGAGCTTTCTCATCAGGAAAGACAACCATCTAGCAGGTCTCTGTGAGGAGCACAGCGGGTACTGCTGCCAGACTCCGTCAAAGCTTCCATCTGTGCATTTCCTGCAACAGTGGACAGTGTTGACTGATCGCTTCTTCTAGAATATACATATGCTTGGCTCCCTGAAGCCTCACTCCTCGGTTTGCCATCCTTGTCTATGTATTCGACAGTGATTCGTTCATTCACTCATTTTGTTTTTGTTTTTGAAAAGGGTCTTGCTATGTATTCTGGGCTGATCACAAACTCACTATATAGCCCAGGTTGGCCTTGAACTCGTATCAATCTTCTGCCTTGGCCTCCTGAGCGCTGGAATGACAGTCCTATGCCACCCTGTCCAGCTCATCCATTCATTTATTTATGTAGTCCTGGGGACTGGATTCAGGGTCTCCTGCTTGCTGGGCCAGTGCTCTCTCATCAAGCCACGTCCCCCGTACAGCAGCAGTCTGACATCCACTATTCATTCTCCCTGAAGTTCTATCATCATTCTTGTCCATGTCACTTCCCGACAGCATCCACTCCCTGATCAGATAACAGGTACTGAGGAACACACTGTCCTAAGTGCTTTCCAAAGGCTAAGCCATCTAATCTTCAAAAAGCCCAACCAGCCACGTCCCATCATTGTTCCTATTTCGTGACAGAGGAAACAGGTTCATGGAGATGAGGCATCTCAGCAACCAAGAGCACAGAGCTAGTTAGTAGTGGCTGCAGAATTATTATAACAATATGGCACCCTAGCCCATCTGCTACGCTGGCTCCGTCTATTTCTCTTAATTGGAAGATATCCCAACCTGCCCCCTTCCCACATGACAACTGACTCTTACTAATTGGCCCTCTTGTTCATGCTTCAGGCTCAGAAGCATCCAGCCTGCTTTTCTCACTGGTTACCACTGAACTCTGGGGGCATGCGCCATCTGTCAGCAAATCCCCAGTTCTATCTCTAACACCACACCTTCCCCTGTTCCCCATGTCCCCATATCCAAGTATCTACTGGACACCTAGTGCAGCCAATGGCACCGCCATCCCCCAGTGTGAAACCTGGGAGTCACAGCAAACAACTCTCCAAGTCCTGATGTCCTCTCTAAACCCCTGTGCCACCCTTGGTGGTCGGGAGCCACCAACAGTGCTCTCCAGTTACTGCCCCCCACCGATCCCTCTCCCTCTAAACCTGCCTGACTCAAACTCATTCTCCAAAAACAGACTGATTTTTCAAAATGCAAATAAAAGATTATTTCCCTGCCTAAACCCTTTTAAACTCAGATCTTCCCAGAACTGCTCATGACCTGGCCCTCAGCTCTCTATGTCACACACCCTTCTCTCTACACCATGTCCCATCTGTACTGGACAATTCCCAGAACCTCTTTCACGTCATGTTCATGCTCTCCTCCAGCCTGGAACACTCCCCCCTGCCTCTTTACTTGGCTCATTCCAGTTCCTCCCTTAAGGACCATTGTCTCTTCTGCAAACCCTGCCCTCTCCCACTCTGGGCCCAGGTTGGGTGCCAACCCTCTGTACTCCCACTTCCTAATATGGTCACTCAGCACACCTTCTGTAATCGCCTGCTTGGTTGCCTACCTGCCCTTCCAGAATAGAAGCTCATGACAGACACATCTGTGTCTCACCAGCCTCCAAATCCCTGCCACGTGGTCCAGTGTAGATGAGAAGTTATGATTGGGAGGAATGGGAGGTGCAATCAGTTGTGCAGGTTTTATCATCAAGCACAGAGTTTGTGTTGAAAGCAGGTAGTGGTGAACCATAGCCTGAGTTGAGCTGCTCGTTTCCAGCTGTCCCGTGCTCAGCTGAGGCACAGAAGAGCCTACATTCATGCTCTGGCTTCCGTCTTCAGCCGGAAGTGCTTCTTGCCTCTAGTCTCAGTCACTAAGAGCATAGTGACGTCCCAGGAGTCACTCAGCACTGCCACCTAGCAGATCAGGATCACAGGGGCCCATGCAGTCCTTACTACAGCACTATCCTACTGGGCCACTTCATTGGGTTATTTCCTCATTGATCAAAAAAGGGATATGAAGAGCAAGTAATAACCAAAGCAACTGGGAGAGTCTAGCATACTATCCACAAAGATAAGCCCCCAACTCTCCTCAGCAGCTTCCTAACCTCTTCAGTGGAAAGCTCTTAGACCTGAGAGGTGTGGGTCAGAGTCACACCCCCTGATGGCCAGTGGGAGATGGAGGAGCCCAGGACAAAGGAGGGGTCTACCTTGAATGTTCCCTGGTCACCAGGCTCCCACTGCATAAACTGAAATCTGATGGGTGCCCAGAGGAGAAAGGCTAAGGCTCCAGGGGCCACATTGGTTTGTGAGCGGTAGCTATTTAAAGGCGTCTTTACCACAAACTATCTGGGATGCAAATTATTATCCCACTTAACTCTCATCACAGAGATAAGCATTGTTGGGGTAGGTGTTGAGAGTTCCTTTCATGTGAAAGCTCCATATGCAGAAACAAAGTTTCCTTCCTCCGGCTCCACAGCATTTATTTATATCTAATAGTAAACATTCCAAGCCAGGTGTGGTGGCAAAAGTCTGTAATCCTAGCAGTCAGGAGGCTGAAGCAGGAGGATTGCTACAGGTTCAAGGCCAGCCTGGGCTACATAATGAGTTCAAGACTAGTCTGAACTATAGAGTGAAACCCTTTCTCAAAAAAATTTTTTTCTTTAATTAAAAAAAGTAAAATTTGGCAAACCAGCCTTGCAAGTAATGTCTAATCTCTGAACCAAAGGCAGCAATGAAGCGTCACATGTGCGTTTTTCACTCTGGGGCACTGTTCATACTCCACTACCTGGATGCCCGCAGGAGAACAGCCACATTCGTCAAAGAATCATTAATGCGATGACGGGGGCAGATCTGCAAACTTTGCAAACTTTAACACTTGCTTAAACATCTCCAGACAATCCAACATCACCACCACAAGGAGCCAGGAGAAACTCAGTGACTGATAAATCAACTGGCTGACATTCACAGTTATGAATTTCCACTAGAAAACTTTGAAAAAACTACGTAGGAACAGTGAAGCCGAGGCAAAAGGCTTGCAGGGGCAGGACCAGAGCGGGGGCATGAACTCAGTTCCACAGCCTGCTCTGCATCCTAAAATACTCCCCAGGAGGGTAATTCTATCTCCCTAAGCCTTCCTTCTCTGCAAAATGGTTTTAAAAATATCCTGTTAGGCTTGTTCTGAGGATTATAGAGTCCAAGTAATTCACAAGATACATTGTAATAAGTGTCGGGGAAGGCTTGGCTGAGTCAATGAGCCTTAGCGATGAAGAGTCCATTCCACCCTGACCCCTGGATAGTGTGCTGACCCAATCTACCCCTCCACCCTAGCTCACTGAGACAAGGCCACTCTTACAGGTAACCCCTGCTTCCTGGACACATCCCAAAGTATTTCACCTGAACTCTGGAAATATCTAACACATACAATAAAAATGATCATAAAACAGAATGGTCCACAGGAATAAATTTTTACAAAGTAGTGTAGAGAGCTGAGAATGTACCACTTGCCTCGCATGTGCAAGGCCTGTTTCACTGCATTTGATTTCTCCTTCCACTAAAAAAAAGTTTAGTTTTTACACTGTGAAAACTATAAACTATTCGAACTGGAGAACATCTAAATACCAGGGTTGGAGGGCTTAATATTACATTGGCAAATACTTTTCAAACTGATCCAAGATTCAATGCAATCCTTATCAAACTTTCAGAAGGTTTCTTTGTAAAAATTGACAAATTGATGCAAAACTTTATATGAAAAAGCAAAAAGAACTCAAATAGCACTAAAAAATAACCAAGTTGTATGACTCACACTTCTTGATGTTAGAACTTAGCTACAAACTTACAGTAATCCAGACAATGTGGTCCTGACATAAGCATAGTCTGGAAATGTAAATGAATGGGATGGAATTGAGAGCCCAGAAATAAATGCACATTTATGGTCAGTTGGCAAGAGCTGAAAGGTAGTTCAATGTGGAAAGAACAGTCTTCTTAGACAAGCATTGCTGGGATCACAGGGTAGCCTCATGCAAAAGAATAAAGCTCACACGGTATATAAAAATTAACCAAAACATAAATAGAAGTCATCTAAAGTAAAAGAGCTAAAACTGTAAAAACTTACAAGAAAATAATACAGACAGCCAAGTTAAGTAGAACTATAGTAGAAGTCAGTGCAAAAGATGGGACTCCATCAGGACCGTGGCTGGAGGCGCCTCTGAAGATTAAAATCAGAATGGCTAGTTCTACATACTTCCTTAGGTCACGAAGAGACTTCGGATTAACGGTATCATCCTTTTGAGATTTCCCATTATCTCAGTAGGTGGGAGGACCATCCTCTTCCACCTACTAAGACTATAAAACAGAGCCTACTAAGATCAAAATAAGGCCAAAACTATACATTATCAACAAAGGTTAATGATGTCAATCATGTACCCTTGCTACCACTGGATCAATACTACTTAAGCGACTATACTTGCAACCTTATTGGTTGATCATAATTTTGACTCATGTTGTTCCCACCTCATGATTTTGCTCTAAGAATTTCCTTTGAGGCGCTGGGGATTTAGCTCAGTGGCATAAGCACCTGCCTTGCAAGCAGGCGGTCATGAGTTCAATCCCCGGTACCGATAAAAATGAAAAAGACAAAAAAAAAAAAAGAATTTCCTTTGAGAGGTGGGCTTGTTGGTGACCCATTGGGAACCCTTCCTGTCTCTCAGGAGCTTTCTTGTTCCCCATTCCTATTCTCCAGTAAATTTTCCTACTCCTAACCTCCATTGTTTCTCAGAATTCATCCTTAGACTTTGGGGATCATAAACTTGATGTATTTGACATGTAGCATTTTCTTTCTTTCTTTTTTTTTTTTTTTTTTTTTTTTGTCTTTTTCGTTTTTATCGGTACCAGGGATCGAACTCATGACTGCCTGCTTACAAGGCAGGCGCTTATGCCGCTGAGCTAAATCCCCAGCCCCAGCATTTTCCCTATATCAAAAACAAGGATAAATCTCCATGACCTTGTATCAGGCAATAATTCTTAAATATGACAATAAAAACCTACGTAACAACAAAAATAGAGAAAACTAGTATCAAAATTTAAAATATTTGTGCTTCAAAGAGTACAATCAAGAAAATAAAAAAGATAACCCATAGAATGAAAGAAAAGTCTTTGCAAATCACATATTCAGGATATATACAGCCTAACAACGGGAAGACAAATATACCTATTTATTTGTCTTTGGTGTCAGGAATTGAACTCAGGACCGTGTGCCTGCCAGGCAGGCTCTGTGCCACTGAGCTATATCCCTGGGCCTATTTTTGGGTTTTGGAGACAGGATCTTACTATGTAGTTGAGGCTGGCCTTGAACTCACTATGTAGCACAGGCTGACCTTAAACTTGCAGTGATCCTCCTGCCTCAGCTTCTCAAGTGCTAGGATTGTAGCACCTGGCACCTATTTTTAAATAGGGAGAATATTTAAATAGAAATTTCTATATTGAAGAAAAATAAACTCTGAACACATGAGCACAAGAAAAAATGCTCAATATTTCCAGACATTCAGGTAAATGCAAATATAAGCCCCAGTGAGGTGCCACTTTATATATAACAACAATTGCTGAGCATGTGGAGAAACTGGAGCCCTTACAGACTGCCAGTGAGCATGTTAAGGAGTACAGCTTCTGTGGAAAACAATTCAACTTCTCAAACACACATACAGTTATAAGTATAGAAATATAGATAGATACACAGATAGATATAGATCATAGATATATAGCTAGGTATTATAGGATTCCATCGCTATGAGATGTCCTAAAGACGTAACCAGCAAATTAATGGTTCCCAAGGCCTGCAGGGAGCTCGCATGGAAGGGATGCTGATCAGTATGGAGCTCCTTTTTGGCAAGATGAAAATGTACTGAAATTACCAGTGATGGTTGCACAAATCTGCAAAGTACTAAACCCACTGAATTAAACATTCAAAAGGGATAAGTTTTATGTATATGAAGTACTGTATTTAAGAATAAAATGAAAGAAAAATAAACCAAGGGTTTCAGATGCCCCTAGTAACTCTTAACAGGTCCCTGCTCAGCTGACGTGACAAGCTAGAGAAAGGCACCCACGGCACCCTGCTCTGCTCAGGTGCTCTCCTGCCGCCGACCTCAGATGCTTCCCAGGGACTCACGTAACTTCACACGCACTCGAGCCACGGAAGGGAGAACAGCGTGGCTGCTGTGTATTACGAACTGTGCATCAGGTGTTGTTGGAGCAGGCAGCACCACTCAGGGGGAGCCCATCAGAGCAGCCTTGGGTTGCCCCAGGCAGTCTCCCGTGCACAGAGCACTGGGTGCCCTTCCATCCGTATTCAAGGCGTGTGCGACAAACCCACTTCTTACTTTTGGGACTTCAGCCTCAGCCTCATGTGTTTCTGGCAGGGCTGCTAGATAAACACAGAGCACCTAGTTGAGTTGTAACTCCAGGTAAATAATGAATAATTTTTAGCAGGAGGAGCACATTCCAAGTATTATTTTATTCATTGTTTATCCAAAATTTAAAATTTAACTGTGTACCCTGTTTTTTATTTGCTAAATCTGGCAATGCTACATACAGGCCTCCATGTCATCCCCGAGACACCTGAACCACACTCTTACCTCAAATCTATGCATTACATCTCCCTCTGCCCAAAGTTCTCTTGTCTCACCAGCAAAGACAAACCTTTTAGGGACCAAGTGCCCAAACTCCAACCTGAAACCCACTTGGTTATCACGAAGTGCCCACTCTGCAATTAAACCTGAATACTGGGGTTTTAGTTCAGAAAAAAACAAGGTGTATGTTAACATCTTGGTCTTAAAAAGAAAAAACACAATAATACGTGTGCCATAAGGTCACCACCACTGCCCCAGACGACACAGCTCCCTCCGTCTCTAGATCTTTGTCAAACAGCTCCACAGTGCAGGCTGGGTCCTCCCCACCTTCCAGGGAAGAGTGGCTTCCACCTGCACTCTGGCCCCGGGCTCCCCAGCCAGGTACGATCTGATCCTCAGCCGGTTGGTTACTCAGCCACTGGCCCTTTGCTTACACAAGGCTCAGGGCTGCTTGATTCACTGCCCTGTTCCCAGCACTTACAACAGGGCCCAGCACAGAGGAGGCAACAAGTTAATATTTACTGGGTGGACACAACGTGCATGGATTATCTCATCTAATCTTCAAATAGGCCTTGAAGACAAGTATCAACAGGGTGTCACAGATGAGGGCTCAGAGACACAGCCTTCCGACCCACCTCCCCACGCCAGCTCAGTGTCGCAGGCCAAGGTACCCGTTGATCTGACAATTGCTGTTTGACATAGAGCGCTAGAAATAACCACGTAAGCACCCATGAGAGAAGTTGGTGTGGGTGTCTATACTCACT
The DNA here is from genome assembly GCF_034190915.1 of Cavia porcellus. NCBI lineage: Eukaryota > Metazoa > Chordata > Mammalia > Rodentia > Caviidae > Cavia > Cavia porcellus. The sequence goes on from NW_026947484.1 coordinate 214,568,285, forward strand.
TTTATTTCTTCTTGAACGTCAGGGTTTCGGAAGTTTAAATCAGGTTGCTCCTTGGTAAACTGGTGATAGTAACACTGCTTTCGCACTTCGTCAAAGTGCCAGCTGGAGTTTCCGTAGACGCTTAGCTAGCAGACAGACACAGACAGCACAGCACGTGCTTAGTGTTATTCTTATCATGATATTGTTCACAAAGATACAACCACTGCCATGCCTGGCCCTGTGCAGGTAGAGTGCGTAAATGCTGAATTTTTCCTCTAAGAATATTAGCAGTAAGCTAAATTAATGCTGAAAATGCTATCTGTGTTGCCCAAATGCCCCCGAAATGTGGCTGGATGGATTCATCTAGTAGTTCTGCTCAAAGAGTATCATGGCAAACTGATACTCTCAAATTCAACAAGGCCATCTTTTTTTTTTTTTTGGTTCCAGGGATCAATCTCACAACCTCACACTTGCCAGGCAGGTGTGTAAAAGCCACTGAGTTAAATCCCCGGCCTCAACAAGGCCATCTTAAAGAACTCACATTGCTAACCTATTTCTTGACTTTTCTCCCAGGTTCTGGAAGAACTTATCTTGTTAGTGAGGTAACACAGATGGTTGCCAATGTGGAAGAAAATGACATTCCATTAGTCTAGGAGCTTCATCCTGGATACACGGAATACTTAACGTGTACTTCCAGAAAGTTTCTATTAGAATCATTCACTTAAAATTCTACTAGTCCTCAAGAATAAAAATCCAGCCATTTGAAGTGCTAAAACCCAAACATTATAGCTGATTTTCTCTTTCTAGAAATGTTCAGGTGTAGGGATCCAGTTAAGACTCCCCTGGTCCCCCAAATCTCTAAACACACTTCTTAACCTACTCTGTGACCTTTGAATGTGACAGGTTCCTGGGCTTTACCTCAGGCTTTTTGTTCATTTCTTGCTAAAGAGAGCATCTGGAATACATTAAAAACTGGGGCAGGGTTGGCATCAATCTTATTTTTAGTTGAAGACCCAGTTATTCAGGCTCCATACTTCCATGGCAACTGTCCAAAGCTGAGAGGCAGCTGCTACCTTTCAAGGAAACATAGGCTCTTGCTAGTTTACTGGGTGACCTGCCTAGATACAACCCAGGATGGGTAGTTACCATGTGTCCAACCAACAAAAGAACAGGATACACGGTGCACAAAGAAGCTGGATGTGGTGGCACATGCCTGTAAACCTAGCACTCAGGAGGCTGAGGCAGGAAGACTGCTGTGAATTTGAGACAAGCCTGGGTTACATAAAGCAAGTTCAAGGCCAGTCTGGACTATGTAACAAGTACCTATCTCAAAAAAAAAAAAAAATTCTGAAAGAACTCCACAAAGCAACTTCATAGGGACAAATAATCCAAAAGAGAATTTGGGAAAGAAACCATAAACAGATGTTCACAGAAATAGATGCTCAAGAGAATAAATGAACAAAAAGATTTGCAACATCGTTAGTAATTAGATAATTACTAGACTGGTAAATAAATCATCACCATTAATTAGATAAATGAGATAATATTATGTTCACATGAACAGCTAAGACTACAAAATCCAGCCAATACCAGGGTTTAATAAGAATACGTATTTTCCTGAAAGCAAGGTCTCACCAACTTGCCCAGGCTGATCTCAAACTGTGGCAATCCTCCCGCCTCCTGAGTGCTGGGCTGGTGGGCATTTGCCACCTGGCCTGGATACTCTTAGTTATTTGATTTACAGAAGCCCTTGAAAAGGGGCCTTAAGATAGGTTAACCAAGGATTTGTGACACTGATAACAATTGTAAAAACTGGAGATAGGCTGTCTGTCACCTGAAGAGCAAATAAGTAAATCAGGGGATCTTACACGATGAACTACTGGACAGCAACAAAAATGTATGACTCACAGCTAACCAGAACTACAAGGCTAAATCCTAAAGATGAGTCTTTCAAAGCCAGCTTTAGAAGATTATATGAGTCTGATGCTTCTCATAAAGTTCAAGGTAAAGAAAACTTTAAAACAAACCTTAAAAATATACCACTTGTGATACAGAAAAAGCAAAAGGTAAGAAGCTGAAAAACCAAAATCCAAGGTAGTGGTTCCTTCTAAGAGCAAGCCCGGGAAGGGGACAGGGAAGAGGAGTGGCTGCTGTGACAGGGTCAGCAGGGGCCAGCTTTGCAGTTGGGTCTGTGTATGTGGCAGTGTTGGGATTCACTGATACTGTATTAGTATCTTCCCAAGCTCAGAAACATATTATATATGCTTTTAAATTAAATCTTTTCAGGTATAATTAAGTGCATTAAAACATACTTCTTCCTTTCTTTCTTTCTTTCTAGTCCAGATTGGCCTCAAACTCCCAGTGATTCTCCTGCCTCAGCCCCCCAAGTGCTGGGATTACAGGTGTGCACCACCATGCCTGGCTAAACAATACATTTTTAAGGTGTCTGGTTTGATCAGTTTTGACATATATTCACCATTACCATAACCAAGATAGTGAACATAACTTTCCTCGTTTCCTTTTGTTAAATCCCTTCCTCTCATCTCTATATTTCTTCTGTCCCTAAATAACCCACAATCACTTCCTGACACTATGGGTCAGCTTGCATTTTTCTAGAGTGCCATGTAGAAAGGATCATTACAATATATACTATTTTCTTCTGGCTTGTCTCACTTTGTGTAGTTATTTTGTTGCCTATCCCAATGATCCGTTCCCTTTTATTGCTGTCCCATGATCACACTGCGACATGTTTATCCATCTATTGGATATTATATATATTTTCTGATGTGTTAACTGCTCTATTAGGAAATGCAACCCCTTGCCTACAGTGGCAGGCTGACAGATGAAAGGATAGGAAAACTGATGTCAGAAGAGGTAGCTGGTGCCACCCTATTGCCAACAGATTATACAGTTAGAGGTACAGATGACACCTTTTAAAAGCGGACTGTAGAGGTGGACGGAAGACATCTGGGCCTCAGCCCTTTCGTTTACTAGCTCTGGGTGACACCAGCCATCGTGTGTGCAGAAAGGAAACTGCACCTGATTCATAGTCCTAAGGATGGGTCAGGGGAACTAATGATTATGAGACACTTAACAGAGAGCCTGGCACACAGTAAGCGTTTAATAAATGTTGCCAGTGTCACCATCATTTTAACAAGTGCGTGGATTAGAAGGGGAAAAATTACACAGATGAGTGTGCTGGGACCTGTTAGTCCCCAGGGTCAGAGCGGTGCAGATCACTGAGTCTGGGGGCACAGGATCGGGAGTAGATGGTCACACAGTCACCCTGAAATATGTCAACTGAGTGTCATCTAAAATACATTTTTTTTTTTTTTTTGTCTTTTGCCTTTATATCAGTACCGGGGATGGAACTCACGACTGCCTGCTTGCAAGGCAGGCGCTTATGCCGCTGAGCTAAATTCCCAGCCCAACCTGAAATACATTTTAAAATTGTTTCTATTTTGAACTTTATAATAGTACCCATGAACCATTGTGTTTAAATGTTTAAAAAGGTCAAAAAGTAAAGAGGATGCTGGGTGTGGTGGCTCACGCCTGTAATCCCAGCACTGGGGAGGTTGAGGCAGGAGGATCGCTGCCAGTTCGAGACCAGCCTGAACTGCAGAGTGACACTCTGTCTCAAAATGACCAAAAAAAAAGTGAAGAGGATGCCCTAAGTTCAATCCCCGTACTGCCAAAAATAAAAAATAACAATAAAACAGAAAAGAAGAGGAAAGGAGGTACCAGGGTAGGGCAAGATGATCTAGAGTAACAGGCTTGGAAGGAAGCAGATCAGGAAGATCTGGCCGGGCACGATAAAGCTGCCAGAGTACAGGATACTCAGACAAACCTGCATGCTAGAAAACAGCACATGACATTGTAGGACAGCCATGCCTTGACATCCGAGGAAATTTGTTCCTGAACCACTACCCCAACTTGGATACCAAAACCTGCAGATGTTCAAATTTTTTCTGAACTTTTTTTTTTTTTTTTTTTTTTTACTGGTACCAGGGATGGAACTCACCACCACGTGCTTACAAGACACTTATGCCGCTGAGCTAAATCCCCAGCCCCCAAATTTTTTCTAAAATAGCATAATATTCACGCAGAACTGACCCACGTTTTCTCTAGTTTAAGTCACCTCTAGATTACTTGTAATACCTACTCCAATGCAAATGCTACGTAAACAGTTGTAACACTGTATTGTTTAAGGGTTTGTGACCTGAAAGAAAAGTCTATACTAATTCAGTAAAGATGCAATTTTCTTCTTAAATATTTTCTGTATGTATTGATGGAGTCTGTAGACACAGAGCCTCCAGGTATGGAGGGCTAGCTGTATAAGCATAACCTACACAATATTTTATAATGAAACAAAATTTTTGTCTTTTTGAGACAGGTTGCACTATGTAGTTCAGGTTGACCTTGAACTGACTGTGTAGCCCAGGCTGGTCTCAAAATCACAGCAATTCCCCCGCCTCTCTCCTGAGTACTGGGATTACAGGCATGTGCTACTATGCCCAGTTTATGCCCTATTTATATAAAATCAGATTTGACTGGATAGGCTAAATTTGTATTTGCTAAATCTGGTTACCCCAGGCAGGAAGGATGTGGGCTCCATTATACAAGAAGGCGGGGATGGGGCAGGCAGGTGGGATGGCTCCCGTCCCCTCTGTGAAGCACGGTTTGCTGCCGAGCGTGATGATGTAGGAAGGAGGCAGGTGTAGAGTTTAAAGAAAAAGGAGGGTATGATGACTAGTTGCACTTAATGAATTTCCCAAGAAGATTTATGGTTTAGTTCAGGTGGGAACAGCAAAAAAGTCGGATGTGTTCCAAGGTACAGATACCAAGTTTCAGACAAAGAGGAAGCAGATGGTTGTACTCTTTATAACTAGGGTTTTTTATGCTTTTCCTTAAGAAAGCTTCCTGAACAACCAGGTCTCTCACTACAGATCTGCCCCGTGCAGGTTGGGGAGGCCGGGACTCACCCAGTTGTTGGGAGGGATGGTCAGGCCGTTCTCGTGGGCACAGTCATGCCAGATGTAATAATCAGTGTATTTCCCAGTCCGCGTCCTACTCATTTCAAACCAAGGATGTTTATCGCTGGTATGGTTTGGTATGAAATCCATTACTAATTTTAAACCTAATGAGTGAAAACATTTCCAATGTTAGTAGAAGAGTGCAGTGGAATATTACACAGTGAGGAAGGGGAAATGCTTTAAGTGAACGTGTGGTAAAGTACTTTTCTTGCCTCTCACGCCCTCCATCCACCTCCCACACAATTCACCTTTATCATGTATGGCTGCAAGCAGATTCTCAAAATCTTTCATTGTTCCAAAAATAGGATCAATTTCTTGGAAATCTTCAATGCCGTATCTGAAATCTTTCAGGGATGATTTATAAAACGAAGTAATCCAAATAGTTTTTATATTTAAAGCACTGATGTAATCCAGTTTATCTTGAATACCTGCAGGGAAAACCAAAGGCATCAATAAATCTTAGTCTACTTGTTTGTTTGCTTTTATTTGAGGGACGAAAAATAAAATAGCCAGGCCTGGTGGTGCATGGTTAGAATCCCAGTACTTGGGAAACTGAGGCAGGAGGATCCCCTTGAATTCATAGTCAGCTTAGGCTATATAGTGAGTTCAAGGCCAGCATGTATTACAGGGAGAGACCCTGCCTCAAAAATTAAATTGAATTAAAATGAATATGTCAAAGATCAAAGTATTTATACTGGAGGCAAAAATATTTAGAATTTGTTGAATTTGAGTCAAACATAAATAGTAAGGTCTAGCTCTAAGAAAAACATCTAATTAGTCTTCCAGCAATAACCTTTGACCTTCAACATAGATGCTTATAAATATTTATTTATTTATTTAGTCTTTTTTTTTTTTTTTTTTGTCTTTTTCGTTTTTATCGGTACCAGGGATCGAACTCACGACTGCCTGCTTGCAAGGCAGGCACTTATGCTGCTGAGCTAAATCTCCAGCCCCTTAGTCCTTTTTTTGAGACAGAGTGTTGCTATGCAGTTCAGGCTGGCCTTGAGCTCACTTTGTAGTCCAGGCTGGTCTCAAATTTGCAACAATCCTCCTGCCTCAGCCTCCCAAGTGCTGGGATTACAGGAGTACGCCTCCACACTTGGCTTAGATGCTTATAAATAAGATCTGTTACCTATTCTAACTTTACATTTTAAATCAAGACTATATGTAGTATCATTGCTTTATTCTATGCATGGTATACAAATAGGTGCTGGGCTAGTGGCCAAGGAGAAACGAAGAATAACCCACTGAGCCTGGCGGTCACACAGCCAGGACCACAGCCACTGCCACACGTGGCTACCGGGCACACATCATGTGACTGGTCCTAATCGAGGTGTGCTGTCACTGTTAGTGTATACTGGCAAGAACTGGGACAACATCCAGACCAGGAGGAGAGCAGTGCAAGGTGATCTAAGGGTAGCTGATCAGGGAGGCGTGGGCAGGGGACACAGTGGAGGGCTTGCAGGTGGGGGAAAGGAAATAAGGAACCAGACAGTCAGGGCGTGTCTAAAAAAAGCTGGGTCCTGGGTTTCACCATAGTAAATAACCCAAATGTCTCATGCAGGATGGGACTGGGGAAAGAGTACAAAAGCATGGCGGAAGGTAGGTGTGCACACAAGGATCTTGTATGCTATTCTCGGACTGCTTTAGAGAAGTTGAGTTGGACTTTTCTCCTTGTTCACCTCCACAGGCAGCCAAGAACTGACACAGAAGAGAGCCCAGGCCTGGCTGGGAAGAGGTATGAAGTGAAACTCCTTGTACTTGGAACCTTGTAAGATAATTAGCAGATAAGTGACTTCCAGGTCAGTGCTGGAATCGCAGATTCACAGACCTGGGTCTAGGGTTCAATCTCCAGCAGCTTCCTGTGTGATTTCAGTGTGGCTTCCCACAGCAAATCACGGAGTCCACGACCAGCTGCAAGTCCCTGGGTCTCCAGTGTCTGGAGTCTTCCCTGCACAGGCCGCCTCCTTTTCTCTCGTGTTTCAGTCACAAAGTATCAAGAAGGGACAAAAGGGTTTCAGCTAAACTAGAACAATGTGACTGATGCTCACAGCAAGCTCAGGGGGCAGTGTGTGCACCTCAGTCGTAGAATGTGTGCTCAGCACGTGCCTGGCCTCAAATTCCATGCCCGGCATTAAACACACACACCCACATCCACCACACACACACACGCACAGGAAAGAGGCTAGACAGACTCAAAGTAAACAGGGAATCCCAGCCTGACCCTCTGAGGGACAGAAGGCAGTCACCAAAACTAAACATCATACCTGGATTGGTTCCTCCGTAATCACAACAGAATCCCCTCAACCCCAAGGACCAGTGCTTGTCAATCACAGGTAGCAACCACTCTCACAGGACAAGTTATCGGAAATGAAAACATGTAAGAGGGGGGGCTGGGGATTTAGCTCAGCGGCATAAGCACCTGCCTTGCAAGCAGGCAGTCGTGAGTTCGATCCCTCGTACCGATAAAAATGACAAAGACAAAAAAAAAAAAAAGAAAGAAAGAAAACATGTAAGAGATGACTGCAGACATCCCTGTGCCTGCGAGTTTGGGTTTTATCTAGAAGGAAGTTAGGAAGGCAGGGCTGGGGCAGGCAGTTTATCTCTAGATTTAGGGATTTGGTTTGTACTCAGTCAAGAGGCTGCTCTGGTTTAGCATGAGTATATAAGAGGCAGCAGGCCCTGGGGTCAAGTGACAAGGAAAGGAAGCCACTCAGGTGCATCTCCAGGCCTTAGCAAAGGGTGCTATCAGCACAGTCCAAACACCCAGGAATCTGTGGTGGGGCTGAGGCCTGAGCAGGGAGCTTAAAGGCTAGTAAAGGCAATGAGTCTGCGCCACACCTTGGAGACAAATATGCAGCTCTTTAACTTGTGAAGTCACAGATGTTTTTAGAAAGAGAAAATGGGACTGCACATGAAACTTAGTGACTGAGCTCCTAGCAAGGCACAGGATTTGATCCCCAGTGCCACCAAAAAAAAAAAAAAAAAAAAAAAAAAAAAAAAAAAAAAAAAAAGAGAAAAGGAGAAAAATGACAGAAATGTGCAAAAGGGAAGATTTTTAAGGCTTTTGCTAGTTATTAACGAAATCTGGATTTCAAGAGTTCATGTGCAACATTTTAAAGATGAATTAAACCTCTTTCTGCACCTCACGCTGCATTATATTATTATCTTGCTTTCTTTATTTTTGGTACCAGGATTCAAACTCAGGACCTTGTACTTGCCAGGCAGGCACCACCCTGCTAAGTTATATCTTGGCATTGTCTTGTTTTATTTTCTTCAAATAATCATTAAAATTTTGCTTGTTATCTTATTTATTTGATTTTTATTGTTGCTTTTAATTGAGGTGAATACACCAATTTGCCAAAGACAATCCCATTTTATGTCTTTTATTTGAGACAGGGTCTTGATATGCAGTTCAGGGGAGCCTTGAACTCACTGTGTAGTCCAGGATGATCTTAAACTCATAATAATCCTCCTGCCTCGCCTCCTGAGAGCTGGGATTACAGGTATGAACCACCATGCCTAGCACAATTTTACTCCTGAAAGTGGTCTGGTCAGAACGATAAATTTTAAGTGCATTCTATAATTCTCTAGAATATTATTAGCTTAACATTTTTTTCAGACAAGGTCTCACTCTGCAGTTCAGGCTAGCCTTGAACTCACAGTAATCCACCTGCCTCAGCCTCCCAAGTGCTAGGGTTACAGGCTTGTGCTAATATGTCCAGCATTAGCTTAACTTTAAAAAATAACTTTTCACTTCTACTTTTCTACTTATGTGAATATTATCTTAAATAATCCTTAATCCAAATAACAACACACTGCTATGTCCACACACACACACACACACACACACACACACACACACTTCCCTTCATTTCTCAGGAATGTGGAAGATTTGGCCTCTGCCTTTCAAAGACCCTGTTTAATTCTCTGCAAATATTTATGCTTTACTTAAAAGCGGTTAGCCAGACTGTCAAATAAACCACATCAGCTACTGGTAAAGCAGTTCTCAGCTGTAAAGCTCTCTGAGATTCCCAGCTCTAAAGTGCACAGAAAGCAAGAGGTAGATTTTCAGAGGAAACGGGCCATGAGTAAGAAGTGAGAACTGACCAGTAAACAAGCATCTCGACCTTGTGGGCAGTAAATCAAATGGTACTTTCTTACTCAAAGGTAAATAACCTTTCATCCTGTGGAATAATTGCTGGTTCTGCTGAGTGGCTTTTAGAACGCCATAAACAGAGACACTGGAGAGGGCAGTCGCAGGAAAATGCCTACCGGGAAGCCCAGGCAGATTTCAGTTTCAAGGCGGAGAAGGCCACAGTCCAGCCTCTTTGTGGCCCCTTCACTGGCCTGGCCTGGCCTGGGAACACCTACCTCTCAGATCTCCATTCCCATCCTTGTCGCTGTCCTTGAAGGACCTTGGGTAGATCTGGTACATGGGCCCTGCCTGCCACCAGTCGAGGCACTTTGGAGAGATGGCGATGATGGCCACGGTGACCCCGATGAGCAAAAGCACAGCCACAATGGTGAGCCAGAAGAGGATCTCCCGGGGCACGCGGTAGCGGGCCTGGCCCGAGAACTGGAACAGCACCTCCTTGGGCATCCCCGCGTAGGGCTGCACACCCTGGCAGGCGGGCTCCTCGGGGCCCGCGATGCTCAGGGCCTGGTGCTGCAGGTCATTCGCAGAGCTGCTGGGATCTGGATCCAGCTCCGGGGTGTCCTCATTCTGGACAAAGCCATTGTTTGTCCGACATCCCTTCATACTCAGCCGGAGGGAGTCTGTCTTGCCCTTGTCTTCAGTCATGCTCCTGCCGTAGGTAGTGACCCTCCTGGGTAGCTTCCTGCAGAGGACAGGAGGAGAGGTGGCTTTGCGAAGTGCTTTGTCTTTAATGAGCCCTGCATGGTTTATAAATAAACCTGGCTGGACAAAGTCCAGCCAAGGAAGAACGGGTAAAGGTGGAGGGGGTTTACAATTTTCTTTCTATATGAGGAGGCGGAGGTAGCTACACAGATACACACGGACACAGGTGGGGAGCGGGAGGAAGAAGCAGAGTTCCACTGGAAGATGTTGCCTGGTTGAGTGCCCCATAGTTCTTAGCCCAAAGGTTAAAAAGGTGGAAAGTATACAGCTGTACACCCCTGGATAGACAGATAAACAATACATGGAATACCCACACAATGGAGTACGATTCCACCTTAAATGGAAGGGAATTCTGACCAGGGCTACATCGTGGATGAAACATCATGCTAAGTGAAGTAAGCCACACTGAAAGCCAACTGCTGGCTGAGTCCACTTCAATGAGGTCCTCGGAGCAGTCAGATTTAGGGAGACTGAACGTAGGGGCTGCCAGAGGTCAAAGGGTTACATTTCAGTGGGTGCAGAATTTCAGTTTGGGGTGAAGAAAACTTTCTGGAGATGGACAGTAGTGGTGGTTACATAACAATCTCAGTGTCATGTACCATTGAGCCCTATGCTTAAAAATGGTTAAAGTGATCAATGTTAAGTCTATTTTTTACTGACACGTTTAAAACTTTGAACTTCTCTTTTTAGAGGAGTGTAAGGAAAAAAATCTTGAATTTTGTGCTATGGAGAATGCAAAATTATTTTGTATGAGGAAGCAAGGCTTTTCTGTTTTTGTTGTGTGAGACAGGGTCTCGCTGTAGAGTTCAGGCTTGTCTTGGACTCACTTTGTAGCTGGGCTGGCCTACAATTTGCAGTGATCCGCCTGCCTCAATCTCCTGAGTGCTGGGATTACAGGCGTGCACCACTGTATTCAGCTTGGTTTTTGTTTTGAAGGTCTACTGTTTCTTATAAAACCATACCAAGAGGATCCGGAAGCTGAGAACTATGCTTTGTTAACTGAAGTTAATTTTATTTTATCTCAGTTCAGGCAGAGCCCAGATTCTTCCGTGTGTGTGCTCACCACCCTCCAAGCGTACTAAGTACTACGCAGCGAAGCATGTGCTGCCCATAACTAGAAGGATGTCTCTAAAGTGGGGTGGGGCAAAGGGAGGCTGTGTGTAGAAATTCAAGTGCTTTGCTAGAGGTAAATAATCCTCACCACCAGCACCAAACAGTTGCTTGATCATTGACAAGCACAGCATGCATTCCCAGGGCAGAAAGACTGAATTTTAAGGCTGGAAGTGCTTTTCCAGAAGACTCTGTAACTTTAAAAGAATGTGATGATTCAAGACTTCCTTTTATCAGTGGCACTTGATACAGCCCTGTGACTCATTCCATAAAGGAGAAAAGTTACCGGGGTCCCTAACACTGCTGTTACTGTTGTTTGTAGAGTCTTAGAAACTGCATGGCCCAGAGGAATGAGCTATTTAATCTCAGCCAATGTATTTTTTAAAATGAGCATCTCTCTATACCTGGCTCACTGATCACTTCCATAAGTAATATCTCTCATCTTCATTAATTAGGCATTGTGACCATTTTAAAAATCAAAGAAATTGGACTTTCATGTCACAATAATGCTTTATGTTTCAAACACACGATGGTAATTTTCACAACTGAAGTTAATTCTTGAAATTCAGTTATTACTCAGGAAAAAATGTCAAGTGCAAAAACATCTACATTTTAAAATAAATTTAAATTATAAAATATTTTAATAATAAAACTTTAAACCCTAAATGTACAATGATAAAAATTCTTCATCATGGCTCTGCCCTCAAGCAGAAATATTCCTTTCCATCTTCTCTACATTTTATTTAAAATAACAATTAACTGCATTTCTAAAACACACAAACTGGAAGCTTTTAAAAACTGTTTGGAATAGTTATGTGGTCTTTGGAGACGGGTATTTATTTAATACTAAAATAAATTAAAAATAAGATTTCTTTTTGGGGGTTCTTTTTTGTTTCACTAGGTTTTTTGTTTTGGGGGTTTTTTTGGATTTACAATATCATGAAGTATATTAATTGAAGAACATTGGGAAATATATTTGCAATAAATATGCTGAAGAAGAGACTCCAATTAGGAACATTTTATGAAGCTGCTGAAAGGTACAGTAAGTTTTTACCTTTGTTCTTTTTTTTTTTTTTTTTTTTTTTTGGTGTGTGTGTGTGTGTGTGTGAGTGTGTGTGGACTTGGGGATTAAACTCACAACCTTGGGCTTACCAGGCAGGCACTTGTGCCATTGAGCTATATCCCTGGCCCAAGATACAGTAAGTTTTAACTAAAAATTACAAGAAACTCATGCAGTTTTTTTTAATGCATCAGTTATTAACTCCAAGATAAATAAAACATGTTAAAAGTTAGTGTACTTGTTAACCATGAGATGTCAATTTAAATGGATTAGGAAATGCCTAACAGGTTAGTAAAGCATACTTCTGGTGTCTGGGTGGGTTGTGGAGTGTTATTTTGGGTGCTCTATATGGTTCTGACCCCTTTCTTTCTTCTCTAGCCTGGTTCTCCTGTTTGGCTTCCCAGATAACACAAGGTGAGCAGATTTGTACTGCCACACATTCCGCCATGTTCCTGTGACTGAGCTAGCCAACCATGAACTGAGTCCTCTGTAACTGTGAGCCAATGACACTTCTCTATGTTGAGGATATCAGGTATTTGTCCCAGCTACAGGAAAGCTGACTAATGCCGTTAGACTACATGATAAGAAGCTGGCATGTTCACAAGTCAGAGCACACGGATACAGACCATGCCAAGTGATTCAACCCAATATCATTAGAGGACCGGCTTGGCTTACCAATGATCAGCAATGGAAATATCAACTCAATCATTTAAACAAGAATTATGCTATAACTATATGAGAAATAAAAATGGTATAGGAAAAGATTAAAATTCTCCAAAGCTGTGGTATGAAGTCCAAACAGTACATAATGTCTCAAAGGTATGAAGCAAGAGATAACAACCAATCAACAGAATGTGACTTGTCTGTAATAGTAGCATGTATTTATGTGATAAAAATAGACTTAAAAATAAATATGTCAGAAAAGCTAGGCATAATGGCACATACCTGCAATCCCAGACTCTGGGAGGCTGAGGTGATTGCAAGTTTGAGCCAGTCAGAACAGCCTAAAGATTTAACAAGACCCTGTCTCAAAATTTAAAATTAAAAAAGGGGCTGGGGATGTAGCTCATTGGGAGGACCCTGGATAACACACACATACACACACAGACACACACACACACACACACACAGAGGCAAAGAATCTTTTTTTTTTTTCTTTTTTTTGAGCCAGGGTCTCTCTATGCAGTTCAGGCTGGCCTTGAGCTCACTTTGTAGCCCAGGCTGGTCTCAAACTCGCAACGATCCTCCTGCCTCCGCCTCCCGAATACTTAGATTACAGGCATGCGCCACTATGCCCGGCAGAATCTGTTTTTAAACATTATATATACATATATAGAAATTTACATCAATTAAAAAATATGAACAACAACTGGAAATTTGGGAAAATGTAAACAAACATTTCACAAAGAACAATTCACTTATATTGGAGACATAAACAAGCATTTTCAATCACATTGGCCAAGAAGTTTTAGAATTAGCTGGGAGTCACGATGCACATCTTTAGCCCCAGCATTTGGGAGGCTGAGGCAGGGAAATCGCAAGTTCAAGGCCAACCAGAGCTAAAGTAGCCCTGGTAAAAGTCCAACACATTGACATGATAATTCTTATATTTCACACCATGAGCTTTAACATCTTTCTGGGCAATTAAGTGAGGATAACTTTACTAGATTTTAAAACAAAAACTATAGAAAAATGGAGCTGAGACCAAAGAAAAAAAGATCAACAATTAAACAGATTAGAATCATGAAAAATTAGCTTTCAATATAAGGACATATAAAACAGAATTTAACATATAGAATATAAGGACATATATAATGGAATTCAAAATACAGAAAAGCAACATTTCAAATCTAAGTAAAAAGCCAGGTGTGGTGGCACATGCCTGTAATCCAGCACTCAGGAGGCTGAGGCAGGAGGATCCCTGTGAGTTCAAGGCCAGTTTGGGCTACGTAGTGAGTCCAGGTCAGCCTGAATTATATAATAAGATCCTATGTCAAAAAGAAAAAAATGAAATCAAATCTGAGAGAATAAAGATTATTTAGTAAATGATACTGGACAACTAGTTAGCTATTTGAAAAAAATAAAAGCTTTGTAATTTACTTTATTCCTTAAATCAAAAACAAGTTCTGTGTAAATCAGATTTGCTTTGTTATGGGTTTGGGGTTTTTCTAGACAAGGTCTCCCTATGTACATGTACATGGTTTGGGCTGGTCTTGAACTCACTTTGTTGCCTACGCTGGCCTCAAACTCAAAGCAATCTTCCTGCCTCAGGCTCCTGAGTGCTGAGATTACAGGCTTGTGCCACCACACTCAGTTTATGAATCAGATTTAAAGGAAAAAAAAAAAAACACCCAAAACCCAAAAAAACTGTCAAGAGAGTATGTTAGTGCACACCCGTAATCCCAGGATTTTGGAGCTCCTGTAATCCCAGGACTTTGGAGCTGAAGGAAGAAGGGTCCTAAATTCAAGCAGAGGCTGGCCAACTTAGTGATTTAAGAAGATCCTGTCTCAAAAAATAAAAGCACTGGGGCTGGGGGTTTAGCTCAGCGGCATAAGCACCTGTCTTGCAAGCAGGCAGTCATGAGTTCGATCCCTGGTACCGATAAAAAATGAAAAAGACAAAAAAAAAAAATAAATAAATAAAAATTAAAAAAAATAAAAGCACTGGTGATATAACTCAGTGTAAGGGTCTGGACTCAATCCCCAGCACCATAAAATAGAGCAAAACAAAATGAAAGGAACAGACAAATCTATAGAGAAAAAAGTAAACGACGAACTAGAGGAAAATGCCTGTAACACAGCTAACAAGGTAATTTTCATAACACAGAAATATACTTTATAAATTAGCATAGAAAGCCAGGTGTGGTGGTGCACACCTGTAATCTCAGCACTCAGGAGCCTGAGGCGGAGAACTGCTGTGAATTCAAGGCTACATAGTGAGCTCAAGGCCAGCCTGAACTATATAGTAAGACCCTCTCTCAAAAAGACAAAAAAACAAAAACAAATTAACTCAGAAAAGTAGAAAAAAGAACAAAGGGTATAAACAAACCATTAACAAGAAAAAAATACAAGTGGTAAATAAACATAAAGTGCAAATTCCACTCAAAATTAAGTAAATCAAAAGGTACTTAAATACCTTTTAATTTTAAAAAATATCATTTTGGTCTAAATGAGAAAATCTGAGAATACCCAGAACCAGAAAATGGATAAGAAACCAAACTAGGGCAACTTTTGCACAGAATAATTTGAGGATCATAAATATATAAATGAACTGTATAATTTTTGACACCAAAATTACGCTGCTAAAAACTTACCATGATGATATCATCAACAGACTTGATGACCATGATGTTTAGGGAGAGCATGAGGAACCCATACAATGGAACCACACAGAGCTCCTAGAAGAATGGGTTCACTCATCTGAGCTGCAATGAAAAATGCCCCCACTACATTGTGACATGGAAACCAGGAGTAAGCCTAAGATCATCAGAGTTATGTGACCAAACGGCAAATGCAGCGAGACACGCGGGATCTGTCTCCGGCCAGCAGCCGACTGCAGGCCGAGAACAAGAAGGCAGGTGAGGAGCTGGGACCTTGACTTTTGACTTCACCCGGATTGACTTTTTTTTTTATTTGTTTTCGGCATATAAAACTGTAATAAAGAGAAAGGGAGGAGGGAAAGTCTAGATCATTAAATTCTTTTTTTTTTTTTCTTTTTTTATCGGTACCGGGGATCGAACTCACGACTGCCTGCTTGCAAGGCAAGTGCTTATGCCACTGAGCTAAATCCCTAGCCACCTATATCATTAAATTCAATGATTCTGCTTTTAAAAAATCAAGTTTAAGGAAATAATCTAATGAAGGGATAAAGATTTGTGCCTAAAAATACATTTATTACAGTGTTATTTATAAAGCAGCAAACACTGAAATATGCAAGCAATCAGTGAAACAAAATTAGCTAGATAAAATGGTTGTATTACTGGCAATTAATTATAATGTTAAATTACTGTGACTAGTACACTTTAGATATATATAATGGTAATATTCATATGGATACATGATATATCTTTTTTTTTTTTTTTTTTTGTGGTACCTGCAATCAAACTCAGGACCTCACACTTGCCAGGCAGGCGCTTAAGCCTCTGAGCTAAATCCCTAGCAATATATCTTGAATATAACTTCTTCAAAAACAAAAAAGTTAGCTAAATAGATTATTACACATTCATATGATAGGATGTTAGCCACTGATCAGGCTTTGAAAGACTTTTGATGACATGAAAAAAGTTCATATTATAATTTTTTGAATGGAAAAATGTATAACATAAATAAATTGTCGTAATTATGTGAAAAAAATTGCACATGTATTTGTGAAGTCCTATTAGGAAACAGTTTGGAGTGCTTATCTCCAGGTTCTAGGATTTTATTTTATTTTATTTTTTGGAACTGGGAATTGAACTCAGGACCTTGTGTTTGCCAGGCACACACTGTGCCACTGAGCTACATTCCTGGCCCTTCCAGGTTCTAGGATTAAGGATGATACTCATTTGATTTTTTAATTTTTCTAATTTTTATATAATAGATGTATGTTTCTCTTCATCTAGAAAATAATCATTTAGAAAGTCCTGAATTGGGAGTCTGTCCAGAAATTCCTAGGTAGATGTCTGTGAAAGAGAATTCTTGTGAAAAATAGCCATTCACATTCACAAAAACCCATGTTAAACAAAAGAAAGAAAATACATATTTAATTGACCAATACTCGATCCCTGGACAACAGTAGGAAGCTGGCAGTAATTTGGAGAAAACGACCACTAAGCTAGGAATTCTAAATGCAAAGGTATCACTGTTACTCACTTCCAGAGAGATTTAAAGAAAATTCTGATTGCTAGAGCGTGGAACACGGTAGTGAAAAAACGTATAATTATGAATATGGGACAAAAAGCAGGATAATTAGAACAAAGAACCAGAGATAATAAAGAGAAACCTGCTCAGAAAATTCAAACCCCACATGAACTATACGATCAAGCTAAAAAGATAATATGACAGGACAGGGAGCAGAGATCTCCTGTAATTAAATGAACATACAAAAAGCAATAATAAATGAAAATTAATACATGATGAATTTCAGAGCCATCACATCATAGGACTTCCACTCCATGGCAATCCTACCAAAGTACCAAATGTCAGATCTGTCAGTACTCAGAATGAAAAAGCACTTTCTATATCGCATTTACCTGTGTATAAACTGGGTCACGGAGGCCACGAGCAGAGCGCAGGATGTGCACGGTGTCATCTGTACATTTATGGTTATCTAGCCCAGTGCCTGGTACATTATTAAATGAATAAAAAAGAATGATTGTCTCAAAATTCATAACCCTAACCTTTTGCTTTAGAAGAAAAATAAGTGAAGGGAGAATGGAAAGTACATTCTGCACAGAAGTGCAGATGTCTATCACTCCTATCAGCCATGCGGTCTCGATATGGTGCGGTTTAATGGGAACATGTAAATCAGGAAGTGAGAGTCAAGCCCCGCTTCCGTTTGCTCCCCAAGTGATCTCGCACAGACCTGCCAGCTTCTCTTAGGCTCCCTTGCCACAACTGCCAAATTTAATTTGGTAGCAGGGCTAACATTACACATATAGTCTAGAATAATGTAATTTTAGAACAGATCCAAGGGGCGAGTCGTCCATCTCAGTGACAGAGTATTTGCCTACAATGTTTACAGCCTTAGATTCAATCCCAGCACCACAAAATAATGCAAAAACAGCTTTTGCAAGGAAACAGGGGAAAAAAGACATATATTAAGTACAAAAAGAAATTAAACTTATATAACCATTGAAATCAAGGGAGAATGTTTTAAAATGGTTTGCTAAGAGTCAAACTATTTTAAAACATTTTGGTAACTGAATATAACAAAAGAAATAGTCAAAGAATTATAAATACAACATGCAAATGCAATAAATGTCACTACAAAAACCTGACTATTCCTTTCTATAGAATTTTTTTTCCTTTCTATAGAATTAATGCAAATGTAAAATCAGTATAGACAAGTGGTATCAATGAGACCAAAAGAGATAGCCAAATTATATATAAGAAAGTAACATACAATGTCATGACATAAAAATACTTCCCCAATAGAATTATGAAATACAAATTAAGCTATTATTAAGGTATACAGTGTGTTAGCTGCAAATAACAACCCCATTAATGGCTTCTCTGCAGTGAAGCTGCCCCAGCTTCCAAGTGCTGGGATTACAAGTACGCGCCATTAAACTGGGCACATAGAAAATTTTTTTTTTTTTACTTAGAGAATTTTTAAAAATTAGATAGGCACATGTCTGTGATTTCTGTGCTACATAGGCCAAGGCAAGCCTGAACTACACAGCAACACTGTCTCAAAAAATAAAACAAAATTTTAAAATGACACGCATTTCTGTCTTTAAATTTGAACCCCGGTCATTAGCATGTGACTTGCTGGAGCGTGGGGGACAGATGTTAGAGCCATGGGGCACAGTGCTGAGTTCTCCTACAACAAGCAACCCCACCAAAAGTATCCCGTGACCACAGAGGCCCCAGACCAGCCCACACCACCCAAGGGCCTGGTCAGCTGCTGTCAGAGCACAGAACAAATGGCCAGGCTGCTTTGTTTCAGCATCTCAGAAACAGCTTTGTTGAAGGATAATTGATGAATGACAGACCGCACACATTTAAACACACAGCTGACACATTTTCACTTGTGTGTACACCCATAACGTCACTGCCATGGCCAAAGTGAGGCTTTCTTCCCCTCTGGAACCTCTCCCTGCCGTGCATCCCCTCCACCCCATCCTCAAGCCTCGTCTGCCTTCTGTCGATAAAGATTCTAGAATTTTATAGAAATGAAATCATATGCACAGTATATATCGCTTTATGATCTGATTTTTTACTCAGCACAATTATTTGAGGTTTAGCCATTTTATTAGGTGTATCGCTAGTTTTTTGTTTTTGTTAACTAATAATTTTTTTTGAAAGAGCAGTTTCAGGTTTATCCCTCCCCCAAAATAAAAGAGCAAAAAATAGAATTCCTGAATACCTGCTTTCTCCTCACTCCTGCCATTTCCTAGCTTTTTACATTATCATGGGACATTTGATATTTAATGACAAACCAATATCCATACACTGCTATTAACTAATGTCCAAATTTTATAATACTCTATTCTGCACCTTAACTACTTACACAGTAACAACCAGTGTTTACATGGTAAATATACATGTGTTGTATGTATGTAATTTATTCTCTGTGCTGAACATTCTGTGGGGCTTTTAACAAATGTACAGTGACAGACACCATTTATAACAAATACCACACCAACACAGCTTCACACAGAATGCTTTTACCTCTCCAAAAATTCTCTGCTGCACTTATTCATGACTCCTCCCCCCACCTACCCTGGCAAACACTGATCTTTTTACTGTCTATAGTTTTGCCTTTCCCAGAATGTCACACAGTTGAAATTGTATATATTAGCCCTTCTGACTGACATCTGTCACTTAGGGACATGCACTTAAGTTTCCTTCATGTCTTTTACTAGTGTGGTAGCTCATTTGCTTTGATTGCCTATGGATGAGGGACAGTTTATTCATCGCTTGAAGTCCATTGTGGCTGCTTCTAAGTGTTGGCAGTTTTGATAAAGCTTCCACAGACATCTGTGTGCAAATATTTGTGTGGACCTAAGTTTTCAATTCATCTGAGTAAATATCAAGGGATATAATAGATGAATCATGAGACTAACCTAGTTTTGTTATGGAACCGTCTTGTATTTAGTGTTACCAGTGTTTTGGATATTAGCCATTATGACAGGAATATAGAGGTATCCTATTTAGTTCACTCTTTTTATTGGTGAGTAGTATTCCATTTTAAGGACACACCACAGGCTCTAAGTGTACACTTAGTGTTTTCCCCCAGTCTGCAAGTGTTAGTTGATACATATAGTGATACACGTGTTTTTGAAACGATGTAGCTATTTTTTCTCATCAGTAAACACCTACGGATGAAATGGCCAGATGGTATGGTAAGTGTATCTTTTCAACTTTAAGAAATTGTGAAACTGTCTTAGAAAGTGGTTGTGTGGCTTGGCACTGTCTTGAGTAGGATATAAGAGCACCAGTTTTCCTATCGTTGCCAGAATTTGCTGCTAAGTCCGTTTAACTTTGGCGATTCTCCTGGGTGGAGAATAGCATCCCATTATGGCTTTAGTTCATACTTGCCTGCTGACTAGTAATTCTGACAACCTTTTCATGTGCTGGCTCACCATCCTTTATCTTCCTGAATGAAGCTGATGCTAGTAGCCTGCTGGAATCTTTAGTTCTCTCATGGATTTCTTCAATGTATTATCTTAGGTTGGCTACTTTGGTCTCAATTGTGTATCCCAAAGAGAAAAAGCAAGATGGCTCATACCTGTAATCCCAGCACTCTGGGCAGGTGAGGCAGGAGGACTGCAAGTTTAAGCCCAGCCCAGGCAACTTGGCAAATTAGTGAGACCCAGCGTCAAAAAATAAAAAAGGGCTGGGGATGCAGCCCAGCAAGAAGGCTCTGGATGCAATCACCAGTCTGAAAATGAAAGAAAGACAGAGACAGAGGAGAGAGAGAGAGAGAGAGAGAGAGAGAGAGAGAGAGAGAGAGAGAGAGAGAGACAGAGAGAGAGAGAGAGACAGAGAGAGACAGAGAGAGAGAGACAGAGAGAGAGAGACAGAGAGAGAGACAGAGAGAGAGAGAGACAGAGAGAGAGACAGAGAAAGACAGAGAAAGACAGAGACAGAGAGAGACTGAGATTCACTCTTCTTGTGACTTAGAAGCCACATAGCATGTTTTGACTATATTTTATGTGCCTAGAGTCCATGTGATGAGACTAGGAAGTTACAAGGCAAAGAACATGGATATAGGAGAATGTTAACTGGACTTCTCATGCAGTTAATCTATTTTGTATCTTAAGATATGTATTATGGAAAAAATATTTATTGTGGTATAAAATTTACCAGTTTTTAGACATTTTAAAGTACTAGTTCATTAGTATTATTTAATTTGTTGTGAAACTGATCTCTAGAACTTTTTAATCTTGCAAATCTGAAACTATATGCCCATGAAATCACTCTTCTTTTCCTGACTTCTAACAAGCACTATTCTTATTTGTTTCTATGGGTTTGATCACTGTAGAAGACCATTTAAGTTGAATCATACAGTACTTGTCTGAGCCTTACTCCACTTAGCATAATGTCCTCAAATTTCAACCGTGTCATAGCAGAACAGACTTTCATTCCTTTTTAAGGCTGAATAATATTCTATGGTATATACTATATTTCACCCATTCATCTGCCAAATACTTTGCTTACATCTTTTGTGCATAATATTGCTGTCTTACTTTCTCATTGCTAGGACAAAATACCTGAGACCCACAAGTTAAAGAAAGAAAGGTCTATCTTAGGTCAGTTTTTTAGAGGTTTCAGTCCATAGTCTACTGGCTCCAAAACAGGGAGTCAGGGCAAAAGAGAAGCAGCTCATGGCGTGGCAGGCAGTGAGGAGCCAGCCTTCTTTCCCTTTGACTTCTAAGAGTCTGTCGGTTGGTGTCATCCACACCCAGGATGGATCTTTCCTCTTCAGTAAACCCGTCGTCCTCACCCAGAACTAAGCTAGACCGCGCAGTGGACTAATCCAACATCACACGCATGACCCAGTCACTCCCGAAAGCCCCACCTATGAGGTGCTGAGGCTTTGGGAGGGCGACTACTGAACATGACTGTGCAAATCTTTTTGAGCCTTGTTTTCAATCCTTTGGCTATATGTCCTACAGTCAGTCATATGATAGCTCTATTTCTAATTTTTCAGGCACATTGATAGTGTTTTCCCCATAGCAGCTGCATCATTTTACAATCCATCGACAATGTGGAGGGGCTCCAGTTTCTCCACATCCCGACTCATTCTTGCTATTTTCTGTTTCTCTGACAGTAGCCATCCTAGTAAGTGTGGCAGTACATGCCTGAAATCCCAGCACTTGGGGAGCTGAGGCAGGAGAATCTCAAATACAAGACCAGCCTGAGCTACATAGTGAGATTGTGTCAGAAAGAAAAGAGAAAAAAAAAAAAGATTTGTTCTCAAAGAACTCAGAATCTTCCCATTAACTTGAAGTCCTGTAATACCCCCGATATCTTGTTTTGACTGATTAGACTCTATCCTGGTCTGTATGAAAGTATCATGCATCAGAGTATAGGCAACTACTTTGAAGGCAATAAGATTCACTATGATGCCCATTCTGGTTTGACTATTACCCTCTTTTGAGGTTCTGTAAGATTTACAATGTTTAGGTTTTATTGATCTTGTTCTCTACTGTTTTGTTCAACTTTATAATACCTAATGAGATAAACAATTCTTCTTAAGGAAGCAAGAGGCATTATGGTAACCATTGTTGATAACCTTGTACTCTGTTTTCACATCATGTGCTATGTGTATCCTTGGTTTTGACTGACAGCTTTGTTTTATCATGCTTGATTTTATTCTCTTACAAAAAAAGTAATAAGATCTAAGGGAGCAATAAAACCCAAAATGTGTAAATTTTGTTGTAATAAAGAGAGGGGAAAAAAAGTGCCCTAAAGGATACAACAGCAAGGGTGTTTAGGTGTGTTAAATAGATGACCATATTAATATTTTTGATTAGATTACTGAACACAACTATTTGCAGTCTGTTTGAATGTTCACTTTGTATGCTTTGATCCTGTGACCTGAAACACTGTTTCTAAGATGATAGCGTGTAATCTGTTAACTGGTGATAGCTTACCGTTTTGTTTTTTGTAGTTCTGTATTACTTGTACCCTTACACTGTTTTGTTTTGTTCTGCTTTTTTTCTCTTTTTCCTTTTAAATAAAAAAAATAAAAAGAACTCAGAATCATAAAAGACACAATGACGTATAATGTCTCGTCTTTACCAAAGTTCTGTTGAAAAACATCACGCAGCATCTCAACACCACATCATCCCTGTGTTCCCTCAAAGACTGTGAGCCAGAACTATTCATGAAAGCAGCAGTGTGGATTAGTGGAGCCCTTATGAAGAGACGAAGCCATGAGGGCCCCTCCTGGGTGGATGAACACAGTTCTCGCAGGACTGCATTAGTAATTCAGGGAGTGGGTTCACGCAAATGAGTTCAGCCCTCTCTTGTTCTTGCCCTCTGACTCTCAAATAGAACAAGGCAGCAAGAAGACCCTAATGAAATGAGGACCCCTCGGCAGTGAACTTCCCAGAGACAGATCTCTGTTCTTAATCCGTTATTCAATCTCGGGTATTCTGTTACAGCAACACAGAATGAACTAAGACATTTATTTTGTGACAAATATTACCAATTCAGATACTCATGCATTCTGGGAAACTTTAAATATAGCGCTGCTTGATATACAGCCATGAATCATATAGTCCCATGTTACTTTCAAAATGATTTGAGAACACTGTGTTAGAATTTGATTGGGACACAAACATTAGTCGCTCAAGGGGCTGGGGATTTAGCTCAGCAGCATAAGCGCCTTCCTGCAAGTGTGCAGTCGTGAGTTCGATCCCTGGTACCGATAAAAAAGAAAAAGACAAAAAAAGAAAAAAGAGAATATTGAAAAGTAATTTACTATCTACTTCTTAGGAACATAGTTAACAGCAAAACATGTCAGAAAATAACCTTCGGGCCAGGGGTTCAGCTCGGTGGTGTAAGCTCCTGCCTGGCAAGGGCAAGGTTGTGAGTTTGGTCCCTGGCACCAAAAAAAGAACTAAAAACTACAACCTTAGATCAAAGGACAGTTTTTTAAATACAGTGAAACGCAGCTTTATGAGAACAATATGTCCTTCTATCCCTAATTTTACAACTGATAAGAGCAAACTTTGATCCAAGTCCTGATGAATGCCTAAGACGCTATGTGACAATATGGCTTGCTTTTTGTCTTACGTGGCAGTGGTAGTCACTGGACACTGTCCCTGCTGTTCTTGCTAGCAGAGTGACAGTTTCTAGGAGTTCATCTTCAGCCAGCCTAGCGAGATGGAAGAGCTTGGATGTTGGGCCAGTCCACAGGCTTGACCCTAGACCAGCACCTTGGGGGCTCTGCGGCCTGGAAAACCACTTGGTCTCTCTGGATGACAGCCTTTGTAATTCCTTTACAGGGGTGTTGTGAGGACTGAATGGAACAGGGATGCATATTCTAACTAGTATTTAGGGGCTCCTCTTGTAAAAACTCATCAGCTCCCTCTCCACAAAGAACTTCGCGTAGTGAAACTTGTGTCATAAAGTTGTTATTGGTAATATAATTACACAATAAAAATTACAGTTAGCCTTAAGGTCCATCTCTCAGAACAATGTGGGGTACTCAGAGGTGCCTTTACAGGATTAAAGTGAACTTCTCAAAGTATTCTTCACAAAATAAGAAGAGTTGTTCAGAAGTGGTTTTTCTGTTTTCACTTATCCTAAGAAGCAGCTTGTAAGTTCTCTCAATAAGACATACATGCTAGTTCTCTTTGATAGCAAACACTGAGTAGGAAAAGGCCAGAGCAGCGATGGCAAAGCTTTCAGCACTTTCAGCGATACAAACGGCCCAGCACGCACGTGTGCTGTGTGCTCACCACTGCTGGACAGAGAGCGGAAGACAGTGCCCACTATAATTTGCTTTTTGATCCTATGTCTACCTTTTAAAATAGATTTGTTCAATATGAATGATAAGAGCATGAGGAAAAAGGCTCTCAGCTTTTTAAAGCTCTATTTAATGATAGTGCCTTTGCTTAAATCCTAAGTCCTAAGTGACCATGTGGACACCCTTCATTGGTTCTTATTCAATTCAAAGGAAATGATCTAAATATAGGCAATATGGTAGACTGCATCAATTTTAGTCACAGGAAGAAATGTAAAATTCAGCTTATATGTAGTCCATATTTTCCATTGATTTGTGGGGATCCTTAAATCAATGGAAAACATGGAGTGTATATATAGTCTGAATTTTACATTTCTTACTAAACTATACTATATCAGCTGAAGTGGTATTCTAATTAATGAAACATTTCTAAAAGCTATGTTCGATAAATGCATATTTATGTTTTCTATAAATTAGAAATTCTTTTGCATATCAGTGAGTCATATAGAGACCCAGCATGTGTATATTCCAAATTTCTGATACAGGAAAATTTATTATGTGGTACTGAACACTTTATTATTTAGTATTAGTAACATTAAATACCAAGTTATCAGACTTGGTTGTAACAAGTTGCATATTTGTTTTGGGTGATGTTTAAACCCTAAAAAATTTCAGCCCAGGCCAATTCCAGCCCAAACTTGTTTCTGTGTATAAAATTTTAGAGAAACAGCCATTTTCACTCATTTCTGGGTTTTTCATGGCTGGTTTTCACAGCAGCAGAGTGGAGACACAGAGACCACATGGTCCTCAAAGTATAAAATACTTACTTTCTGGCCTTTTACAAAGTTTGTCAATTCCTTACCTACAGAATAAAGAGAAATAACCACATATGTTAAGAGAGCAACACAAAAAAAGTCACACCAACAGTCTCAAAGGATGTCACCTTAAAGTGATATCAAAGGATAGCACCCCAAAGGCCATAAAATTGAGACTGGGTGGAAATTAGGGTTATGTTAAGCAGTAAAGACAGTGGTCCCCAAAAGAAGTTGGGAGCCCAACATGGAGTCAGCAAAGTCACCACCTTCCAGAGATCTTACAAAAACATCTTCCAGGTAGCCACGTGTGGTGGTGCGCACCTGTAATCCCAGCACTAGGAGGTTGAGAAGGAAAGTTCACTATGAATTTGAGGGACGCCTACTACCTACTAAGACTCTCTCTCAAAAACATAAATCAAAGGCAAATCATCTGGCAGATGTTTGCAACTGTCTTGAACCCTCCCAGAGCAGGATGAGAAGGCCATTGGCTCAAGCACGCATGGGCCTGCTTGGGGTCTGTGAGAACGCTGTGTAGATTAGATCCTAAAAAGTATGTAGACTCTATAGGATAGAGTATGTTGCTTACACAACAGCCTAAGCTGCCTTTCAAAGCTCTTTAAAATCTCTAGGCAAAGATTTTGGGGTGTCCTGCTCAGGACCCCCTCCTGGCTAGTGGGAGCTCTACTTCCTTGCTTTAGATCTTTTCTACAAATTTGCTTGCACCCTATTTATCTCCTCCATTCGTGGCTTCATTTTTTTTTATCACAGTAGATCCTGACCCCGGCATTCTGGTGACATGCTTGGGTCTTGCCTGGGATCTTGAGAGGAGGTGAGGAGAGTCTATGCTCTCGCACATTCTTTACTTTACTTTGTCCAGTCTCTCCTCAGTTTCCCTGCTAGTTAGACCTCTCCACTGGCGGGGAGCGATCCCTGCCCCTGGTGCTCTTGGCCTTTCAGTCAAGACACAGCCCTTTCACGCAGTACAGGTATGAAAAGGAAGGAATCTGCTCCCACTATCATGATTAACTTTCTTGGTAAGTCATACCAGGAGGTAAGAAAGACCCCACATCTTGTGGTTTCCTCGTAATTGTCTGGTTACTCTTTTAAAGCCATTAGAGCTTGCAGCAATTTAGACTCCCATGAAGAGAAAACTTGGACATGGAATGGAGCAAAGCAGGCTCCGCTGGGCTCATGAAGTTTATTCTAAACCTCCTTCTTGCTCCAAGGTTCTTAGAAAAGCTACAGCACTGACTTTCAGATTATCAATCACTCCTCCCCAGGTCCCAACTTCCTCCCTGGCCATTCTTCATTGTCTCTTGTGCTGGGACTGCAAGGACAAAGGACACAGCAGTCAAGCAGGTTTTCCATCTTCTTAGGTGAGAATCATATAAGGGAGCACATGCTGGTAACAGCTAGACAGACAGACAACCACCTAGGTCTAATTGAGACTCCACATTGAGTTGGGCTTTGATGGAAAATGTGACTCAAAGAAAATACTTAAATGACTGCTTTTCCTTCTTAGTGTGCTGGAACTTTGCCCCACTTTAGTCTTGATTGCTTTTCTGCATATAATAGAGGGTCTACAAGTTGATCTGCAGTTTCACTTACAGAGTATTTTAATTGTGGGAGGGGGGAATAAAGGAAGTCTAACTACTGGTCACAACCAAAGGGCTTTAGGGACACAAGAGAGGGTGAATGGCATGACAGTTAGAGCAAGCAGTAGTGTCACACACTCTTGATCCTAGCTTGCAATTTGTAGTAACTAGAACCTCACAGGCAGTCAAGGGATGTCTTGGCCATGGAATGCTTCAAGAGCAAAAGCAAGGAACATCTTCACCTCATTTGATGTTTTTTAACGGGAAGTTTGATTTCAACTCCCATTGTCCCTTTGGTATCTATTCTCAACAACCGGGATTCCTTTGATCCACAGATCCTGAAAAATATAATTTGACATTTTGCAGCTGTACTGGTCTTCCTATCCTTCAGTGTGGGGAAAAAGGTGACCTGAGAACCCATCTTGGAGGGACCACAAACAGCGACCCTGTCCACCACAACAGTTACCAAAGTAGAAGGAACTGAGTCCCTGGATACACATTCTTGACTCAAATTCTGGATGTTGCCACCACCCAATGATGAAGAGGCTCAGCATTCTACCTATGAGCCATCAGAGCACCTTAAACTCTTCAAGGAAACACTTCTTCTAAACTGGCGAGGTAGCACATCCCTGTAATCCCAGCATAATAGAGGCTGAGGCAGGAGGATCACTGTGAGTTCAAGGCCAGCCTGTAAATAGAGTAAATACACATAGTGAGAGTGTGTCTCAAAAAACTATGAAAGAAAGAAAGGAAGGAAGGAAGGAAGGAAGGAAGGAAGGAAGTAAGAAAGAAAGAAAGAAAGAAAGAAAGAAACAAAGAAAGAAAGAAAATAGTCACTTGACTCCTCAAATGATAAGTCATGATAAAGAGGATCTAATTTATCTCCTGTTTAGCTAGTTGTACTCAAAGGCATACTTACTCTAACCTTTCAATGGTTCAGCCTGGTATGCCCACTTCCTGGGGTGTGGGAGGATGTAATCACTTAATATGCTATCATGGTGAATGAACAGTCTTACACTACATCCTAATGATGGGTAGACCCTACCTTGGGGATGATTCAATTGCTACTTTTTATCTAGACAACATGGCTGGAACCCAACCTTTGCTTCCTTTTTCCCCCCTTTGGAGCTATATTAGGAAGGCTCTCGCCAACATTTGGTAATACCAGCTCTAGAGAAGATGGCAAGTACTGTCAACCTTAACCAAGAGACTTGGCTGAATTCCCCTGTGGGGATGGGCCCCGAAGACCAGAGTTGATACTCCTGCTGCTCTTCTGTGTTTTTAGACCCTGTCACTCAATCTCCTTGTTTACTCTCCTTTCATGCAGTGTCTGTTTGTGGATGGAACCTGCCATGGAGAGATCCTACCTGACTTCTATCACAGGTCACTAGATAAGCCTTCAAGAGAATGTTCCTGACTCCCAACACCTTCTAGGAGCAGGAATCAGATAGAATGGCAGATAGGGTCATCTTTTTGGGTGATTGGACCCTGAAAGTATGTAGTCTCCTATAGGGTGGAGATTAGAGATCATATCATTTACAAGCCCAAGCCCCTTTCTAAACTCCTTAAAAAATCCTAGACAAGGAGCATTTGTGTGTGCCCTGTTCAGGACCCTCTCCCAGCTGCCAGGAGTTCTACTTCCTTGCCTACCCTTCCCTTTGTATATTTTAAATTTACTTGTGCCCTAACTGCTTATTATGGCTTATACCTGGATGTCCCCCCAAAGCATCATGTGGTCAAGGTGGGGCTTTTAGGAGGTGGCTGGTCTAGAGATGTCACGCTGGGATTAAGGATGTGATGCCAGCCAGGTGTAGTGGTACATACCTGTAATCCCAGCACTCAGAAGGCAGAGACAGGAGGACTGCTGCAAAATCAAGGCCAGCCTAGACTATGAATTTAAAGCCAGACTGAATTACAAAGCAAGACTATCTCAAAAAAGCAAAACAAAAAAAACAAAAAAAAGTATGTGATGCTGGGTTTAATAGCATGATCAGTCTTTGGGTAACAATCTTTACTTAGGATTCTACACTCCTAAACTTGAAGAGACGTTGGAATGAATATTAAATAAAATGAAGGCATTTTAGTACCACATGAAAGTGTTTGTTTTGGGCAGTAGAGAAGATTCTATGACACATTCTCTTAAAAGGTTACAAAATAGTGGCTTTTGAGAAGAAGAAAACTACAGACAACATGTATAATAGGATTCCAATACAATTTTAATTACTTTTACAATATTTTGAAGTTAGATTTCATCGTCAGGTCTTCCTGATTGTTGAGTGAGGATGGCACATAAGATTATACCTTAGATAATTTTCTTATTGCTGACACAAAATACCTGATACTTAAAGTTAAAGGGGAAAGGTTTATTTAATTCACAGTTTGTAGAGGTTTCAGTCTGTAACCAGCTGGCTCCAAGGTAGGAGGGCACATGGCACAGAGGCAACAATTCATGGCAGTGGAAGACAGCAGAAGCAACAAGACAGAAGACAGGACAAGCCTCGGTCTGCCCCTTATACTGTATGCAGGCTCCTGTCCTCGGGTAGAGGTAGCACTCACACCCATAATGCCAGCACCATTAACCCAGCACTGCATTACAAATCAGTCACACACTCTGGAGTCAGTGACTTCCAAAAACCTTGCCCCCATGACTGCACAAGACTTTGGGGGGAAATCTAGTCACAAACCATAACAGATTATAAAATAAAAGTGGCCTCAATGAATTTCATGATCATAGAATTCAGCCCATTTAAATGGGTTATTTGCTAAAGCATTCTGTTAACTTTGTTCCCTACTCCAACCACACCATCGTCCCAACAATTGATCAAGAAAGTCATTAAATAATTGAAGTTAATAAATACATTCAAATATAGCTACATAAGTATCAAATAAATATATATAGTAAATCTCTGTGGCGACTTACCTTAAACAAGGTCACATGAAAATTTTCACATGAAAAGTCCCTCAAGGCATAAAATATGTAGCACTCTTCTGGCTTTCATCTCAAGTTCCTATTTCTTGGCATATTTTAAAAGAAAATTATCAAATTTTATTGGGTAGATTTAGAAGAATTTATAATGAATACTATAAACCCAACATCTACATTCTTTTTTTAAAGTACTACAAACTTAATGAGGTATAAATATATACTTATCACTTTGAAATGTATGATTTTTTAATTTTTTCTTCTTGGCAGTAATGAAAGATTGAACTCAGGCCCTTCACACTAAGCTAAACCCCCAGCCCTTTTTCATTTTGAGTCAGGGTCTCATCAACTCAAAAAATTGCCCAGATTCGATTAAACTTGTTATTGTCCTCCCTCAGTCACCCAGATGGCTGGGATCACAGACGTGTTCCACCACACCTGGTGGCTGAGTTTTGATACAAGGGTGCAGATATGTAATCACCACCACCACGATCTACAACAGTTCCTTCAATTTTCAAAGATTCCTCCTCTAGCAAAGCCCTTGGAAACATCTGATCTGTTTCTTGTCACTACAATTTTGTCTTTTTTAGTTTTTTAAGACACATAAATTTATGTAGTCCTTAGTCCATGGTGTCTGTCTAGGATGTTTTTGAGATTCACTCAGGTTGCTGAATGTATTCGCAGTTTGTTCATTCTTATGCTAAATAAGCATTGTTTGGATATGGTTTATCCATTTACCAGTTAACAGATTTTTGGGGTGTTTCTAATTTGGAACTTTATAAATAAAGATTTTATGAACATCTATGAACAAGTTTTTGTAAATATTCATGTACACAAGTACACAGCTCACAAATTTTTGCCAATATTCACGTATACAACTTTTGTGCGAATACGTTTTCATTTCTCTTAGGTAAAGGGGAGTAGAATTGCTGAGTTATAATGAAGCCAGAGGTTAGGGCATGGCCAGCTGGCTGAGCAGGCAGGCATGATGTGTCCATCACAGAGATCCACGTCAAGTGCGTGGAATAGAGTTGCCAGGTCCTTCACCTGGGAATAATCAGGTGAAGGACTGTTTTTAATTGTTCTGATGTGAAAACAAGCAGGTTTTTGATAAGACAGCCTAGATCTGACTTCAGCCTGAAGAATGAAGGATTCAAAGGACCTCTGCCATTAGCCTCATGGCCACTGTGAACTCTCACAGTGACCTGCTCTCGCTCTGCAGAGCATACATGTTTTCCTACCTTCGATAAATGTAAAACCTCATTACTGTTTTTGTGTGTCTTGTCCAATTCTTTGTTCAGGGCACTAAAGACCTGAAAAGTCTAAAGAACCCCAGAATCGAAAAAAAGGCTGACATTTATAAGAAACTACCACATTGCTTCCTAATGTGGCTAGAACTTTATATCTCCCTGTGAGCAAGGTATGAGAGGTCTATTTACACCAAAATCTTGCTGATTGGTAATACCAATTTTCAATAACTTCCTTCTAGTGAGCATTTCCTTAATAACCTGTATTTCCTTAATAACGAATGTGATAGTTAACTGATTAAGAAACATTCTACTAAATTAGATTAGCATATTCCTGGGTGTGGCTGAAAGGATTTACAGAAGGCACACTCTGGGTATGGGTGGCACCAACCACTAGGCTTGTAGCCTGAATGGAATGAGAGGGAAACAAAAGAAGGCTCCCTTCTTCAGAGGCGCTCCAGTCTGCCTTCACCTGGGATATCATCTCCGGCTTCCAGCCTCCCAGGGCACACCCTTTGGCCTCCTGATATGGGCTTGCATAGGACATTACAGTGAGCTTCAGGCCTTCACCTTCTGTCTGGAGCTCAGCTCTCCAGCATGCAGACAGCCCTTTCACACTCTCCACACCTGGCTCTGTGAGTGGCCATTATAAGCCCATCTTGTAAATCCTGATATATTTATATATCTTGCATTAGATATTTCTCAAGTGAGAAACTAATAACAGTGAGCTAGTGTTTATTTTGCATTTATATATATATATATCTTCCTTACAAAGAGCCATTTAATTCAATATTTTACCCACTTACTTTTATGCTTATTATTTTTATGCTGTCTTACCTACATGCTGTGCCACCCAAAATCCTCCAGTTCTATCATCCAGAAATTTTAGTTTTAGCTCTGTTAAGTCTGTGATTCACTTCTAAGCCATTCTTGTGTAGTATGAGATGGGGGGAGGCGGGGAAAAATAGTTTATTTTTGTGATTGGTGTGGTTACATATGGTTAATATGTGTTCCAAACCATATGTAAGCAGGCTTTTGTTCCCTTGAGTTCTCCTGTCATCTTTGTTCAAATTCAAGTGACATACATAGATGGGTCTCTTTCTGGACTTTTATTACGTCCCATTGCTATATAAAGCCTGACACCAATCACATGTCTTTTTGTTTGTTTTTACTTTCTGAGACAGGGTCTTACTGTGTGGTTCAGGCTGGCCTTGAACTCAGTACGTGGCCCAGGCTGGCATTGAATTCACAGTGATCCTCCTGCCTCGACCAGAAATTATAGATGTGTACCACCAGGCCCACTCACATTGTCTTAATTACTAAAGCTCTGTAAGTCACTCTTACAACCAGATGGTATAGGCCCTCTAACTTAATCTTCATCAAAGTTGTTTGAGCTACTCAAGGATTTTCCTAGAAATTTTAAAATCAGCTCATCAGATTCTACCAAAAAATGGCTGCTAAGGTTTTGATTAGGATTTCATTTAATCTATAAATCAGTTTGACTTACAGATATAGAATTTGCAAGGATGGGTCCAGAGGTCCATTTCATGAGGGGATAACTTAGCCTCACCACTATTTCCTCATTCTTTTAAGGATTCCTCTTAGTGCCCTTTGCACTGTGAAGTTGTTTTGCTCTGGTTTATGGAAACACAAAATGCTCTCAAATCTAAGTATGTCTTGTAATTGTTCTGCCTACTCTAGTGACTGTTTCAGAACCCAGGTGATTTCACACAAAGCTTTGTTTCTAAGAACCAAATGGTACAAAAGATATGGATTGGGAAGAGTCTGTTCAAAAGGAAAGAAGAACTAGGGAAGGAGATAAAAAGGAAGGGAGGAAAAGAAAAGCTGAGAAACGGAGGCTAAAATGGGAAACAAAGCTTTGTAAATAAGGAGGGAAAGAGGATGTTGAAGGGAGGGGAAGGGTATGAGAAGGAAAAAGACAAATCATCAAGAGGTACGAATTCCCCATGATGAATGTGATCACCGTGTGTACCTAAATTGTACCAATACACTTCAACTGTTTTGAGAGATCTTTGATTCATAATATATTTGCCTGGCTTTCTGGTTGTATAATGTAGGAGAGTAAGTTAGTCCCCATGTCTCTATCTTGGGTAGTTGTTAAGTCTCTTGACACTTATTATATAGCTACTTTGTCATGCATCTGTCCACCTACGCATCCTTCCATGTATCAGCCTATTTTAGTTTGTGTGTGCACGCGCGCAGTGCTAGGGATCAAAACCAGAACCTTGTGTATACAAGGAAAGCATTTTACCATTGAAACCCCATCCACAACCCCAAATCACTTCTTTATGTGTTTTAAAATATACTGCAGATACCTAATTTCCCTCCTAAACACTTCAGCAACCATATCATTTAAGTAATATTGTTTATAAATTTTATCTTTTGAGGTAAAAGTTACTTCCAACAAAATACATAAATCTTAAGTGAATCTGTGCTGTATTTTGGCAAATGTGTACATCTGTATAACCCAGACTTCTCATGAAGGTATCGAGTATGCCTGTCATTATAGAGGGTTTCTTCCTCCCTCTTCCTAATCAGTCTCTCCTACTGAGACACCCACTGTGGGTTATTTTCCACCACGAATTATTATGCTTTAAAAAAAATTTAATCACAATCATGTGGTGTATAGTTTTGTGTAAAGCATCTTTGATTCAGGATGACTTGAGATTCATACATGAATTTGTACATATTAATAATCTCTCCACACCCTGCCCTGCTCCTGGCCAAAGAGCATTCTCTTGTGTGATTACACAACAGTTTACCTATTGTTAAGTAAAATTTCTTGGAGGTCTTTGGTTTGGACTGAACTCCAGTACCAGTCTCAATAGACCAAATCAAAATAGAGCCACTCATGATAAGATTCCTATCACCAAGTCAAAATTACTTATCTGACATTTTAAGACACCAGGAGAGTGATAAAACCAAATTCCCAAACAGGAAGGGCTCGTTGGCATGGAATAATGAAGTTATCTGCTTTAATCCTTACAAGGACAATAACTTGAAGAAAGCCACTCTGCTTTTTGTTGTGTCTTTCTTCTGCCTGTCTATAAAGCCAATCCTGCTCTACTGAGCTCATTAGAACACTAATTGTGTTGTTCAATCCTAGAATCACAAGCAAAAGCCAGTTAAGATTGATCACTAAATTTAATCTTTTCTTTTGACCCTACTTTTAACTTTTGATTCTAGTGGTGAACACCTGGGTTGTTTCCCTCTTGAGTATTAAGAAGAGTTGCTCTCAACAATCTTGTATGAACCCTTTCTCTGCACAGATCTTTTTATTTAAATGTCTACAAGTGGAACTGATCCAGCATGACACAGGTATGGATTTTTTTCCTAAGAAACTCCCAAACCCTTCCAAAGTGGTTGTGTCATTTACATTTCCTACAGTTTCAGTTATTACACATCTTTGCCAACGTATGGTGTTGCCATTTCTTTTTAGTAATTTTGGCCGCTGTGTGGACTTAGCCTTTCTGAAGCTTGTGTTGAATCAGTATCCATTTTCTCTGTCTAGTCCCTTAATGTGCTCAAATAGTGGAACCTGTTTTTCCTGCTCTGAAGAACAGCTGCCTGTGGCAGACATGGCCAGTTGTCCTCGTCCACGATAATCGTGTCATAGCGGAGACAGCCACGCACTTACAGCAAGTGTGACAGTGAGGCTCCCTCTCATCCTTCTTGTGTGAACAGAACCAGAGTGCACCACTGTCAGGGGGAAGCTTGAAGAAGCAGGAGCACCTTCTGTCTCTCTGGCTTACACGGAGGACAGACGGACAAAGCTCAGACCTAAGGTAAAACTCGGTTTTTCATAGAAGTCCACTGATCTGGAATACTGGGGCGGGAACATATTTGAGCAAGGATTAAGCTTCTATTATGCTTGAAACTTTACAGGCTTGATTTTGTTCCTTGTGGCAGATCAGCTCACTCCTACTTAACAGCTACCTATTTCTCAAAGGTGCCTCCTCCCCAAAAGTGATTTTCCCCCCAATATGACATGTAATCTGTATTTGAGTTCAGACTGTAAAGCATGTCCACCACATCTACTCAACTATTTTCATGTGTTCTACTAACACAGAGAAACCTTATGTAAACAAATCTGAGGGTTATTCACCAGCCAAGGTCTTTTGTTTAAAAAAAAAAAGCCTTTAAAAGTATAGCTTAAATACGAAAGTGTGCAGAATATGCCATCAATGTATGCATCATATATGACACATATATCTGCAGAAATTTATAAAATAGTATTCTCCTTTCAACTATTTCTTTCACTTGTTACTTTTTGAGCCCTAGTGATTGAAGAAATCAGAAGAATGAGTTAAAGGGGCATTTGGACTATGTCACTGGCCTTTGCAAGAACTTCGAGCTCAAAGCTGGCAAGCCAAAGCTGGCCCTTTAAGATGGCTGGGTGCAGTGCAAGTCCCCTGCCGTACTGTATCTTCAGCACCGCTGCTCTCCTCTCAAAGCGGTTTTTAAGGAAAGGTGGATATAAAGACCGAGGTTACATCCTTTCCTATCCCAGAGCAACTGAGGACTCCAGGGCTGCCACTGCCCATGTGTCATCTCTAGTAATCTAGGAAAAGCATTCCTTCCTTAAGTCACTTAGCTTCCGGTCAGACACTTGGTGCAGTGTTAGCTATCCTGGTTTTAACAGAAGGCACTTTGCTGGAGAGCTGCGGTACCACCTCAGTCCACATGTCTTGGATGAGGCCTGCTCTGTCCTGTACACCCTACACTGCTGTATTCGCTTCTCGAATTGCAGATTAACTGGTAGTTCTTTTTTTTTTCTGGGAGTCCTGAGATTGAATTCAAGGCCTTCCCACTGAGCTATGTTCTCTGCCATTGTTATTTTGTGTATTTTGAGATAGGGTCTTGCTTGGCTTGAACTTACAACTCTCCTGCCTCAGCCTCTCAGAGTGCTGCAGTTACAGGCATGCACCACCATGCTGGGTTAAGATTGTTTTACAAAATACCTTTTCCTGAAGCATAACATACTTGCAGAAGAAGACTGGAGATGTACCTAAAAACAGTAAGATGTCCCTAAAAATAACAGAAACAGTAAGTTAGGGCTGGAGGTGGAGCTCTGGCGGAGCCTGAGCTTATTAGCATACGGGTGACCCTGGGCTTTGAGCTCCCAGTATCAAAAACAAAACAAAAGAAGCAACAGAAACAATTACATTTAAAGGACTCAAAACAGTACACTCTGGTTGTCAGAAAAGCTAGTACAATACTGACACAGTGGTTGATTGTCAACACCCAATTGAATGGAGTGGAAGACCCACTCTGACAGTTGTCAGGACGATATGTAAGGAGAGGAGGAGGGAAAGTCTCAGCTATCTTCCTGTGATTTTCCTCGGAGGAGCTTTGGCCGTTCTCTTCAGACAGACGCGCTCCAGTCCTCACCTTTGTCAAGCATGGCTGTTATTTCCTTGGAGCAGCTGTTGTCTTCATCTTGAGTGCCATCTCCTGGCTCTCAGCATAATTATGCAGCTTGCAGCCTGGGCTTCTGGGCTGGCCACAGCAGACTTTCTAGCCTGCTGCACTGGTCCTTGGGCTGTCCCGCAGACCCTGTCTTCCATCGCACATGCCTCAGAAACAGACCCGATGCTGCTGTGGGATCAGGCCTTAGGCTGGATTCTTTAGATCTCTGGTATGTGGAGAGATCTTTTGCACTCTTCTACATTTGACTCTGTGGGCAGATATTACCAGCTAATCTTGTGTATTTCTGTGTCCTGATTTAAATTTCATTAGAGCATGTGCAGTCTTTTGAGGAGCCTTGCCCCAGGCCTGTAAGCTCTTGTAAGTACTAATGCACTGGACTTTGAAATAGAAGAATAGAAGAGAATTAACTGGAAAAAAGAATGAGTATTCTGCTAGCTATAAATGTTAACTTCTGTGTTGTACACTTTAAGAGTAAGAAAATCAGAATACAGACATTTTGCAGATGGGAAAGGATAAGGGGAGAATAGTAGGAAGGATTCAAGGAAATAAAAAAGACTAAGATGTGACATGTATATGTACTAACACACCACAATGAACATATCCATTCTGTAGTATTATCAGTACGTATATAACTAAAAAAATAAAAGTATGTTTAGAGAAGTGTCCTAGATGGTAAACACAGCTGAAGCCATGATTATATAATGAACACAGAGGGAGGCTGGGGAACCACCGTAATAGCTGATTAAATATCTGCCCCAAACTTAACAAGGTAAATGAGAGGAAGAAACAGAGAAGCCACTGGGACAGACAGAGTTGCCCAAAGATGGAAACAGACTCTTGCCTGAGACAGACCAGAGACTTGGGAGACAGCATTTGTACTCAGGTATTTCAAGTGTCGAGATTCCACAAATACACATCTGAAGATCTGGCCAAGAGTGGGGGATATAGCTCAGCGGCACGAGTACCTGCCTAGTAAGGGCAAGGTCCCAAGTTCGATTCCTAGTCCAAAAAGAAAAGAAAAAAAGACCCATTACCTTTGTCTCTGAACAACACACAAGTGTAAAATCTTCAGAACTGTCATGTTGAAACTACGTGAAACTACAAGACATGCATTTTGCTTTTTCCTGGTCATCTCATATGAATAGGCAAGCAGTAGTATGCTGATTTTCGATGTAAAATCAGTCTAGAAAGTATGATGTTGGCATTTTTCTTACATTAAAGAGCATAACATTTCCCTACCAGAAACACTGGGAAAGAAACATACTATTGTAGTCTAATAGGAAACAGTCTATCTTTTCATATTCATGTCTATTCCATTCTGAAAAAGCCAAAAGTCCTCAAAAATCTATGTGCAAATAGAAATATGTATATATCATATGTGCATGTTACTGTATATAAAAAATATAATCGTGAATTATTAAAGGAATTCCTTTTCAAAGATAATCTTATAGTCAACCTTCCAGTATTTAACTGATGGTTTTATTTATGACTGGTTATCCCTAACTACCTAAAACATGTGGGAAGTACCTAATTCTAATGAATTAAATTTTATCATACTTAAAGAGAACTCTTAAGAAGGATGTCTCAGCGGGGCTGGGGATTTAGCTCAGCGGCATACGCGCCTGCCTTGCAAGCAGGCGATCGTGAGTTCGATCCTCAGTACCGATAAAAAGGAAAAAGACAAAAAAAAAAGTTTGTCTCAGTACATGACAAGTCAGCTGAGATTTCAGTATGTCTGAACATCACGCTCAGATCAAAGAAAACATGAATAAATCCAGTTGAGTAAAGAAGTGTGTTATTCCACATAACTACGTGACATAATTATTGAGGGATCCAAAAATGAGAGGGAAGTTTTCCATGGTTTTCCCTAAGAGATTATGTACTAAACTTCAAAATGCTTGTTGTGTAATTTCCTAGAATACTTACATCGCTTTCCTTTGAAATAGCAAGTATTAACTATGGTGTACCTTTTGTGCTCAGGACCAAACATGAGGCCCTTTTTTCTTACATTTCTTGCGGTAAGAATACCATCTCTCAGATAGAGAATGTATCTACTTCCTGGCGGGGAGAGGGGGACTGTTTACCTCTCTGACCATAAAAGCACATTAACGATGGAACTGTAATAAAGACAAGAGGAGGCCCTTGCGTAGGTGATGTATTGTCCCAAAGCACAACCTCTGGCCATCTGGAAGAGTACGTACGTATGAGAAAATATTTGAGTCAATTCCTTGTCTGACCAAGTAATTACTATTTCCTGTATTCCTCATTATAGATCTTGGGAGTCACTTAAATTAAACCAAAAAGGTTCTAATTTAAGATGATCACTAAGTTTTGGATTGATGTAGAACAAACTGGTCACAAACCTACTTCCATTCACATTAAACACTACATCATTCAGAAGCCATCTAGAAAAGATAAAAACCAGAATCCAAGACGTTTTTCTAGACACATTAGAAATCCAGTAATTCTAATTTAAATGATCCTTTCAGGAGAAGGGAAACGACACTGAAGCGATCCTTTTATCCCGGAGAGTCCCTGGAATGAACCACAGTGCTGCTAAGGAACCACGCGTTTATTGCATGAAGAGGGAAGAGGTGATTTTGAAGGCCACGGTGACAGCTCTTCTCTGCTTCTGTAGATTAAAGACTAAGAGGAGGTTAAATTTTACAATATGTAACATTGGTATCATTTCTGTCCTAAGTTTATGGAGGAGAAAAAAAAGCCAAAATAAAACCATCTTTTTGTCCTTCGACTTCTTTGGTAGGCCAGCCAGCCATTGCTTGTCACCAGTTCTCAGCCGCTTTGCATTGAGATGCGCTCAAGACTGCCATCTGGTGGGAATGACAAAAATTGAAACGCTTTTTGTGTGGTGAGGTGGGGGGGGGTGGAGAATAAATGCACAAAGTCAATCGTCTACTAGGAAACTGAGCTTTTGTGAGTGGGGAGAGTTCATAACAGCAGTAAGAAATATAAAATAACCGATGGACTTAAAAAACGCATAGACTGTATGGAGAAAACTTTGAAAGAGCATTGTGAGTCTTATAAACATTTCTGTAAAAGTAGCATGTTCAAAAATGGAACTCGTCTCTCTGCATCAGGCCTCGAAATT
Source organism: Cavia porcellus (assembly GCF_034190915.1). Classification (NCBI taxonomy): domain Eukaryota; kingdom Metazoa; phylum Chordata; class Mammalia; order Rodentia; family Caviidae; genus Cavia; species Cavia porcellus. Next base: position 214,608,093 of record NW_026947484.1, read on the forward strand.
AATTCATACATATGTGCACACAGTCAGCTATTAACAAGATTTTTACTTGGTAGTGAAATATTGGCTGTATTATTCAAAAGATCATTCTAGGTGCTGCGGAAGTCCCGCAGGCCTCGAGGAGAAGCAGTAGGGAAGCAAGGCAGCCCCCCAAACCCCCGCCCCAACCCTGCGCCAGCGGAAGCCTGGCCGGTCTTGGGGGCAATCGGCAGGGGAGCAGCACGGCCAGCACCCCCTGAGCACCGGCAGAGGCCTTGCTGGCCACCAGAAAGAACAGCAAAGGAGCTGCCGCGGCCTGAGATGGCAACTGAAGCGATCTGACCTTTACGTTGTCTGACTGACATTGCGGGCCTGGGGCGGGTGGGCTGGCTAGCTATTTGGAGGATAACACTCTGCAATAGAGTAACGATGGAGGATTTCCTATCGTCCTATTCCTGTTTGTTTTGTTTCCCTTTACTGTTCTGTTTTACTCCCCTTTTAACAAAAAAGGTCGTTCTGAAGGATTATACTCGTGTTTCTAAGAATTGGACATTTTCTCTACTAGACAGTAAATAAAATGCACGATAAAATTATGCTCATTAAGATGGCATGAAACCAGTAACAAAATGCCCACAAAATACATGTATATGTAGGAATATAATGAAGTACATTTCCAAAGAATGAGAAAACATTGACTATGTAATAGTTGCCATAAGGAGACAGTGACAAAGTTAAGGGAAAGTTATTCTAGATTTTTGATCCACAGTTCCAGGTGCATTATATTTATTTAAAAGTTCAAAGTCATAACAGAAAAATAACGTACTTACTCAAAATGTGAAAAAAGTCACTGTACACAACTGAAGGTAGCCGATACCGCTGAAAAAATGACAAAATTCTCGTTTTGAATGTTACTCAAAATTCATCAAATTTAACACCTAAGATCTAAGTATTTAAACTTTACTCCGTTTTTTTAAAAAGCAAAACAGACCCCCCTACTATATTTGACTTGAGGGGGAAGAAAGTATATTTTTTTGACCAAAGGTAACTTTATAATAATCTTCACCTTAGAGCATTTTACCCTCTATGAACTGTGGTGAACTGAAAGCCCTTACTTATTCTGCCTGTAGGAAAATGAGAATAGGCACAAAAAGTTATTTGTGTAAGAAAAGCCATAGAAATAGTATCACAACATGAAGTCTGGGTGGCAGAGGGGCAGGGCGGGGTGTGCGTTGTGGGGAACCTGCATCAAGCTTGTGTTTTTTCAGGAATTTGGTCACTTCTGAACGGATAGGTGTTCTTTCTTCTCAGTGCCATCCCTCAATATCCTTCCTTTTCAACAACAAACTGATCAGTATTACACTCCTGAAAGGCCAACGGCGAGCTGGAGGAAATAACTCAGGACATATGGAACACAGTCATATTTAATTCAGTACAAAGTGTGCTCAGAAATCAAAAGGAAAAATGATCTGTAAATAGAAAATTAATATATATGAATATTCTTTAATAAAAGGTGACATATATCTAGATAAATGTGAAACGCAAAGTTCACTCACAAATCATCAAATAAATGGAAATTAAACCAGGAAAATACACTAGATAGGCAGCACGCCACACTGATGAGAAAGCGGGAAGGCTGGGCTTCCATACTATCAGGGCTGTAAATCAGCACCCTCTTCGTGGCAGACAAGTTAGAACCATGAAGTAATCTTTACAATTTTTTAATTCAAAACTTTACTAGAAATCCAAGCATACAGAAATGTTTAAAATGAGATATTTTCTACCTAGATTTTAAAGACGTTTAACAGATTTTTTTTTTTAAACACAGGGTCTTGCCAAGTATCTAAATTACTCAGGCTGCATTTGAATGTACAATCCTCCGAGTGCTGGGATTACAGATGTGTGCTACCATTCCTGGTTGTCTTTATCTTTTTATAAGAGAAAAGCTTTTCCCAAGGACTCCAGGAAGTAACCACTGTTCCAAAGTTAATACACACTGTTCTCATGCATGTCTTAGCACAGCCACCTTATATACTCAAATTCTTTATACTTCAACTCTGATCCCATTATTTTAGGTACCATTCTTTTTATGTATCATAAAAATGCTACCAAAGTACTCTACCAACATTTTCGGTTTATTCTTGAAGTTCTTGTTTTGGTTATACAGACAGGGTCTTACGTAATTCGGGCTCGCCTAAAACTCACTAAGTAGCCTAGGGTGACCTTGAACTCACTGTGATCCTCCTGTCTCAGCCTTCTGAGTACTAGGATAATAGGTGGGCCATCACACTGGGCTTAACTGTAACAGGTTTTAAATTTAAGGCTTAGCCATTTCAAAGATCTTAATGCTGCTCTGGCATAGGCTAAATCAGTGCAGTCATAACAAAACACAATAGTGTACACACCTCCACCATGAACTGAAACGTCCGTTGGTTATGGCCAAGTTGGTACAAGCAGGTATGACTGTGATGCACGCCTGACCCATTAGCTGTTAAGATGCCACTGACTCGGACGTGTGTCAGTATCAAAGATTTTAAAATGAGCAGAGTTTGGAAACAACCTTTTACATAAAAGCCAGTCTTTTACAACTTGCTTTGTTTCTTTTAGCCTTGCATCTTCAAAGTATGAAAAGAGGCCACTGCCTAAGGAAGCAAAGCCAAGCAACAGGTTGCTGCCAAAGCTCAGCTCTGTCCTAGCCCAGTTCTCTCTTCATTAAACTGCCCCAGAAAAACTGTTCTGCCCTAAGGATGCTAGCAGATCCAGTTATCTTTTCTTGGTAACAACCGCCTCAAGCTAGGGAAAGTCACTTCAAAGGCCTAGGAATTCACATACTAATCAGCTGGAACCACACAGAGTGCTTGCCTTGGGGACAGAATTTAAGGAGTGATTGTGTCAATACAGCATCCAAAAATATCAAAGCAAATAAAAACTGTCATATCAGCATTTTAAATGACTTACTTCTACTGAATTTTCCTTTTAGTTCCAAAGAACCTTAGCACAGCACTGATACAAACTCAGCCTTATAGGGAAAGGAAAGGAGTTCTGGTAGGTGTTTTGGAAGGAGCAACATGAATCATAAATATACAAGTGGAATGCACAAAGTACTTTATCATAGGGAGGTGAGTAATTTTCAATACTAGATCTCCAAATGGATTCAAGCTGTTACAAATTAGAAATAATATAGATTATTAATTTTTATTAAAAGGAACTACATAGGGGCCAGGGAATTACCTCAGTGGTGCAGCGCCTGCCTAGCAAGCTGGAGGTCCAAAGTTTGATTCCCAGTACCAATAAATAAGCAAAATAACAATAAAAACAGAAACTAGATGTAAATACAATAGAATACTGCCTGCCAGGAATTAATGCTGACAAGACTATAGTAATTAATATGGCGTGGTATCTGTCCAAGGTTAGGCAAACAGACACAGAACATGGACACTAGAAAGGGCTGACACATGGTTGGGAAACTGATTTTGGACAGCAGTAGCACTGTACTGACACAATTTACCAGATATATGAAAAAAAAATCCTGAGTTTATACATTACACAACAGTAAATTCAAGACTGATCTGAAAGCTAAATATATATGCTTGAGGCAAAAAAACACTTTTCTAATACTGCAGGAATGACTCTGTATCACGCCCGGGACAACTGCTATCTGGGCCAAGGATTATGCTACAGTTGCAAGTGTCCTTCTTCCCTGTCTGACTACAGCAGCCAAGGCTGGAAGAACAGTGGAGCAAACATGGAGAGGCCATGTGTGGCACTTGTCTGATCCCTGGGAGGCTGCGTAGGACTATAATAAATTGGAACCCAACCCAGGCTACGTAGCAACTAAAGCAAGATCATGTCATGAAACAAAAAATAGGGCTGGGGATGTGGCTTAGTGCAAAGGTTCAGTCCTCCATACTGCACAACAAACAAAACACACACACATACTCACACATCCCAAAACAAAACAAAAAGGAAAAACCCAAGGTGACACAGAATTTTTATAACTCTGGAATAATCTTAAACAGTAAAGAGCCCATTTTACTCCAAAGAACTTTAAATTTACATAAAATGCCTCATACCATGCTCATCTGATTATATCTTTAGAAGTGCAAAGGTTAAAAAAATAAAGACTACATGAGTGTGGGACGCTGATGAATTTTTTTTCTCTTTTGGTACCCAAGATCAAACTCATGACCGCATGCTTGCAAGGCAGGCGTTTAGGCCACTGAACTAAATCCCCAGCTCCGCTGATGATTTCCTAAGAAAAATAACTAAACCATCAAGATTGATTAATAACACTCTATATACTAAGTGAAAATAAGCACATGAAAACAAAAACAGAGGCTTGCAACTCACACGGGAAGGATCAGTGTCCAGAATGTTAAAATACTACTACAGCACAAGACCTCACCTAGCAGATGTGAGGACATGGGTTTGATCCCCAAACAACAGTACTACAAATAAAAGGGAAAGAGACAAATTCCAAAGAAAATTATGCACAGAATGTGACAATTCAGTTTAGAGAAAGCTCAAAGACCAACACAAGCAGAAAACGATGCTCTTCAGAGGTAATCAAAAAGGCAAACTGTATGAGGGCTTTTTAAAAATTAGTTTTATGGTACTGGAAGTTAAGCCCAGGACCTCTGCACTGAGCTACATCCCCAGCTCTTTATATGAGATAGGGTCTCTCTAAAATACTTAAGTTTCACCTCAAACTTTCAATTCTCTTTCCTCAGGCTCAAATTCTGGGATTACAGACACAAGCATCTGAAACATTATTGTATGCACATCTGACTGGCAAATTTAAAGTGCAACAACATCAGTTACTGAAGATGAGACAAGATGGAAGGAGAAAGTTTAGGGTAATGCTATTGCGATGCTAACTTGTGTTAGAGGTACATACCCAATGACTTGTTTTCAGAAAAACCAAGTCTAGAGGACACATCAGTACCTGTACTCAAACACTACATGCTAGGATAACCTGTGCAGTGGTTTAAAGTGTCTTCAGTAACAATGCTGTAGCTGCCTCCATGTCCAGAGTCGATTTAAAACAATTACCTCTTGTGGTCACTTTGACTTTAGAATTGCATGATGCCAGTCCCAGGGAATAAGGCGGATAAGGACACACAGTGATGTTTTACAAGCCTGCCTTCTCACTGGACGGCACTGGGCAGCAGCATTGATGTTTTGATCACACCCCCCAGACAGGGAAGAGGGCTTCCGGAACTGCTTCCTAGAGTGGCAAGAAGGATGCAGCGCTTTGGAAGCAAAGATGACTATTTTGAAGGGGATTCATGGCAACAACTTTTACTGTAAGAAATTTTAAATACTATTTTTTGATCAGCCTTCATACACCTCAGTGGGGAAATAAGTAACTACATGGTGGAACAACCACACAATGGACTAGTGTATGGTTTTTATTGTATATAACAACTAGCCTGTTTTACAGAAGAGAATAGAAAAGCAGTAACGTTAGCAAGTAAGCTGAAAGCTCGGTGTGATGGTGCACACTTGTAATCCTAGCACTCAGCTAAGGCAGGAGGATCACTTTTAAGTTAAGGCCAGCCTGGGCTATATAGAGTTGAAGGCCAGTCCTTGAGCAGGACCCTGCCTCAAACACACACACACACACACACACACACACACACACACACACACACACACACATTTAAAAATGGGGTTAGAAAAAAAAACCCTAATTTCCTTCCCACAATGTCCCTTCTACAACCATCCATGGTGGGTAGACATGTGGTTCATGAAATAGTGATTGACATTTCCTGCTGATGTTTGACTCTTTCCAAACCCATTTTCCTTTCATGGGGCACCAAACTCACCTACCACAATTTTGGATAGAGCACCAAATCCAAATCTGCAAATATCGCTCACAGCTTAGCCACATGCTTCTGCCAATTTTCCTTTCTTCTAAGTCTCGTTGCATTTGTCTAGTCATATATACACTCTCACAGCCTGCAGATTTCCAAACTTTTCAAAGTCGAGAAGTTTGATTCAAAAGAAACCTTAGATGCAAGCCAAACACATAAAATAGAAAAAAAGCAGAAAAGCTCTGGAGGTTGAAATTTGAAATCCCAGTAATTTCCTCTGGAAATAACACTTTAGAGAAAGCCTGGGATACATGAGAATTCCTAAGGCTATTAGTTTATTTCTGGGTATAAAAATCCTAAAATATGAAGTCTTTATGACAGTTTTATAGACTCCTAAGGAACTTTTAACTCCAGGAATTAAATAAATCCAGTAATTTTCGATTTAGGAGTGTACCTCAATACAGCCAAAGTACTCTCCTTGTCTTATCTGAGGTCATTTAAAATAGCAAACATTAAATAATATTTAAAATAAGCTTTATACTACATCAACTTCCTGGATTCAGCAATAAGTAAAATCCCACGAAAATCCACTGTCCTTTAACTCATGCTACTGTAGAATTTTGTCAAAAATAAATCGTAACTTATGCCTTCAAGAGTTAAGAATGAAGCAAAATCATCTCTTCATACTGAGTACACCACCGGAAGGAAGTGTACACTTTCACATGGGGCGGTATCAGACCCATACACTGGTCCTCTTCACCTCCACGGCATACCCAAGTATTTTCAATATGGAGATAATTAACACATTTAATCACCACAGAAATCACTGTCTCCAACACTCTAGACAATGGTTATTAGTCAAGGGAGGGGGAAGTAACTGTAAACCTCTGATTTGGTTTATACGTAAAAGACATTTCAGTTTCCACTAGTGTTGTGGATATTCAATAGATAACAGAAACAATTAGTCCTCTAACTCTAAAACTAAGCACCCTCACTTGTAAATTAGGAGAACATATCTGTTATACTTGAGCATGAAACGAAGTATTAGTTAACAGAAGCATCTGTCCAGCAGAAAAAAACTGAAACAGAAAATACCACAGGCAGGAATGCCAGTAGGAAGTGGTGATCCTGCCCAAACAAGCAATTTATTCTGTTAGTAGCGAGCCAGGTCATTATACACACTTCTCTAAATCACATCATACCTAACACACAAATCATCCTAACAATGGGAAAAAGAAACAGTTATGACAAGGTGAAGCACAGTGCTAAAGTGCTTGGCTAATATAGTCAAGACCATAGGTTCAGTTAACAGCATCACAAGAAATAGACAATTAGTGTTTTCTTTAGGGTTTACAGAGTAACTCCCAAAATAAAATAGGAAAAATACCAAATGACAACAAAAAAGGGCAAATGAGCTTTAAAAAGTGACAACTTGCCTTGGCAAGTGCAAGAGGTCTTGAGTTCAATCCTGCTACACCCTTCCCCAAAAGTGACAACTCCAGTCACACCCACTAAAATGCTTCTAAGCAAGTAAGTGTACAATTGCAATGAAAATAAATCCTGAAACTGGTCATAATGCTTAGTGTCTTGCAAATACGATGAATTTTCTGCACATCTAGGGATCAGCTACTATAAATTATAATATTTTTCATTATACAATATTCAGCTTTCTAAATAAAATGTTTGAAAAAATACTCATCAAATGTTTCTCCCCAATACTTAAGCCAGACTATTTCAAATACAAGTGAAATATCAACAAAAGGAAATACAATTTTAAATTCTTTTTGGAAATATAAAATCAAGATAAAGTAAAATTAGGAAAGCAAAAGAAATTTGATGGCCAGCCTAAGGTAAATTTCAATGACAGAAGCAAATACAATTCAGGTTAACACAGGTAACATATCTTCTCTGGTTTGTGTATGTTTCAAGGCTTTAGAAAATACACTTTGTTTTCTGTAAGACATTCATAGTTTGAAACAAAGACTTGATTCATACATCAGAATACTTATTTCTATCTGGTCTGATCCCAACATTTCAAGCACTTTGTAATGCGAAGAGGCTCTAATTTATGGTCTAAATGTTAGGCTAATATTATAGAAACAAGGTTAACCAAAGTGTTATTGCTTCCGTTGTGATTAAAACAAGTAATTCTTAGGTCTAGATAGGAAAAAGGATTTCAACGGGCATGACAGCACAAGAATTTTTATACAGGAAGAAAAATCCCTAAGTTTTTTCTAAGAATACACAACTCTCAAAAATTGCTAATTTGGGAATTAAGAAATTACAACTGGCTGGCATCGGGTTACAACCTATAATTCCAGCTATTTGGGATACTGAGGGTAGAGGATTCCAAGTTCAAGGCCAGCTCAGGCAGTTTAGCAAGACTCTGCAGACAAAAAGGGGGTGTGTCATTGAATGGAAGGGTATTTACCACATGCAAAGCTCCAGCTTCAATCTTCAATACAACCTTGAGGGGCAGGTGGGAAGGAAGGTGGGAGAGGGAGGAGAAAGGGGGGAGGGGAGAGTAAAGGAAGGGCAGGAGAGGGGGAGGGGAGAGGAAGATTGACTATATACAAGTGGCACAGGCACATCTGTCACTTAAGATGCTTTGTTTTTCCTTCACGAGATGTTATTTAAAAACAAATCTTAGAAAACAATTTGACATATCAGTATCTAGTTTTAAATTTTGCTTTGTTTCTTGAGAGAACTAATGGCTGACCACGTTAAAAAGACAAAATTCAAAGAAATCTCACAGATCTGAAAATAAAACTGAGTTCAACACATATTCACCACTGGGCAAAAAACACCTACATATGACAGAGATTGAGTAAATTTCTAAAAACTTTACAACTTCTTGGAAATTATCCTTTATTTTTATTCAGAAAAAAAATGGAACACCTAACAAAAAATACTCACTGTAAGGTTCTGTGGACATCATTTTTTTTTTTTTTTTAAGTCCAAGCACTAACCTTTAACTGGCTGACCTGCTGTAACATCTCAGTCATGGTAAATGAATTTAGACATTCAATTCCCAAAGGTGAGAAATTTCTAAGGAAATAACACATATCTACAGATCATGACTTGAAGACGAAAGATTAAAAATTACCTCAATATAAATGTCATACAAAATTAAATTGTTTAAATTATTGCTTAAATCACATAGTTCTCGAATTTAAATATATCACAAAAATCTTCTAGAAAAAGTTAATCTTTCAAAAACCATTAAATTTTCCACCTTGCGTATCTTGCTTTCAAAGTTCCAGTGTTAAGAGTGAACATCCAGCCACCTCTGGTAAATCTTATCATACTTAGATGTCTTAAGATGTACCCATTACACACTGATATTTCATGATTAAGACATGATGAAGCTTTAAAAAAAGACCAGGGAAGCAAGCAAATATAAAATACTGGAAACCCCAATGAACCTTCTAAGGAAGTCCACGAAATAAGAACATTTTTTAAAGTAATTCTAACAGTTTATATTTTTTTAACACACTGACATCTGCTCTGATTATGTAAAAAAATAATCAGTAGGTAAAAGTGCAAGTACCTGAGAGCACGAATCAAGACAATGGCTCATAATAATGTTATCAGTTAACTATATAATTAGGTTAGCCATATACTAATATGGTAGGAGACAGTTTGAGTTAACAAGGCTCTTGATGAAACTTGAGAAAATTTACTTTATTGAACTCTATTCTTGGGTAAACAGCTTTTGAATACCTTATGGGATAAGTCCTGGTTCTAAAGCATATCCAAAACCACGTGCAATGCTGTCTCTTGTGCTATTATCTGAGCTGTGAACTGAACTAGCCACTTTTCACAGAACATAATTACTAACTTCAAAGAATGACTGGCAGACTATGGTTATTCAGAAGACATTTCCTCTAAAATAAATGAAGTATGCCTGTCACTTAAGGAAAACAACTGACAATATTTGTTGCCAATGATAATCTTCAATAAACTATGCTGTCAAATTTTGATATCCACCATTACCCGGACCTATTAAAATATCTTCACGGGCCAGGGGTGTAGCTCAGTGGCACAGCACCCACGTGGCAACGGTGAGGCCCTGAGTTTGACTCCCAGTACCAAAAAAGAAAATAGTAAAACACGTATGTATGCTATGTATCTGTGTTAGGCCAGATTCCTTTATATACTTCAAACAATGTAACACATTGCAACCAATCAAACACAAAAGCAGGTATGAGACTGCAAACCCAACAATAAAAATAAAAACCAGTTTCACTTTTTACACTAAATTTTTTAGAACTGGAAAATTATTTTTCATAAAACAATTTTATATTACCATGTAAGTTTCATAATAATATACAAAATTTCCCAGTTTTAACTTTTAACATATTAAATAACAATAGCTACAACCCACAAAAGCAGAAGTTCTTTAAGAAAATTCAATTTTTAAGTGGACCCTGAGATCACAATGTTTGAGAACAGCTGGACTAGGGAATTTAGATAAGTAAACACAAAACATGGGTTTTTCTTTGTTAAGTCATACATTATTTCTGTTTTGAGGGCCACTAACTCCACTGAAAGACAGCTTTGTTTTCCCTCAAGTATTAAAAGAGAGTTTTTTTGTTTGTTGAGACAAGGTCCTGCTTTGTAGTTCAGGCTGGCCTCAGCTTGCCGCGCAGCCTGGGCTGGCCTGGGACCGGGATAGGCTGCACCTTCCGCCTCTGCCTCCAAGCGCTGGGATTACAGGCATGAACCACCATGCACAGCTTTGAGAAAGAGGCTTTGGAGTGGACAAGGAGCTACTTAGTATTGTACTATATGGTCTGGCTAATTCTTTAGAGTTAGAATTCATCTATATGGTTTTGTATGGAAATGTTGACAATTATGCTAAATATGTAAGATATCTGAAATAACATTCAAAATCAGATTTTTAACTTTGACGTGTACACCAAATAGTAATGTCACACTTTTTTTTAAATCAAGTCTTTATTTAGGTAACAAGTTGGTTATGTTCACTGCATTGTATGAAACATCACAATATCATACTGGAAAGTACTATCAGTACAGGGTTGGATCAGAGTGGACAGTAGGAACAATAAACCATTTTTGCATTCTTCATTCCCTATCTTTTACCAACCCCCCAAACCCAGTAAGGGACAAATAGCTTGTAACACCATCATGTAAAGCATTTTAACTTACAAAGCTAAAATCTAAAGAATAAATAAAATATATTGTGGCAGTAATTCCTTTGAGACCAAAAAAATCAGATATACAATAAATCAAGTGATCAGGACAGCTGACTGTATTCAAATGTGTGGCTCTCCAGAAACAGTTTCAGGAAAATGTTACAGAAAATACCATGAATTCCGTTTCACACAGGACCAAATGATGACTCATTTAAACTACACACAAAGGCTACTACAACTTACTGAAACACAATTTAAACATATATGAAAATGTTTACAAAAGCATCCACAACATGTAAACCATGTATAAATGGATACATTCATGACCTCTGCCCCAGTAACTCTTAGATAAATACTTTACTCTTCATGTTCAGCATTAGTCAGATTTAATACATGCAAAACTTAGAAGAATTTAAGAATTCAAAGTTACTGTAAAAATAGAATTAAACTAAATAATCTTCAAGTACCTTATGTGACAACCACTCTGTACCGTGCCCAATGTTATAAAATGAAAGGTTACTGAACCCATGAAAATATCTCTGTAATATTTCCTTAGATTTAAAATAGATAATTTTAAATGTATTTATAGTAATTTCAATGTGATATTCTGAGCTTTTAAAATAACATACAGTTAAAAATTATACCAAATTACATAAAACTTGTATCTTAAAAGCTGAAAAAATTAAAACTATAGAAACCCACATGTAAAACAAAAATAATCACAATTTACATTATAAAGGCAAATCTCATTTAAAAGAATTTGCAGCAGTGAGATGTCAAAGCAAATTATAAATAGGCATAAATTAATCCATTTGTTTCAAAAGATTTTCTAGTAAAAGTTGAAGGATGTAGTGAGATACATGCATAAAATTTGTAAAGGTTTATAATATTATTGCCGAATACACTGTATCTTGAAGCAAGGCAACAATACAATTTGGACATTATCAGAGAACCCAGTTGGTAATACAGGTAAAATTGGAAAAAAATTAAATAACAATTAATAAATACATATTCTATAGTAAATTGTTCAAATGAAATTCCAAGCTACAGAACTGCAATAGGCTTCCAACTCTGTGAATCAAAAAAAGAAATATCTCATACAATTCTTTACTCTTACATGCTTATATGTTGTGTGCTGTTTTTAAAAAGCCATAATGTATCTTCAGAGTATAGCTAACTATATTCCCATGCACCTCAGGCACATTTGTTGATTTGTGGTAAAATAATTCCATTAGTTTCTAGGGTAAAAAGTTCAAATACAGATATAACCGTTATGCCTGAGGTTGGCAAAAAATACTGTTGTACAGGCAATGCTATGAGTGGCAATTATCAGAAAACACAAATATGAACAAATGATGGGAAATGCTAATGATTTTCTGATCATATCACAAAACGTTGGGAATCCACAAGAATATTTTTCCCTTGTATTGAAGAAAATTGTGATTAAAAGTTTTTTCCCCCAATTTTCAGAATCAAAAGCATTTTAGAAGGTTTATAAGGCTACCATGAGTCTTCTAGATCTCCAGCACCCTACAGGAAGAGAAAAGGAAGAATATTATTATTATTTACCTATACTACTTCCAGGTTGGACTGAATTTCAAAAGAAAACAAAATTAGGTGAACAAATTACCTGCCTTTCTTTGTCTGAAAAGGTACTTTTACAAAGAGGTATGTGTATTGCACGTATATTGTGTGTATACAGAGGGATCTAACTAATGTAGATCGATAACTGCTTGGGGTTTTTCTCTCTTCTCCACCGAATGCCGCCTTCTTTTTCAAAATACTTAAAAATATTCTGGCATTGGAAAAATAGATCGAGACATCAACTACAACATCTGAAGATTCTGAAGTCTCAAACTATGGTAATTTAATTGACTTTAAATACATGATATGCAAATAGCAAGAGAAAAAGTCAATGTTTTACTGATCAAAAAATTGTTTTTTAAAAATTTCTCCACAGGGGGCTGGGGATTTAGCTCAGTGGCATAAATGCCTGCCTTGCAAGCAGGCAGTCGTGAGTTCGATCCCCGGTACCGATAAAAAGGAAAAAGACCCAAAAAAAAAAAAAAAAAAAAAATTCTCCACAACTACTATCCATGCATAATTCAAAAATGTTTTCAAAAAAGAAAAGATTTGTTTTTTTAAAACAGCCCATAATTCTTGCTTTAATATTTGATTAATACTTGTAACAAAAACTGACACTGCTGCCATTTTCAAAATGCTCATGTGATAATTTTCTCACTTTTTCACATGCCCACACTACCTGTACGTGAATATTTTGTATCAAAAAGGATATAAAACAGAATTGATTTTGAGTAAGACTTACAGGTTTTATATTAAAAAAAATTTTTTCCCTTTTTGTTAATGCAAAAAGTTAAGTCAAAAGTTTTCTAGCTTTAATATAAAGGCAAATGAATTTCTAATGAGTAGTTTTTCAACATCCCAAACCTGGTTGTTAAAAAAAATTAAAGAATAAGTACAACATGCATAGATTATTCCATATGACATGCTTTATTTGGACTTATAATTTCATTCTAAACACTTATTTGACATACATTTTGATATGTATAGTTAGGCTATACAGAATATACAAACCAAAACTATAGGAATAATACACAGGTTTTCAAAAATTATGTTTCATAAAGAATACAGAGAAAGAAAAAATAACCACACATCCAGTATCTCACAACTTCTAAAAATAAAACTACAGAGATATAAAATATAAACAAACAACACAGAAATTGTCAACCTTGAAAGAAAAATTACACACCAATATCAGCCATTCTTTGAGGGGCTAAAGTTACTAAAGAGAACACAAATTTATTACAAAGCTAACGATGAGTGTACTGATATATAAAATAAGGAGCAGTATAATTCTACATTACAAGGTTTTCCACAATGTAATCTCTTTAAGCAGTAATCTTTAATACTATCTAGTATAAATTTACTGACTATAATAATTGGCAACCTAGTATCTGGCATACAGTGTGAATTGACATATAACTTCATTAAATTCAAAGTTCTATAAATAGTTAATCTTTAAAACTATCTTGTAAAGGTGTATGCAAAGGCCTTTTTAAAAAACAAGGCTATATGAATATAATAAAACTAGTTTTTTCCAAGATTCAAATAACAAAATGGTTATATAAATACACATTATACTTCCTAAGTAAACCAAATCAAAGATCACAAAAATATTACCCCCATAAAAGTCATATTTTTCCACCACTCATCTTTGCCCCTGCATCTTCATTAGAGCTGTCTAATTCAGCAAGACCACTTTCTGATTCAGTATGGCTTTCCTGCATTGTCACTGGGTTTCCAGCATCACTGTTCGAAGAAGTAGCTGCAGCAGCTGGGTCAGCAGGGCTTTCTTCTCCCTCTACTTTAGCTAGCCTGTAACTAGTCAGCATCTCCTCCAGAAGTTGTCGGTAGTTTCCCCTATGATTAATTCTCATTTGCCTGAGAGCTTCCACCAATTTTCCCTGTGATCCACTTTCCTCTGCTTCATCGGAGGCCTTTTTTTAAGATTCAAGACCCCAGTGTCAGTAGACAAACTAGGATATCACATGTATTTCATAACACATTACACAAAATTCTCATTTTTCTACCATGAGTAATGTAGTCTAGGCATGAAAACATTTTATCAAATAAGTATCAATTCTTACCTGGGTAAATTAATAAAATCTTCTAATTATAGTACCTTAAAAATTATTTTTAACAAATTACCATTAACTAGTTTATGCTTCATTTCAATTGTTATTTGAAATGTAATCTGAAACTTACTCTGCTTTTAGCATTCAATAACACAAGCATTTCCTAAAAGTGACTTACTTTCTAAAAAATCATTTGCTAAAATGAAAAAGAAATTAAGACTTCAAAGCTAGAAAAGGATAAAGAAATGCAGGCCATCAAAACATTAGCTTCTTCATTTCTGCTAGATGCTAAGTAGGAAAAAAGATATAAACCACAAAACTGTATGAATTAAACTAGATTTCTGGGAGAACTGTTAGGATAACAATTTTATTTACTTTTATCTCTAATTGCAGTATTTTAATAAAAGATCTCTAGATAAAATACAGATTATTTTAAGTACTATAAGATACAAATATGAATAGTAAATCTACTCAATCCTTTTGTTTTAGAAAACTTATAGGTTTCTACGATAATAGCTATTTCATCTTGTAAGCAGAACAAGCTCTAATCATCCATGCAGATCGTAATTAAGCTGATAAACTAAAATCATGACAAGTCTACATTATATGCTTCCTGAATGAGGCATTATGAAATATGGTAATGCTGCATTCATGCCAAAAAATGTTTACTAAGAATCTAATAAAGCTAACTTCCCATTTACAAGAAAACAGCTAACAGAAAACCAAGTTAAGGGGTACCCTAAGAAAGCAATTATATAAACTCAGAAAGCAGGCCCTCTTACAAAAACTAGCCTCGGATTCCTTAAAGTAAGTGTAAAGACAAAAAGTGGTGGTTTGGTAACTAAAATCTGTTTTATGTGCTTCACTACTGATTTAACCTGACTTGGTTGCTGAGATTTGAAAACAACCACCTTATAATCATTCTAGGCACAACTAAGGAAATTTAGATTCTCAGTATTACTTTGATATTACAAAATTTATCATTAAATTTCATAAGTATAATAATATCATTATGGTTATTTAGAAAAATGTCATTTTTAAAAGCTGCAATGTTTACAGGTAAACATGGTAGATATAATTTGCTTTCAGAGTTTAGTCAGAAGATAAAAATAGTGTTTATATGCACACATATAAAAAGAGACAGGGCAATTATGCAAAATGTTAATTAATGAATCTAAGAAGTACATGAGTGCTCCTAATATTGTTGCAAAATGTATCATCTGAACACAGTAAAATATATTCTTTTGTTAAAGCTTATTTTTTGCCCTACAGTAGAAAAAAAGGGGGATCTTAAAGTTTCTTGTTTGAATGTATTCAGGAAAAGTAAAGTTGAATGAGGTAACTATCTGTACCCCATCACAAACTTTGTCGGTCTTTTATCAGGACTTCAGGTCACTCTACTTAGGGCTAAACTTATTGATAAGTCTGGATCAAAATCTGTATTTGTTTTTTTTTAAAAAAGCTGTATTTGTATTATCTGAGTCCATTTTGGTGGGTTCAACAAATAAACAATTCTCCATCTGCATCCTTTATTGTGCAAGAATCATCTCTATTTCTGTGAATTGCTATGGTAGTAGTAGTGTATTAAAAAATACACTAAACACAAAACTAGTAAGTCAAGAATAGAAGAACTTCCAATGGCTGATATTGAAAAAGAATTTTACCTAATAATCACATTTAAAAGGAATTTTAACCTCGCGACAAAACTACATTTTTTCACTCTGCTAGACATATGACAGGTGGGCTGAAACACCTTCCCAGACATTACATTAGATTTTTCAAAATACCATTACATAATTCTCTCATGGGCTTTTGCTAATACCAGAAGATGAACCTATTATCTAGGTTCCTGCACTTTCTTTACCTGAACTTATAAAGTTCATGCAGTACATTTATTTTTAGACATCTATTACAGTAATTAACTCCCGTCTGTTAACTATTCACAAGTCTCTATGGTATCACTGTGTAGCCCAGGCAGGCTTTCAAATCTCAGGAATACACCTGCCTCAGCTTCTAAGTGCTGGGATCACAGGGGTACCCCACCACACCTAGTTGTAAACTCTTAAAGATAATTTCACATTCCTTTCTATATTCTCCTACTACACAGATAACAAAAATTAACATTTGTGTATGTTCTCATTTAATCCTTGTATGAAATAAACTAAATGTCTAAAATTGCCATTTTTACCAGAGAAGAAATCAACGCTCAGAGAGATCTGTTAGATACTATGAATGAGTGACAGAGCTCAGATTTGTACACAGGTGTAACTAACCTTAATGTCCATCTGAATGTTTCCCTGAGTATACTATGCTAATGGTTTCTGCATGTGAAAGTGCCTCACACACCTAACATACTATTAAGGAAACACTTGTGAAAATAATTGCAGAAAATTATTTCATATTGAAATCTAAAATGTAAATACAAGAAAGATTTATAAAATTGTAGGAAACTACTACTGCTAAATTTTTAAAAATCAGATGGAATATCTAAGTGTCATGAAAACACTACCTTACACCAAGTGAGACATAAGAATATAGATAAATCAAGTAGAGAGCAAACTGGATGAGGAAGATCTAAGCATATTTTAAAAATAAATCAATAAAATTTAACTTTTATTTTCAACAATATATATAATTTTTAAAAGCATAGCTCCCATAAGAAAAATTTTTCAAATGGCTATTAGAACAGTGGAAAAAATTAAAAACAACTACTTAAAAATGTTTTTGTGGAGACATAGGCTTCATTCATCAGTTTAAGAAACCTTCAGAACTGAAATTCAAGTATGTCAGAATAGCCATGTTTACTACATTTTAATAATGTAAAAACAGAATATGGAGGTTCTTTTAGTTTTAAGAAAGACCAATCTGTGCTGTTTTCCTTCCTTAATCTAAATGCTTTTAAAAGTTTTCAGGTTAGTATAAACAAAAATGTGTATTTAAATAAAACGTAACTGAAAAGGAACCAGGCATAGATGGTTAGTTTAAACAACTTTCTAAAATGTTTCTCATTAAAAAGAAATATATGAAGACAATGAAACACAAAACAATTTTGCTCTAATGGTAGAGACGTAGGATACAATCACAATCTCTAAATATCATAGGCAGTATGAAATGAGTGAGGAGAATTGTTTTGGAGACAGCTTCCTTCATCTATGTGATTCTCAGTTACGTGTGTAAAAGAAGGGTGTTGAGACAACGTGTAAACCACACACGTATACGATGTGGCACAGCAGGAATTGGGTAAATATCAGTTTACCCCCAGAAAATCACTTACAGTGCTACTACTTTGATCAATAGTACAGTAATGAACTAAATATAAGTATTTACTAGTCAAAAAAGAATTTGTTCCTTTTTGCAGTGCTGGGGCTGGACACGTATCTGGCACATGCTATGCTACCACTGAACTACATACTATATCCCCCACCCAAGAATGAGGTCTTAACACATGCAAGCTTGTTATGAGTATAGGGACGATAAGCTTTAAAAAAAAATCAAGATAAAATCTCAGCTCTCACAGATTTTTGTATTTTAGTTAAAAACAAAACTAGCATTTTTGAAAAAGGAAAATGCTATGATATCAGAGTCCTGTCTAATGTAAGAGCAACTGATGACAAAATGTGGTTTTACTTTTTCCACAGATTTTATTGGTACATGGGGCTATCTTTTAGGCAATTATTCTACAGGGGTCACACACGCCTTTGAGAAATTGCCAAATACTACAGATAACAGCTTGATTAAGAATCACTACTACACTCTTTCACATTTCATTTTAAAGACTAGGAAAAGATCAATATTGTTTATATGAATATGTACCAAAACACTGAACTTAAATAACATGTTTACGTAACAACTTAAGATTCTCCTAAATCTTCACTAGACTTTCTGAATATATTGAAAATTACTTGATTACTAGTTTAGACTCAATTCAACTTTTTGACATGTATTATCAAGTTTTTAAATGCAAGAAAAATGAATGAAACCTTATTTCTAATGATAACTACTTTTTTTTTTTTTGTCTTTTTCCTTTTTATTGGTACCAGGGATCGAACAATGATACTACTTCTATTTACTGCAGGACAATTCTAGCTCTGGCATAAATCAGACATCTTAAGAGTCTAAAACAATCACCGATTTAACTTGGAATGTCACTTTTTAGTATCTAAATAAAAAATATGCCTGTTATTTTATTTTATTTTGGATTTTGAATCTTTTCTCATTAAAAAAAAAAAAAGAAAAGAATTATTCCAGGTTCTTGGGCATCTCAACCACCCTCCTCCCTCCAAAAAAAAATGGCTGGGGGAGGGGGGAGGAGACAGAAGGAGAAACAGAAGAGAGAAGAATGGCGGGACAAGGGGAAGTAGAGGGGAAAGTGAGCAGAGCAGTGTCTACCTGCCTCTTTCCACAACCTGCTTTATTGTGTAGGGAGATACGCCTGTTACCTTAGAAAGTTTAATTTTTATAATACTTTTCAACTTGTTCCTCCTCTTGTATTTCTATCATACTGTGGCAAGCTACCAGTCCCTGCCACTGGGCCACCTAACATCTTTCATTCTGCATTTATTAAGCAGACTGTGCCTAAATGGTTCCTATAATGCATTAAGAGTTAAGAATGTAATTAAATGTTTGTGTTTTCTTCATTCTAAATGCTTCTTTGGGATACTGAATATATTTCTGCTGCTTACTTAACATTTTTTTAAGGCAGTGATCATTCTAAAAAGGCTACAATAATGTTTCCCAAAACAGAATTCTGGGCTGCAAAGTCAGTTTTTAATACTGAGTGAGAAAGTTGCTCTAATGCATGTATTTGACCTACCAACAATGAAGTTTGGTTTAGTTACTTCATCTCTGCAGTTACTCAGAACTGCTTCATTTCTAGTATCTTCAGTCTATTACTGATGTTTTTATCAAAAAGTGAGAGGGATACTCCATCAAGCCTATCATTCTGTTATCCCTATCTATGGAAATATATTAACGCTTATTAATTTCGCAAAACATTGTGTTTCACTGTGGCATTTTCATACATGCGTATGTATTTTGATCATATGCATCCAGTAAGCCTACCATTCTTAAGTTCTAAGCATTGTGTTTCCTCATCCTAAAATAAAAGTTGAAAAGGTCAGTCTTTCAGCAAATAGTTCTGCAGCCCAATTTCTTATTTTTCACCATATCAATTCTCTGCACTAGCCGAAAAATATACCTCTTTTAGAAAAGATAGTTTATGCTGTTCTTTCTCTTTTCCTCCACTTGAAATGACATCTGCCTCATCACATTTCTGCCATTCAAGTCATTCTTCAGATCTCATCTATTCTCTGAGTCTCACTTCTGCTTTTTAGTTCAAGTTTCATAGCCATCCCTGTATGATTCATGACAATTACATTTGTCTCCTCCATATATAACTAATCTGCACACATGTATCAGTCCTGGAAATCAAAACCATGGTCTTTTGTATGCTACGAAAGCACTCACCCTCCCACTAAACTACTGTTTCAGCTTGTACGTTCTGTATTATGTTATTCTTTAACTCTTTCCTAATCTACAAAAAAAATTTTTCTTCCTTGTGTATTTGTAAGTATCTGTGTATAGCATGAGCATAAACATGGGACCACACCTCATCAATGCCTCCCTTCATCAATTCTCCACATGGCAGACTGTCATTGGGTAATCTGAGGTTAACAGAAAATTTATACTGTAATGGTTGATACACTGTGTCAACTTAAGAAGTTTATAAGTTTAACTAAAGGACTCAGCAGGGAGCTAGGGTCCCTAAATATCCTCATCTTGTGCAGAAGAAGGGCACACAGATGGTATGAGTACTACACCTGTCCTGGAAGGTAGCTTGCTTACAATATATGGAAGAAAAAGAGGCTTTCTCTTCCCTTCTTCTTGCTCTTGTTGCTTTTGCTTTTTGTGGGCCCTTGAACTATTGCCCCTTGTGCCAAGCAAACCTGCTTTGGAGCCAGCTGACTATGGACTGAAACCTCCACAAACAGAACTAAATAAACCTTTCCTTCCTTGGTGTTGTGAGTCAGGTATTCTGTCTCAGCAACAAGAGAAACGTAACTAAGACAGGACTTGGTAGCAGAGAAGTAGGCTCACTGCTATGACTGTACCTGACCATGTGGTTCAAGAGCCTTTGGGAATGGCTTGTGGGAAGATTTGGAAAGGTACAGCTATGCCTGAAAGACTGTTCTATGTGGGAGACTCTGGTCACAGTTCAGAAGACCAGCAGGGTGATAGAAATCCTGCTGGTAAAGACCAGGTTTGTGAGGTTTCTGCTGGGCAAGGCTGCAGTAGCTGCTGGACTCCAGCTTGGCAGGAAAGTTTGTCTGCAGTTTGCTCATGTCCAGAGACTTTGTCTGAGACTAAGATTAAGGCAATGGATTCATTAATCTGGCAGAATGAAATTTCAAGGCAGTTGAATACTGAGGCTTGGCATAGCTATATTTGGAGGACTTTAGCCAGATTTATGTTGCAAATCAAGAGCAAAGAACCCAACAGGATGACTCAAAACACTGTGAGTTTGGCCAGAAAGAAGCTCTAATAAAGCTGTGGATTAAAAAGAGCTGAGGAAATCTGGACTGCAGAGAAGGAACAGGAGAACAGAAAAGATGGCCTGAAAGCATCACAAAAAACAACTTTCTACCCTTTGCAACCTCAAAACTGCAAAAATGAAAAACTTAGCTGTGAGGAGAAAGACAAGACAGCACTATGATCCACAACAGTGCAGCAGGGAAAACGCGTTCCTCAGAATTGGATTCAAAGTGCCCAGTGATCCAGGCACTCAACCCCTACAGCTAAGAGAAAGGGAAGCTTGGCTCCTGCTCCAGCTGCAGCAGAGCCTGACATCAAGCATGTGGCGCCAGTTTTAGGTGTACACAGAATACAGGAGTTTTGGAGTTAAGGCTTCTCCAAAGGCCTGGGAGGTCAGGCAGTGTGTGCCTGAGAGGGCAGGGTGTGAAACGAAGTGTGAAGCTGAAGGTGCAACGGAGACCCCAGAAATTTGGAGAAGCCAGGAATGTGGATCATCTGAAGACAGACGCAAGGAGGAGCAAAATGGGCCTATGAGAGAAGCTGTGGGAGCTTTAACCAACCAAATGTGCCGTAGGGGTGGAATCACCCAAGTCCTCTGGAGCGCATAACTTATCAAAGATTGCTTTAGATGCTGGACTTGGAACTATAGAACTTAATGTTTGCCCTGACGGATTTTGGACTTGCTTGGTCCCAATCCTTTGTAACCCCATTTGAAACTTTGATAATGAAAATGTTTACTTTGTGCCATTGTATGTTTAACTTTCCTTTCATTTGTACAGGGGCCAGCAGTTTAGAATTTGCCTTAAATCTCAGAAAAGACTTGGGACTTTTCAGCAACACTGAAACTATTAGAATACTGGCAACTCTTAAGAGATGGACTAAATGCCTTTTGCATAAAGGGATATGCATGAGTCTTTAAGAAGCCAAGGACAAAATGTTATGGTTCTTACATAATATAATGTTGATAGACTTAACACTGGTTCTTTAGGATTGTTAAACCTGTGTTGTAACATTTAGGTTGAAAACAGAATAAGCATGTCTTTGTATTTGCCAATGAATTTAAAGAAATGTATCTGTTTGTAAAGTTGATTGTTATGGTTGATACATTGTATCAACTTGAGTTTAGAAGTTTAAGTACTTCAGCAAGGAACCAGGGTCCCATCTTTGTAAACATTCTCATCCTGTGCAAGAGAAGGGCAGGGAGATTGAATATACCAGCCCTGGGTGGGGAGGTTAGCCTGTTTACAATATAATAGAGGAAAAGAGGCTTGCTCCACTATTCTTGCTCTTGTTGCTTTTGCTGTCTTCTGCAGTCCTCCGAAGTTTGACACTGCGTCAAACCACTCTGCCTTGGAGTCAGCTAATTATGGACTGAAACCTCCACAAACAGTGATCTAAATATACCGTTCCTTCTTTGATTTTGGGCATTAGGTATTTTGTCTCAGCAATGAGAGAAAAGTAACTAAGACATACATAAAGAGAGTTAAGTATGTAACCCTAAATTTATATGATAATGATATTTAAAATAATTTTTGTATTTTAAGCATTTGCCCTTAGTTTTATAGTTCTGCTTCCTTACTAATAGGTATCATTATTTTCTTTCTTTAAAAAGTTTAGTATAATTAAAAACAAATGTAGGTTGTTTAAGCATTTTTAAAATCTTGGAAAAGCATCGTTGAGGGACCAAGAGATTCAACAACGTATAATTTTTTTTTTATATTACACAATGGGCTTAGATTCTGGACACCTGAGGAAATGGGAGCACATCTACAGCTCATAAGGAATTGGTAACTATCTGCACAGATTTCTGCCCTCTGATCAGAGTACTGTAGTAGATGCAATGCAGAATCGATCTACCTAGACAGGTAAGATTCTCACTTCCTCACCTCTCAGATTACCACCACTTTTTAGTTGTGTCAACATCCTACACTCATTTGCTTGAGGGTTCTCTTAATGTATTACATGATGTATCTTTATTTTTAAATTAATAGTCACCGTTTAGAAAAAAAATGCTTAATATGTTGAGATACCAATTAAAGACTCAGAATTAATGCTCTAGACTAATGATGGCAAACTTTTCAGAGCCTTCAGAGATAGTGAAGAACTGCCTGTGGCACTTGTGCCACATATTCACCACCACTGCTCTAGACTAAGATACTTTATTAATAGTATTTGGCATCACTTATTCAATCCACTAACACTGTGTAGTACAGCACTTATGAAATCTTCCTTTATACCAGGATACTTTTATTTCTAAGAAAAATAAACTCATTGCTATGCAATGATAAGTCCTGGAAGACAGTGCAACTGAGATGACTAATAATTTCTACTCAAGGGCCACTGTTTCTCAAGACCTGCCAAAAAGAGCTACAGACCTGGAGTCTATTTCTTCTCAAGGAGTTTTACTATATGTAATTTTCTCTATGTATGCTTCAAAAAAGACTTGTCTTTTTGTTTCTATTTGGTCCAAAGCTTGAAAACTTACATTTATACTATAAATTCTAAAATGAAATGCCATGTTAAGAAAAGGAATTCTGGTATGAGTATTAAAACAAACGACACAGAAAAGCAGGCTGCAGCTCATCAACACTCAGAGACAGCACAATAAAACATAAAGGGATAATGAGTTTGCTCTGATGAAGCACAAGAGTACAACAAAAACGGTTTATTGCAGATTCAACATTCAGACAGCAGGAATCATGAATATGAGGATGAAATATACTCAGGTTTTGAACTGAGCACACAGGGGTACTTAAAGGACTGTTTGTTACAATAATAACTAATTTCTGGCCCTAGGAGCAGCCTGCTGGACAAACTGAGATATTTAAAAAGCACATTCTCAACTCAAAATTAAGATAAAATTAAAGAAGGAAAGGAAGACATACAGAGAGGAAATGGGGATAACCCCCTAAAAGACCTGATTCCAAGAAGGGACAACAAAGCAATGTACAAAATACAAAATTGTGTCTCTACTTCTATTTTAATATATTTTCCAAAACTTTTAATTGATTCTGTAAAATGCAAAACAATAATAATTTATTATCAACCTTACTATGTGAATGGGTTCATACAGTATTTATATTGTAAAATTACTTCAAATGCTTAGGAAATAAAATAAAACTTACCCCATCACTTTCTCTATGTGGATTCAGTCTACTATAAACAGCTTCAATAACATTGCGCCTAATGAAAAAAATAGAGCTTTAGTTTATTGCACTACAATTTTAAGCTTGTTATTCAAATAATACTTCATTTTGAACTATACAAAACTGTCAAACTAAATATTCCAAAGAATAGTTTCTATGTTTCACTCAGAATTTGATCTTGCATAATCTATTTGTTCTCATTTAGCAAGAAAAGAATCTTCATCCTCAAAGTATGATAATTGTTTAGAAATCTTTTTTAAGTTTTTTTTTTTTTTTTTTAAATTGGTACAGGGGATCGAACTCACTACTGCCTGCTTGCAAGGCAGATGCTTATGCCACTGAGCTAAATCCCCAGCCCCTTAAGTTTAAAGATCTTTAAAACAAGAAACATTAACTCATTTAATCTCTAGATGACATATACTGCTGATTTATACTTTTGCCCCAAATTAATTGTTTACTAGTACTCAGTGGCAGGGCACCCTAAGTTTGATTTTTCAAACCGTATGTTCAAACCTTTTGTTCTACTTACTTGCCAGCAAGACCTCCCCCAGGAGGTAAATTTGGGATATTTTCTGCAGACAAAATACGCATGACATGGGCAAGATCAGGCATTCCTTCCTCACCAGACTTCTCCATAATTTCTGTAGTTTAAAAAAAAAAAAAAAAAGTTCCTTAATTAATACTGACAAATAACTCAGTAGTCTCAAAGAAGTGAAAATAGGTACTGTGTGGGTGTACTTATTTTAAAATACAAAACAATTGCTAACAGTAACAGAGAACCAAAAGCATACATATATTCATTGGAATATTATTACTCATAAAAGTAAAAACTAGAATTAAATGTCTCAGCATAAGGGAACAGTTAATATAGTCACCAAGTGAAATGGTTTAAAATCGATAAGAATAAATCCCAGGGGCTGAGGATTTAGCTCAGTGGCGTAAGTGACTGCCTGGCAACACGAGGTTATGAGTTTGATCCTTGTACCAAAATAAAAAAAATAAAGTAACATTAACATAACATAACATAACATAAATAAAATAAAATAAATCTCAGTACCTGTTAATGTGTAGAAATGGGAAAACAAATTTTTTAAAGAGTGACTACTTGGACAATGAAAAAACAAACTCCTCAAAAGTCAAATAATGGATACTTTTTTTTTTTTTTTTTTTTTTTTTTTTTGGTCTTTTTGAGACAGGGTTTCACTATGCAGTTCAGGCTGGTCTTGAGCTTACTTTGTAGCCCAGGATGGTCTTGAACTTGCAATGATCCTCCAGCTTCAGGCTCCCAAGTGCTGGGATTACAGGCCTGCGCCACCAGCCCTGGCTCCAATGGCAACTTTTTTCGGACAACAAAAAAACAGTATCCTAAGCAGCCCTCTAAATGTAAATCCCAAACCTTTCATTTCACTGCTACCTTTCACCTCTGCTGTGACTGCTTCATCTCCAAAAGCTCTCATCAAACCATACTTCTCTTTCTTTGGCTTGGAGCTCTTTTCATGCAAGTCAATGAACTCTTTGGATGGCTAAATCCTGTTCACCCTTCAGTTTCCACTGCTAACGGAGACTTTGTAACCAACCTTGTAATTCTGTTTACTTGGGTTTTCCTTTTATAAAAATCTGAAGTATGGTTCCTGATAAAATATAAACTGCAGGAGGCTTGTCTTGGTTTTTGGTATAACCATGATGATATATGTGCTCAATGAAGTTTGAATGAATAAATATAAGTAGAAAGCATTCACTACACATCTAATTGTCTTAGGTTAAATACTATTTCCTGTTTAACACTATTTTCTCTCAGCCATCTGCACCTACCAAAAGCAAAGGGCTGGGGATATAATTCAAAGGTAAAGCATTTGTAAAGAATGGGTGAGACCCTGGGTTTGATTCCCCAGAATAGCAAAATACATATAACAGTCTTGCCTGATATACCAGAAGTTTTTTTTTTTTTTTTTTTTTTTTTTCTTTTCTTTTTTGTCTTTTTCCTTTTTATCGGTACCGGGGATCAAACTCACGACTGCCTGCTTGCAAGGCAGGCGCTTATGCGCTGAGCTAAATCCCCAGCCCCCATACCAGAAGCTTTTAGCTTAAAAATTTAATGATTCAAAATTCTAGTACAAACTACTCTTAAAGAATAACGTCTTTCACAAAAACCATGTCACTCTTAAGTACCAACTTGAATTGATTTGCAATGGGTGTCTTGCCAAGCATTTTTAAATGTTCTGATTGGGTGACTACAATCAAGTTTTTGGGGCCAGGTGTGGTGGCACACATCTGTAATCCTAGCTCTTGGAAGGCTGAAGCAGGAGGACTGCCCCAAGTTCAAGGCCAGTGTGGGTTACATAATAAGTTCAAGGCCAGTCTAGACTGCACAGCAAAACCCTGTTTCCCAAAACAACAACAAAAAGTAGACAAACAAAAAATATAATAATGTATTTGGCACAGGCCCCAAACATCATGGTACCTATCTCATTTTTGCCATATAATACATACTTTGCAAAATTACATAAGAAAAACATTAAATGATAATTCATGTGAACTGAATTAAGTGGAGCTTTGAGAAATTAAAATTTAGGTGTTACAAAGTTAGGACTCAATATAGGCTACAGTTTGCTGGGAATATGTGTGCTGGTACTTAAATATCCTATTTACTTTGATAAAATTCTCTCCTTTAATCAAAACTTTAGGTTCTTGAGTCCTGATGAGGCCAACGCTGGGCTTCCTTCTCTCTCCTTGAAGAAGACAGTTTGGGAAAATCGTTCTCCTTTGGTATCTGAGCACTCTATTTTATCTTTCTGGTCCACTTTCAGCAATCATCCTATCAAATCAGTTTACCACAAATCAGGGTACCCACAAACTCCTTATCCTTCATGTTTCTCCCTAGAAAATTTTCCATCTACTGACTACCACCTCACTCCTTGATTACAAAATCCCCACCATGTCCTCAGCTTAGCAGAGTTCACTCTTTCTCTGTCACTGCAAGATTCCCATGCAGTGGTTATTATTTTTCAGTATGGTCTCCTTGAATAAAGCCTGTCTCACCATCTTACCAAATATCCAGAAAAAGCTCTTTTCTTTAATAATATTAAAACAACTCTCTACAGTGTTTATCTTTAGTGTCCATGACACATTAAAGAAGTCAAATAAGACTGAAAAACAAATAGCTAACCAACTGATGAGCTCTTCACAAAAAGTGCTGCCAAAGTGGCACCGCTCTCTGCAAAATAAACACTCTCAGCTTCTTTATGTATAAGGAACACTGAAAATATTCCTCCTCCCTAGTGTAAACTAGAGCTAGAACCTCCCACCCTAACATCCTGGAGTTTATCAGGAAATGTAAATTAGTAACAACACTGATACGCAATTCCTCCTGTTTTATCAAAAGGAATGAGTGCCTCTAACAAAGGATGCTGTCATGTTTCTGTCTTCTCATCATCCTATAAAAAAACAGGATTCACAGAGACCTATTCGCAAGGTTCACACTGTTTTGGATCCACAGCCAGATAGTTATAAAGCTAGAAAAATCCCCTATCCTCAAACCTATATATAGTATTTCAAGATAGTCAATCTAGGCAGACAGATGTTTGTTTTTAAGGCTTTCTTTTGAAGTAAGTTTTCCTAAGACAATTTTAAAAGAATCATCTGATAAATAATAAGGAACACTTTTCCTTTCCTTTCCTTTCCTCCTAAATTAAAAAAAAAAAAATATCTTCTTACCTTCAATCCGTGATTCCAAGTGCTTATCCAACTCTGAATCTTTTTTCACTGCTTCTTCTGAGACCTTGGGGGCATTTGAAAAGCAAACTAATACAATACTCATGTTATCCCGGCTTCCCTGTATATTAAAGAAAGAAAAAGAAAAAATACATTTCTATAGTCCACCAACTTTCTATTTAACTTTTAAACAGTTAATAACTTTAAGCAAGTATAGTTTATTTAACCGTCCAGAATTTATACTTTCCAACATACTCATTTTTATTTCAAAGAACCATCTAAAATTCAACCTCAACAAATACTGCGCCTATATATGGGCAGATCTGTAGTTGTTTCTGAATTTTAATTGTATGTAACTATTCTTACCCATCACCATTTCACAGCCTAAAAAGTAAAGATATCTTCAATCTTTGAAACTGTTTCTTACTCAGTATTACATTTTCCCAAGAGAAGTTTATGCCCAAAATGCAACTTATTCAGCACCATAGAATTTTCCTGCTAATTAATCTGCCTCAGAACAATGGTACCACAACTCTACTGAACTTAATGTAGCTGAAAATTATTGCTCAGCAGACACTTGAGAAGCTACAATGAACAACTGCAACCAAAAGAAGAAATCAGTTAAGTCAGACTATTCTGAAGGTACAGCATTGAACAGAGGTATGTGAGTGGGATAGCTGAGATACATCTATATAGGCAAACTGTTTGTTTGGTTTTGGTTTAGGAGATTAACCCACCCCACAGGTGCTGCTGCTGAGCTACATTCCCAGTCCTTTTTCATTTTAATTCTGAAACACAGTCTCATTAAGGTGCCTGTGCTGGACCCAAACTTGGAATCCCCTTGCCTCAGCATTCAGGTAACTGGGCTTACAGGCAGGGACCACCAAACCCAGCATATAGGCAACTTTAAGAAAACCTACCATATTGTACAGTATCACAAATAATTTCAGGATCTTTAGA
This sequence comes from Cavia porcellus, assembly GCF_034190915.1. NCBI lineage: Eukaryota > Metazoa > Chordata > Mammalia > Rodentia > Caviidae > Cavia > Cavia porcellus. The sequence continues at coordinate 214,637,045 of NW_026947484.1, forward strand.
GAACAAGTAAAAACAGTTTAAGGATAAATTTTACTGTAGTCTTTAACCATACCCTTACAGACAAATTATCTTAAAAAGAGGATACTACTATGATTATGAGTAACAAATGTAAAATTTCTTAGAACACACAAAGCTGCTGTTTAAATAATGACTTTTTTTCTACTTTTGGCACTCATAACCCTGAAAAGCTCAACCAACGGAGGTGGTAAGCTATTTTTCTGACACTGGGGTTTGCCAACCTAAGTGGAAAGTCAGGGCCATGGCTCTCCAGACTTTGCACTTGTTATGGTCAGAATCTAGTTGGCGTCGCTTGGCTCAGACCTGCCACTTACAAAGTCCACAGAGCATAGCCAGAAAAGACTGGCAGGCCTTCAACTTCTGCCTCCACCTTCTACCTTAACGGGAGGAAATTTTGAAACCAGTGAATGTCAGCTCTTCAGAAGACATCACTCTCTCCCTACAGATTCTTTAGCTTTGGCTCGAAGCGCCATCAAGGTTATATACAACCAGTCTATCAATACCTAGAAAATCTAGATTTTAATACTGATCAAAGTAATTTCACTTCTTAATGAAACCAACCAAAACTTTCATGACAACATTAGAAACATCGTTTTTTGTTGTAATAATACACATATATAAGTTCAGATCAAGCAAAATATTTTAAAGTCTAAAAATTTCAAACAGCATCAATATAAATATCATTATAATATTAATGGATTTTTTTAAAAAAAAGGAATCACTTGAATAGAGAGAGCATGTAACATTTTTATAAGTCTAATTTCTTTTAACCATTTCCTATTTTAGTAAGACCACTGTATAACACTTTATACACTATTTTATACACTATTTTAGTAAGACCACTGTATAACAATTCCTATGCAAGAGGCTACACATCTAAATTGTTTTGTTTTTATAAATCATAAACCCTATCTTTTGGAAAATCAACTGAAAGACTATTTCAAAAGGTTTATGCCCTCCAAACACAATAAAGGAAGTAATGTATATTATACACTTCAGATAAATGCAATTTCAACAATGCTATTTCTTTTTTTTTTTTTTTTTTTTTTTTTTTTTTTTTTTTTTTACGGTACCAGGGATCGAACTCACGACCACCTGCTTGCAAGGCAGGTGCTTATGCCACTGAGCTAAACCCCCAGCCCCTCAACAATGCTATTTCTGTGTAAAGATGCCTTTCCACTAAATCCAAAGTCCAAGTTTCAATAGTTGTTATATAAATAGCATTCAATAAACATACAAACAGGTCCTTCTTTTCATGCCTCTTCAGATTCGAGACATAAATCCCCTTGAATAATCAGTGTAAGTTTTTCATTAAGTTCAAAAATGAAATATGCTCATTAAAAAAAAAGGAATTCCAAGCTGTGGACTGGGAGGGGTGGCACTGGCAGAACACCTACTTGGCATGCACAAGGTCCTCCATGGGTTTGCGTTTGATCTCTAGAACAGCAAACAAGGAAAAAGGAAAGAAAAAAAAACAAGGAAAAGAAAATAAAAAGAAAAATAATCCCCAGCTTGCACAACTGTACAGCTAAAGGAATAAGCTAATTATAAAACCTGAATATTTCAGTTACCATTTTACTTTTTCAAAAACACAGCAGTAAACACTAAAAAAAATTTTTTTAAGCACTATTAATAAGAAACAGTAAATCATGCAAGACAGTGCTCTTAGCAGAGATAAGAATATCTAAATTTAACCAGAAAATAATCTGATACTATTATTTTTAAAGTGAATGGTACATAATTACAAAGAAATGTTCAGGAACAAGTCCTAAACACAGCATATGAAATAGATTGCGAACAGAATTCTCTATCACTCCCAAAGTTAATAAATAAGTATCTGAGAAGTAAACTGACATTATTCATTTTTAAAATCTATTTTTAAACCTGGCACTCACTGTAGTGATTTTAGTTCAAATGCCAGGCAAGCTGAATGAAAGAACAAACCAAATTTTCATCTGCTCATGAAAAGATGAAACCTATGACTACAGTGAGATACTTAACATGTGGACATCCTATATATTATATCTTGAAGTTCAGAATTTTAAGATGCAAATAATGCTATATATTTGGGCCAGGAATACAGCTCAGCGGCACAGCACCTGCCTGGCAAGTGTAAGGTTGTGAGTTCAATTCTCAGTACCAAAATAACAACAACAACAACAAATGTTATATTCTTCTCAAAATCCCAGTTTCACGGGATGCTGTGATAAAAAGCAAGTCTTCATAAAAATCAATGAAATGGGGCTGGGGATTTAGCTCAGCAGCATAAGCGCCTGCCTTGCAAGCAGGCAGTTGTGAGTTCGATCCCTGATACCGATAAAAAAGAAAAAGACAAAAAAAAAAAAATCAATGAAATACAAGAAACAAAAGGGGCAATGTTCAGTGATTCTAAAGGTTGAGAAGGTGTTCAGTGTCCAGTGGGAATACATATATCATTAGTAATTATTTTTTCAAAGAATAAAATTTAAAAGAATTTTAAATACTGCACTTGGGAGGCTAAGGAAGGACTGCTGTGAGGCCACCCTAATAGTAGCATGGTGTCTCAAACCTAACCCAACCCAACTCAAATGACCCAGCCCACCCCACAAAAAAAAAAAAAAAAAAAAAAGGCACTGTATTAGCCAAACACGGTGGTACAGGCCTATAATCTCAGGACTTTGGAAGGCTAAAACAAGATTCCAAAATCAAACCCAGGCTGGGCAACTTAGGACACTGGCTCAAAAACCAACAAACAACAAAAATGGTGGAGGAAATAGTTCAGTGTGAAGGCCGTGGGTTTGATACCCACTACCGTCAACATAATTTGGGGGTTTTTTTGTTTGTTTTTTTGGCCTAGGACATATGAAATGTGTAAGTTTGGAACTAACCACTTAAATTCCTGCTGTTAGGTATTGATTTGGATTAAATAGTGCTGTGAAAAAAATTACTCAGACATTAGGGAAATAAGGCACGAAAAATCTCTACAATTGAAGTATACTGCCTTCATATACACTATTTTCTCACAGTCTTCACCTCCTCTTCCTTTCAAAATACCCAACCAGATTTCGCTCTAATATTACCTATTTTTATGTTATTTATGACTGTATTTTCAGTAACATCAACAGAAAAAGTACAGAATTGAGAACTATATTGGTGGGTATGGTGACACACCCCTGTGTAATCCTAGCACTTGGGAGGCTGAGGCAGAAAATCACCATGAATTTGAGGTGAGCCTGGGATACACAGTAAATTTAAGGCCAGCCTGAACTACAGAGCAAGACCCTATCTCAAAAAAAAAAAAAAAAAAAAAAAAAAAAAAAGAAAGAAAGAAAGAAAAAGAAAATAAACTGAATTATTTTCCAGAATTCATATTTTAAATATCGTTATGAATAATCTAGAATCATGCTGCCTTCAGAAAATTATGTCCCTCGCTTTTATCTAATGATCAGGTCCTATTTCATGTTTTAATAAATAAATTTCTGTTATGCGGTATATAATTTGAATTTAGGGAAAGCAAATATCCTTTTTAAAAGATAATATAAAGCTGGGGATTTAGCTCAGCGGCATAAGTGCCTGCCTTGAAAGCAGGCAGTCATGAGTTTGATTCCCCCGTACCAATAAAAAGGAAAAAGACAAAAAAAAAAAAAAAAAAAAAAAGACAATATAAATACTTCCTGGGGCTGGGGATTTAGCTCAGCGGCATAAGCGCCTGCCTTGCAAGCAGCCAGTCGTGAGTTCGATCCCCGGTACCGATAAAAACGAAAAAGACCAAAAAAAAAAAAAAAAAAAAAAATATAAATACTTCCTTGGGTTATGAAGGGAAAAAAAACACAAGCTGCAACGTAACATCCATAACTAAGCCATCTCTGTAAAATGGCAAAACAGAGAAAATTCTCCTTTTATGCTTATATATTTTTCACCAATAACCACAGAACCATTTGGAAAATACACAGCGAACTCTCAACAGTGGTTACCAAAGGGAAATAACACTGGAAAGGAAGATATGGAGGAACATAAAGATGAATAGTAACTTTACCCCAGGCATTTATTACAGAAATATATATTAATGTTTGTATAACTGAGACAGGTTTTCTTAAAGAGTGCCCAGGCTGGCCTTGAACTTGCAACTCTCCTGTGTTAGTCTCCCAAATAGCTATCTCAGCTGAAAAACAAAAAGCACACACACACACACACACACACCCCTCTTTATCAGACCAATTTGAGAAACACTATTTTGTTTTTAGTACCAGCAATCAAACTCACGTGCTTGCCTGGGAAACATTGTTAATACTAAATTTGATTCAGAAAACTTGGATTCTAGTTTCAGCTTCAACATTCATCAAGTGCATGCCTTACGACTTTATGTTAAACAACCACAACTTCCTTACTTACAAATTACAAAAATTTATTTTTTACCTCAGATTACCTTAAAAATTAGTAAAATGTTTTTTCTGTAAGTTATAAAACACGTATTATTTACATATTTTATGCAAACTGAAATTAGCTGGCAGTGAACACCATGAATGCCAGTACTGTTACACAGTGGGAAGGCTGCTTTACAGGGACTCATCTCTAGGGTTAAATATTTAATTTAAATGGCACATAACCTGACTAGAGTTACCCAACACTTATCAGCCATCTTAAAAAATTATCATTAAGTAACTACTACTAACTACCTCATATAGTGGCTGTGAAAATTAAGTGAGTTAAAACATGTATACATTGCTTAGACTAGCATATAGCTCACAGAAAACAAACTTGCTGGTATCACTATGGTTATTACTACCAACTTCCAAGATGTCATAGTTAACATTCAAAAGTGCTATTATTAAGCCATAACAGGTGTCAGAAGTGTTAGAAAATATTGACTTCATCTGCCACTCTTAGAGAACCATCTACTTAATTGGGTCTTGTCTCTCATTCCTGCTATAGAAGATCAGTACCTACTGAGCAACTAAATATTTTTCACAGACTATTAATTTTAAATATTTAATCTTCCACCCTAAATTTCAAGTGTTTTTAGTCTAATAGTTAATTAACTTACAATTAAAAAAAACTGGAATGATAGGCTGGACATGGTGGCTCATGCCTGTCATCTCAGCACTCAGGAGGCTGAGGCAGGAAGATCATTGTGAGTTCCAGACCAGCCTGGGCTACAAAGTGAGCTCAAGGCCAGCCTGAACTGCACAGCAAGACCCTGTCTCAAAAAGACAAAAAAAAAACTTTGTTAACCATATTATGTTTCAAACCAAACCAGCTAGTTTATCAAAACTGACACCAACTTGATACAAAGGAACTATGATGGCCAGCTATGGCTAGAACTGAGGGGCCCAGGAGTCTAAATAAACTCTGACTCTATTACTTTTCTTTCCATATTCCTGAGATTCAGTACTGTCTACTATCTTTTCATCATCGACATGAATACTGAATTACTTAAAAATGACAAGAGCTATCAACTGAAGGCATACCACCAGTATTATTTAAATCTCAGGTAGAAGGGCAGAGAAAACTAGCATTCCTTCTATAGATAGTAGAGTATGACAAAGATATTTGAACTAAATATCTTAGTTCAAATTTTAGATCCACTAGCTCTCTGGCTATTCCTTCACAACCATGTTATTCATTAAACAGAATGCTACGCAGTCCTGAAAAACACTTGCAGCACAATACTTCCTGATCTGGAGATCTCTGCAATATGTTGTTGGATAAAAGAGTCTATAGAGGAGCCAGGGATTTAGTTCAATGGCATAAAACAGTAAATGTAAGTCTTATTTTTATAAAAACACACAGGAAGGCAAAAAAACAAAAAATCTGCAAAGGTATATACAACAACCAAAATAGATGACAAATAGGTAGCAAAATTGTGAGGTTGTGAGTTTTCTGTATTATCTGGACTTTTCTTCATTCATTCATTCATAATTGGTGGAAATTCTGTTTTTATTTACTTGGCAGGCAAAAAACTTATGTCCCTTTCATCTCAAAAAAGTGCAGATCAAATTCACTCAATTTACAGTGCAAGGAGAAAGACATTTTGAGAGCCACTTACTATTTGATCATTGGCAACTGTCAATTCATCTATACTGAACTCACCCAGAGAAGTAAAAATGACACAGTATGCTAAAAATAAAACTCAGATATAATGTTGTTAAAGTGGTGGTAATACCAAACCTTAAATTCTCATTTCGAAATTTCACTTTCTGTTTTATAGAAAACTAGGTATTTCGCCATAACCTGGGTATTTCCACACACCCAGGATACTTCTTGAGACGTTTTCTAGCTATACCTGCTCTTTCTACAAAAACTTTTGTAATGAAGACATACAAAGGTTTCAATCTAGACAGAATAAATAAGTCAAAAGCCTTTTCTGCAAGCTATTTTGCCTTGACCTCTTTTCAGTTGGTTATAGAACACTTGCACCTGCCGGATAACTCAAATTTTAATTGATTTCTACAAAAATGTTGTCAAAAATCTGCCTGATGATATTATTGCCTGTGATGATATGAACACCTATTTTGAAGAAAACGACACATCATAATAGCTAGTGCTTATTTAATATCATCTTGTTTTGAAGTCCTACCAAATTGTTGTTCTTCGATCTCCATTGGTTTTATCATGTTGCATCTTACTGGATTTTATTATATGTGATAGTATAAACAAAAATTTTTATAGGCAAAGGATAATATAGAAACCATTGTTCATTTTCCGTTAGCTGGTTCTTAATACCCTGTAATACTTTCATCCTCTTTAATGGTTTCACACTGCCTTGATACGTTTGAAGCCATAGTATACGAAGTTATACTCAAATATTTCAAGGAAGGAGACACTATGGTAACTACTATTAAGTCAGGTTATCTTGTGGTGAAGCATTAGGTTGCTGAAATTGTTATGCTTTGACCTGTATTGTTATGTCCTCTTTTATCTCAATCTCCCCTTTTTAAAAAAAAAAAATTTTTATTTATTTATTTATTTATTTATTTATTTATTTATTTTTAATGAAGGGGGGGAATCAAAAAATGTAGCAGGATATATTATAGTAACTTTTTTGATTTCCTATTAACTTGACTTGAAGCCCTGCATTGCTCCCACCTGATTTTACTGTTCTGTTCTGTTTGATAGTATCAAGTTTCAGGGTATAGGCAACTACTTTGAAGGCAGTAAGATTCACTATGACACCCATTCTGGTTTGACTATTATCTTCTTTTGAAGTCCTGTAATGTCTCCAATGTTTAGGTTTTATTGGTCTTGTTCTGTACTGTTTTGTTCAATTTTATTATACCTTATGATATAGGCAATTCTTTTTAAGGTAGCAAGAGGCATTATGGTAACCACTGTTCATTACCTTGTATTCTGTTTTTACATCACATGCTATGTCCTTTGTTTTGACTGACTGCTTTGTTTTGTCATACTTGGTTTTATTCTCTTCCAAAAAAAAAAAAAAAAAAAAAGTAATAAGAACTATGGGAGTAATAAAACCCAAAATGTGTAAGTGTTGTTGTGAAAAAGTGCTCTAAAGGATACAACTGCAAGTGTGTCTAGGTGTGTTAAGATAGATGACCATATTGCTAAGTTTTTGTTGGATCATTGAACACAACTGTTTGCAGTATCACTGTTTGAATGTTATGTATGCTTTAATCCTCTAACTTGAACAACTATTTCTAAGATGATAATATGTAATCTATTAACTAGTGATTTCTTTTTTTTTTTTTTTTAATTCTGTATTACTTGTACCCTTATACTGTTTTGGGTTTTTTTTTTTTTTTTCCTTTAAATAAAAAATAATAATAAAATAATAAAAAAAAATCTGCCTGAAAGGGCCAGGGGTTTAGCTCAGTGGCATAAGTGCCTGTTTGGCAAACTCAAGGTCATGAGTTCAATCCCTGGTGTGTGCAACACACACACACACACACACACACACACACACACACACCTATACCTGCCTGAAAAGCTTGAGTATTTTAAACACATTTAAAGCAACTCCTAATTATGATACTCTGGTTTTTAAAAATGTATTACCATATCAAGATTGCCAGAAAATTATAAATCTAAGTAAATATTCCCAAATTAGTATTCTCCACATTCATTTTAGATAAGCCTTCAGTTTTTAATCCATGATAATAAAAAACATTACAAAAGATACCATCCCTCAAAGTCAGACATTATTATTTTTTGTTTATTCGAGACGGGTCTAGCTATGTGGTCCAGGGTGGCCTCAAACTCACAAGAATCCTCCCTGCTCAGCTTCCCAAGTGCTGGGATTACAGGTGTGTACCTGACTAAATCAGATACTACTTATATAGAATTACATGTAAGTTTCTTTTAGAGTTCATTGATTGAAAAGACTACTTTTACTAGACAATGAAAAACAGACAACTTGTTTCATCCAGTCTTAGCTGCTAGGAAGATTGGAAACAAATTTTACTTACGTGTGGCTTCTGGTATATCATTTGATATTTCATGTGGCTCTTGACCTTTGAGAATAGCTAGTGCAGAATTTTACTACATACATATTTTATCACATATTTTATCAGGTGGTCTCAAAATAACATGTAAGATGGCCACACTGCAACCAACGTTAAAAAGTGTGAATCAACAGGGCCCAGATTAGAGCTCAGTGGACAGAACATGCCTGGCAAGTACAAGGTCCTAAATTCAATTCTGGGTACCCCCCACCCAAAAAAAAGTAAGAATCAAAAGTCACATTCTGTACAAACATCTTTGCCACTGCCACAAGCCCAAGTTCTTAAATAACAATTGCACTAACAAATACACCAACTCTATTACACTTAATTTCCAAGTTACAAGGCTGAATGTATGGCATGACAAATAATGGATTCATTTCTGATGAAGTATTTTCAAACATGTGTCTAATGAAACAATGAAGGTGTTGTTTGTTTTTTGGGTTTATTTTGGTACCAGGGATTGAACTCACAACTGAGCTATATCCCTGGCCCACAAGTTTTAAAAATATAAGTTGGCTTAAATTTTACTTACTGTGTCTTTTCAAAAATAAAACTGTATTTTAATTATTTTTTTTAAAAAACTTACATACCTTATGTAAACAAGTGTCCACTACCCAATTGCACACATTTTCCAGGTCATCAGATACCTCAAGCCTAGATTTAACAAATTCACAGAGCTCCTCATTACTCATAACATCCCAGATCCCATCACAAGCCAAGATGATAAATTCATCCTCTTCAGCTCTTAAGATTTCATACACCTCAGGCTCTGGAGACACAAGTTGTTCTGTTGGGCCCTTGCCATCAACACACTTGTAATCATAGTCCCCCAGAGCACGAGATACTGCTAATGAACCATTAACTCGCTGTATCATGACGCTGCCTCCTGCATTTTGGATTCGCTCCTTTTCCCGTGGATTGCAAGGTTTGTGATCCTGGGTAGAAAAGCAGACTTGTCCATTCCTATACAGAACAGCCCGTGAGTCACCACAGTTGATAAAGTAGATATGCGTAGGTGAAATCATAACTCCTACAGCAGTTGATCCACTCCTGTCCATTCCATTTCTGAGGTCTGAAAAGTTACGCATATATTCATCAATTTTCAAAAAGCCAGTTCTGATTCCATTCTTGACATTTTCCACTGAAGGCTCGAGAGCAGATCCTGATTTGCCAGCTGCCCTAAAGTCTTCATTAGTAGTGATGTGTTCCAACAAGTGTGTCGAGCAGTAATTTGCCACTCGGGATCCAGCATGACCATCATAAACTGCAAAAAATGACCAGTCTTCCAAGCCGTGAGGAATACCTACAACAGCTGTGTGTGCATCTTCCATTTCCACTCTCCATCCTTGCATGCTGCTCAGACCATATCGTAAACCATTCCCAGCACCATGAGCATTATGTTTTTCAGTTTTGGGTTTATCCAAAAATGCACCCATGTTTATTAATGAATCTGAAAGAAAAAAAAGTTACAAGTGTTAAACGTTTAGATTCAGCCAACCAACCAACTCCTATCTCAAGTTTGCTTTTCAGTAATACCCTAACTTACTATATGCTCCCCCTACCTGCACCACCTGCTTCTTCTATAATAGTAGTTTCTCAACCCTACCATGTTAGAATGAGACCAACGGAATCACTAATTCTAAAGTTATCAGATACCAGTGTTTCCTACAAGTCACTCAGGTGACTTGAATATGCAGCTACATTGGGAACTACTGTTGTAAGAGAAAGGAAAAAACAAGAAATTTGCTTAACAATGTTTAAAAGTTTAATTTACAATTCTACATTGTACAAGACTGGACTTTGGAATATTCAGAATGATGAGGCATCTTGTTCGACAAACTAAGTTAGCAAAGCTGCTAATATATTTCAGAAAGATCTCTAAAAGCAGCATTGAAATTAAGACGTTCTTCCCTACTGATCCTAAATATAACTCTAAAATTCTACTAAAACAAAAACATTAAATGTTTGTTTTTAAAACAGAAAAGATCTCACTATGATGCCCAGGCTGGCCTTGAATTCGTGGGTTCAAGTGATCCTCCTGAATCAATCTCCAAAGTATCTGGGACTACAAGTGCATGCCACCTGCCTGGCCTTGCACATTTGGTTTTATCAAGGTTTCACACTGTACACCAATTTGAAAACTATGCTCACAACACTTGGATTCTGTTAAGAAGAAACATCACTTGGATTTAGTGCTAAAAAAACATACTTTATATTGCTGAGTTTTATAATCCATGAAGTAGCTACCTGGAGTTAGTGGCTAAAGATTTAAAATCCTTAGAATTGTATGGATTACCTCCTCCACCACCTTCACCCAGCTCTACTATTAAAGAATATAAAGTGTTTCCAAATTTCAGTGACTTGGACTAGAGTAGTAGCTTTTCAAAACCAAGTATAAGAAACATTCCCGACCTTACTTATACTCTCTAGCTGTAACATGGTGCAAATCTCTTAATCACTTTACCTACAAGTCACAAGATTACCATGACGAATTGAGTTCATGTAAAGTACTTGGAGCAGTACTTGAAACACTGTAATGACATAAAATGACTGTTAATTGCTCATGATGCAGATTCCAAAGTCCTACCTACCCTATACCCAAAGATTGTTTAAAACAGATCTTGAATGTACCTTCAAAAAACCTTGCTAGTGGCTAAAACTTATATACCCTATTGGTCTCCTCTCTCTTGAATTTTACAACCAACTAGCCATACTTATATGTAGTTTAGTTTTATATGATGAACATTTGATAATGATGTAAAGTAGTATGTGTCACTCTCATACTTTCTTTTGTTGCTCAGGATTACACTTTTGAGTTTTGTCTGTACTGACAGAGCAGAAGTTCACTCACTGTACTGTTCTGTGTCTGTACCACCGTGCATTCACCCACCCCACTATCAGTTAACATTTGAGTTGTTTCCTGTTTTCTTCTTTTACTGTAAACAATGTTTTTTTGAACAATTTCGTTCCACGTTTGAACTTTCTTATACACTGAAACTGTCACATACTTACAATAACAAAAATTTAACAGATGATTTCCCCTATCAACGAAAATCACCAAAATTAGGCCATTTACAACCACGTATTTCCCAAATGTTTTCTAACACCATTTTCTTTTAAACAATTTTTAAAAGCAAGTAACTGTTATCATTAAATGTAAAGGTATAGAAAATATATTGTGTGGTCTGTTTTCTGTTAAACAAAAGTACCTGCATACTCCTGAAGAATCAAGTTTAAGTTCCACAACTCTTCAAAACAAAGAATTTTACTGTAAGATAGTGAGCAAACCTGTGTGTGGTAAAATGTACTTTCTTGGTCACATTGATCTTATTTATAAGCGCTACAAGTAACTCACTGTCTTTTCTTGTTTTTGTGAAATTAAGCACACTGACAACTTTTATATCTTTGAGACAGGATCTTGCTATGTAGTAGTTCAAGCTAGCTATGTAGACCAAGCCAGTCTTCAGATCCAGAGATCCTCCTGTCCCAGCCTCTGGAAAGCTAGGATTACAGGCCGGCTTCAATTTCTTTGTTGCAGTAATCTGCCTATGAATGAGGCAGTGAATGATTTTCACCTTAAATGACTAGATGTTGTTCCTTCCTTAAGAGATTGTTTTGAATGAATGAAGCCTCTGGCTCCTGGGAATATGTATGTGTCTAGCATATCTTCACTTTTTACACACAAAAAAATAGGCTCCTACTGAGGTACAACTTAGCAAATAATGGCAGCCATGATATAAACACCAACCTTAAAGTAAACCTCCTACAATCTTATTACTACATGTTTCAAAAGTGCCTTTTGTTTGTCATACATCCAAGTATTAATCATTTTGACTAATGTGGGAAAACAAGTGCTTCTCCAGTCATATGGCAATCTGTCTACTACTTAATAAAGAACTGGACTCATGGTTACCAGAGAAGAAAAGTGGTAGTGCACCCCTGAGATACCAGGATCCCAGCACTTGAAAGGCTGAAGGTTTTTAAATTTGATTACAGAGCAAGAAATACATATACACATATATATACATATATATATGTGTATATATATATATATTTGTAATAACCAAATACTAAGAACAATATAAACACAAAGGAAGGTTTAAAGGATAAAATTTTCAACTATTTCTAAAAGCACTAAATGTAACACATACACAGCCAGCTGGGTGTGGTGGCACACACCTTTAGTCCCAGCACTCTGGAGTTTGAGGCCAGCCTGTGCTATGCAGAGAGACCCTGTCCTTGAAAAAAAATTTTTTTTTTTATTTTGATGATAAACTCTGACAAAGGATTTTTTAAAATCCAACTTCAAGACTGGCTGATTTGTTTTCAAGCACACACATACCTCAAGTCTGCCCTCAGTTCACAATCAACAACCTAATTATATTTCACATTTACAGACAAAAACAAGGAAGCACAGTAGGAAACCTTAGAGCCAAAAATACAGTTCAAGGCCAAGTGTGGTGACTCACATCTGTAATCCCAACACTCAGGAGGCTGAGGCAGCCTGGGCTACAAAGTGAGTCCAAAACCAGCCTGAATTACATAGTGAAACTCTAATGTCTCAAAAAAGACAAAAACAAAGTTTAACTTTTCCAAATATCAAGTGACTTCAAAAAGTAAAGAAAATGCATTCATTGCATTGTACTAAATATTTGTAACTGATCCTAATTCTACTATAACTCAAAATCAAGAACAGAATTATTTTTTTTACTATAATTTAGACATTAATTATTTTTTAGAGCGTGTCTTCTTCATTTACTCTCCAGTTCTGCAAAGTCATATTTTCCTGAAAAGCCAGGTTCAGGTCTTAAAATACTTTCCCCCACCAAAAACTTCATTAACAACGTACAACCATCAAATATTAGCACTTGCTACTTTGAGTAATTAATGGCCCTTCCATGTACATCTCTTTATCTCCCAAAATAATAATTTCCTTTTTTCTCTCTGCCAAAACAAGTTCAAAATAAATGTTAGATGCTTTTTAAAAATTGGCCTGAAAAAAGAGGTTTAACTAAAAAACACTCTTACCCCAATAAATGTTAAGAAATTTGTTACCGTCACATTTCTCCCCAGAGCTGGGTAGGCTCCCTAAAGGATGTACTCACCTTGTACTAGAAAAAGAAAGGCCTCAGGCAAAAACAAAAACTTGTGCAGCAGAGGAACCCAGTTCTCTCAGACAAAACTTCTGGAGGTAGAACAGGCAGGCCCCTAACACACGATGCACCACAATGAACCAATCCCGAAGTCATGTCAGACAGATGAAGTTGTACATTTCAGAATATGACCATAGACCACACTACATATTTGGTTATTATCCCCTACCTTTAGTAAACATGAAAACTTATCTCAATTACCTTAAGTTAAATCCATGGGAGAAAGTCTCAAGCCCATATCTGATAGGACATTGGAGGTAAAATAATCTAGGGTCCCCCACAAGGGCAACAACTCTTGGTTTTCACAAGAGAGCTGGGAAAGAAAATCTTGGCTCCTACCTGTTTGGACCTGGATTTTTCTGTTTAATCTCATTTTTTTGGACACAGTATCTCATAAAATTGCCCAAACTGACCTTAAACTCATGATCCAACTACCTTAGCATCTGGAGTAGCTTGGAGTAAGCAGAAAAGGACATATTAGAAGAGAAACAGACTACATTGTAATCTCAGCACTTGGGAGGCTAAAGCAAGAAAGAAGACTGCTGCTGCATCTGAGGCCAGCCTGCACTGCAGTGAGTTAAGACCTACTGCCTGCACTACACAGCAGACACCGTCCAAAAATCCAAAAAACAGAAACATAGAAAATCGAAGGGAAAAAATGTTTTTTAATAATCTAAAAAATTTTCTGACTGAATAGGCATGAATTTTAATAATGAAAGGGCATGATGCCCCATGACAAACATACTGGATGAAAATAAATATATAAAACAGCTGGGCGTGGTGGCTCACACCTGTAATCCCAGTACTCAGGAGGCTGAGGCAGAAGGATCATTGTGAGTTCGAGACAAGCCTGGGCTACAAAGTGAACTTGAGACCCCATCTCAAAAAAGACAAAAGAAAAAATAGATAAATAAGATGCATTATCAAAAATTTCACAATACTGGAGATAAGGAAGATTCTTTAAAAGCTTTCAAAGAAGAAAATGCTTCACACAATATCTGAAGAATCAGAAAAGCACTTGCTTCAGCAGATAAGAAAATGCAATCCTCTCTCAAGAAGCTGTCAAGAGATGAAAAGAAGGAAAGTGAAGTGGGTTAAATCTCATTTTCCATAATTTACATTATACTGAACTCCTAGAATGGAAATTCAAAAGGCAGCAATAGAAGCATGTTATTTAAAGATGATAAAATAAACTTGGAATCAACTGTCAGACGTTCCAAACAGCTGCTTCTACGCTGGGCTTCACAGCACACACCTGTAGTCTCTGTACTTAGGAGGCTGAGACAGGAGGACTGCTGAGAGTCTGAGGTCAGCCTGCGCTATGTACTGAACTGAAGGCCATCTACTCAGATCCTGTCTCAAAAACAGACAATCAAAAAGCCCCAACTAATTGGTTGCTTCTGAGCAAACTCCTCTTGGAATAAGTCAAGAATTACCAAGACTTGTAGGCTCCTCTGGTTCTTTAAATTATGTGAATGTATTTTAATTTTAAAATACTATCAAGCTTTTTTTTTTTTTCCATTTTTCTTAGTTTTTTTATTTTTTCTTCTTTCTTTGAGACAGGGTCTGGTTATACAGCCCAGGCTAGCCTTAAACTGACAGCGATCCACCTGCCTCCCCAGTGTGCTGGGATTACAGGCATTCACCAGCACGCCTGTCAAACACTATCAACCATTTTAAAAAAGCATAAAGTACAATAGCACAGTACATAATAAGATAAGAAACTGCAATGTACATCCCAAGCTAATTTCTCCAATATAAAATGATTTGAGATTTCAATCAAAAAATGACCAATGCAACAGAATAATGGACCAAAAAATCTCAACTTACAACAAATTTTAAATTATGCCAAACTTTATTTTTTTCATGTACTATATTAGACAGGCTTCACCAGACTGGAACAGTATCAGTGGAAGGTAATTTAATAAAATCTAGTAAAACTACATTTACACATATCCTCAACCAAATTCTAAGAATTCATCTACAGGTTAATCTCACATGTACAAAATGGCTATTAATATTAGCAAAAGTAAAACATAGGAAACAATACTTGTGAGGGAAGTAGGAGAGGGATGTAAAAAGAATTAAGATGTGCAAAGTACATGTACTAACTCCCCACAATGAATGTAAGCGTTATGTACTGCAAACATGTACTAACAAAAATCTAAAAAGAGAAAATTTGCAACACTCATCTGAGAATTATTTAATGATAAAAAATGTATTTCAGTTTGGGGCTGAGGATTTAGCTCAGTGGCATAAGTGCCAGCCTGGCAAGCACAAGGTTGTGAGTTCAATCCCTGGTGTCAAATGGGGGGATATATATATATATATATATATATATATATATATATATATATTAATTTATAAAACGCATTTGTGTATACGGTACTTTCATTCTCTGAAAGTGTACCTGAAGTAGACATTTTGGAAAAGAAAGATCAAGAGGCTGGGAGACACAATTCTCATTACATACCATTTTGCAACTTTCTCACTTTAACCATGTGAATATAATTAAAACTACTAAAAATTTAATATCATTTAATGACTATTATTTCAATTAGGAAGTTTTTTGATTAAATCCCTTTGTGGCAATCAGAACCTATAATCTATAAAAAGTCCCAAAAGCACTGTACTAAATAAGTATCAATACCTAATTGATATCTGAGGCCAATGTATTTTACTTAAGGTTTTAATTGATACTCAAGGTTTTCTCTGCAAACAAATTAAAGAAACAATTACTTAGACTGACATTGTGAGTGTGCCACTGAGAGCCAACAAACACACTATCTTTGAAAATTTATTGTCCTTTCCTTGAAGAAGCAAATCCATTAGTGAATTTCGCTATTATAGTACTATGAAAAGCACGAACTCTACCCTCTGGACCACAAGAATTGGGCAATAAAGGCCTTTAAAAGTCAGCATGGAACAACCATACACTATATCATCAATTCATGAAGACATAAATATGTATCATAATAAGCAAGGGAAATTTTCCCTCCTAAAAAGAATTTAGGACTAAATATTTAGAACTAGACTAAATATTTAGTGCTGCTACACTGTAAGTTCAAGTATCAAATTCTACCTAATTGAATTGCAATTCTGTGAGACTAAGTGAATAAAATTCTTGCAGTAAACATTTTATGATTCTGTAGAAATAGGATTAACAGATACTCCCCTAGACATCAGTATAAATGCTGTACGATGAAGCAAGTTGGCAAAAATTCAAAATGGCTGATGTCTCAGAAGACAGCTCTTTAGTCTTGAGATAACTCCAGTACAGGCACATTCTCAAAGAAACCTGATGTAAGTGCGGATTTCAGTTACCAACAAACAGCCACAGGAAAACACAAAGTATTTCTCCCAAATGG
Organism: Cavia porcellus; assembly: GCF_034190915.1. Taxonomy (NCBI): domain Eukaryota; kingdom Metazoa; phylum Chordata; class Mammalia; order Rodentia; family Caviidae; genus Cavia; species Cavia porcellus. The sequence continues at coordinate 214,654,022 of NW_026947484.1, forward strand.
TTAACATTATACAGATTCAAAATTACCCTTGAAAACCCCAAAAACAATCAAGGCTGACACTGATATAGTCTCGAATATAACCAGGCACTGCAGCCTGTATTAACTTCACCTCTGTCAACTCATTTAATTTTACAACATTCTTACAAGATAAATAGTGTTGCCTTCATTTTATAGATCAAGGCACTGAGTCACAGAGACGCTGGGCAATTTGAAGCAGGCAGCAAAGCTGCTCTAAACCAGCTTATCTGGCTTAGAGTTCATTCTCAACCGCCATAATACAGTAGGAGCATAGTACAGTAATCTAGTAAATATTAAAAGTGTGCCAAGCTTTTTTTTCTCCAGAGACAAACCTAGAGAAATTTCACTGCAATACCCAGCTCTCTGGCACAGCCTCTATTCTTTCTTTCAAACATACTACTTATTTCATTAGCAATTCTGCCTTCAAATATAGCCAAATCAGTCCACGTCTCCCCATCAGAAGTTCCACCATTCCAATGGGCCACTGAAGTCATCATCAACCACTAAACAACCTCTTACTAGTAGTCCTGCTTCTGTTTTGCCTGCCTTTATTCTCCGTGACTTTCTTGAAAGTCATGGAATTTTATCTCTTTTGACTTCCCACTGAATTTAGAAGAAAACTCAAACTTACTGTAGCCCTCTATACTCGGACCCCTGCTTATTTTGTTAACTGTACTTCCTTAACTCTTCCATGTAACACTTACTATTTTCTGGCCACAATGCATCTACTACAGTATACTATTCCAGTAAGCTAAGACTGTACGTCATTCCTGGACTTCGGTTTTTGTTGTTGTTTTCTCTTCTAGAATCATTTTTTGGCACTTTTAAAACAAAATTTTTTTTTTTTTTCTTTTTGAGACAAGGTTTCACTATGCAGTTCAGGGTGCCCTTGAACTCACTTGTAGCCCCAGCTGGCCTCCAACTCGAAGCAACCCTCCTGCTTCACCCTTCCAGGTGCTGGTATATTACAGGCAAGTGCCACCACACCCAGCTTCATTTTTACTATTTATTTTGCTCAGAGTTTAAGCAAAATGTCTTTCTTTTGTTCTTTTTCAATTTTTATTTTTCAGGCAGGGTTTCACTATGCAGTTCAGGCTGGCCTTGAGCTCACTTCTTAGCATAGGCTGGTCTCAAATTTCCAACAGTTCTCTGGCCTCAGCCTCCCAAGTGCTGGGATTATAGGCATGTGCCACAATACCCAGTTTGGAAAATGTCTTTCATAAATTCTTTACTCTTTTTACCTTACTGAGAATGTAACCTTCCATAAAAAGAGGAATTTCATCTGTTTTGTTCACTACTAGTTAATCAAGACGCACAATAGGCACTAATCATGATACATAGTAGGCACTCCCAAAATTATTTATGGCATGAATAAATGAATAGCAAGTGAACTCCAAATGAAGTAGCAGGCTTACTATAAAAAATACGCATTTTATAATGCTCACGTTTTAGAAGACACTGGAATTAAAAATGGGTGAACCAACGCTTTCAACTCAAGCTCATTAAAACTGAAAAATACAAATCCAACAGTATCCATTAATCTTAGTTCAAATGCCTTGCTTGTCAAGCATATAAAACATTGCACTTAGTTCTGAGAACCACATTTTAACAGGGAAATCGATAGAACTAATACATAAGCAGACAAATGAGACTAGGGCAAGGTTCATAAACATCCCTCTTTTTTGAAAAAGCTGGGAAAATTAATTTCTGACAGATCTGATGGCAAACACTGAATTCTTGTAAAAGGAGAAAAATTTATTCCTTTATTAAAGAAAGCACATAAGAAACCTCACCCCTATGACATTTTAAAAAAAGATAATGTTGTTTATTAAAGAGGCTAAGGGACAGGATGGAATTGAGTTCAAAACTGAAGTACAGATGTACTTCAATCACTCAATTAGCAAAAAACTTACAGGATAACTCACCCTCTCTCATTTATAATTTAAAGTTTTTAAAAAGGGGGCTGGGGATACAGCATGCACTTAGCTTAGGTGCAGCAGGACACTTCTATGCTAGAACAAATTTACTGTGTATGAATACACAAAAACCCATATGCATTATCTTATTATCTACTACAACATAAAAATGTGACTGCCAGGGCTAGGGATGTAGCTCAGTGATAAAGCATCTCTGTCTGGCAAGCCTGAGGACCTGGTTCAATCCCCACCACTTCAAACAGAAAAAAAAACCAAAAGAACCCTTTCCAAGTTAAAGTCAAGAACAGCAAATGGGAAGAAAAAAAAAAAAAAAAAATCAACAGACAGGAGGGTTGGGTGGAATAAGACAGAACTGTGACTCCACACTAAAAATGATAAATTATTGCTAAGAACATTTTAAAAAATCATAAATGGTACACAAAAACCAAGAATACTTGTACTCATATTTAAAAATACAGGCTGGAGATGTTGCTCAGTGACAAGAGCTCTTGCCTTGCACACATAAGATTTTGGATTCAATCCCTAGCACCATAAAATATAAAATAATAACATAAAAATGCAAAATTTGTACATACAAAAATATACCAAAAGCCCAAAATGGCTACTGTGAGACAATAAGGTTATGAGTGTTTACATGGGTTCAAAAATATCATCTTTAACTGGCAGTATCTCACTAATTGTTAGAGTAGAGTAATAGGCACACAGAGGCTCCATATATACTACTATTATCGTTATCCTCCCTTATTTATGTCTGAAATTGTCCATAACAACAAGTTAGGTTTTTTCCCCTCAACTCTCTCTATATGCTCTACCAAAATTAGGACAACCTCTTTCTGAGTTTTCACTCTTGAATACTCTGGGTCACAAAAAAATATAAATTATAGGGCATGTAAGGAAAAACTGCCCTGACAATTTCATTCTCTCTTTTTCCCCTGTAATTACAAATGCCATACAAAGCGCCCACTTTTACTCGCCGTATGCCCAAAGGGAAGAACCTTAGAATCTCAACAGCATAATGGGGCAGACTCTAGAGGGATTTGGTCTGAAACCATGCCTCTGCGGGACAACTAAGAGACTCACCCAACACAGTTAATTGTCCTCCTACCTCTTTTAATTTCCTTTAATTTTGTGCCAGAGGCTCATTACAATATGCAATCACAATGTGCTTTTTATCTTATTCCAGGTGCTAAAGAATAAGCAAATACTTTTATAGTACTTGTTCTTTTTTATTTTTTTGACAGAGCTTCTTGTCTAGGCCAACCTCAAACGTTCCAGATCTCCTGCCTCAGTCACCCAAAGCTTGGGATTACAAGTGTGCATCACCAAACCCAACTATAACAATACTTAGTCTATGGCAGGCACTACTGTAAATGCTTCACAAGCATTAACTCACTTAAACTTTAAAATTGAAAAAACAAATTATCAAAAATCCATGCAAGATCTTAAACTAAAAATCTTTACACAAGTTAGTTATGGTAGTGCATGCCTGTAATCCAAAGTACTCAGGAGGCTGACACAAGGGAATTACAAATTCAAGGTTAGTCTAGGCAACTCAGTAAAACCCTGCCACAATACAAAATGAAAAAGGCTGGGGGGTATGATTCAAAGATAGAGCACTTGCCAAGCATGCAAGAGGTGATAGGTTCAGCTCTCAGTACTGTGTATATAAACAAATCTTTTAACAAAGCAAACCAGTAAAACTTCAACGAAGACATTCAGATACTGCACAATTCTTTTTTCTGCAACTGGCACACTTTCTGGTAGAGGTTCACAAAGCTATTAGTGTGCCTTGCTGGGGCTGGGGATTTAGCTCAGCGGCATAAGCGCCTGCCTTGCAAGCAGGCAGTCCTGAGTTCGATCCCTGGTACCAATAAAAAGGAAAAATACAAAAAAAAAAAAAAGTGTGCCTTGCTTAAGAACTACACAATCTGTCAATTCCACCTGCTTCCTATAAAAAGGGTAAGGTGGTGTCAGAGATGCCTCAAGCACATTCACAAGACTACTGTGTTGTTCTTTTAACTAAATAAGCAATATAACCTGAAATAATGATGCTTTTAAAAATAAATTCCAGCAACATAAGCACCTGCCTGGCCAAGCACAAGGTTGTGAGCTCAATCTCCAGTGCCCCCTCCCCTAAATCTATATACCAGGCATCACATTCAGATATTGGTATATACTGTATCACTTAATTCTAGTAACAACCTAGTAGGGCTAGCACTTTTGAGAGTCTTATTTTTTTACAACTGTAAAAAATAAAATGCAAAGAAGCTTACTAGAAAACCTGATAAAACCCAAAATAAAGTCTGGGATTTTAGTAAAAGAATAGTAATGACTCGGGCTTTTGAAGTTTTAAAAAAAATAGCACAGCAACATGAGAACATAACAGCAAACTGGGTGAGGGACATGAGGCAATTCTCTACACTATCTCTGCAACTTTTCTATAAATCTAAAATTATTTCACATTGACCATTTACTTTAAAGATGAGAAGCAAAAAGAAAGCTTTAGTTAAGTCATTTCAATCAAAGTGTTGAATAAAACAATGGTACAATGGTCATGAGAAATCCCTCCATCTATGATTTTGCCAAGCATGCTAGGGAGGTTGAGAAATGGACCCTAAAAAATAACATGATTATATATAGTAATTGTAAATTGACTGAGTGATTCTATTTCAGAAATTATCACCTTTTGTGGCCTATGGGAGATCAAACATTTTCTTTTTTCAATGAACAATCTAAGAAACAATAGTACTGAGGGCCATCCAATGGAAAGGCAGACTTGTAAACACATTCATGTGCCTTCACCTACATCACTCACTCAATCTGGCAACACCTGGCTTCTGGCTCTTCCCCAATGACAAAATAATCATGTCAGAAAGGTAAACATTCTTAATGCATTCAGATGCCAAGGCACCCATGATAGTACAACCAAAGACACTCATAACTTCCAGAACTGCCTCAGAAAGTGGCAAAAACAATGGGGTAAGTATATGAAGCAAGGGACAGCGGTTACTAGTGGGGAAGCAAAATGATGGAGTAGTAATATTTAGATAAAACTGTTAACATTGTCCTTCCTTTAGAGAGAAGTTCGAAGCAAATACCAAACTGTGAGTATCTGTTTAAGTCTTGGTGATGGAAACATAGATCCTTAAGGATCAATTTAAATTTTCATGCTGTAACACTATTCAAATAAGCCACATACACCAGTTTAAAAATTCAAGTTTCAGTAAAATCTATTTCAATACAATTCTATACTAACTTTTCTCATTATTAATAATTCTTAATACCTATTTTCTTGTGAAAACATCAGTAAATTCTGTCAACCATCCAGCCCCCAAAAGGTCCTTGCTCTGTTCAAAATTAGTGTGAAAATACTACATAAACACATATGTAAAACAGAAACTGTTTAGCCCAAATAAATGTCACTTCTGTTTTAACAGATGCCTGGTCTAACACTTATAAATAAATTTTAAAAACCCAACTCATTTACATTTATGTCCTTCCTAAATTTTCTGGGAATTCTTTAAAATTACTTTCAAAATAAATAGAAAAATTTGCTCTAAAAACAGAAAAAAGGAAAGTAGTCATAAATGATAATGAAACTTCAAGATTCAGTATTGTCTCAAAATCAAGGGCATCAAATTCATGGTTTATCAAATAATAATCTGTATACAAATACTCTACTGAAGCTTAAACTTCTTTTTAAAGCTCAAACTTCTGTGAAATTTGTGTTACAATGATCATCCACATTGATACTACCTTTCTGAGAAAGGGGTTTCTAGTTCAAGACAAATGGAACACAGCCATTCCTTTCAATAATCCATCAAAATGTTGGTGAAGGAGTTTTTTTAAAAGTATAAAACCAAAACAACTAAAAGAACACAGAGGAACAAAATAAGCCAGTGAATGGCAAGAAATGTTAAAAATCTATGGCACTGCAAGTTCAAGGCAAGCCTAGATTACACAGTGAGTTAAAAGCCAGTCTGAACTACATCACTACATATCGAGATTCTTTCTCAAAAAAACAAATCCACGATAGAAAGATCATACACATATGTGATTGTAAGTGCGAGGTCATGAGTTTGATCCCTGGTAAGGGGGTGGGGGCGGAGTCCATACATATATGAAGCAGATAGGAGCATGGTGATGAGTGAAACAGAATGGAAGAAAGATCAGCAATTCAATGAATCAGAACTGGGGAGGGAACTCGCAACCGAATGAGAACATGCACACGGTCACAGTAAATGGGAGCACACACCACAGAGCAGGCGAGAAACTACTAAAAGTTATAGAAAGCCATCAACCCCAATCTCTCCTCATACAGACGAAACACAAATGCTGTTTTCTCAAGATACTAAAGAGAAATGTTTTATTCATATTTAAGAAAAAGTGTGAACAGACAATCAAGGATAGTCAGATATACCAATTCCACTGAACAAATTAAAGCAGTTAACAGGGCTGGAGGGGTACCTCCGTGGTAGAATGAGTGTTTAGCGTATGTGAACCCCTCAGTTTCATCTCCAGTGCCACCGAAAAAAAAAGAGAGAGAAAAAAGAAAAGTTAGCATGGCAGGTTCTGTTTCTTTACCACAATTTTTTAAAAAAAGGTTCTGAGGGATAGAAAGTCATCTGCACACAAATCCAAATTGCATGGGGGAAATTTTAGAATATCAACAAAATTAAAGGACAGAAAATTTCATTAAGGTTTCAAAGTAGAAAATCACATGATAATGTTTAACTGAAAGGATAGCTGTGTACAGACTGAGTTAAAAATAATGAAGCCAGGCATGGTGGCACATTCCTATAATCCCAGCACTCAGGAAGCTGAGGCAGGACTGCCACAAGTTTGAGACCAGCCTACATAGCAAATTCAAGATCAGCCAGAACCACATAGTAAAATCCTGCCTCAACAAAAATTAAATAAATAGATAGGATATAGCTAGTGGCAGACATATGGGGAGCATACCCTGGAATGGGTTCAAGTTCCAGCTGCCTCTGCCAACACATTCTAACAGTAATTTAAAAATGACTTTTAGAAATAAATTTAAAGGAAGCATATTTCCTGATAACAAACAATAATTATAGAACACAAAGTGGCAATACTAACATGCTGTGTTCAAACTAGCTAGATTAAAAATTTATAATTCAATAGCAAAAAAAAAACCTATAAAATGTTACTAATTTTAAATGGTAGCATCTAGCTAGATCCCTGGCTAAGCAACCTAATTTTTAGACACTTTACTTTGAGGTTCAAATCAGATAACCCTTCTGAGTCAGACCATCCAGGTTTCGCTGAGTCTGGAAAGTTCTCAGCCAATAGCTATTAAAATCCTTTATCCCTTCAATCCACTTACTTGCTGTTAAAAACAAGGACTCTAGTGCCAGACTGTCTGGATTTGGATATATAATCTATATGCTAGGTGACATTGCTCTAAGTTATTTTTTCCAATGCCTGTTTCTGTAAAACAAGAAGGGGCCAGAGATTTAGCTCAGCGGCATAAGCACCTGCTTGGCAAGCATGAGGTCATGAGTTTGCTCCCTAGTTCCAAAAAACAACAACAAAAAAAGATACTACTCTATAAAATGGGAACTAGTAACTTTAGAGAGTAGTAATGACAATGTAGAAGTTCAGTTATAAGAAGTGCATAGGATGGTGTCTCCTTTTTTTCTTTTTTTGGTACCCAGAATCAAACTCAGGGGCTTGTGCTTGCCAGGCAGACGCTGTGCCTCTGAGCTATATCCTCAGCCCAATGTTTCCTATTTTCTGTCCTAACCAAGTACTTAATCTTCAGTTCCAGCCTAATGCTAAACAAAATAACTAGATTAACTACTTTTCCTAAAATGTCGCCAAAATAAATAACAGTAGTAATAAAACGTATAAATTAGCTCGTGCTCAAAGAGGTCAAAATGAAAATAAACTAGTACTAGCACTCTGGAAATTGGTATGGGGATTCTTCAAAAATGTAAAAGCAGAAATTCTGTTTGCCCCAGTTGTACCCCTGTCTAGGTGTGTTCCCGAAAGAGTTAAAGACATCATATTACAGAGATATGTGCATATCCATGTATGTAGCAGCACAATCCACAATAGTTAAATCTTGGAAGTGGCCTAGATATCTATTGATAGATGAACATCTGAGAAGAAGAAAATGTGGTCTTTATACAAAATTTATACCATTACAAAAGGATAAACGAGTCATCTGTAAGAAAATGGATGCACCTTGAGACCATAATGTTAAGTGAAATAAATCAGACACACCAGTTTAAATATTGTACGATTTACTCTTATTGAGAAACTCAAGTTATAAAGAACAAAAACCTAAAGGTAATAGGAAACAGGAAAACAGACCTTTTTAAAATGGGAAGGGGATCAAAGGATGAGGGAGGGGAAAGAGAACAGAAAGAAAGATAATAAAGAAAAAAATTTTGATGTGTTTTTACATGCACCAACTCCTCACAAAGAATGCAATCATTATGTACTGCAAAGATGTGCTAATAAAAAATTTAAAACTGGGGGGAAAAAGGGAACATACTATTGACACCAATCCAGGGCTTCGATACTCACTCATAAATATGTGCATCAAATTCTAAATAAGTTTGAACTGCTTGAATGAGAAAAGTAAAAAGAACTCCTATCAATAAACATAATATCTGGCTCTCATCCTTTTTTCAATTCTTAACATTTTCAGAATTGTAGCAGAAATCCTCCGTTTTCCCCAACACCTGTGGCATTTGCAGGCTTTTGAAAGAATTGAGATGAAAGATCAGGGGGCTGGGGATTTAGCTCAGCGGCATAAGCACCTGCCTTGCAAGCAGGTGGTCGTGAGTTCGGTCCCCGGTACCAGGAAAAAAAAAAAAAAAACCCAAGATTTGAGATGAAAGATCAAAAGAGTTTGAATTAAGTAATTGATATTTACAGTTTTATTGTAACAGCTACATAACTAGACACTGACCATTCTCAACTCAGGTAGCAAAGATACTACTCATAGGAAAAGCCCAAAAGTTTTATGAATCCTACAAAAGTAAGATGAAGTAAACAAGCCAATTTAGTAAGTCTCGGATTTTGAGAAATTAATTTGTGAGGGACATCAGCTATGACAATAATTAGACTTTTCCCAACTCAAAAGTATTAACTAGAAATTTCCTTTTTTATTTTTGGTAGTGCTGGGGAATTGGACCCAGAGCTTAGCAAATATCAGGCAAGTGCTCCACCACTGAACTATACCACCAGGCCAGAAATTCCAAATTCAAAGCTGTAATATCACTTTTTAATTCCTTCCCAAGCCTTCCATAAGAAAAAGATCAGTCATAAAGTAAAAATATAACATTACTGATTGTGCTTTCTCCACAAATTTTATCTAGGGGAAAAAGAAATTCATCACTATTAGACAGGTGAGTAAAAAGGGGCTGGGAATATAGCCATGGGCTCAATCCTTAGTACATATATGCATGCAAACACACATAATATATACACACACATAACTAAGGGGGCTTGGCATGTAGTTTAGCTCATTCTGAGTTCAATCCCCACCACTACAAACAAGTACATGCTGTGTGATTTTACACAGGAAATGTAAATGTAATGAAATGTGAAAAGAAGCAAAACTATTAGGGGTTAGACGAATACATAAAATGGATATAATAATCACATTACTTGAAACATAGGCAAATATCTTTTCATTAACACCGTAACATTATCTAGTGGCACCTTTAACAGTATTGTAACTTCAAAGTGATGAGTAGTTTAACAAGTTATGAGATTTCAGCAACTACTAGAATGTGACACAGAAATACGGTATCTAAAGACAAGTTTAAAAGTATTGCTACACTGTGATCTAATAATTCACTGATAATTGAAAAAAATACAAATTTCAGTTAGAGATTAACAAAAATGAAAACAGGAGCTGGGCATGGTGGCTCACATCTGTAATCCCAGCACTCGGGAGGATGAGGCAGGAGGACTGCGAGGAGTATGCGGCCAGCCTGGGATACACAAATGAGTTCAAGGCCAGCCTGCACTATTAAGTGGGACTGGGTCTCAAAAAAGAGAAAGAGTTGGGGAAGGGGAGGAGGAGGAGGGGAAGGAGAAAGGAAAATACAATCACTCTTTTTCTACACATGTTGAGAGGTTAGCAGACTCCAGTTTAAAAAACCCTGAATTAGTCTATGATTAGCAACTTGAGGCAGGAAGAGGGAAGCCTATGTTTTAACATATCATGTGGTCGGCAGTGAACACATTCAGTTAGAGATCCCTATTACACTCAAGTGGAAATAAATCAGGCAGCTGGATACAGGAATATAATGAATGTCCAAGAGTGAGATCAAGGCTAAAGACATGTTTGACAGCATTTAAATCTTAAAGAGTGTAATCTGTACAGAGAAGAAAAATAAAATTCTAGAACACTCAACATAAATTTCATTAGATTATCTGGCAGGAAACCACAGGACAGTAATTAAGAACACATACACATGAAAAATTCTAAAATGAAGAAGATACGCTGGCTCTGGGAGGAGTCCACCAAGAAGCAGCAACAGCCAATTAGATCTTCCAGTAAGCCACACAAGCAAGCCTTGCAGGGCCAGGAAGAAGGAAGACAGCGCCTCCCATAAATCGCAGAAGACACATTGGCTCTGGCAGGAGCCCATCAAAAGGAAACCAATTTCTGGTGCTCAAGAACTAGCCCTCCACCTCCGGCAAGCAATCCTTGGTTTGGAGGACAGGCTGAGTTGATAGCAACTGAGGTACAAGAAGCACCTGCACGTATTGTTTGGTTGACTTTGTAGGCCTAGAGACGATGGTCTGAACTTTTATTGGGAGGATGATATTATGCAGTGTGGCAAATACTAGGATTTCCTTCTGTCTTGTTTTTGAAATCCAATATTGTTCTTACTGTTCCGATTTACTGTTTTGCTTTATTCTATGTTCTGTTTTGACTGGTTCCTTATTCTGTTTAATTTCGTTTGATTTTGCTACGTCTAATGGAATGAACAACTATCGTGAAGATGACAAGAAATACTATGGTAGCCATTATTGATTAGTTATCCTGCTTTGAAATTCTGTACCAATTTCATTGCATTGTTTTGACTGGCTTTATTCTGTTTTGTTTCATTGGGTTCTAGTGTCTTTAAAATAAAATAATAAAAAGTCTAAAATGATACCAATGAAAGTAATATAGTTTTTTATGTCCTCCCCTAAACAGAGACTATGAACAAATTTACCACATCTAAGTGACAAAACCACCAACTTCCGTGAAGACCTGAGTAGTACTAGTATTTGTGAAACAGGAAACAGAAGGAAATCCAACAAGTTTCCAAAAATTCCACAATGAGACAAAAACCCAACATTATTCTCCCTGGAGACTCAGATGGAACAATCTAGTAATAGCCAAAACTAGGAAAGAATTCTGCAAGATCCAGTTGGTAGAGTAGTGCAAGGGGAGCACAATGCATTAAGTTCTCATGGTACTAAAGCAATCTAGGACCTACAAACTCTGAAAACAAAAAGAAAAAAGCCCTCTTGCAAGACAAAACTCCAAAGAGAAATTGCCAAGAAGGGGGGGGAATCCAAATTATGCAAGACAGCATCCACCTAATCCTAAAGTTCAAGTAAACTAATTTTCAATAAAAATGAGCAAAAAAAAATTATACTCTTAATTCTATACAAAGTAACTAAAAGAAAAAGGGGGGCTTCAGAAGTACAGCTACAGCACTTGTCTAGCATTCACGAAGTCCTGGGGTTCAATTCCCAGTACCCCCCCACACACACATTAAAACACATTAAAAGAAATGAACAAAACATAAAAAGAAAACCAAACCACAATTAGAAAACTCAGAAATTCAATTAGAGAAAAAATTAAAAACAGTTAAACTCAGAAATGAGTAAAAATTGAAAAATTACTTCAAAAAGACAAAACAACAGTACAGAAGAAATAAACACAAATGGTAATGTCTAATGAGAAAGACAACGTTTTAGCAAATTTTTAAACTAATAAAAGAATTTATAGGAGAAAAACTAATATAAAAGATGGGCATAGGCTAGAGGTGTACTCAATGGCACGGCCACTGCCTAGCATATGTAAGACCGTAGGTTCAGATCCCTGCACCAAAACAAAACAAAGATGAACAACAGAGACTTAACAGAAATTCACTAAAAAAGTATGCCAAAACATGGCAGGCCAAATGCTAAAAACTGTAATTTAAGAAAACTTCTAAAATCAAGCCACCTGAAACTACATATCATAGGAAAAACTCATCTAGAAAGAACATCAAGACATGTTCTACTATGAGACTTTGCAAAGTAGAAGAAAAGGGCTGAGAATTAGCTCAGTATTACAGCATTTGACTGCCATGCTACAGGTCTTAGGTTCAATTCCCAGAATTGCAAAGAATTAGCAAATAAATTTTTTTAAAAATCCTTTCCTCACTTACACAAAAAGACTGACCCATATATATGGGAAACAAGATTAAACTGTCACTAAACTTGACAGCAATCATTAGTTTATGCCAGAAGCAGAAAACCAAGATAAATAATTTAAGACTTGCAATGAAAGAAAATATTTGTCACATACTTTACATCCAGCAAAACTGATTTTCGAGTGTAAAAGGACACAAACAACTAGCATGAATATATAAAAAAGCTCAGGGAATACTATTCTAACGAGGACTCTCAGAGGAGCCTAACTGGAGACAATGACGAATACAAGTGGGCACACAGGAACAGAGGTAAGAATGGGTCTACAGAGGGCAGTGGGCCAGTGTGTGGGATGAAAAGCCTTCGGAGTTGCACAAACCTTATTTCTAATGGCCAATAGGGCCATTAGTTGAAAACTGTGCCACTGTAGGCTGTCAAAAGTTAGAAATGCCAGATTCTTTGACATCAAAAGACCTACTTAGAGTCACAGAATTTGCAGCATCACAAATTATGCCCTTCTCTCTCAAATCACCACCTTTTTTTCTCCTAATACCTCTTTCCTTATTCTTTTTTCAGATGTGAGCTTTAGCATAAAACAGAGTTGAATCCAAGCGCCAGCTCAATTATTTAATTGGTCTAATTATTTAATTATTCAAAACCTTTACGTTTCATCTTAAACACAAGGGCAAAAAAGTACGTTCTTCACAAAGCCAGTATAGTAAATGAAACAGATGATGCAGATTAAATGTTTAAATCAATGCCCAGCATAAAATCCTTTAAAAATAGTAGCTACTATCATTACCATTATGATCCATTAATCACACCTTAGTCTGTCATAACCAGCTAAATACATACAGTCAGATGTGTTTAAATAGAAATTTCATGTTCCAGATCAACCAACCACATACAAACTGACAGATAAGAAAATACCTGAAGTTTATAACTATTTCATTTCTGAAATCCTTCTGATATCTGAAACCAGCAAATCTGAAAAAGTGAACTGGATTTTATCATGTTTTAGTTGAAATATAAGTGAAGTTTTTGTTTTGTTTTTGTTTTTCTGTCTTTTTGAGACAGGACCTTGCTAGGCAGTTCAGGCTGGCCTTGAGCTCACTTTGTAGCCCAGGCTGGCCTCACACTTGCACCAATCCTCTTGCCTCAGCCTCTTGAGTGCTGGGATTACAGGTGTACGCCACCATACCCATAAGTGTAGGTTTGATTGTTCAGTCATTTAGTGCTGTGTTAGTGAAGTGGGACAGGTTACAACTCTAACACTTAGTTCTAATACCCACCAAAGAATTTACTTTAGGTGAGAATATGGTGATAGAACATCCAACGTGTCTAGAATATTTCACATAGACTCTCTCTCATAATGTAGTCATTTCAATACTCAAACCACCAGTACTGCTTGGACAACTCAAACACTAATGGGCTACCTGGCAGAATTAGGTCATATATTAGTATGGCACAAATAAGGCACTTCATTTCACTGATAATTCTTTCCTTTTGGAAACCATTTCACTTATACTGACTTTCAGAATACTCGAAATCATTCATATTTATTCTTTTTTCCTTCAGCCTCTGAGCTCCCAATATGGTAATTTTCAACCAAAAACACTGCCTTCTACAATCTGCTTCAGCTAGCACTTTTACATTGAACTTTTAGATATATTTTAGTCTAGCTTCTTAACCATTAAGCTTGGAAATACTACATTTTTTCAAGCACAGCCTAACTAAAAACTTCATCTCTGTACCCAAACAATCTTCATATTCCAATCCACATATTTGTAGTAATAATGACATTCTTCTTTGTAACCTGGAGTAGAAGACAAAATTATTCTGATATAAATCAAACTACTACTTATTAAGTTTCTAAGCTCCATCAATTCCATTTAAGTGTCTCTCATCCTTCCATCCTAATCTCTAGCATCACTACCTATGCCTCCTTGTTGTTCTCCAACTCACAGGACACATTATCAACAGCATGGTCTCCCTAAAACAAACCCTAACTATCCAGAGTTGTAAAGGCTTCCCGTTCCTCAAAAGACATTAAACACAAAATCCCTGTCTAAATTTACTCATCAGAAATCTTGATCTCTAGCCAGCCATCCTTAAGGCCCATGCTCATTCCCACCTCACGGTCTATTTGCCCGACTAAATTATTCACTAAGCTAGCCAGATCCCTCAAGGTGTCTTTGAAATAATACTTTCCCCAGCCCTTCATCTCATCCTTTCAACACTATTACACAATCATCTACATTCTGCTTGACATTTTTGCCTCCCTACCTTGACTTGTGAATTTGGTATCTAGCAGGTACTGAATAAAATATATGATAATTTAAAAGATATTTCTTCAAAAAAGGATGTCCTATTACAACATTCCCAGAAATAATGGGCGGAGACCTAAAAATCCACTGGAACACTGATTAACCTTTATCATCTACTGTAACATTTATTAAATACAAGCATTCCTTGATTTCCACAACAGTTTTACTTCGGTGGGGATTCACAATTAAAACATCCAGCCAATTACACCAGCTTACTGCAGACAGGGGGCATACTAATGAATTTACATACTTGCTGATAAGCAGCTTCTATTCCCCATTAGTCTAGCCAAATATCCCTTTTAGAGAACATCTTTGTCTCTAGACCAGAATCATTCCACCTAGCTCTTTCTATGTGTCCTTAGGCTTAGGCTGACAAAACACCAGCAAGATTAAGCAGAACAAATTTTTCTTTTTTTTTTTTTTTTGGTCTTTTTCCTTTTTATCGGTACCGGAGATCGAACTCACGACTGCCTGCTTGCAAGGCAGGCGCTTATGCCGCTGAGCTAAATCCCCAGCCCCGCAGAACAAATTTTTCAAAGGATTGCGTAAGTGTAACACAATCACCCCACCTCCTACATACAGTCACTGCCATTCATACACTATCCTGTCAAGTATTTGCTTCAATCTAAATGCTTCCAGAGTTCTCTTGGAACTGTCTAAGTTAAAGTTCTTAGCATCTTGTATATCTTTATGTATACAATCAAATCCCTAAAAACTCAGAACATAATTAACAAAAAGAACACCTCCATTCTAACATCAAAGAAATTCCCTTTCTACACCTGTAAGAGTTAGTCATCCAAACAAAAATCAGGAAAATAGAAACTAATGCAAATGATAATGGCAAATAAACAAAAGGCGTAATCTGCATGGTCAACAAGCATATAAGAATGTTCACCGGCCCTCATTAGTAATAGCAATATGCAAATATTCTAATAAGGTCACAATGGAACCATGCGGAGGCAGTAAGTGGGTACATGGTAAAGTCAAAACCAAATGTATACAAGAAAACAGAGCTGTGCTTCCCAGTAAAGCAGCCAGCCACATGCAGCTAGTAAAATTTGCAATGTTTCTAATTCAAATTGAGATTTGTAGTAAGTGTAAAATACAAAATAGGCTTTGAACATTTAATATAAAAAATACAAAATGTCTCAATTTCTGTTTACACACTGAAATATTTTGGATGAAATATTTTGGCTGCACTGCACTGAATAAAACGTATTATTAAAATGAATTTCAGTTGCCAGGTGTGTTAGCACACACCTGTAATCCCAGCACTCAGGAGGCTGAGGCAGGAGGATTACCACAAGTCTGAGACCAGCCTGAAGTATATGAGTTCAAAGCCATACTGAACTACATAGCCAAGACACTGTTCAAAAAACAAAATCAAGTGCATAAAATAATATTCCAAGATGGTGTGGTGGTGCAACCTTGTAACCCTAGCTACCTGAGAAAATGAGGCTGGAAGACTACAAATTTGAGGACTGTCAGGGCAACTTTAAAGATTCCATCTCAAAAAAAAAAATCTACATCTATGTCTGTATCTAAATATTTATATAGATACAAACAGATATACAGACCAGCAGAGAGAGAGAGCAAGCACACTACAGTTCATTCTACTACTGAGCTAGACCACTTGCTTGCACAAAGCCCTGAGGGTTTGATCCCTGGTACACAAAAATAAATATGTAAACTGGGCTTTACAGTGTATACCTGTAATTCCAGCACCTGGGAGGTGAGCCAGGAGGACTGACAAGTTTCAGGCCAGCCTGAACTACATAGCAAACCCCATGTCAAAAACACAAAACAATAAATGAGAAGACATTCTATGTATGATAATGTACAGCTTTCTAAACCCCTTCAGTTTACCACAAGGGTCACTCGGGCAGCATGTCTGTTTACCTACTATCCCAAGCATCATTTGAGCACATATCATTTCAAGCAGCTGATTCTTGTTCATATGAGATATACTCATACATCTGCTTGTTTTATATCAATTATTTCTTGCATACTTTTTATTTAGAATGTTGTATTTGCCTTTGATGTTTATTTTTAGTGAAATCTAATAACAAGTTCTGGTTTTTCAGTTTTGTTTTTTGTTTTTTTTACTAATTCATGTTTTATTTTATTTGTGACGACCTATAATTTTGTGCTAAGTACATTAGGTACAATTTTTTATACTTCTCCAGAACTCAGCAATACTCTTTCCCAATACAAAACAGACACAGCTGGTACAATGAGACTGAATACAAAGTGCCAAAAGAGCTGCAAAAGAAAAACCTTCAAGGAAGAAATGCTAGCATACCAGAGGAGACGTCTGTGTTACGAAATGGGAACACCAAAAAAAGATGTCTCCACCTGGGCATGGTGGCCTATGCCTGTAATCCCAAAACTTGGAAGCTGAGGCAGGAGGACTGCTTCAAGGTCAGCCTACAGTACATAGAGAGACCCTGTTTCAAAAAACAAAACATATCTCCTTATCGTCAGCTATTCATAATACAGAAATGACAGACTTGAAAAGAGAAATAAAACTAAGAAAATTCCAATAATGGTCAAAGCTTACAGTAACTGTAGGGTAGTACTGACAGAGTTGACTGACAGTCTAACAAGCTGTCCTATGATCAAAAAGTAAGGAAAATATTATAAAATATTTATGCACCTTCTAGACCAAACAATATGGGACTTGATTTATTCAAAATAAGGGGACTCAAGTCATTTACAGGGCAGAGGGTTTAGCTTAATGCAAAAGCACCTGCTTGGCAAGATGCGAGGTCATAAATTCAATCCCCAGTACCAAAGGGGGAAAAAAAAGTCATTTACAATTAAAATTATGCATCACAGACCAAATAATTAAAAACTACAGGATAGCAAAACACCAGCCAGGATCCCCCTCAACAATGTCTTCAATATTACATTTAGTGGATAACTTTTTATTGCAATTAAAACACTCAGAGGGGGAAAAAAAAGGAAAGGCCAACATGATAGTGTAAAGTATGCTGTTCAAAGAAAGACAACAATGCAAAAGAATTTAGAAAGAGGAGACTGTGGAGGGCCTGCAACCACACCAGTAACCCTGCCTTCCACCCAAGGATGGCAAATGGGTGAAATCCAGCCAGACAGTAGGACCCTGACAACAGCGCACACAAGGCATAGGCATAACTAGCAGTATTGAAAAGACTGAAATTCAAACCAACAGGAGAAAATGACAAAATGAAAAAGCAAAATGCAATCTGAGACTTCCAGCCCTCCCAGAACAAGTACAAGAGACATGGAAATAGAAGAAATTCAAAGAAAACACCTGAAATTTCTGAAAAGATAGCAAGTGAAGTAAAGTAACAAATTCATGAGGTTATAGAGGAAATCAGATAAAAAATAATCTCTCAGGTTAAAAAAAAGAAATGGCATCCATAATGAAAGAATTGTTCAACACAGCCAGAGAAGACAGACAAAAACATAGAGGAGCACGGGAAAATGATGGGATCTTGTATGAATAATATAGGAAATGTATGAAATATACAATATATTCTGTTTTTGTGCTCAGCTGTATAAGCACCTGGCTTGTAAATGCACAGTCGTGAGGTCGATCCCCGGTACCAAAAAATAAAAAGTTAAAAAAAAATATAGGACATATGAGTTATATAGAATGTATGAAACAGATTCAAATAGATATTTGGGAAATTAAAAATTCCGCGGGAAACATTGAATGAATGAAGCCAAAGATAGACTTTCAGACCTAGAAGACAGACTTGAGGCCAGTGACCATGAAAGAAAAGATCTCTTAAAATTTCCCAAGCATAGGAATAAAATCTGACATACAGATAAAGCAAGGCATATAGAACCCCAAACAGTTATAACCAAAATAATCTATACCAAGACATATAATAATCAAGATTCCAGACATTCAGCATAAAAACAGAATATTAAAAGCTGACAGAGAAAAGAAACAGATCACCTATAAAGGAAAATTCATTAAAATCACAGCTGACTTCTCAATGCAAACCCTCCAATCAAGAGCTTAGAATAAAATATTTCAAGCTCTGAAAGAAAATAACTTCCAACCAAAATTGATATACCCTGCAAAACCGTCTTTTAAAATTAATGGATAAATAAAATAATTCCACGACAAAGGACTGAAGAAATTCATGAGCACAAATCCAATTCTACCAAGAGTACTGAAAAATATTCTAGATAGTGATAAAAAAAACCCACAATTCCAAGATCATCAGAAAGAAACCACAGGCAGGGCAAGCAATTAAATAGAGAAAAAAACAAGGAACCAACAACAGAAAAATAACATAATAAAGATAAGCCAATACATATCAATTATAATCATCAATGTAAATGGCCTAAATTCACCAATCAAAAGAAACAGACTGGCAGAATGGATCAAGAAACAAGATCCAACAATACGCTGTATGCAAGAAACATATTTAACTCAAAAAGAAACGCACAGACTGAAAGTCAAAGGATGGAAAACAGTACTCCAGGGGCTGGGGATTTAGCTCAGCGGCATAAGCGCCTGCCTTGCAAGCAGGCAGTCGTGAGTTCGATCCCTGGTACCGGTAAAAACGAAAAAGACAAAAAAAAAAAAAAAAAAAAACTAGTATAAAGAAAACAGTACTCCATGCAACAGTTATCCAGAAAAAAGCAGGGTAGCTATCCTGTTTGCAGACACTGTGAACTTAAAACCAAAAATAATCAAAAGAGATAAAGGTCACTACCTACTTGTCAGAGGAAATTCAAGAGGAAGAGATAGATATATATGCACCAAATAAGGGAGCACCCAACTATATAAAACAAATATTAATAGACATGAAAAATCAAATAAGCAGTAACAAATTATAAAGGGGGACCTTAATATTCCATTGTCACACAGACAGATCAACTGGACAAAAAAATCATGAGGCTATAGAGGAAATCAGATAAAAAAAAATATATGAAATTATCCCATGCATATTATCTGATTATAGTGCAATGAAATCAGAAATTAATGGCAAAAGAAACCGCAAAAACTCCATAAACATGCAGAAATTAAGTAACACCCTCCTGAACAACCAATGATCATAAATGAAATTACAGAAGAAATTAAACAATATTTACAGTCAAATGAAAATGTAAACACAACATACAAAAACCCGTGGGATGCAATGAAAGCAGTACTAAGAGGGAAATTTATAGCAAAGAATTCTCACATCAGGAAAAGAACAAGCACAAATAATCCAATGCTACACCTACAGCTTCTAGAAAAACAGCAAGTCAAGCCCAAAGCCAATAGATGGAGGAAATTAAAAAGATCAGAGCATAAACTCAATTGAGACTAAGAAAACAATACAAAGAATTAATGAATCAAAGAGTTGGTTCTCTGAAAGAATAAACAAAATCAAATTCCTAGCCAATCTTATCAAAAAAAGGAAAGAGAAAACTCAAATTCGTGCATCGAAAGATGAAAAGGGTGAGATTATCAAAGATCCTGTGGAAATTTAAAAGATCATCAACATCTATTTTGAAAATCTATACCTGCATAGAATAGAAAACACAGAAGAAACCGATTCCTAGAAATGTATAAACTGCCAGGCATGGTGGCTCACACCTGTAATCCCAGCACTCAGGAGGCTGAGGTGGGAGGATTGTTGTGAGTTCGAGACCAGCCTGAGCTACAAAGTGAGCTTGAGGCCAGCCTGAACTGCATAGCAAGACCACTGTCTCAAAAAAGACAAAAAAAAAAAGTATAAACTATCAAAGCTAAGTCAAGATTATGTAAAAATTCTGAATAACTTAGTATCAGTTGATGAAATTGAAAACGTAATAAAAAACCTACCAAAAAAAAAAAAAAAGCCCAGGTCCTGATGGATTCACAGCTGAATTCTACAAGACATTTTGAGAGTTAACATCAGTATGCCTCAATCTCTTTAATGAAACTGAAAAGCAATTTTCCCTCATTCCTAGAGGCAAGTACTACCATAATATCAAAACCAAAAAAAAGCCTCAATCAAAAAAGAGAACTACATCCAGCAGAGTCCTCTGAGAAAAATAAATAAATAAATAAATAAAATTTAAAAAAGAACTACAGGTCATTCTCTCCAATGAGCATAAATATAAAATACCTGTGAATAGGATGCAACAAATCATCAAGAAGATTATACAACATGACCAAGTAGGATTCAACTCAGGAATGCAGAGATGATTCAACATTCACAAAACAATAAATGTAATACATCATATTAACACAGCAAAAGACAAAAAAAAAATCACACGGTCATCTCAATAGATGCAGAAAGTCTATGATAAAATTCAACACTCATTCATAATAAAAATCCTACAAAAAAACAGAAACAGAAGGTCTCTAGCTAAATCTGATGAAAGCGACCTATGAGAAATCAACAGCCAACATCATACTAAATGGGCAAAAACTAAAAGCTTCCAACCTAAAATCAAGAACAAGACAAGGATGTTCACTATTACTACTCCTATTCAATACAGTTCTGGAAACATTAGCCAGAACAATTAGATAAGAAAGAGATATAAAAGGAATAAGGATAGGAAAGAAGTTAAATTATCATTATTTGCAGATGATATGACACTTTACATAGAAGACCCCAAAAATCCACCAAAAGTCTACTAGATTTAATAAGCAAATTCAGCAGTGCAGCTAGATCCAGTCAACACTTGAAAATCAATAGCATTTCTGTATACAAACGCCAAAGTTAATGAGAGTAAAATTAGAGAAACAACACCTTTCACAATAGCATCCAAAAAAAAAATTCTTTAAAATCACATAAGGATGTAAAAAAAAATTCTTAAGAATCAATCTAACAAAGTAAGTACAACATTTATATATTGAAAATAAGTCTTCTGAAAAAGGAGATTGAAGAGGATCATCTAGATTCAATGCAATCCCAACCAAAACACCATTAGCATAGCATACCTAACAAATCTAGAGAAAATATGCCTAAAATTCATCTGGAATCAGAAGAGACCTAGAATAGCCTAGAATAGCAAAGGCAATCCTGGGCAGACGCCATCATAATCCCAGACTTGAAATTATACTACAAAGTTACTGCAATAAAATCAGCAAGGTAGTGCAAAAAACAAACAAACAAACAAACAAACAAAAAAAAAAAAACAGACCTGAAGATCAATGGAAGAAAACAGAAGATATAGACACAACTACAAACATACTTACTCAACTTATCTTTGACAAAGGAGTCAACACATTCACTGGAAAAAAGATAGCTTCTTTAATAAACGGTGCTGGAAAAACTGACTTTCCACATGCCGAAGGCTTAAACTAAACCCATTCCTATCACCATATATTAAACTAAAGTCAAAATGGATCAAGGATCTAAATATTAAATCACAAACGCTGAGTCTACTGGAAGACAAAGCAGGTAGAAATCTTAAAAGACATAGGAGTAGCCAGAGAGTTCATGAGCAAAATTGAATCCCATGGAAAGTACTTCAAAGAATCAGCACCTGAGATCTCATCTTATTAAAAGAAATCACCGGAGTGGAAAAAATTCCCACAAATTGGGAAACATTTTTGCTGACAGTGTCTCAGACAAAAAGACTTCTATCTAGAATTTATAAAGAACTGAAAAAACCGGCCCCCCAATTCAAAGACCCAATCCAAAAATGGGCATCTGAGATAAACACACAAATCTCAGATGAAGAAATACAAATGGAAAATACATGAAAAAATGCTGAGTCAAGGATTTAGCTCAGTGGCATAAGCAACTGTCTGGCAAGTGTGAGGTTGTGAAAAAGTTCACATCATTGGCCATCACAGAAATGCAAATTAACACAATGCTAAGACTCCATCTCACTCCAGAAAAAATGACCAAGATAAGAAATCAACCAATAACAAATGCTAGAGCGGCTGTGGGGGCAAAATGAAACCTTCTGCGTTGTTGGTGGGAGTGTAGACTTGTACAACCACAAAAGCTAGGACTAGAGATCCTATTTGACACAGCCATCCTCCTTCTGGGCATCGTCCCAGAACTGAAAATATCAT
Source organism: Cavia porcellus (assembly GCF_034190915.1). Taxonomy (NCBI): domain Eukaryota; kingdom Metazoa; phylum Chordata; class Mammalia; order Rodentia; family Caviidae; genus Cavia; species Cavia porcellus. The sequence continues at coordinate 214,676,716 of NW_026947484.1, forward strand.
ACCACAGCAGTATATGTATAGCCATGTTTATAACAGCATAATTTGTAATAGCCAAGTCTTAGAAACAACCCAAATGCCCATCAACCAAGAAATGGATAAAAAAAGATGTATTTTTATACAATGGAGTACTACTTAGCTATAAAAAAGGACTGGCTTGAGGTTTTTATAGGTAAAGGGATGTGACTTGAGACCATACTCATAAGTGAAATGAATCAGATTCTTATGCCGTTTAAGTACCATATTGTCTCCCTGTAAGAAACTGAAACAGAAATTAGATCCAAAATCTACAATAGGTACTGCAAAAAGATAAGAAACTGCTCAAAGGGAAAAAACAACTGGGATAGAGGAAAGGAGAAAAGAAGGGAACAGAAAAAAGATATATATTTGTGCATATATATATATATATATATACACACACACACACATAGACACACACATAAGATAACATAGCAAAGATGATTATATTACTAATTCTACTAGTTAATGGAAAAGAACAGTTAATACTCATACAGTTTGATAAATTTCGCATGTTCATATCTGGTAATCTAAGCAACTCTTCCAAGAGTTGCTGCAAAGGGGCTGGGGAGTTAGCTCAGTGGCATAAGCGCCTGCCTTGCAAGCAGGCAGTCGTGAGTTCAATCCCTGGTACCGATAAAAAGGAAAAAGACAAAAAAAAAAAAAAAAAAAAAAAAAGAGTTGCTGCGAGTTCAAGGCCAGCCTGGGCTACAAAGTGAATTGAAGGCCAGCCTGACCTGTCTAGTGTGACTCAGTCTCAAACACACACACACACACACACACACACACACAAGAAGTTGTTGCCAAATGGTTAGAGATGTAACTCAATGGTAAACACTTAGCTAGCATGAGTAAGGCCCTGGGTTCAACTCACAACATTGGGGAGAAACAAACAAAACAGTAGTTTTTCTCTTGAATAATGTCAGGGTAGAGAAGTTGCACATAAACACCAAATACTATTACTGTCCTGACATTATTTCCACTATGGATAAACTTCTTCTAAAGGGCCAGATAATAAGTATTTCTGACTTTTCAGAATCATATAGTTACTGTCACAAACATTCAACTCTCCCATAGTAAGTGGAAAAGTAGCCATAGACAACTCATAAACAAATGAACATGGTGATTCTCAATAAAACTTTATTTATAAAAAACATGGGAGTCTAATACTCCAATGCTTTAAAGGCACTCAATACTTTCATTTTTTTAAAAAAGCCAGAAGATCAAATTTCACCAAGATTATAGTTTGATAATGCTTCTGTCTAGATCCATCTTTTAAAAAGAAATTTGTTTTGCTTCAGTGAAGTGAAAATCTGAAGATAACAAAATATGACACAGATTGCCTAGTAATTACAAAAGAGAAAGTGTCCCTTTTCCATCTAAACACCTGCAAGTCACCACCCATAACCCAGTGATCAAACAGGGCACCACTAACAGTGCGAGAGTCAGGAACTGTGTACCTCTGAAAACCAGGCAATATGAAGGTCAATCTTTTAGGTATTCTGGCCAAAAATGTTTTAACATAACAGTCATTAGATCTATTTTAACACTTTACAGAAGGCAAAAGAAACACAAAGACACAAATTCTGAAGGTGCTCAGTATCAAACCTGGGGCCTCATACACCCTAGTAAAGTGCTCCACCACTGGGCTGCACCCCCAGGCTCAAAGATACCAAGTTTCAAACAAGACCTCAAAGAAACAATAGGAAAAAAAATTCTAAACATAAAACATTTTATCAGATTATCTCTTCAAAGAGCTTTTAAAAATTTTTTTCTAAGGCAAGGTCTTGCTGTGTAGATCAATCAGGCTGTCGTTGGACTACGGAGTCCAGGTGATCCTTCCTGCCTCTACCTCCTGAGTGCTGGGATTACACGCATGTGCCACCAACCCTGCCGAGTGTTTAAGTGGGTGATTAAATTCGTAAGACAAACTGTAGATATAGATTAGGGCTCAGGTGATTTGGAGGACTTAATTTTTTTAGATATAATAATATTGATGCAGAAGAAAATTTCTTTAGAATTTTTCTTAAGAAATTCTTTAGAAATTTCTTTTACAGAGTCATACTTAAGTATTTTGAAGGAAAGTGACATGATGTCTATAATTTTTAAGTGGTTCAGCAACAACTGTTATGTGCACAGATGAAGCAAATATGGCAATGCTATAAATTGAATGTCTCCTTGCAAAATTCATGTGTTGAAATAATGTGATGGTTTTAGGAGGTGGGGTCTTTGGTAGGCAACAAGATCTTAAGGCTACTGATGAATAATATACTTAGTTCCCTTATAAAAAGGACCTCAAGGAGCTCTTTAGCTGTTTCTGCCTTGTGAGGATACAACTAGAAAACAGCCATCTACCAATCAAGAAAAGGACTTCACCAGACACCAGATCTGCCAGTACCTTGATCTAGAACTTTCCAGACTAAACTGTGTAAAATAAATCTCAGTTTATAAACTGCCTCGTCTATATCATATTACAGCAGCCCAAACTAAGACAGACAAAATTACAAAATACTGCTAAATTTAGGTGCTTGTCATATAGGTACTGTATTCAGTGTACTATTATATTCTACAAGATTAAATTTTTTTCATGATAAAAAGGCAAAAACGTGGGCTGGGGATTTAGCTCAACAGCCATAAGCGCCTGCTTTGCAAGCTTGAGGTTGTGAGTTCCATCCCCAGTAAGGAAAAAAAAGGCAAAAAAGAAGGCAGTGGCAAGTGACTTACAGTTTACTAATTTTTACTCATCACATCCCTTCAAATACTATAGTAGTCCTAACTCACTCCCAAAGTTCTAAAGGTTCTACATAAAAATCTCCCTCAAAGAAAATTTACAAAACTTCTTGACTGATTTTTTCCTTTTTAAATATCTAATTTCGCTGGGGGTGGTGACATACACCTGTAATCCCAGCACTAGGAGGCTGAAGCAACAGGATCACTGTGAGAATGAGGGCAGCCTTAACTACAAAGTGAGTTCAAGGCCAGCCTGAACTGCATAGAGAAACCAGTCTCAAAACGGTAAAATAAACAAACAAATATCTAGCTTCTTAAAGTGACAATAACCTGGGCATGATGGCACACACCTTGTAATCCTAACACTTGGAGGCTAAGGCAGGAAGATTTTAAAAACCCAGGCCAGGGGCTGGGGATTTAGCTTAGCGGCATAAGCACCTGTGCAAGCGCACTGTCATGAGTTCGATCCCCGGTACCAATAAAAAAAAAAAAAAAAAATCCAGGCCAGCATGAGCTACACAGCAAGATGCTGCCTCAAGTAACCAAAAAACAAAAAACAGCAATGAGGCAAACTCTTTAAGAGTAGAACCCATAGTTATCTGTATTTATTTTACTCAATATACCTATAATTCCTTGATAGCATTATTTATTTTATATAACTTCACATACTAGTTCTGCTCCATCCTTTTTAATTTATCTTACATAAATATTCACATACTTGTTCTGCTCCCTCCTTCCCCAGTTTGCAGTCTCAAAATAATCTGTTTTCAAAGTGCCAGTTCTTATTGACAATATTTTTTTTTAACAGGGTCTCACTATATTGCCCAGGCTGAAGTGCAGTGGCTATTCAGAGGCGCGATCCCACTACTGATCAGCACAGGAGTTTTGACCCGCTCCATTTCCGACCTGGGTCAGTTCACCCCTCCTTAGGCAACCTGGTGGTCCCCCGCTCCTGGGAGGTCACCATATTGGTGCCGACCTTAGTGCAGACACCGGATCGGCATAGTACACTGCAACCCAGAACTCCTGGACTCAAGCGATCCTCCCACCTCAGCCTCCCGAGTAGCTGGGACTACAGGCGAGTAGCTGGGACTACAGGCGCGCACCACCACGCCCGGCTCTTATTGACAATATTGACTAAATAAAATGGACAGCAGGGTACCTTTAGAAGCATTAAGTCCTTGAGAAGGAATGTAAACCTCTTCCCTCTGCCTGCCCACTATTCCTCTGCTCTCTTTAAAAGATTCTATTTCTATGAGCACTTTTTCCCCTCCATGGGAACTTTTAATCAGCAAATATTTATAGACTATAATACAGATACACATATAATTAGCATATAAAACTAACACAGTGATTCCCCTCATGTGGCTTATACTTTGATAGAAAATAACAATCTCACTTTTTTTTTTTTTGGTCCCAGAAATCAAACTCACAACCTCATGCATGCCAGGCAGGTGCTTGTGCCACTGAGCTAAACCCCAAGCCCCGACAATCTTACTTATCAGGCTTTCAATTTAGACATTTATCCTGGAACTCAGTCATCAAGTCCTTATTCATACAGTAATAAACTGATGATGCTGCGAACAGACTTGTCGCTCCTATTTCCTAATCAGAATGTAACATTCAACAGCTGGTTTATCAGTTTCCAATTGATGTTACATGCACTAATGGAGCACAAGTTGACCAGTAGAAACTACACAGGAACAAAGCAGAAAGCCCAAATGAAATGTTGCAATTTTAAAACAGAGATTTAGTACATCTTTAGATTTCATAAAGATGTAACATTGACTTTGAATATGACAAAGAAATAGAGGATTCAGCTCAGTGGCACAGGCCATGAGTTCAATCCTCAGTACTGAAAAAAAAGAGAGAAAAGAAAAGAAAAGGAGAGAAAAAGAAAAGGAAATTGGTACTGCTGATGGGAACATTTCACCATGACGGAAACATTGATAGGAAAACCTCGACCAAATGGAAGCCTGAGAAAAACCTCAGCAACAAAACCAAAGGTAGAGAAGATGTTGTTGTCAAGTTATACAGCAACTATGTCATTCGAAACACTGGTCAATGGTTGTGTTTTACTTGATCCTAAATATGTGTGATACAAATATCTTGATAGTTTACAAATAAAAAAACAAGTGCAAAATATCACAAAGAAATTTTCATGGAGGATTGGGACTGGAGTTCATAAGAGATCATTTACAGCAGAGGAAAAACAAAATGTTTCTGCCCACAGAACTACACAAAAAAACTGTAGAGAACACTGGTCAGCTGACAGATGAACAGGCAGACACAGCATCACAAAGACCTACTACAACAACAAGAAAACCAAAAAGATGTCAACTGTGCACTACAATAAAGTACAGGAAAACAAAACATACATGTTACTAGTGTTGATACTTGGGTATGAAACAAAGTTGTGATGTAGGAAGTCTGCCTTGCATGTGACAGTTGTGGTAGACTTTTGTGTTTACACTGTAGTACATACGGGATTTTTTCCCCATGTTATCTTTCAGGTTTTGTAAGAAGTACACAGTAGGTATGCAAATGTTGATGCCTAATCTAAACACACAATACATATTAGGAATTTAATAATTTTATTTTTATTTTATACTCCTCTTACCTATACAATATATAATAAAAACCTGACAAAATAGACCACTGAGATGTCAAATATCTCCTACAAAAAGGCAAGAAAGCAAAAGACATGTACATGTGCTGTCAGTGTAAATAATGCATGTGTATGGGACATGCTGTTGTCACTTGTGAGGACAGCCTTAGGTGTGATAACTGAAGTACACATTTGTTTTGGTAGAGTGCTATTGTTATTTCCATTGTAGCTCATTAATTCTAATGTTTTTAGACTTTGTGTACCAAACCCAGTCCATTTTGAAAATTTTGATGCTTTATAAACATTCAATGAAGATTAAAAACACACAAAAGAAAAAAGAAAAAAAGAGAGAACTCCTCATTTTTATATCAAAAACCCCTCAATATATAACATGGGCCAACCCTTTGCTTTAACTCCAGTGGTCAAGGTTACTGAATCTTATCATGAAGAAGTCAGAAGTCACAGAATCATTCGGTGGTTGAGTGGGAACCTCTGTTTTTCTGTTCTCAATATTTCAGAATTGTATACTTTAAAACTTACTAAACAATTCACAGGAAGAACACTGACAGTAGAAACAACAGAAAACACTCAATGAAGGCAGCAATAGCAATGTGCCTGGCTCTAAGAAAACGTTAGTTTATCTTGAACCAACAATTTTATGAAATGGACTGTTACCACCCTCATTTTACAACAAGAAAAGTGAGGTCTAGAAACATTAACATGTTTTAAGTTATTCATTTATGAGTAGTGGAGAGGAAATTCAAATCCAAGTATCAATTTTAGTCAGTGCTTCTAATCAACATCTCCTTTTGGAACATCTTCCAAAAATATAATCGACTCCAAGTATAAAGCTTTCTTATACTTAATATAAATTTATAAGCCTCCATAGATAAAGAAACAATGTTAAGCAGCTATTGAAAGCACAAAGTAACAATGAAAAAAGCTGTTGAGAAATACCAACCCCTTAAAATATCTTTCAAGTGTATTCCGGAAGCCAAGTGTGACAGTACAGGTCTGCAACTCCTGCACTCAGGAGGTGAGGCAGGAGGATCACCGTGAGTTCTAGCCTGGGCTACCCAGTGAGTCCAAGGCCAGCTTCATCAGCAAGCAAGAACACTGCCTCCCACCCCCCACAAAGTATGTTCCTAAAACTATGGCCGACTAGCATCTCCCAAAGCTTTTTTAGCCACAATATTTGATAACACATTAAATATCCCTCCTTTTTTTACCAACTAGGTTGTTTTCAGTCATCTTAAAAATGCAGGATTAATATGATTTCAACTAACTCTATATAATTAATTACTCCTCTCTACTTGTTTATATTCAAAATATGCCTTATACTTGACTCCATAATTTAGCCATATAACACAAACCCAAACAACGACACAAAGACCCAACTACACAAATTTCCAACTATACATTGAACACTAAACCTGGAAAGGTAGATGTTTTAAGTAAGACATCATTTTGATATATTCTAAAACAGCTGTATTTCCAGACTTAGTGACCATGTTGTACTTAAATAAAAAATCAAGTAAGCAAAGACAAAAGCAGATAATAAGGCAACATGATACAAAAGTGCAGGGGAAGATCAAATAACCTGAACTGTAATATATTCAATCACTGCAAAAACAATTCAAGATGTAGAGTAAGAGCAATAATGGAAATACTAATCATTACTAATCATTAAAACCTGTATAAATTTGGCTCTTCTTAGCATAAGCAATTAAAAAAAAAAAACCCTGTATAAGTTAGAGGCAGTTCATGAAACAAAAGGGGAGGGGACATAACTGAAAACTATTATATATTAAGCCAAAGTTATTTCACTTTTATATTTTTACTTAAGACCTTCTAGAACAGTTGAAGTGAAACTCTGTTCCCTTAAATTTAGGATCACTAATCACTGAAGCTTTAATAAAATTTTAAATTATACTAACCAAATAAATTATAAAGGGTCTGAGGTATAGTTACAGTGACTTGCTTAGCATGCCTGAGGTCCTGGGTTCAATCCCCAGCAACCTTTGCAAAATGAAACTACTAATTTGATGGCATATTTGAGTGCAACAAATGGGGTCTCTTGGGTCAAGAGTGCTGCTGTTTATTTTTATACTTAAGCACAACTGGATTTGCTTTAAAGTAAAAATGCAATCTTGAGTCACTGTAGCAATTACAATCATATTAAACTGACTCACAAATGAAAGCAAAAGATCACCGAGAATTAAAATCAAAAGATCAAAGATTTCTCAGTAGAGGGGAGGAAAAGGTAATGAAAAATAAATTAACATATGTATCAACTCTAACAAGGAATGTAAACATTACACACTGCAAACATGCCCACATAAGAAATTTTCAAGAGGAAATGATTTTTTCCCTCCTTTAAAAAAAAAAAAAAAAAAAGATTTTGGGGCCAGGGATTTAGCTCAAGGGGCTAAGGATTTAGCTCAATGGTGTAAGTGTCTGCCTGGCAAGCATGAGATCATGAGCTTGATTCACAGTACCAAAAAAAAAAAAAGAGAAGAAAACAAAAAGGTTTTCAGGCTTAAGTGTGCAACAATTGTGTAAACAAAAGAAGAAACATCTTTACTATACTGCAGAAACAAAGCACTTCCTTCACATTTGAGTGCAATCCAACAATCTCCTACAGAAATTTAGGAATAACAAAGACACAACTTCAGGTGATACACCACAACTCTGGAATCCAGGGAGACAGTGGAAAGCATATAGACAATGTGAGCACAACTAAAACGAATTATCAGTTGGCAAATAATCACAGAAAAGCAGCAGCAGAATTGGCAAATACCCAGAGAATGAAAGCAGTGGTCACAAGTAGTATCAGTACCACCACATACTGTTGGTCAGCCCCCACCTCTCAGCTGTATTCATGTGAGAAGAGAAAAGGCAACAGGGTCTTTTTCAAATAACATACATTTTATAAATTTATTTATTTATTTTTGTGAGGCAGGGGACCGGAACACAGGGTCTTACAGAAGGCAAAATACACACCCTCCCAGAAACTTATACAACACCCCCTGAAGATATTTACACCAGAGTAATTAAAAGTCCTGATCATGCTCCTCCCATTACCCCACCTTATCTTCTACCCTCCTTTCCAGGAACTCACTGTTCATCTAACCAGGTCTGGACAGTAGTAGAAACACCTAAAGACCCCCGGGATTTTCTCATGCCTGCCTAAAGTGAGGACTGATTTTCCTCTCCTTGGGTTTCCTTCTAGTATGAAATCAATGTTCTTTCTCTTAGGTACAACACTATTTCCTTTTTCTTCCTCTCCCAGAAACTCTTCTTGCTTTCCTTTCATTAATACTGGTAAAGCAGTATTAGAAGGCACCATGACGTAAGCCTCTAGTCCCAGCTACTTGGATGGCTGAGGCAGGAGGTTTATTTGTGCCCAGGAGTTTTGAGGACAGCTTGACCAATGAACAAAACAAAAACCAGTCAAACTTGAATCACAGCTTTAAAGTGTACTGAAGAAAACACGTATGATACAAATGTTCCACTCAGTTTAAGCCAGCCACCAAAAGAGCAAGGCTGTACTGTCTGTTTGGTTCAGACTCTGCAATGAGGCCTTGCGTACAGAAGGCACACAGTGAAAGCAAGAGTGATGAGGGGTGCAGTGTGGGTGCACTGCAACCTCACCTACTTGGGAAGCTGAATCAGGAGGATTAGTTTGAGGTCAGCCTGGGCTACATACCCAAGATGGTATCTCAAAAAAAAGAGTAGGGGAATGAGGAGCCACAGCTTAAATATTAATATGCTCAGCTTCTTGCTCCTCAGAAGCAAGCCTCCCAAATCTAAACTTGATTTGCTATACATCCTATCATTCATTAGAAGCTGCTTTGAGTTAAATTATTTCTTTGAAGGCAATTAAACAAAGCCATCTGTGTTCAATAGCTAATGCCTTATCTCAGTTGAATGCTTTAGTCAGAAGAGGTGGAAAAAAAACTGTTCAGATAGGTTTTAAGCACCCTAGATTCTCCTATTCATAAAAACATCTAGTAACTATCCCTTTTCAATACGTGAGGTGTTCTTAACATCCACATCGAGAAAATAAAAAGCAATCAGATTTAAGAACCAGTGACATTACCTCCAAGTTTAAAAGTGCTTTCCTTCAACCCTTAAACAATCTACATGTCCTTTGTTGAGCTTGCTTCTGCTCAGGCCTATCAAACACAACTTAAGTTTCTCAGTATTAAAAATGTGACTGTACCTAAGATCATAACTTTAACAGGTTTCCATAAAAGAAAAGGTTTTCCCTATTTCTGTAATACAATTGTTTTTATATATAGAGTCTTGCTATGCAGTTCAAACTCACCTACAACTCATGGCAATCCTCCCTGCTTCTGTGTCCCAAGTGCTGGGATTAACGGTATGCAATACCATGTCCTTCTCACTTACATCCTATCCTAAGCAAAGGACACTGTACATGGACAAAAATCGTAACAATCTTAGAAACAGATGTCATTCTTCCTATCTCAATGTCTGTAACTGTTTCCTTTAATGACACAGTAAGATAAATTCCTTGTTAGTCAGTGGATTGCTTCCAGTGTGTCTCCTTTCCCTAAGTATCAGGCCATATCTGACAGAATCTTAAGCTCAAGTGAAAGAAATAAATCAATGTAAAGTCAAAAAAAATTTTTTTTGTTTGGTACCAGGGATTGAACTCACAACCTCAGACTTGTCAGGCAGCACTGTGCTGCTGAGCTATATTCTCGGCAAAATTTTGAATCAATTTTAAGTACAATAATATTAAAACTATTTGGTAGCTGAGGCAAACAGCTACAGCAATGTGTGCACGCAGGAGGTCTATGGTTCAATCCCCAGCACCACTACCATTTAAAAAAAAAAAATTAAGCTATTGAGTTCAAGTTAAACAAACTATTACAAGATATATCATTACAAAAGGAATATGCTATGCCAAAAGAATAGTAAGATATTGTAGATTTAGTCACACAGTAACTACAATAAAGGAACAAATGTACCAAAAATTTCCTGTATAACATCACAATTCAAAAGCATTGGGTTGGTGTCTGTTATTAAAATTAAATTGAAGAGAAAACACTCCAAAATTTGAAAACTTAAAGTATATGCCATCATATGATGTTTCTTAGGACACAATGCCACTAAAAATTAAATATCAAACTCATAAGGATGCATTATAAATAAATCACTTTTGGGGAATTTCACTAACATATAAAAATTTAATAAAGGGCCTTTTTATCCTAACACTGATTCAATTACCTTGTAAAATAACTGAAGTTGACTTACAGGGTAGTATTCTTCATGGGGAAAAAAAAAGACAATGCTGAAAATAATTCATCTTTCAAATCAAAGAGATTTTTAAACATCATATGAGAAATGTATTACTTGCACGAAGATTCCAAAACAACATTAACACATTTGGTCCAAAAAAGCCCAAAAGTTAGCCAGGTGGTGGCACAAGCCTGTAATCCCAGCATCTGAGAGGCTGAAGTAGAAAAATCAAAATTTCAATCCCAGCCTGAGCAATTTAGCAAAAATTCAACTCCAGCTTGTATCAAAATTTTAAAAAAAGAAAATAGGCTGGGGCAGTAAGTCAGTGAGAAGGTCCTGGATTCAATCCCCAACATTAGCAGGGAAAAAAAAAAAAGGCACAACAGATTATGAAGCTCAGGGAACTTTTTCTGTAATTGTTAGATCAGCTGTGAGAAGCTCCTGAGCTCTGCCATTGTCCACGTTTTACGACTGTCCAGCACACAGTACTACAACTAAGCACCCACCAAATCTACTCTGTTTACCACCTTCACTTGTGAGTACAAGAAGGTGAGATGTGAAGTAGTCTAGGTTACCCACCGGGGGTCTACCCAGTTTCTAGGAAATTCGTCTCACATCTCTTCACTAATCAATCCTTTTCACAATTCTGCTGATGTATTAGATATATCCTACCCTACAATTTTAAAGCTGCCAAAATAAATAGCAGTATTCAGTTTTGTTTCAGCTCTGAAATTAGTTCACTAAAGTAAAAAAAAAAAAAAAAAAAAAAAAAAAATCAAGTACCATGTGAAGAATCACTTGAAAATCCAGAAACATTATGTTCTCCCAAATTCTTTCCATTAATATTTTTTGGTTTGTTTTTGTTTTTTTCAGTCTCTCAACTATGTAGCCCAGGCTGGCCTGGAACTGAGAGCAATCCTCCTGCCTCAGCTTTCCACGAGCTGCAATTACAGCTGTGTGCAACCATGCTAGGGTCCCACTAATATTTTTTTTTTAACACTTTAACCCACTGTTTGAACAAATTTCCATATTAGAATTTAGACACAAAAGAAAACATTACTGTGATACCGCTGATTGTTTTTCTTTTTTTTTTTTTTTTTTTTTTTTTTGTCTTTTTGAGACAGGGTCTTGCAGTGCAGTTCAGGCTGGCCTTGAGCTCACTTTGTAGCCTTGGCTGGCTGGGATAACAGGGGTGAGCCACCACTCCCAGCTACACTGATTGTTTTTCAATTAATTTCCCTTATAATCAATTAATTTTGAAGAGCATATTTCACAGCAAAACGTAAAAATCAGGTGTTGTATTTTAAGAAGTCATTTTTGGCCAGGCCTTGCAGTGCACATCTGTAAATTCCAGCACTCAAGGCTCAGTCAGGAGGATCCAGGAGAGTTTGAGGTCAGCCTGGATTACATAGTGAGTTCAAGGCCAGCCTAAGACTACACAGTAAGACTCTGTCTCAAAAAAAAAAAGTCAATTCCATTTATTTTATTAATATCTTATGAGTGACCATCCTTTTATATTTTACTATTGATACTAAGTAACGTCCCAAAATACTTTAGTTACTATTTATAAACATTCATAAAATACAGAGTATACATGTAACCAACACAAATGAATGTGAAAAACAAAGTAACATTCCCTCTCCCTATTACATACAATAAATGTAGGCCAACATGGTACAAGGGTATGGTTGCAATCCATTGTTGGGTCAACTAACTTTTAATGAACCTCTATAATCACTTAGTGATAATATGGCTAATTCTGCCAAGAGAAAGTTAGCATCACAGCTTCACTCAAGACCCCCTAAAAAGTGTACATTATACGAAAATACTGTAACCTCCAACAAGAACCACTTTTTCTGACCCTGTGAACCAGCTATTCTTCGAAGCACAGCTATTAAGACACTACACCATTCCTTCGGATGACGTAATCCTAAAGGATTTAGTAATTATAATCCGTGGCTTACTAACATAAAACAGTATTTGCTGACATAACCACCAGACAAACTGAAAAGCTTTCTCACCTATTCCTAGAGTCTTCAGAGAAATCAGACACCCAGGGAAAGAATGGTAAGAATACATAGTGAAAGTTTCCTAGTCACTTTTGAGAATAATCCTATCAACAAATCCACATAATAATCTACAAGAAACTGGGGAAATATTAACTAAAAGATGTGAAAGCTCAAATAAAAACATACGACTACTCCTTGCTAACACAACAATATAAAGGTCCACTACAGAAACTGTTGAAGACTTTAGAAGAACAAAAACGAATGAAGAGGTGAATACAACCATTAAAAAAAAAGACAAAGAAGTCATTAAAAGACAAAGTTAAAAAAAAATCCCTGAAAAAAAAAACCTGTCCTAAATACATTTTTAAAGTTCTATTATAACAACACACTGTCCATTTGGGAGACTTACAGAAACATTCTCTTAACAATTACCATTTTGTTACTTCAACTATGTATTTTCTAAAAGCCTATGCTGTACCTCAGAAAAGTCTACTGACATAATTAGAAAAACTAGCCTCACTATTTAGAAATGCTCTATTTAAAAGTAGGCCAACAATAGGAACTTCGCTATTACACAAGAGAAAGTAAATGAAATAATATCTACTAGCATTCGGCATCGACATGTTTCTCCCATCTCGGAGAACATACTGTGACTTACACCGAACAATTTACCACTTCTCCATCCATGCAGTAGCTCAAATATAGAGTTCCTGTGTTAATCCCACAATAAACCTCAGTAATTCTCACATCAGAGTACATGTAAAGGTTTAGAAGAAAAATTGTTTTTCCCAAAATAGCTACATAACACTAAGACTACTCAAATTCCTAAATAATCCTTTTTTAAGATTGCTGCCAACTTTATTTTGATACATTAAACATGTGCAGCCTATTTTAAAAGTTCTTTAACTGTGACTTTAATAGCTTCCTAGTAGTTTATGGTTTTTTTTTTTTTTTTTTTTTTAGTTTTCAAGTTTTTAGAACGGCTTGCATACTGATGAATTAAAGTTGCTATCAAATGTTTAAAAAACATTTTTGTCAAATAAACTGGGCAGAAGTCCCAGAACTGCTAAAACTGACATTAGAGGTCATGCAACTTTTTTAAAAAATTGAAACTACTTCTAATACTCAGCCCTTTGTTTTAAAAATAATTTCAATGTTACTTTCACTCTAGGTTTAACAAATCTTTTCTTAAAAGAATGTTAGACTTACAACACAAGAAAGTGATCTACCATATAAAGTTGATCGGTCTACCATTAATGAGCTTCGGGCATATTTGGGGTACCGACGACAAGCTTCAATTAAGAACTTCACTGTTAAGAAGAATGACATCCTTTAAAAAGAACGATGCTGGAAAGACAGGCGAGAAAGGCCAGGAGTTTAAGAAGAGAAAGACGAAGGATTTAAAACTACCAGTGAGGAAGGAGACAGGGAGACCCACAGACAGAAGAGCAAGATTTAACAAGGAAGTGAAGCGGAACGCAGAGTAGGGTAGAAGCTGACTAGGAAACGAGGGAGAAAGGTGGTGTTCTCAAGTCACGCTTGCACCAGGAAGGGAAGAGCCCCAGCCCAGAGCCCCGGCCCAGGGCAGCGCCGGCGCTCCCGCGAGGTGCCTGCACCCTGGAGCAGGGACGGGGAAGCAGTTGATGCAGGCGTTGAAGCGAACTCCACTCCCTCCCCGCGCCTCTCCCGGCCCGGGCCGCGCGCGGAGGCGGCGGCGGGAAGAGGCCTACCTGGGAACCAGGCCCCGAGTCCCGCTGCCTAGGCCCCCGCCGAAGCCCGAGGCCCCGACCCGATGCGAGGACCCGGCGGAGAGGCAGCCGTTCCCCCTCCGGCGGGCACCGAGCAACCTCACCTGGGCCAATGAGGGAGGCGAGGTCTGAGGCGTCCCGTCGCGCCCGCTGCTCTCAGCCCAGGCTTCCGCCGGAGGCGTGACCCTGCTTCAGCCGCCGCTCAACCCTCGGCTCTCGGCCACTACCGCCTCCGCCGCCACCGGGGCTGTTTACACCGCCCGGCCCCTCACGCCGCCGCCGCCGCCTTCTCTCCACCCTAGAGTCGCTGCCGATTCGGCCACCGCCTCCGCCTCCGCCGCAGCCTCGTCTCTCTGGAGCATCTTCCACCCACCGAACACTGAGAAACAGAGACTCCAGCCGCGCCGGCAGGAAACTCCCCCGCAACTGTAGGGGGACGAGGCAGTCAGAGCACCGGCGGCTTTTCCGCCATTGAGCAGCAGCGGCTCGCCTCCTTCTGCAACCCCCTCTCCGCACCCCGTCTTTCCCCGCCCTCCGGAGATCCCCGCCTCCACAGCCCACCCATTGGGCCGCGGGGCATCCTCCTGTGGCCTTTGATTTGCTGCAAGGCCTGTCAATCTCTGTTATCCCTCCCAATTTATCTCCCCCTGGTGACGTCCACTCAATTTTCCCCGCCCTTACGGCCCCGCCTCTGAGCTCCTAATTTTTCATTGGGCATCAGTTATCACCTTTAATTGGCAAGGTCAGCTATCCATCAATATCCGCCCACTAAGTGAGGCCCAACCCTTTATTACCATTGACTTCATTCAGCCCCACCTCCGCTCGGCAACTAACCTCCTGGACGTCAGGGGCCAACCCACCGTGCCAGTCGTAAGTGGAATCATCTGTCACTCAAATTACTCCCATCTGCGCTCCGCCTCGCCGGGCTGGAGCCTCAGGGACTCCTTTGTTTTATTGGTTCAAACGTGTCCTGAAACCTCGGTCATTGGCGTGCTCGACGTGCCCGTCACGGAACCTATTTCCAAGTCCGTCACACCGGCCTTTTTTAAACGCGCAAAAGGCGGGGAAGTATCCGAAAAGCGATTGGCTAGTCTTCGAAAACAGCCAAACCCAGAGGAGTCTGTGCGAGTTCTTCCCGTTCTATGAGGACCATGTTCTCTTACTTTTGACCTTTAAGCCTTGCGTAAAACAAGCGCCATAAAAAAGCCCAGGGGTTGTCGGGTTATAGGTGTCGGAACCTAGTCCCACCCAGAATCGCAGAGAGTTGGCCAGTAATTGGCCCACAAGAGTCACCCTAAGCCCTCATTGGAGGAAATAAGTGCCTTTCTGGACCAGAGATGGGAACGGGATAGTGAGGACGAGGACAAGAAGTGGGACTGGGAAGAGGCGGTAGTTTTGCTTCAGAAACGGGTGGGGCCAGGCGGGAGTGAGATACTGGGCGGGCAAGACCCTGGGGGGGTGTTGCGAGGAGAGGAAAGGCCCGGATGTTCCCGAACAATGAAATCATCGCCGGCCAATCAAAGCCGCTGAACTGGGATACCTGCCGGACAGGTCTACTGCAGGGAATAGTGGGCGGGAAGTTGGGCTGTCAGAAAAGGACGGAAAGTGATTTGAGCAAGTGAGACATACGATTCCTTCAGGAAGATTCTATGCTGTTAGATGGTATTTTGATTGTTTCTTTACTGTCTAGTGTGCAGCCCTTGGAATTTCCATGTTTTGTTTCTCAAGTCCGCATTGATTTTACAAAGACTCAGACTAGGCTCTGCCATTCAATCATTCATTCTACAATAAATGAGCGCCTATTTGCCAGGCATTGCATGCGGAGCCAGAGACAAAAGTAAATTACTCCTGTTTCAAGAGATGTGTGATCAGGGAATGATGATGAGATACAAGATCCTCCCCTTGGATCACAGGAAGGATTCACAATGACACAGGACGCTTCCAGAATAAATTATAGTAATTCAGTTAGGTAGATGAAAAAAGCAGGCGGGATCCCTCTATCAGTTGCATTAGACCAAAAGGTATTGCACAATTAGTTCCCCTCAATTAAAACTGTAATTTACCTTAGGATGTATACAGATTTCTACATATTTTATATATACATTTATATATTTTATATATATTTATATATTTTTTATATATTTATATATAAACATATATTTTTTTTAGAGCAAGTGCTTTGAAAGAGCTTTTAAACCTCATTCATACTTTGGTGTAAATTGGTTTGGGCAAGTGATTTAAGCTTAGACCCAAGGGAGTCAGCTTTGGGAAGGCAAATTTAGGAATAAGACATTTCCAGTATACATGTTTAGAACGGTAGAAATTAAAACAATTGCAATTCAGATTTTTTAAAACATGCTCAAGATTTCTTAAGGGTGTTGTTTCTCACAGCATGGTGAATAAACAACAAACATCAGAAACACCTGGAGTTTAGATTCCCAGGTTCTTTCATGTCTGCAAGCTCAGAAAAACAAACTTTTATTTTTATTTGTTTGTTTGTAATTGTGCTGCTAGGGATCAAATCCAGGGGCAAAAGGAAATTTTTAAATAGTTCCCCAGTGATTTTTATGCACCCCCGTGCTTTATAATCTCTGGCATGGAGTAATGGAGACAGCTATAAACTAAAATTCCTTTTCCACATTTATTTATTTTGAGATGGGGGCTCACCCTGTAGCTCTTACTGGCCTGAAACTCACTATCCTTGAGCTCCGCCTTCAAAGGGCTGAGATTATAGGTGTGTACCATTTTGCCCAGCTCTTTTCCCTATGTCTGCATGTTCAGAGGCAAGGTGTGATAAAAAAAAGGCACATGGAACCATTGAGATATCACCTCTCCATTTTTTTCTTTATTAGTAGTACAAGATCATACAGTTCTTGGGAAATACTATTTGAATGATTTATAGAACATATTTCCTCAAATCACACTTCCTTGCCTGACAGACTTTATATAAGTGGAAAGGAATCTGGGACCTCAGATTCCAAAATAGTGACTATGCAGAATTAAGAACTAAGTGGAGATATCTGCAGACTCTTGTCTTGAGAATTCAAGCAACCACAAAAAAAGCGTCAGAGCAGTTTTATTGACCTGCTTGATTTTCTTCTCACTCATCTTTGGTTGACCCCAAAATTATATAAAATTCAATCATGTGGATAGACTGATGATGGTATATCATTCATTCTTTCAATCCCACTGCCAAAATAAGTAACATGTACTATTCTAGTTGCTAAGAATACAAGAGACACCAAAAACAGATTCACTTTGTTGTGTGTTGTATACTATTAAAACAGTAAACCATTAAAGCAGGTCCAATGACATTTACAACTTTCAAAGGAAAACAAGTGTGCGTCATAAACATTAAGTATCACCATAATGGGATCTACAACTAACTAGCTGTGTGAGTGAATTACTAAACTCTCCAAGCTTCGCTTTGTTCTATAATAAAGTGGGAATCATAACAATCTTCCTCTAGAGATTTAGATTCTCATAGTAATGCAAAGCAGTCAGGATACATAATTTGCAAAATTGAAATAACACGAACCTTAATGTAGAAAAACTTTCTGATTTTTTTCATGTTAACTACACTATAGATATACCTTTTAAAGTAAGATGTCAAGGCTGAGGGTATGTCTTAGTACTAGGGTGCTTTGGTCTGGGGAATATACTTGAAATACTGACTTGGGTTGGAAAGAGAGCTCAGTAGTGCAGAGTTTGCCTGCCATTCATAAAGTACTGGGTTTGATCCTCAGGACAGCAAAAAATGAAACAATAAACCACTGGTTTGAACTAATCATGATCCATTGCCTGATTGGTATGCTGCTACCCCAGATTATGGCCACATTAGCATTTATAAACACTTTCAGCTATGTTTGTGTTTTATCTTTGTACAAATGAAAGTAAAACCAAGCAGACACAAAATCAAAAAGTCCTACAGATAACAGTTGGTCTTCAGTGCACCCATCCCTCTCTTTCCAGAACCATTAAGGGCCACACTCTCTGAGATACCAGTTTTACAGCTTTCTAGCTTCCATTAAAATCAAGGGGGTCCAATGCTATGGATAATACTTAGACTGAATTTTTTACTTAAGGTATTCCTCTGACTAAATAGATCAGAGTCCAGCAGGAAATGGATGATATACTCGTTTGGAATTTTGACAAGAGTTTAAAAGAATTATTTCCAAAGCTATAGTCAGAGTAAAGATAAATCCTAAACTCTAGTTTAGGGCTAATTGCAGGGAGCGCGTTATCATTGCTGTGTCTGCAGGAATAAGGAGAGGAAGGGATGACAGAAACCTGTAAACAAGGCACGCATGACAGAACAGACCTCCACCCCCAGGACAGAGGCAAGAGGATTGAAAATTTGCATGCAACCTGGACAACTTAACAATTTAGTGAGATACTGTCTCAAAAGTTTAAAAAGGGCTAGAGATGTAGCTTAGAGTAAAGACTTTGTGTTCAATCCCCAGCACCACCAAAAGAAAAGAAAACTAGCAGAAGGGGTTTCCTGGGAAAGAAACAGATTGCAGAGGGTCTGCGGGAAAAGGACCTCGACCTTTGGGTGAAGGACAGAGCAAGCCTTTGTCAACTGGAAAGTAACTACCCCAGCCTCATTCTTCTCCCTGCAGTCACCATTGGCCAAACCCAGCTGGAAGCAGAGGACCAGGGAGCCCCTTGAATTTACCTACAGATGTCACAGAGCAAGATGGAGAAAGACAGGAAGGCAGCTGGATGTACATGAGGAAAAGAGATACCTAGTAGACATACATTTGAAATTTTAAACAGTTTATCTTTATAGAAATAGGCTTTCTCCTGACAGAGCATTTGACTTGGAACAGCAAAAAGGAATAATATTAAGAATAAACTCCTAAGGGGCTGGGGATTTAGCTCAGTGGCATAAGTACCTGCCTTGCAAGCAGGTAGTTGTGAGTTCGATCCCCGGTACCGATAAAAACGAAAAAGACCAAAAAAAAGAATAAACTCCTAAGTCAAAAATCCACACAGTATGGTCTGGGAACCCTTTGTTTTGTGAGGATTTGCTCACAAATTCAAAACTATGCTCTCTCTCTCTCATTTTTTAAAATTATTCTCACCAGAAAAGTATTTATGTAGGCACATGATGGGTGTATTATTATTTGCATGAACTAAATTTCTTAATAAATGCTTATAACTATAATGTATATAAACAAAAACTTTGAGATCCTCAATAATATACAGTATAAGAGTGCAAAAGATCCTGGAACCAGATTCAGAACTTGTCTAAATCTACATGAAGTGAGGTTGGAAAGGCCCAAGCTTTCTGAGTTTCATGAGCTCAAGAGAAGGACCAGAGAGAAAGAATTACCTCCACAGGTAAAATGTCTCCTTTCTGGTGCTTTCTCTCTCCTCCCCTCCTCTGCCTCCCCTCTCACATGGTCTCCCCTCTCCTCTCACACCTTGAGATAGTCTTGTTATGTAGCCAGTGGAACCTGCTATGTCACCCAGGCTGATCTCAAACCTGCAACCCTGCCGCCTCAGTCTTCTTCCTCTTTACTTCATTTTAAGTCTTTTCTGGTTTTTCCTCTTTATTTCCTGCCCCTCCCCCAGTTCTATAAATGCTTTGCTCTTCCTGTTCTGGAACACTTGTCCAATGCCAATGCCAGATCTTAATTATTAGGTCATCTTACTGTCCTGATTTCCTATCTTCTCTGAAGGACATATTAGGAGCACATGAGTGCACACAAAAAACACACATATGCACACACTCTGTGGCCCAAGAAGTCCAAGGAGATCTGTGAATGAACTTAAGGGTTTAAGAACATGGATAGGAAAAAAAAATACACATTTATTTTTACTAACCTCTCCCTAAAAGTTAGCTTTTCTTTCAACCATGAATGCATACTATACACCAAAGGAGCATACACAGTACCTGTGACATTACCACCAGCAAAAATTACTGATAATTTTCATACCACGTTAGTGTTGTTACAGATCTTTAGAAATACCATTTATATTCATCACTATTTTGAAATGAGATTAGATCTGCCACTAGATCTTGGTTTTTTTCTGTTTTTTTTTTATTGTTGTTGTTTGTTTGTTTGTTTTGTTTTTTGTTTTTAGAGATAGGGTTTCACTATGCAGTTCAGGCTGGCCTTGAACTCACTTTGTAGCCCAGGTTGGCTTTGAACTCACAGCAGTACTCCTGCCTTAGCCTCTCAAGTGCTTGGATTACAGGAGTGCACCACCACGCCAGGCATTAGATCTAGTTATTTAATGCATTAATAAGCTTATGTATTGCTGCATCATAAATTTATAATGCTTTGGTAACTTTCAATATATAGTAATAGTTTTGCCTTTATTTTATGTATTTAAGACATATCTTGTCAAAGGGGCCCAATGCCAAAACAATACAAACAAGCATTAGTGGCATCATTCAGCAAAGATATTTCTTTCATTGGGCATGGTACATAGTAGATGTCCAGTAAGTGCTTGCTAAATTGCGTTTGCTGAATATTTTCCCTTTCCTCAATGCTACCACCCAAAGTGGGGTCTGCCAGCCCCACTTCCTGCTAAAACAGGAAGTTGATCAAACTTTTTCCATCCTGCATATAATCCCCGGCCAAAACTGGCTGCCCCACAGCCAGATCCTCTGTTGTGTTTTAAAGTGAGTGTCATCAAGCACATGCAATGATTAAGATTCTGATTACAACACTGTGTGTGGTATCAGAACATTTTTCACATGGAGCCCAACTATTAATGCTGCAAAGTACAAAGTGTTTAAATATGCTTGGCAGTAGAATAATAATAACAGCCATTTATTTATGTAAGCCATCTAACATTTATGTGAAAGTTCATTTACATTATGCATTCCCTCTGTTATGTTTTCCTTTTACAATAAACCACATTTTTTTTTTTACCAGCTCTTCACCCTTTGCTTCTTAGCATTACTTTTTGCTCATGCAAGATGGTGGTTTGTTCATGTTTCAGAAACATGTTGCTTTTCCCTTTATTTTCCTGTCACATCTGCAACTACTCTTTTCTTAGTTATGTGTCTAAAAGCTCTTTTTTCTCCTGTTGTTAAAGCTGGCCTTGAGTGCTAATCTTAAGATTCTAAGCAGACTGTGAGGATGGAACAGATACCAAGGAGGTGAACATAGATACTGAGTCACAGATGGATTATTCTAGGCATAGGCATTCAGGAAAATGGTTGTGAGAAAATGTACAAATGAAAAATTCATGATAAAATGAGAATGCAGGACTTGAGTGCTATTAGTTTAAAAGGTTTCTTTCTTAGTTACTTATCTTGTTGGTGGGACAAAATATTTGACATTTAAAGGAGGAAAGATTTATTTCAGTTCACAGTTTATAGAGGATTCAGTCCATAGTTGGATGGTTTCAAGGCAGGGTGGCATGGCAGAGGGATATCACAGAGGAGAAACTGTCCATGGCAAAGCAGGCAGGAGACAGTGAAGCACCAGCAGCAGCAAGCCTGCCCTCCCTCTCTCCCTTCATATTCCATCCAGGCTATAAACCTATGATTGGTGTTACCCACACTCAGGGTAGGCTTCCATTATCTATACCCAGAACTATGCTAATTCCAGTTAGTGGACTAATTCAGCATCACACACCTTAATCCCAGCTCTGAAAAGCCCCAGCTATGAGCGCATGAGGCTTTGCAGTAATATTTAGACACAAGCCTAAATGGTTTCACAATAAAGCCCTCATTTAATGTCTTTTAGACAAAGGCCTACTATCTCTGGCAAATAGCAGAGGCCTACCAGTTAGATAACTGGAGAGAGGTATCTCATCAGGACCTGGCCACAGGAAGATTGGAGATTAAGGCTGAACAATTCAGGCTCTGAGGCCAAGTAAAAATGGTGACTGGAGAAGACACCAGAGGCTTCCAGAATAGACAAGATGTTAGCAGAAATGGGTGGAAAATGAGCCAATGGGAAGCCACAGTAAGGCTTCTTATATACTCATAGAATTTGTTTCAAAGAGGATGATCTGGGCTTGGGGCCCCACACCTATAGGTTGGAAGGCTGAGGCAGGAGGATTGCCACAAGTTTAAGGCCAGCCCCGGCTACATGGTTAGTCCCTGTCTCAAACAAACAGTCAAAGAGGATGGACCCAAATCTTACACAAGGATTAAGTTATATCACTGTCTAGGGACTGGGGACCAAAAAACAGAGAGTTCTTTCAGAGTTTTCAAGGCTTCATGGTTAGTTTTTTATTTTAGTTTTTCATACTTTTGGGTCTTTTTTTAAATTTCTAATGGAATCTCAAACTCCTGGTCTTAGAACTCAGGATCTCAGCAGTCCTATCACTTTAGCCTCCCATGTAGCTAGAACTATAGGTACAGCCTATTACACCTGGCTCGAACTATTTTATTAGTAAAACTTCAAGCACATAAAATTAGAGATGGTAATATAATGAACCTTATACACCTATCATATTGTATAAACAAGTCTCAATATTTTTGTTATATTGCTTCACCCACCGTCTCATTAGTTTCTTTTTCTTTCTGTCTGTCTTTCTTTCTTTTTTCTTTTTTAATTTTTTTTTGTTGTTGTTTTTAAGACAAGTCCATACTGTAAAATCCAGGCTGACCTTGAACTCCAAAAATATACTGCAAGCTGGCCTGGAACTCACAATCATCCTGTTTTAGCCTCCTGAGTGCTGCAATTACAGGTGTGTGCCACCAAGCATGACCAATTTGTTTTTCTTTTGCTGAAAGATTTGCCAGTGATCAAACCTACGGCCTTCACATTTTAGACACGCCCTCTGCACTGAGCTGCACCATTTGCCCCTGCCACCAATTATTTTAAGGTTCAGATTTTAGCCCTCCAATTTCTGTCATCTTCCTTGAAAATATACCATATTCTCACAAGTCCAGCTGCTGTTGCAATGCACCTGACGCTCCCATGTAGAGCCCCAGACCTATCTTTGTGGTGTGTCCACAGCCCTCCTGGATGTCTCCCATTCAGTGTCCCCTGGCATTTGTGTCATGACAGAGTCCATGGCTGCCCCTTGGCAGCCTTCCTACCTTGAGTCTGTAGTTTGCTATAGCTAACTTGAGGCTTGGCCAGATTGAGGTGTGAAAGGGCACACACATGGTTTGGGGCAAGCTGGGCTTCCTCCCAGGCCCAGAGATTAATCTTGATTAGTCTAGGTTGTCCCTGTCATTCCATCCCCTACCTCCTTGGGATGATTGCCTCAGGAATGTACATGTAATGGCAGTTGTAGGAGATAACAGGGTTCTGACAAGTTTTCCTTGTTCTTACAAAATGTGAAAATATTTCTCACTCCCTGTCTGGAGCTAGATTCTAGCAGTGGAATGTGAATCATGTCACTATGGGAAAGTTGTTTAACTTCTCTGTAACTCAGTTTCCTCAGGTGTAAAATGGAGGTAATAAAACCTACTCATAAGAGGAGAACCAGTGCTGGGCACAGTGGCACATGCCTGTAATTCCAGCACTCGGGAGGCTGAAGCAGGACGACTGTTGTGAGACTGAGACCAATCTGGGCTATAAAGTGAGCTCAAGGCCATCCTGAACTGCACAGAGAGACTCTGTCTCAAAAAAAACCACAGCAACAGCAACAAAAACAAAACAAAACAAGATGAGAGCCAAAGGAATTAATGCGTAAAGCCATGTCAGGTCTCTCAAAGGTGCTTTGCAAACTTTAGCTAACTGTATTATCCTGTAAGAATGTGATGTGTGGAGTTACGGCAGCCATTCTGTGACCATAAAGATAGCTTGAGAAAAAAGACCAAATTACTATGCATGAGGGAATAGAAATTAGGAAAGGACCTTGATGATATCGTCAAATGGCTAAATTAAACAACCCTGAAACCTCTCTACTGAGCTTCACATTAAGTCAAACAATAATTTTCTTTTGTGCCTCTTTTGGTTGAATTTTCTATTACTTGTAACCAAAAGCATCCTAATCGAGCCTTTTCAATGGTTTCTTCTTATTTTTTCATTAATAAAATTATCATTAGTTGCAAAAATTAAAACAGGACAACTAAACTAGTCAATGTGATAGATGAGGGACTCGGGTAATTTAAACGTATTGGTCATGGCCATTTCTCTGTCATTCAGAATCCTGCATAGAGTAAACCCTAACACAGATCTATTAAATGAATGGATGGAGAGATGGAGGGATGCATGAGGGATTTTCCAGAAGAAGAGTTTTCAAGGAATACCTTTTCAGAGAAAGAAACACTTTCCTCATTTGTTCACTTGCAATTAATTATTCAACCAAGTCAAAACTTTCCAGAATCTTCAAAATACTCCATGTGGCACACCTGTAATCCTAGCACTCAGAAGGCTGAGGTAGGAGGATCACTGAGAGTTCAAAGCCAGCTTGGGCTACATAGTGAGACCATGTCTCAAAAAAAAGAAAAAAAAATCAGGAATTGGGGATGTAACTCAGTGATAATGCACCATAAGTCCTGGGGATTCAGTCCCCAGCACTATAAAGAAAGACCACAAAACAAAACAAAAAGCCTAAATTATGTATATACTGCACTTTACCACAGAGCTATACTCCCTTCCCTTCAAACTTTTTATTATGAACATTTATGTGTGTATACATTGAGCAAAGTTGAAAGAAAATTACTGTGAAAATCCATACATGTTCTACCTCGGACCTGCGATTAATAGTGCCTTTTTTATTTCACTGTTCTCCAATTATCTATATACGTTTGTATCATTCGTGAAGCACTTAAATATAAGTTGACATCATAACACTTAGTCCCTAGATATTTCAACATGCATCTCTAAAAATAAGGAGCATCTCCTACACAGTTATAATGCCATTACCATTCTCAATAAAACTAGTTTATAAGTCAACAGTGTTATTTGCTATCCAATTCTTTTTAACTTGTCTCAGATCTGTTTCATAAGTGACTGTGTATGTGTTTATGTGTGTATTTCCTAACTGGATCCAAAAAGTTTTATGTTGTGCTTTTTATGTATCTTTGTGTGCTTTTAACCTAAAATCATTCCACTCCATTTTTGTTGTTGTTGTTGTTGTTGTTGTTGTTTTGATACAAGGACTTCTATGTAGCCCAGACTGGTCTCTTTACTTCCTATCCTCCTGCCTCAGTCTCCTAATTGCTGGAATGGACGACCTAGCCTGATTCACCTCCCAGCTTTCATAGAGACAGGCAAGACTAAGGATGTAACTTCATAGTAGAGCATTTGCCAGCATGTATGAAGGTGTTTCATCCCCAGCAGCAAAAATGGAGAAGGGGGCAGTTAATGATGTTAAATAATACTATAGAAATAGAAAAGACATGGCCAGGCGTGGTGGCTCACACCTGTAATCCCAGCACTCAGGAGACTGAGGCAGAAGCATCATTGTGAGTTCGAGACCAGCCTAGGCTACAAAGTGAGCTCAAGGCCAGCCTGAACTGCATAGCAAGATCCTGTCTCAAAAAGACAAAGAGAGAGAGAGAGAGAGAGAGAGAAGACATATTTACTGCCTCTTTTTACAAAAAAAGTTCATTTTGTAGGATATTGAAGTTTAACTTAATCATCAGCTGATAGAGTTCCAAATAAAATTGGCATTGGAGGGTCGGAAAAGAAGCAGGAATTTGCAGTAATAAGTAGATTCCAACAACATAAGCTACAACTCCTTGAGCAAGTTATTTAGCTGCTATGAGCTTATTTTCTGCTACATATAAGAGAGGCTGATCTCACTTTGTGGGATAAGTGGATTGAGACCATCATGAAGATGCCCAACATAAAAGAGAAACACAGTAAATGCTGGTTTCTGTCCTCTAGGTACCGCACCTTTTTTTGTTTTATTTTGGTCGTTTTTTGGTTTAAGAATAGGGCAGCTTCCAGACTGGTAAACTTTCCAAGTTTGATTCTTTTTTTAAATATTTTGTTGCCAAGTCGTTGTAAAACATTATGTTTTAAAGTCCAAGGTGGTGTTTTACATTATTTTTTATCTTGCTTTGCTTTGAAGTTGCATTTTTAAAAGCAGTTTCTGTGTATTTCCATCTTGGGTTCATTATATTAAAATTACTCATTTCCTTGTTTCCTTTTTTTAAAATCGGTACTGGGGATCAAACTCATGACCACGCGCTTGCAAGGGAGGCGCTTATGCCACTGAGCTAAATCCCCAGCCCCATTTTTTCTTTTCTTAAGTACTGAAGATTGAACCCGGACCTGGCACATTTGAGGGGTGCACTCGACCACTTAGCTATTCTTTTAGCCTCTAGAACTACTTTTAAAAATTAAACAAAGGCCAGGCATGATGCTGCACACTGTAATGCCAGAACTCGGGAAGCTGAGGCAAGATGGGTTACACAGCAAGACCTTGTCTCAAAAAGAAAAAGAAAGTTAAACAGCTGTATTCTGAACAAGCTTTATGTATTTCTGGTTCTGTCACTCATGAATAA
This sequence comes from Cavia porcellus, assembly GCF_034190915.1. Classification (NCBI taxonomy): domain Eukaryota; kingdom Metazoa; phylum Chordata; class Mammalia; order Rodentia; family Caviidae; genus Cavia; species Cavia porcellus. The sequence continues at coordinate 214,703,482 of NW_026947484.1, forward strand.
AAAAGTCTTTGATATGTGTTAACTCTAAAAAGAAATTGAAGAGATACAGAAGGCATAACATTCTAATTTTCTGAAAAACAATTAAAAGCTAATTGGTTATCTTTGAAGTAAAAGGATCAAGTAAGACACTAAAGATTAAAAGAAAATTATTCTTTTTCCAAGTGCCATTTTAAAAGGCATGCAAAATGGATAAAATTCATTATGAAAACTCTCTACTTGACTCCCCTTGTATTCATCACTATACTTTAAGACTAAATTTGAGGCAGGAAATAGCTATAGAGTAGGAGGGATCAGCCTTATTTTATTTTATTTTTTTGAGACAGGGTCCCACTGTGGTTCAGGCTGCCTTTGAATTCACTATGTCGCCCAGGCTGGCTTCAAACTCACAGCAAACCTCCTACCTCAGCCTCCCCAGTACTGGGATTATAAACATGTGCCACCACACTTGGCAGCCATCTTTTAAAGTATAATTTTATTGTATGATTTTATAATACAATTATTTACCAACAATAAAATAATTTTCAAACTATCAGAGTAGTCATTTATCCACAACGGACAAGCATTTTGGTGATTTTTTTTTTATTAACACTAAATTCATAGAGTCGGTCTACAGCAAGGTAACACCAAATAAATGTCATTATTCATAATTATATATGTCGATTCTAGAATTACAACAATAATTTCATAATAACAAGTCATAAAAGAATGTATGTATATTTTTGTTTCTTTCTCCTGGCTATATTTTTTGTGTGTATTTTAGAAGATTATGTAGCACTATTGTAGCAATTTTCTTTTACTGTAATTTTATAGCATTGCTCTTATTTGCTTAGTATAAGGTGATTGATTATATTATAAAGTTAAGCACTTTTATGGATTTCAGTTGCTGCATGAATACACGTGCTTATTCATATTTGGGTAACTGTGTTAAGATTTGTTTTCTATTCATCACCATTATTCAGGACTACATAGAATAACCAACATGAAGAATTAGATGTGATTGTTAATGTTCATTTCAAAATACTTTATCAGGAGCTGATTTGCCACAGGGAGCCCTAATCTGCTAACATCAAACTGCCCCCTGTGCTAAGAGACTGCACTGAAAATGCTGTAAGATTGTAGAGAAGAACAAATTCAATGAAAGCAGCAAGCTTTTGTTATTTCACAACGTTACAGCTCAACCTGAGCTAGAATAGTAATCAGAAATAAGATAACTGTTTGGAAGCCAGTGTGCTACAAGGCAGTGAGCAGAGTGCTTTCTCTGGTCTGCACTGGTTTCCAGTCTCCCTCCTCCCCCACATCTGCCCACTGATGCCTCGACCTGTTCTGTTTCCCCAAACTGCAGGAGCCCCCTTTCTGCACCTTGCAATTTTTTTTTTTTGCGCCTTGCAATTTAATACTTAATTATATGCTGTTTTGTGCTAGTGTCTAATTGTTTTACGCATGCTACGTATTTTCTTCTTAACTAAATTTTAGTCCCAGAAGCTAGGACTATGTGTCATATTTCTGGTACTGCTTTTATGCTAACCTGCTAGGCACCGTTGAGTCTTGTTTATTACTTATAGGACATCCCAGAAGAGCAATTGGTTTTGCACAACTGTGACTAGAATTCCAAGCACCTGACTTCAGGTCTGTGTGGAATAGAAAGGGCTCTCACGGGGCACTGATGTTTTCAAATTCATTCACATTATTTCTTTACAAGGGACACAAAACTACTTTTCATTTTAGCTAGATCTCTAATAACCAAACAGGAAGAGTTCATGCAACCCAGCTGCGTGTTGGCCATGAAGACTGAGTAGGGCTGGAACTGGGAACTGGAAAACCAGGGACCAGGGCTCTTTCTAAAGGACAGCGTGATCTTTCACTTCTCCATCCCTCTCTCCAGCTTCCTGTGCCTTGGTGTGTTAATGAAGCCAAGTTTCCTGTGGCTGGTGTGCATTTCCAGGGCTCCTGCAGCATCAGCCTCAGGCTCAAGGGTAACTGACCCAGCCTTCAAGTTTCTGGCAGAAAATATGTGACTGGCCTATAATGGGATAGATAATCAGCTGTCACCCGAATATCAAGGGTATGTGGTTTGACATCCATCCTGAGCAGGGATCTGGGAGTAACTCTAAAAGGAAAGACAGAAGCTGGGCCTGGTGGCACATACCTATAATCCCAGTATTCTCGAAAGCTGAGGCAGGAGGATTGCTGTGAGCTTGAGACCAGACTGGGCTATGTAGTGAGACTCTTTCTCAAGAAACAAAAACCGACAAACGAAAGAGAAGACATAGAAGAGCCAGGCATGGTGATGCACAATCGTAATCCCAGCTATTTTGGAGGCTGAGGCAGATGGGCAATTTAGCAAGACCTCGTTTCCAAATAAAATTTAGAAAAAGGACTGGGGAATGTGGCTTAATGGCAGAGTATTTGCCTAGCACGTGAGAGGCTCTAGGTTCAATTCCAAGTACTGAAAAAAATACAAAGATACAGAAAGCAAATGACTGCTGCAACTACTATAGTTTAAAATCTGTAGAAAGAAGCCAGGTGAGGTGGTTCATGCCTGTAGTTCCAGCTACCCAGGAGCCTGGGGCAGGAGGATTGCTCAGGTGCATCCTGGGCAATACAGTGAAACTCCTAGTTAAAAAAAAAAATCTTCGCAGCAGGGCGTGGTGGCTCATGCCTATAATCCCAGCACTCGGGAGGCTGAGGCAGGAGAATCATTGTGAGTTCGAGACCAGCCTGGGCTACAAAGTGAGCTCAAGGCCATCCTGAACTGTATAGTGAGACCCTGTCTCAAAAAGACAAAAAAAAAAAAAAAATCTTCGCAGCTCATAACCCACTTTCTCCAAGAAATAGACCCCCTTGCCTATTGGGATATATCTCAACATACACACTGCAACATATTAATGCACACTGTACTGCTAGCATTTAATGAGGCCAGCATGCTCACTCTTCCCAAGTCAGACCAACCTAGTTTTCTCTTGGGAAATTTGATTAAATGCCCAGCAGGATGGACTGGTCTTGTGGGAGGAAAAATTTGTCAACTCGGAAAGAGTTCAAGCCAGTGTGCCCCATGCTGTGCCCAAGGAAGAAGACAGCATGGATCAGTCCTGAGGAAAGAGTACAGCAGACACAGGGAGAGAAATGGATGGACCAGAATAGAGACCGAAGTCCGGGCCCTTTGAGGCTGAGCAGATTCTGATTCCAGAAACCCAGCTACTTCACTGCTTTTGAGTTCTGTGAAACACTTTTTTTTCCCTTAAATTAGCTTGAGTTGGTTTCTGTTTGCAACCAAAATAAGTGTAACTGAGACATCCAGATTAAAGTAAGAAAGAGCCTTCCTATACTTGTCCATTGAGATAAGCCAGTCATATTAAGATGCCAATGTTTCTTTCAGTGCCATGAAAATCTAAATTTATCTTGCAGACTCACATATCTGTGGGGTGATACGACACATCTGTTGGTGACTCATGTGCATTAAATAGTATAGGAGGCCTCCATTTCCTGGCTCTCAGTTGGAGGTTAAACAGTTTCTTGAAAGAGAGCAATTTATGGAGAAAAATTGGCCTTGAAATTTGTTGTCATGTAGTCATTTGTTATTACAACTGATGTTTGTTACAGTTCCCGAAAAGCATTTACACATATTCTCTTATTTCACCTTCGTTATAATTCTCTAAGGAAGTATCGTAACATCATTTCCATTTCACGAATGAAGAAACGGAGACTCAGAGAGATCAAGTGACTTATTCGGTGTCACTCCTTCCCCCTTCTCCAAAGTAAATCATGCGTGGGAGGGGGTTGCTGGGGATTGAGCCTAGGGACTTTGCATGGAGCTGCATCCTCACTGCTTATTTTTATTTTTTAAAACAAGTTCTCACTAAGTCACTAGATTGCCCAGATTGGGTTTAAATTTATAATCCCTCTGCCTCAGTCTCTCAGAGTTCTGGGATTAAAGGTGGGTGTCATCATACCTGGCTAGAAATCATATTCTTAACTTTTTTTTCTAGCAGAACCTGGGTTGAAACCCAGGAACTTCTCACTAAGCTATATTCCCAGCCCTTTTTGTTTCATTTTTTTATTTTGACATAGAGTCTTACAAAGCTACTAAATTGCACTGGCCGGGCAAGAACTTGCAATCTTCCTACCTCAACCTCCCAGAATACTGGGATTACAGATGTGCACCCAGCTAATCTCTCAACTTTTAATACCATAGATCTGCCTATCTTCAAAGTTTCATGTATATGTCTCAGCACTCAGGAGGTTGAGGCAGGAGGATTACCCTAAGTCCCAGGCCAGCATTGGCTACATTGTGAGTTCAAGTCCAGCCTGAAATACATAGCAAGACCCTGTCTCAAAAAGCCGAAACGAGAACTTATTAACATTAGTGTCACTAAAGTTGGTATACCACCCCCCACTGCTAAATTTGACTGGCTTAAAAAAAAAAAAAAAAAAGCCGAAACGACACAAAGTTTATGTAAATGTAACCATGTATTATGAATATGTTTGTGTTCAACTTGTTTTATTCATGTGAGATTCATCTACACTGCTGTGTGTAGCAGTGGCACGTTCAAGCGTCTTCCTGTTTGGAATATACCACTATTTATGTATCCATTGTGTCATCTCTAGATGTTTGGATTATTTTCAGTTTGGAGCTACAAAGCATGATATAACTTTGCACTTTCATGAATATATTGCTTATTGTGCCACCATATGCATTGAGTAAATACCTGGGAATGAAACTGCTGGGTCAAAAGTTCAAGTGGTTTGGTTTGGTTTGGTTTTGTCATTGACTGTTTTGTGGTTGTTTTTGCAGTGCTGGTATAGAGTCCTAGGTTTTGCACATTCCCAGCAAGTGCTCTACCACTGAGCTATACCCCAATCCAAAATCTCAGAGTTAATAGCTATCTCTAGTGGAGTTTTTCAACATGATATTGTCCGTTTACATTTCTGCCTCGCTGACACAGGACATTCCAGCTGCTCCATCATCTCACCAACACTCCATGGTTTCTGTTTTTCATTTTAGCCCTCTGCTTTTAATCTGCTTTCCTCAGGTAACTAATGAGCTTGATCACGTTTTTACTGATCACTGGGATATCTTCTTTCAGGATGGAGATTTGGGCCATTTTAAATTGGTTTGTAGGAATTCCTCACGTATTCTGAATGTCAGCCCTTAGCACTATGCGTTGTCAGTGTCTTCTCAATTTTGTGGTTAGCACTGTAGGCTTTGACTTTTTGACATAGAAAAAAAAATTGTAATATCTTATTTGTACTTTATCTCCTTTAAAAAATGACGATTTCAATTATTTGGAATAAAATCCAATGAAACAAGATACCCAAATGGCCTGTCTGCTTTGACCAGGCCTCAAAAGCTAAAATGAATTCCATACTTCTGGTCACGCTGCTCTGCTAAGAGCAACAAATCTTGTTTCTCTCGCTTTCTCTGTCTCTTCCCTCCAATCTTTCAAAACAAAGTCTTGCCATGCAGTTCAGACCAGTCTTGAACTCACTATGTAGCCCAGGCTGGCCTTCACCTTGCAGTAATCCTCCTGTCTCAGCTTACCAAGTGTTGGGATTACAGGTGTGCACCACCATGCCAGGCAACTTCTGGATTTCTGGAGCCAAAATTGACCATGAGAGTGCAGAGAGGGTGAGGTAAAAAGCACTGACTGTGGATGTTTGGAAAGTGCTTTCTCTGCCCACCATCACTTGAGGTCAGGGAGGAGGGGCTCCTTTCCCGCTCCCAAGCTGATGAAAGTTGCCTTAAGGGGATTTCTCCAAATTTACTGCCTGGAGTTTCAGGTAGAACTGAGACCTGAGTGTCACCTTGCCTGAGGACTAGGGGTGCAACTGAAGCTTCTCCTGAGCAGGCAGCCACATAGGGTGCCCAAAGGAGACAGTGTTCCAGGGAACAAAGTGGAATGCGCCCCCAGTACTTGCCTGGGATCATCTGAAAGGAATCTTGTAGGTAAGAGATCCACAGGAGCCAAGGATGAGCAGCAAGCCCTCAAAATCTGGCAGCTAGCAAAGTGGTATCTGTGTGGGAAGTAATAGCCAGGGTAGAGGGAAAGGAAAGACAACCTCTGATATCAAATCTTGGAAGAGAAAATCAGCTTGGACATTCTCCATTCCCAGAAGGCACCGGTGCCAGATGACAGCAGGAAGCTGTGGGATGATTTCCCTTTCCCTCTAATCCTCTTTCCCCCAGCACAGGACGGAGAGGTCAGAAACTGCTGTCAGCAAGTTGGGGAGGTGGCAGGAGAGAAGGGCAGGAGAAGGCTTGGCGTGGAGATCGCTGGGAATTTTGAATCTGCCCTTCTCCGTAAGACAGGTGTGATCAGTGATAAGTCTGGACTGGATTCTTCAAGTATCTCTCCTGGGCTACTTCTCTTCTAATGCATGAGACATCTATTAGATTTTTAATTTCAATGATAACAATTTTATCTCTAGAAATTTTGTTTGGTTCGATCACATTTTCAACCTGTTTTAATAGTCTTGGATTCTTTGCTCATATTTTCAAGTCTTTTTTTCACTGTTTTTATTTTCTGTTTTCTAGGGAATGAATCCAGGAGACACTGAGTTATATCATCATCCCCTTTTTTCCCCTCATTCTTTTTTGTAAAAATAATAATAATAAAGTTATTTTGAGATCGAATCTTGATAAATTACCAGGCTAGCCTCAAAATTTGTAATCCTGCTACTTCGGCCTCCTGAATAGCTGTGATTAGAGACATATACCACTGTGCCCAGGTTGTTTTTTTACCTCACTCTTGCCAGGCAGGCACTTGTGCCACTGAGCTAAACTCCAAGCCCCAATAATTTTTACCACACTGGAGATTGAACCAAGAGCCTTATATATGTGCTGCACAAGTATTTTCCTACTGAGGTACACCTCTACAACCCCTAAACATGGTTTTTGTGTATTGGGTATGACAGTTGTAATTAATGAGGTCCTAGCAGATTTGAGGCTACTGTTTATTTCTGCTAGTTTATGCCCAGTTTCTGTTAGCACTTTACTGTGTTTTTGTGTGTGTGTGTGTTTTGTGTTTTTTTTTTTTTTTTTTTGTAGGTACCAGGGATTGAACTCACGACCACACGCTTACAAGACAGGCGCTTATGCCGCTGAGCTAAATCCCTCGTCCTGTTTTGTGTTTTTAGTTTGGTTTTGTTCTGAAAGCTGAATCACTGCCTTGGCATTTTATCTGTGGGATTTTTTTTCTAAATCAAAGTCCAGGTTAAAACTATAGTTCTCTTGCTTATTGTCAAAGGGAACTACCATCTACTTCAAGTTATACATCATTCAAGGTTTCTGTATTCACAGGGAACATGCTTTTGGACTGAACGACAACCTGGAGACCAGTTTTCAAAGCATGCCCTGGGGAAATTCTTCTATCTCAACCAGGTGTGGTGGCGCACTCCTGTAATCCCAGCACTCGGGGGGGAGGCCTGAGGCAGGCGGATCCTTGCAAGTTCGAGACCTGGCTGGGCTACAAAGTGAGCCCAAGGTCAGCCTGAACTGTGTAGAGAGACCCTGACTCAAAAAGACAAAAAAAAAAAAAAAAAATTCTATCTCACTGTCTTTACTTAGGATCAAGTTGAGGGTAGGCAAGACTTACTGCTGTTGACTTCTGAGAGACAAGTTTGCTTCTTTTGGGCTCTGTAGTGGTTCCAAGAGTGTCCTGTAGTGGACTGTGTTCTACAGTCCACAGGTACTGTTTTCTGTCCTATGTACTCCATGCAGATGTCAGAGCAGAAGCTCTTAACTCCCCAGAGTTCTTCAGAAACCTTAGAACTAAACTTATGCTGTCTCTTAGCATTCCTGTTGGCACTTCATAAATGTGCCAGTGAGCAAGACCTTTAAAAAATTTATTTTCAATAACTTACCCTAAGGGGACCACCAAGTGGGTAGTGTTTACAAAACCTCTTATAGACTGTAGATACACATCAAACCTGTGTCCTTATACTCCTCGGAAACAGCTTCTGCAGATCTGGGTTAGAGTCTTTTTTGTTTGAAAGCATTGGAGACAAAACAAGTAAACAGAAAACAGATGTGGTGGCATGTACCTGTAATCCCATCACTCCGGAGGCTGAGGCAGGAGGATTGCTGCAAGTTCAAGGCCAGCCTGAAATGCATAGCAAGACCCTGTCTCAAAAAGAAACCACCCAGATTTTTGGTTCCCTGAGAGCTGACTGGGTTCAATATGAGTTTCATAAAAGCAGGGACATTTAACTGAAACTGGTGACAGCAAATGAAGTTACTTCCCTACTTGCATGTAGCTCAGCTCAGCTCAGCTCCTTCCAAAGGCCTACCACACATTTCACAATTAAGTGATTAGCTCTAAAATGCCTGTAGTATTTCTTTCTTTTCTCTCTTTCTTTTGTGGTACTAAATATTAAACCCAGGGCCTCACACGTACCTGGTAGCTCCACCACTGAGCTATATCCCCAGCCCTTTAACTAAATTTTGTTTTGAGAAAAGGTCTTGCTAAATTGCACAAGCTGATCTCAGACTTGGGACTCCTATCACCACACCCGGCTGCTTCTAAAGGAATATTACAAAGGAAGTGGAAATGACACCATCTTTCTGTCTTTTAACCTGCTCTTCACGGTGCTGAGATCAAACCCAGAGCCTCATTCAAGGGGGGCAAGCACTCTACCACTAAGCTGCACCCCAGCCCCAAGAATACTTCTGGGTGACTGAAGTAGTGTTGCAGAGCAGTGAATGCCGGGGCCACGGTGAACTGAAGCCCTCCTCAGGACAGGCTCAATACAAGTGAAAGTTGGCCGCAGCTGCAAAGCCAAAAGCAGCCAAGGGCAACAGGGAATTCGAGGCTGCGTGGATGAGCGCCTGAGACTTCTCTAGAACCTGTAATACTGCACGTGGTCCCAAGTGAGCTTTCGAAGAGCTCTCACAGCCTCTGTGAGAGAGGATTACAGCTGCTCATCAAGGGCGTGTTGTATGGTCCCCTGACCATATTTCTAGCCTCGCTTACAGAGAGGCATGGTTTTGGTGAACAGAATGTGGGCAGAAGAGATAGGCAGTACTTGCAATTTGGTTCACAAAAACCTCCTGCAGAGTTTTCCTCTGTGTGGTGTATTTGTGATAGTGTTTAACCCGAAACTAATCAGAGAGAAACAATCAGCACAAATTTACATTGTGGGACTGTTTATAAGACAACAAGCTCATAAACTTCAAGAAGCGCTAATGTCATCAATTCTCTCTCCCCACACAAAAAAAGTAAAGGACTTTTCTAAATTCAAGCACATAGAAAAATATGAACTTTGATTAGATCCCAGGTTGGAATGGAATTTACAAAAGAGTTTTAAAGGTTGCTTGAAGAATTTAAGAGGTTTGAATATGTATTACATAATTTGATTCTATCACTGTTTCTTGTGTGACATATTAGTATTGTGGTTATATCTCAGAATGTCCTTGTTCTTAAGAAAGTAAAAGTAGTTAAGGACAAAGTCATGATACCTGCAACCTCCTTTTTAAGTGACTTAAAAAAGAAGACAAACAAAGCAAAAATTATGGAAGAGTATATGGTTTGTTGTACTTTTTTTTCAAGGTTTGTAGTTTATATTGATATAGGAGGATGAAGCTCCCAACCTACTATGTCCAGAATGAGTTCATGTTCTTTAAAATCAAAGAAGGAATTTTAGAAACAACAGAGGCTAAGGGCAGAAATATTCATTGATAGAAAGAAAGCTTCTGTCTGAGAGAGAGACAGAAGAGGTCCTGAGTGGGTTGCCAAAGATTCTATATTTTCTTGGGATGTTTATAGAGTAAAATCATGAGGTAAGGCAGGTCTAAAATTGGAGAAAACTGGGAATTCCTGAGTAGACAGGAATGAGGTGGGACAGAGCTATGTTTAGTCAATAAGATTAATGACAGATAAAATTGATTAAATTGGGAACAAATGGGGAAGTGAGTCCATAGACAGCAGACATTCTTAGAGAGCAGTGATTCTTCCCTAGGGATTGGAATGGTGACTCCTGACTTCTCAAAGTCATCCAGACTTAATCCCTAAGGATTATACTTAAGGGTGTGGCTGCATTTGTTTTGCTTTCTGTCCCAAGATATGGCTCACAGCAAGAGGTATGTGTCCCCTCCAAGGTCATCAGACATCTGGTCCTCTGTGCTGGCTTCTTCTTCGAGGGCCTTGCCCTGTCTGACTGCCTATAGTATTTCTAATTAGCTCAGCTGCCTGTAACAATACTATTCAAAATAAAAACTTCAGAAAATTTTGGAGCTAGGGTGTGGTACAGTTGTAGAAATAACAAGCTGCGTTATGGTAGCCATTGTTGATTTCCTGTTACCCTGTTTTGAAATCTTGTATCACTTTCAATGTTTTGTTTTGATTGGCTTTATTCTGTTTGGTTTGGTTTGGTTTTATTCTCTTTAAAATATGCTTTCTCCCCCCCCCCCCACAATGCTTTCATTCTTTTGTTTTGATTTGTTTTGTTTAACTTTATTATGTCTGGTGATTCAGACAGCTATTTTGAAGAAAACAAGAGAAATTATGGTAGCCATTGTTAATTTCCTATTATCTTGTTTTGAAATTGTGTGTCACTTTCATTGTTCTGTTCTGACTAGCAGTATTCTGTTTTGGTTTGTTTGATTTTATTCTCTTTAAAATAAAAATAAAGCACTCCAGAATATTTAAAACAATGTTTTGAATTGTGGTTAGAAACTTACACTCTACGTATGGTCAATGATATCACAATGGGGACAAGAGTCATGTTAGATGTTTACGTTAAACAAACTCATGTAAGCTTTGTTTGTTTTAGAAGAGTACTATAATTCAATAACCTTTTTTCAAGTGCTGGGGATTGAATTTACAGCCTAACACATCCTAGCAAGCATTATACCACTGAGCTCTACCCCAGAACCAAATTAAATGAAAACTGCAAAAAACAGAAAGAAAATCACCAAAGATTACACCCCACTTACTAGGAAGGGAGCTGAGATAGAAACTCTCGTGCATACTCCTTTCTTGTAGGACTGGAAGAGAGCCATAGGCTGACTATGCTCTGGAATCAAATAACCTACTTCCCAATTTTGCAGAGGGCTGACCTTGGCAATAATTTCTAAATGATTCTTTTTTTTTTTTTTGGTCTTTTTTCGTTTTTTATCGGTACCAGGGATCGAACTCACAACTGCCTGCTTGCAAGGCAGGTGCTTATGCCGCTGAGCTAAATCCCCAGCCCCATGATTCTTAAATGTTGAGACTAGTCAGAGAATGAAAGGAGAAGAATGCTTTGAAACACCACTGTTCCATGGAGTCTAGCTTGAGAACATGTTTGGGATTCATAAGATTTGAGGATTTAATAAAGCAATGATTTGGCACCTGCCTTGCAAATGTGTGGTCATGAGTTCGATCCTCAGTACCGATAAAAAAGGAAAAAGACAAAAATAAATAAATAAAACAATAATTTAAAAGCAAGAGAACAAGAGTTTCTTTGATATGAATTTAGCAAGAGTTTAGGACAGTTAAGAAATGCTTCCAGGTAGTCTGATAGGATAACTCGTGGGCAGATATTAATTGTTAAAGTGGAGAAATAGTCTGAAAACTAATATTATTTTATAAAAGCTACTACCTTACAATAATAGACTTTTGCACTTCTCTCCCAGTCTTTCCAAATTCTATTCTCAGACCTATTTCCCTCTTTGACCTTTTTCAAAATTTTCATCTGATCCCTCTCCCTTTTTGGCTTTTTGAGACAAGACCTCCCTCTGTAATTCAGGCTGGCCTTGAACTCACTGTGTAGACCAGGCTGGCCATGAATTTGTGGCAATCCTGCCTGAGCCTCCTGAGTGCTGAGATTATAGGTGTGTGCCATCATTTCCTATTCAGATTCCCTTTCTTTAACAAAAAACTCAGTACTAATGTTTCTTAAACTCTATGTCTCTGCTGTATTTCTCTTGTGACTCTTTGAGCATATTTTCAGTTACTCAGAAGCTGCACTAGGCTATCCAGTGGTATTAGCTTTCCTTTGCTGGGACAAAATACCTGACGTGCACAATTTAACAGAAGTTTATTTGGTTCATGGTGTCAGAGGTTTCAGTGCATAGTTAGCTGGCTCCCGGGCAGAAACATGGTAGAAGGGGGAAGAATCCAACAAGATGCCAACCAGCCAGCCTTTCTGGTAAGTTCTGCAAGCCAGACAACTTCCAGAAGAGTAAGTGCCTCCCTGTTTGCCTACAGGCAGGCAGGCTAAGAATCAACCTTCCCACCCCCTCCCTCCCCTGCCCCTTAAGCAACCGCTGGTGCAGAGGACTGGCTGAGTTGATAGCAACTAAATGCTTGTATTGTTTGGTTGGTTTTGCAGGCCTGGGGCGAGAGATCTGAGCATCTCTTGAGAGGATGACAGTATGCAATATAGCAAATATGGGCGATTTCCTTCTAGCTTGTTTTTGAAGTCCAATATTGTTCTCACTATTTTGCTTTGTTCTGATTATTTTGCCTTACTCAATATTCTGTTTTGATTGGTTTTATTCTGTTTTGTTTTTGGTTTGATTTTGTTATACCTGATGGAATGGACAACTATTGTGAAGATAACAAAATATACTAATGGTAGCTATTGTTGTTTTCTTAGTATCCTGCTTTGAAGTTCTGTACCAATTTTTCTGCTTTGTTTTGATTGCTTTGTTCTGTTTTGTTTGGTTGGATTTTACTATCTTTAAAATAAAAAAAATAAGGGCTGGGGATTTAGCTCAGCGGCATAAGCACCTGCCTGACAAGTGTGAGATTGTGAATTCGATCTCCGGAACCAAAAAAAATAAAAATAAAAGTAAAAATACAATAAGATAAAATAACATGGTAGAAGGACACGGCAGAGCAAAGCTACTCATTTCGTGGCATCCAAAAACAAAGAAAGAGTGGAGAAAAGCTCAACCCCTCAAAGGCAAGCCCTCAGTACCTACTGCTCCAACTGGGCTCCGCAGGTCCTAGTAGGCCGTTACCTCCTAATAACCCATTCAGCTATGAGCTCATCAGTGATTGATCCATTGACCAGGTTAGAACCCCTAAAATCCAATAACTTTCTGAAAGCCCCATCTCTGAACACATGAAATTTTAAAGGACACTTTAGAGCTAAACTGTCATATCAGTTAATACCTCAAACTCAGAATAAATTCCTTACGCCTCCGCCTATCTTTTTTGCTCCTCTGGACCACCGTCTTCCCATTCATCCGCTCTCCAGACTTACTTTGTTTTACTTGTTTGTTCGCTGCTTACATTATCGGGGCACTTTACTACAGAACTATATCCCCAGCCCTTTTTAAGTTTGTGCGGAAACAGGGTCTCACAAAGTTGCCCGGGCCAGCCTTGACCCTTCAATTCTCCCACTCAGCCTCTCAAGTCCCTGGGATTATAGGCATGCACGACCTTAACCCGTGGAAGGGAATTGTTTTAATCCTGCCTTCTCGTCCCCATCCCTTTTCACAATTCTGTGTATTCTACTTCCATGGTACTGCTCAGGCCTACCCATCCTTTCTTTTCTTACCAGTTCTGATTATCTCTAATCCAAGCTTGCTCACACAGAGTAGATTGACATTTTGGACAGGATAACTCCTAACTCTGTAGTGGGGACTGTCTTGTACACTACAGAATGTTCAGCAGCGTCTCTGGTCTCTACCCACTGTTTAATGGCACACATCCGCCCACACATCCTATGGTGTAATCAGGTTAGGTCTCCTAGTACTATCAAATGTCTTGCAGGACAAAATCACCCCCAGTTGCGAACTAATGCTGTAATCAAATGATTACCATAGTGCATGCGTGCATGCATGCATGTGTGTGGTTCTAGGGATCCAACCTAAGGCTTCTTCATTGGTACACAAATGCTTTACCACTGAGTTCACTGCCAGACCCATAGTATTCTTTAGAATGAACTTCCCTTCAATTACAGCCTGTATCACCAATTCATTCCAGACATTCTGTGGGTTTAGTCTTCAGATGTTTTCTTTGACCATATTATTTGTACAGATCATAAAATTTTAGTGGTTTGCTGTAGGATCATGCACACATTCCTCAGCTTAGCATTTAAGCTTTCCCACTGCCTACATGGCCCTAACCTACATCTCAGTCATATTTTCTACTGTACTTTCTGTTTTTCAATTATCTCATAATGTGACCTTATTTCAAGAGAGGGATTACAGAGACAGTCAAGTTAAAAAGAGGTCATGAGAGTGAGCCATAATGAAGCATGGTGGTGCTTTGTAAGAAGAGAGAATTTGTACAAGACACATAGAGAAGATGGTGTGAAGAGACACAGGGAAGCCATGCATGGTGGTGCATGACTGTAACCCCAGAACTTTGGGAAACTGAGTTAAGGGGGATCATAAGTTCCAGTCCAGCCTAGACAACTTAGCAATTTAGTGAGACCCTGTCTCAAAACAAACAAACATTTAAAAAGTGCATGGGGAGAAAGGAATCTTCTAAAACCTAATGAGGCAGTCTGGAAGAGATCTTTCCCTTGCAGCTCTCAGAAGGAACTAACCCTCCAAACATCCTGGCCTTTTGATTTCCATCTCTCAGAACTATGCCTGGATATATTTCTGCTTGTGCAAAGCAGTCTGTGATGTGTTATTAGGGCAGTTATAGCAAGTGGCTACATCTCCTTTGTTTCTGTTATGATCTGCACCAAACCGGTTGCCTGTTATGTCACCTCGCTGTCCACACAACTCAGCTCTAAATTCAAGTTTGGTAAGACTGTGTCTGATTGGTGAAACTAAAACCATAGCTGACCCCAAACTTCAAAGACTTGGGAAATTCAGTTTCTAATTTTTCTAGATTTTAAAGATTGTATTTTTATACAATGGAGTACCACTCAGCCAAAAACAAGGATAAACTGGAGACTTTTATAGGTAAATGGATGCAACCTGAGAACATACTCATGAGTGAAATAAGACACACATGTGTAAATATCATATTGCTCCATTAGTGTGAGAAGCTGAAAGGAAACACATGTATATGTGTATGTATACATATATATATATATATATATGTATATGTATATAAAAATAGTTAAGATAGTTATACTACTGATTTCTCTGAGTTCCCTGAAGAGAAAGATTTATGTTGGTGTTGTTCAGAAAATTGAATGCAGATGTCTTGTGCTGTGGGTTGATTTGGGGATGACAATGTGCAATATATGTACCATTGTTGCCCCCAGATTGATGTGTTTAGAAATTTTGTTGTGCTTTTTCTTCTTCTCTTCTTCCCCCTCCTCCTTCTCCTCCTTTTCCCCCTTTTATCCTTGAAATAAAATGGACTTGAAAAAAATAAACTGGGCTGAGTTTAGCTCAGCAGCTCAGCAGCATAAGCACTGCCTGGCAAGCATGAGGTCGTGAGTTCGAGCCCCGGTACCAAAAAAGGGGAAAAAAAAAAAAAAACCTGTTTAAAAAAAAAAAAAAAGAGTAATATAGACTGAAAAAGGTGCAGTAAGATCTAAACACAAGGAAATTTTTAAAACACGGGGTGGCAGGAGAAAGAAGATGCTGAACCATCCAATCTGCAGCACCCACCATCACCAAATGAGTTCCAAGTGAGCAGGCCGCTCTTATCTGCCCTGCTTTTTACCCCCTTTTCACCCTGCTCCGTTTCACAGCCTCCTTGCCATTCCTTGAACTTGCCAAGGGCACTCTTAGACATTCCGCTTTGCTGTTTGCATTGCCTAGAATCCTGTTCCAGACACATTCCCTCAAATGAGATTTATTTCCTCATTTCTTTCCATCTAGACATCTGACGCATGGTCCCTCCTCACTGAGGTCTTCCCTGACCACCCTACCTAATATAAAACCTCCTCTATCAATGTATATTTTCTTCTCCTTTAGAATGTAAACTCATCAAGGCAGAGTATAGGGCGAAAGCCTATAATCCCAGCACTCAGGAGGCTGAGGCAGGAGGATCGCCTGCAACTTCAAAGCCAGAATTACATAGTGAGACCTTGTCTCAAAAAAAAAAAAAAAAAGACTGTAAGCTCCTCCTCTGCTTTATTCATTGATTATTGGCCTCATCTCTTCTACAAACCCTGGAGGTGGCTTTTTGGTGCCCTAACTCACAGCTAATGTGGTGTGTTTGTGGGACCATCTACTTCCCGATCTCAGATCCCTAGATTACTGTCACTGTTGCAATAGTAGTGTGATTCTGGAGCTGGAAGTTGGGAAAAAAGCCTCTTAATTTCCCAGCATCTTCTTTGAGCTCTCAACATATATTTGTTAAATTAAAAAATAAATGACTTTTCCTTATTCCTCTAGTATCCTCTCAGCACAGCACTCCATCAAAGTATTTTCAGTTAGGATTTATGTGTTCTGGGCCTAAGGGTCATAGCTCAGTGGTCTAGCATGGACCGGGCCTTGGCTGTCTAGCACCCACAGCACCAAGAATGAGAACCAGAAAGAGAAAGAGAGACAGAGACAGCGAAATTGAGAGTAAAATAAGAAAGAAACAGTAGAAATCCACAAGCAGTGCCCTAAACAAGCTAAGAGGGAAAGGTCAGGAAACCACAGTCAAGGGCAAAACTGAATGGAAACCAGAGGCAGTCTGCAGTTTTGGAGCTGAGAACAAGTCCAAAGTCCGTGGAACTAAAGATTCTATAAACAGAGCTAAAGCATGGAGAAAACATTAGATATTTTATGTGAAGAATCTAGAAGTGATCACAAAATAGGCGAATGAAAGGAAAGGAAAGGATATAAATAGGAAAGTCACAAAATGAAGGTGTCCAAAGGCATTTTTACAGATTTTAGATTACAGAAAATTTAAATAAATGCAAATTTTAAAATTAGAATGTTGGCTTTTCCAATTGGCAACTGTGAAATAGTATGGAGGGCTGGGGATGTGGGTGTGTAAACATGGAGACGCTCCTCCTGATAGACTTAATGCTGGGAATGCTCCTCTAAGGACACATAACAGCATGGTGTAAAATACTGAAAGTTTGGAGATAAGCTAAAGACCCATCGATAGGAAATGGCTAAACCAATCAAAGCACACTTGAATTACTGCATACCCTATAGCCAAAGATCCACACAATCAGACACATCAGTGACATAACGTTACATCTTAAAAGCATGGTGGTGCACTCCCATGACCCAGTGATTTAGAGAGTCCTTGTCTCAGAAAAGGGTTAAGGGGACTCTCTGGGTGTAGCTCAGGTGAAGGCCCTGGGTTTAATGCACAGTACCATATAAGAAGAAGCACATTTTTATAATTTTTTTCTCCATTTATAGTTTATTCTTAAAGCAGTGATGCTGTTAATCTGAGTTCTAGATGTGACAGTTAAGCTTTGGTCTGTGTCTTTCTGGAAAGAAGCTTAGGGTCTCCTCCCATATGATCACACTATTCATATTAGCAATTTTCTTTTTCTTTCTTTTCCTTTCTTTTCCTTTTCTTTTTTCTTTCAGTTTGACCAGACTGGCCTTGAACTCATGTTGTTCCTGCTTCAGCCTCCCATGGTGTTGGGCTTATAGCTATGTACTACTGCATCTGGTTCCAGTTACATCACTTATGACTCTGGTCAGCGTTGAAAATTAAAGTTTTGTTTGTTTGTTTTTGGAGTCAGGGTCTTGCTGTGTAGTTCAGACTGGCTTTGAACTCACTAAATAGCCCAGTTTGGTCTCAAACTTGTGGCAGTCCTGCCTCAGTGCTGGGATTATATGTGTGCACCACTATGCCATGCCCAAAAATTAAAATCTAAGAAGACTAAACTGATGTTTGAACACTTTCTTAGAAATGAGAACAATGTCCTTTTGATACTCTAATTTGATTACTACATTTCCTTGTCAAAATTGAATAGTTAACTTT
Source organism: Cavia porcellus (assembly GCF_034190915.1). Lineage (NCBI taxonomy): Eukaryota > Metazoa > Chordata > Mammalia > Rodentia > Caviidae > Cavia > Cavia porcellus. The sequence continues at coordinate 214,721,265 of NW_026947484.1, forward strand.
CTTTTAACTTCTTACTGTGTACCAGGTTCTATGCCACACACATATTGTTTCACCCAAGTTTTACAATGCAATAGAGTGAGTATTATTCATAATTCACCGTTTTAAATAGGAGAAATGTTGATGAGAACATTTAGACTGAGGACACTTCAGTGCCGGTTTCCATGACTGGCAAAAAGGCAGGTTACTAGCAAACTGTCAGCTTCCTTGCTGGGACAAAATACTTGACATGTAAAATTTAAAATAGAGAAGGTTTATTTTGCTTATGGTTTCTGAGGTTTCAGTCCACATTGGCTGGCCCTAAAGTAGAAACATTATAGCAAAAGCTGGCGAGCCTGAAAAAAGTGGCTAATCTGAAGGCATCTGGAAAACAGAGCTGGAGGACAGCCAGAGAGGAAGGGGCCGGGGGCCATATTTAATCCCCCAAATTATGCCTCTCATGACCCACCAAGATGCACCGGAAGTGTGGTGTTTGATCTCTCCAGTGTCTCGAGCAAATCAAGGTAAAAATCAAGACATGACAGCCAGCATTTGAAGGCAAGGCTTTTAACTCCAGAGTTCATGCGCTGCACTCTCTATTGCTACTTAAGGAAGGAAGGTAGATTAAAGGTGTGCTTGAAAACTACCTGGAACGACCATCTCAGCTGCCAGAGCAGCTCAGCCTGTAGTCGTACTGGGAAAACAAAATTAAAAATAAATCTCTCTTCCACTCAGAAAATCTCTCCCCAAAGATAGAAGAGAAGGAAAACAATTCTAATACTGAGTAAGTGTTACTGCGGAATTTAATACACAAACAATTTGTGAAGTCAAAAAGAAATGTGACACTTTCTGTAGTTAAGTAGACACAACCCAAGCAAAGTGTTAGGTAAGCTTTGCAGTTTGGAATCAGGTGAGGAAGCAGGCAGGCCCCATCATCTCCCTGGAAACGGGAGAAGGGGTTGAGCAGGGTGGAGAATGTCTTCCTTGATGATTATACTTTAAAGAGACAGCTTTGCGTCCAAGGAAGAAATACTCCTAAGCTTGAGACTAACCAGAGGTTTAGTGAGCCAGTACGAAGATTTACATTCTCCTGAGGACAGGGGAAGAAATCCTAAAGGAAAAGGTAAAAGTGGAGGGGCAGAGGGAAAGTCTCTTCCCTTATTTTCAGTAGAGAAAAAGTTTATATTGGCCTTTCCAATTCTTCTAATATGAAAGTGCGGTCAGTATCTCAGACTTCATTGCTGTTTCTCTCCATTTACTTATAATTAATGTTAGATCAGCCATGTGTCTCAGTGGCATAGTGCTTACCTGGCGTGCGTGAGGTGTAAGACCCTGAGTTTGAACCCCAGCACAGATTATATATATATATATATATATATATATATATATATATATATAAATCATTATTTGTGTGTATGTGTACATAAAATCCAGGATTGATGTGTGTTCTCCGAAGTTCGTGTGTTGGAAGTTTAATCTCCACTGCAACATTGGTAACCGTGTTGAAGGATCTTTGAGATGTTACTACCCGAGATCACTGCGTCAGGAGGGCTCAGCACTAGCCTCTACCTCATAAAGTTCCTGCTGAGAGTGGACATGAGGGCATGGCAGACTGGCTGGGCCAGTGGGCCTGATGTGTTAATTGCAAAATCCCCTGACACCTGCTCAGGACAGTTCCCTAAGCTCTGCTCGCAGACTTCTCACTCTGAAGAGGATGGCCTAGACTAAGTCAGCCTGCGGCATGGGAGAGCTGAAACCAGAGTGGCCGTAGAGTCCTCTGCCACTGCGTCCTGTCCAGTAGTCCGCCCTCCCGCCATAGGGTAAACTTCTTTTCCTGCTTTTGCTTGGCCCAGTCTCACTCTGCGGGACATTTCTTTTCCTACCTTTAATAAAATGTAAAACCTTGTTACCTTTATGGGCTTGCCTTGGCCAGTTCTTTTTTGGGGAGATGATGGGTTGGGGGTTGAAATAGGACCTTGCTATGTAGTTTGGGCTCTCCTTCAATTCAGACTACAGGTGTGTGCCACTACTGACCAACTGTTTGTTCAGGACACAAAGAATCTAGAAACCACCTCTAGGGAGACCCCAGCACCCTGAGACCTGATAATACACACCACAACCCATCATCATCATGCACTGGAGCCCTTGGGAGATAAACTGAGCCACATTCAAGCCATAGCCAAGGCCTAGGACAAGGACCTGAGATAGTGGCTAAGAATGATGTAAGCTAGCATAAAAAGTAGGCTGAAAAGAGACAAAGAAAATCATAATTTAAAGAGTGAAAACTGCAGCTTCAGGGCACAACCCCAGTTTAATTGTTTTTCCTCTCACTCTTCCAGAACGTGAGCCTGTGCAGTTCCTTTCCACCTGCAAGAACACGGAGCCATTCCCTTTTCACCTGTGGCTGGACCACCTCTTTACCCGGGATTAGGCCATAAATACTACCGCTACCCTCCAAACCAACACCCAGATCACTGCCAAAACCACACAAATACTCCGCTTCCCTTGTAGTGACCTCCTTTCTCTGAGTGCCCACATTCCACTCAAGTATGTCCCAACCTCTCTGCCTAATACACATTTACCATACCCCTTACTAGCATGTTCTGAAATTTTTTTCCAGGATAATGATACAGGAGAAATGTAACTCCCAACCTGCTAGATGTCAGATGTGTGTTATGATCCCACAAAATCAAAGAATGAAGTCGTGAACCAGAAGAAGTCAGGAGAGTTTTAATGGAAATAAGAAGAGAAGAATAGCTCCTGTATTTCCAGAAGGGGTCTTGAAAGTATGCTGTCACTGAGGCCCTTTGTTAGAGATAATTTATCCAGCAAAGTCACAGTGTGGGTACAAGGTAGGTCAAACCACAGTCAGCCTATAAGATTACAAGTTCTGTTTAAATGCTTAGTAGGGATCCAGTAGGGAAGTGGGCTACCTTGCAAGAGTACATGTAAAAAACAAAGACATTTGGGAAGGGATGGGTCCAGAAGCTGTGACCATCTACCTGGGCAACTGACACCTATCTGGACTCACTCGGCCAGGTGGTGCTAATTACAATGTAAACTCAAATTATTGTTTATCCCTTAGGGAGGCATGTAGGCCTGGCCATTGCACCTTTGTCTCAAGGCCTCACCTTCTTCAGATGCACCTCCAGCCACAATTCCGACGTCTTTAGTTTTGTACTGACTTCCTTGAGAGCCGAGTCCCTCCCTGAGTGTATATTAATTTCTATCCAACTTAGCTGACTATGATAACAAGAGTCAGCAAACTTCCTAACATTTTTTGTTTACAGCGGGTTCAGTTCTTCATCTCAGCTTTGGGAACCTCTCAGACCCCATCCAGTGACAAGAGGCTGGTTTGAGATTGCAGTTTGAATGGTCTCATTTGAACTTTTGTTTGTTTGTCTGTTTGTTTTTGGTGGTGGCACTAAGGATCAAGTCCAGTGCCTCATACATGCTAAGCACAGGTTCTACCACTGAGCCAGATCCTCAGTTCTGGTCATTTGAACAATACCATAAAACTTATATACCTATGTCAAAATGCAAATACAACTAGTTGAGAACTCACGTTAAGCCTTTGTCAATGAAATCTTCCTTAATTTTTCACTATGAGAAGTAGCATTAGCAGGAAAGAAAGGTCCACACACACAAGGGTGGAAGAGGGTTATGGTAAATCCAGCAATGTAATACCGAAGAAAAGATAGCCTTATGGAAAGGAGACCATCTTCCAAGCCAAGTGTCAACCTCCTTGCTTTGTGGAAGACTGAAGCAAAAACTGTCATCTCATAGAGACTGAACTGCCCCAGCAAGCACTAAGAATTTCTGCGGAGCCTCCTGTAAAACCAAAACTGTGATAATGATCAGCCCGATTCTAGTCTGCCCGGTAAATCCATAAAACCCTGTCCTGGAAAAAAAAAAAAAAAACCCGGTCCTGGTTCTTTCCACGTCTGGGCTCTCGAATCCTTTTCATCAGAGCTGTGCCCCTTTCAGTGCCTCAAGATGAAGTCCCGCCCCTGTTTTCTCTCACTTCCTCACTCCACCTAATAGATGTCTCTGCCTGTCACTGGTGTATCTCAAATGCTTGCCTGTGAGGAGAGCTGAAGAATCTCCTCCAGGAGGCAGGCAAATTGAGGGCTTAGAGCCCTCATAATTTTCACACTTCTTATGAGACTCCATTTCCCAGTGCTTTTGGGTGGTAGATTATGTTTCCAATACATGACTTTTGGGGATCACATTCAAACCACAGCACCTCCTAGTTGTTATGTCTGCTTTCAGACAAAATGAATTCCAATCACGTGTAAGACTATCCCTGATGCTCTAGGACCACAGATGACTTTTCCTGGTCCTTGCCTGAATATGGACATAGAGGAGAAAAAATGCTTCTGTCCTTATTTCTTTATTTAGAAAATGCAAAGTAATTAACAAAAGACAGATTAGCAGCAGAAAAGGCAGGCAGTTTTTATTTTATAAGCAAAGGACTTCACGGGAAAGAGGTCAAAACCCAAAGAAGCTGGGGTAGAGCTTGGGGCTTATATACTATTTTAACAAAGGATGATAAATTGTAAAGATAGCAAAGGAAAAGTGGGTTAGGGCTGTAGGGAGACAAATTGCAGGAAGGGAACTAGGAAAAATGTGTGGTGTACAAGGCTGTTTAGTAAGGTTTGATATGCAGACTCAAGTGGTCTTTGGTGATGAGCCGTCCGTGGAGCGCTTCTCCTCTTCCTGGTATGAGAGAATGGGACACTTTTACAAAAGATAGTTGTTCCCTGCTTCTAGGAAGACATGGGGAGGGCAAAGAGCTCCTTCTGCTTCTCAATTATGTTGAGTTCAAATAGTCCTTATGTCAAAGTGATTTACTTATGGTAGTACACTTGGATCCCTCTCATTGGTATTTTAAAAAGGGAGATATTAAAACATCCTCTCTCCTCCCGTGAGCTTTTCTGTACAGCAGGGGAAGGCAGGCAGGAATAATAAAGCAGGCACTGCTCTAAAAAACAGAGCTCTCTGTAACCTGATTTCACCATCCACTTTGGGTTTAGCCATAATATGATCATAGATGTACTTTAAAAGACTTAAATCATTATTTTGCATGTGGGCTCACTTAACCAGAATCAACCTATATGTGGTACAGTACTCTCAGTAAAAGGGGCTTAAATAGTATATTTATGTATATCTAAAATAGTATATTTATGTATACTTAAAAAGTATATTTATGTATATCTAATACATAACCAGAATTTGACCCATGATGCTTTCAATGTTGTTTTATCTCACAGAATGTCATAGATATACTGTGATCTTATTTCTAATAGCTAAATAAGCTAATCCCCATAAAGCCACATGTGTACTCCACTGTGATGCAGTACAGGGAAGAATTAGGAAGTTCTCAGTAGGCAACGGCGATAAGCTTCCTGCTGAGTCACTGAGCTGTTCTATTTTTAATCTAATGAGCACAACTTCTATTTGGTATGACCTTATCTGAATGGTGTCTTCTATGGTTAGACATGAATCTTTTATTTCAACTAGATATCAAATAAATATTATCTTCATAGAGTCAGGCAGGTAGCCACATTATAAAATCAAAACAATTTTTACAGGCTTAGTAAATCTTTCTTAATTTTTGAGTATTCATACTTTATAGTAATATTGGAAATGTATTACTTATTGTGAAAATGATATTCATTTTGGTTTGCTTGTTTGTTTTGTTTTGTTTGCTTTTTGAGACCCAGTCTCCTTACGTAGTTCAGGCTGACCTGGAACTCACTATGTAGCCCAGGCTGGCCTCAAATTCAAGATTACAGGTATGTTCCATATCATGCAGTTCTGTATCTACAATTCAAATTTAATTGGGTACATTATACTTTTATTTTCGAAATCTGACCCTGTTTCTAGACTTCTTGATACTTGAAAACATTAAAACACTGTTTGACTATGTTACTTTTAACTATGTACAACTGAAGTCAGTCTCAGATACACTGCTTAAAAATCATAATTTGTTTTCAATTAATTTAGATTTTTCCTTAAAGCCTTGACTTTTAGAACAACAATTTGGAATTACAAGGTACATAATTCTGTTTCAGAAAATGCAATCCAGACTTGGCTTAGAATCTGGACGGTTGTTTTCCCGGTAGTAGGCTCTTGAAATTTAACAGCCTTAGTAAACAGAACTCAGATTTCCTGGTCCATGTGAGGCATAAAAATTTAAGGTGATAATCTAAACATTAGAGCATTATATACATGAAATCTAATTAGTCAATTCAAAAGAAACTATTATTCATGGAATAACTGATCTTATATATTCCTTTGGAGACAAGGTCTACCTGGGTAGTTCATGCACTCTGTAGCCTGACTGACCTTGAACTCAGTGATCCTCCTGCCTCAGCCTCCTGAGAGCTGGGATTTCAGGCGTGTGCTGTCACATTTTTAGATTGACTTATATTCTTTTACTACACTTATACCTAGTTACTGTAGCTTTTTGTTTTTGTTTTTACTTTTTGAGACAGTTTCACTATGCAGTTCAGGTTGGCTTTGAACTCATTTTGTAACCCAGGCTGGTCTTGAACTCACAGTGATCCTCTTGCCTCAGCCTCCTAAGTGCTGGGATTATAGGTATGCGCCATCACTCCAACCAACACTAGCTGCTGAAAGCAAACTGATGACTTCAATTAATTTTAACGACTGTATTTATCAGTATGAATGATAAAAGTGTGAAGCATAATATGTGAAAAATAGAATGACTTCTATTTTTGGAGTTACAATCTTTTCAAGGAGATAAAAGTTCTACCCGTCAAAATTTAAAGGTGAAACAGAGACAAACAAAGCAAACATAAATTAAGAGTTAAATGGAATATAAACAAGTACAAAAATATATGATTCACAGAAAGGGCTAGTAGGACAGGAGAAAATATTGGAGGTTGTGTGAGGAGGAGCGGCTGGAGCCAGGTCTTGAGATTGCCTCATGCATGTCTGTGCTAACTCGCAGCATCTCTGATTAGTGTTCACACACTGCTTCGTCAACTCCAGGGAACACCTGCTGCTCATGACAAATGCTATCGGGATGGGTCACATCCATGGGCACGGTGTCTCCTGGAGTTGGGCAAGGGACGCTCCTGTCAGTCACTCCCTGGTACACCACGACTTGGGGACCTGGGTCTGATCTGCCTGAAAGGAAGTTAGGAAAATGTAAGGAACTAGAAAGCAGCAGTAAACCTATCATCCCCATAAGTACCCCGGCTGCCAACTCTGCTCGTTTCTTTTCCACTTTTAAATAGTTCTCCAAATTTCTGATACTTGCTACAGGTTTAAATTCTCTCCTGGAGATATTTATATTGCACTGTGTGTGTAAAATAGGTCTCCTCATTCATAAAATGAGGATGTTAATAATGCCTTGTCCTACTTACCTAAAAATAGTTTCCTATCTGCACAGTGGGGCTAATAATACCTGCCTTATTGATTTCACGAGGCTGTTTTGAGCATGCGACGTGATACTATGCACAAGCAGGGTGATACACAAGGTATGACGTACATCACAGGCATTAGAGTAGTTCCAACCCTGGCTAGCACTGAGAGAAAGCAGACACTGTCCATGACAATGCGTTTAGCCACGAATGGATAGTAGCTCACTAACCTGTGGACTCATCAAAATGTGTGTGCTGCATTTTGGCTACTATTTTTATGAATAGCTATTTTTACGGGAATTGGCACAAGCCCCTGCAACTGGTCAGACGACATTTATAAGCCTGCCCATAAATGGTGCAGTGTTTAAAGGGAGAAGATGAATTCTATTTCTCTTCTCTTACTGGGTTCAGCCTCGCTGCAGTTTCCCATTTCTTTCCACAAAGGGTGATACTGTTTACAGGAGAAATGTAGATAGAGTTCTTTCAGATACTTTGTTTCTACCTCTTAGCTGGCTCCAGTTGAATACCCTGGCTAAGACCATTGAATTTTCTTCTCAGAAGAGAAAGGGACTTTGTAATACCTTTCTGGAGAATGAAATGTACTCTACTGCAGGAACCAAAAACCTGGGCTTGTGTCCCAGCTTTGTTTAAGTCAGTTTCCTCCTCTTACTGGGGCTTTAGTCTCCCCAGCCATTAAATGGATGGACCAAATTTTGCTCATCCATTCTTCTGTTGGTGGATATTTGGGTTATTTTCACATTTTGGTAGTTTATGAATCATGCTGTTTATACATTGAGGTATAAGTTTCTGTATGGATCTTTTAAATTTTTCCTTGGGTATACACTTAGATATGGAACCTCTGGATCACTCGTGTTTAATTGTTTGAGAAACTACTGACTGCTTTTCGAAGTAACCAGGCTACTATGTGTTCTCACCAGGCGTGTCTGAGGGCCCCAGGTTCTTTGCATCTTCACCAGTACTTGTTATCTGGCTTTAAGGTTTCTAGCTGCTATACGGGATATCTCATCTGAGAACAGTAGTACAGAGGAATTTCTTGGTTGTTTTGTTTTGTTTTAGGAATTGAAGCCTCACACTGAGCTACAACTCCCGTCCTTTTTTTTTTTTGCCATTTTGAGACAGTGTTTTACTAAGTCATTATATTGCCCGTGCGAGGCTCCAATGTGTGATTATCCTGCCTCAGCCTCCCAAAGGACTGAGATGACAGTTGTGCACCATGACATGTGACGTCAGTGTGGGTTTAATGCATATTTTCTTAATGTTGCAGTGCTTATTGCCATTGGTACATCTTCCTTAGGAAAAGTTCTTTTTTTTAATAATGCAATAGTTTTTCCAAGAATGAGTAAATAGAAAACTATCTCATTAATAGACCTTCTAAAGCTCAAAAACAAAATTAGAAGTAACTAAACTTACTTTCACGTTTAAATTTTTGCCCCTGACTTTTTTGTTATTGTTGATTTGATTCTAATTCTTTTGCACTGCTTAGGGTCAAACCTAGAGACACACAAGTCAGGCAAGCTCTTACCACTAAGCTATACCTCCAGCCCTCCTGAATTTAAGGTATGTTTAAGTAGAAAAGCTACCATTTCACTAGATCTTTTTTCATGCCTGTGATTTTGTAATAGTCATCTGATTTTTTAATACTCATTCATACATGTCATAATGGGTCCAGCATTTGAAGTCTGATATCAAAGACTTTTCCTGCAGGATGGGGTGCAGCTAAATGCTAGAGCACGTGCTCAGCATGTTCAAGAGCCTGGGTTTGATTCCTGGCCCCCAAAATAATTAAAAATTAAAAGCTAGTTTCCCTTAACAATGTCCTTAGTGCTGGGGATTTAGCGGCATAAGCGCTCATGTAAGACTGTCCTTAGTGAAGAATTTTATTCAGGGGCTGGGGACTTAGCTCAGTGGTGTAAGTGCTGCCTGGTAAGTACAAGCTTGTGAGCTCGATCCCCATACCAAATAAAAAAAGAATCTTATTCAATCTCCATCTTTGAGTCCGTGTCTTTTTAATATTCTGTTTGACAAAACAGGAAGTACACATGTAGCCTTCGTGCCACACACCAAAAGGAAGCCAGGGGCTGAGAGCGCTTGCGTTTGAGATATATATGCTAGGTAATCACTTGGTATTGCTGTGTCTAGATGTCCCTCCTCCCCTGCCACCCCCACAAGCCTCACATGGTCATAGGTGGGGCTTTTGAGAGGCAGCTGAATACAGGGTGTGTGATGCTGGGATTAATACATTAGTGTAATTAACAAATCAGTCCACTGATGGGTTTGGCATAGTTCTGGATGTGAATAACGAGAAGACCCAGCCTGGATAGAATATAGGGGACAGAAATAAGGCCGCTGCCCCAGCTTGCTGCTGCTTCCTGCCTGCTCTCCGATGCCCTCCTGCCATGCCCCTCTACTCTGGGACCAGTCAACTATGAACTAAAACCCCTGCGAGCTGTGAGCTACAATAAGCCTTTTCTGTTTTAACTTTGACTGTTGGGTGTTTTGTCTCAGCAACAAGAAAAGTAACCGAGATAGTACTCTATCATGAGCTGCATCCCCAGCCCTGAATCTGGCTTTTTAAAAAAATGTATCAGTGTGGGAAGATTTTTCATAACACAATGCACCAATATTTTCTGAATGAACAGTATGTAACGTTATAAAATCCTACAATAGTACCAGTATTCAGGAGGCTGAGGCAAGAGGATCATCATAAGTTCAAGGCTAGCCTTGGCTTCTAGTGAAACCTTGTCTCAAAAAAGCAAAATAAAGCCAAACAAAACAAGAAAACTCCTACATGGTAATATATCTATTCAAAGGGCAAGAAAGATAAATTGATTCTAATATAACAGTGTCTAAAGTTTGGGTCTCTGATTAAAACTAAATTTAACTTTCTCTCTCTTATTTTATGTTATTTTATTTTATTTTATTTCATTTTAGAGGCAGAGTCTCAATATGTTTTTCAGGTTGGCCTTGAATACACTATATAGCCCAATCTGGCCTCAAACTCGTGATGATTCTCCTGCCTCAGCCTCCAGATTGCTGGGATTACAGGCATGTGCCACCACTTCCAGTTTAAATGTAACTTTCTTGCCAACATACATATAATCTTTTTCTTTCTTCTTTTTTTCTTTCCCCTATGCCAGTTGTTCTGTCTTTTTGAGCACTTTCTTTCCCTATCATTATTACAGGATCTATTGTATATTCTGGATCTTATTACTTTCATATTTTTATTATTTTTTATACCAGAGGGACAATATAATACTTATAAATGTGAGTTTGATTTATTTCACTTATGGATATGGTCTCAAATTGCCTCAATTTACCTACAAAAGCTTCAAGATTATCCTTTTTATAGCTAATATTTCATTGTATAAAATATCACATCTTTTCTTATCCATTCTTTGGTTGATGGGCATTTTGGTTGTTTCCAAGATTTAGCTATTACAAATTGTACTGCTAGAAACATGAGTGCACATATATATACATGTATGTATGTATATGTATGCTAGATAGATAACTATACTACTAATCTCTGTTCAACAAAAAGAAGTTTGTGCTGTTAGTGTCTGATTGTTTGATCATTTTTTGTACCGAGTTCTTGTAACCTTAACAAGTGCTTCCAAGACAACAATACTCAAAATATTAACTAGTGTTAATTTCCTACTATTTTTTTGGAATTCTGTACCGTTCTTATCCTTTTTTGTTTTGTTTTTTAAAATAAAAAAATAAATTTAATTTTCTTAAAATTTAATTTTTAAGAAACAATTGAAGGTGGGTGTGGTGGCACACACCTGTAATCCCAGCGCTGTGAGAGGCTGAGGCAGAAGGGTCACAAATCCAAGCCCAGGATGGGCGATTTAATGCCACCCTGTTGCATAATAAAAAAATAAAGGACTGGAGATGTAGCTCCGTACAAAGATCTTAAATTCAATTCCCAGTACAAAAGAGGAAAGAAGAAAGAAAGAAAGAAAGAAAGAAAGAAAGAAAGAAAGAAAGAAACCATCCGAAGACTTTTATTCAAGCTAAATACTTTTCATCTTCTGTGTGTCTAGCTATGTGTATTTCCCCAACTCTGTGAACATTTATTGAGAATTTAAATGACAAACTCTCAACATTTTTTAAATCATGGCATGCATAGGAAATACCATGTGTACAGCACCCTGCACAGTTCCTGACTTGGGTTGAATAAACAGAGACTGCTGCCCCGGGACTTGCCCCCCTATCCAAGGGATGAGGGGAACAAAACCCTGGAATCTTGTCGCTCAGGCTGTGACTTGCTGGTGCATTTCTTTGTCACACATGGGCACAAGCGTACACATATCCCTGCATGTTAAGTGTAATTTATATATTTGAAACAAACACATCTTGATTCTTTTTCTTGAGAGAACAGTATTGGTCAAGATGAGCCATGTCACTCAGTGACAACAAAGTAAATCCCCAAATCTCACTGATTGTCAGACTGAAAGAGCCGTGTTCCCCATGTCCCAAAGCCACAAGCTGAAGTCCCAACATCCAGTACCTCAGAATGCACTTGAATTTGGAGGCAACCTTTTTAAAAAGGTGAGTAAATCAAATAAGGCCTGAGGGCAGGCTGCTAAACTGAAATGACTTGTGTCTAAAAAAAAAAAAAAAGAGGAAGGGACTCCAGGGATGTGTGCACTTGGAGAAAAGGCACAGTGGGAACGCAGCAGGAGGCAGCCACTTGTAAATCAGAGAGAAGCCGCAGGAGAAATCCAACCTGCTGGACACTGTGGTCTTTTACGTCTATTGTGCTAAGAAAATTTGTCACTTAAGCCACCAAGCTGGGGGTGTGTGTGTTTGTTTAAATGGAAGCACTAGGAATAGAGTACCGTGACTTAACAGAACAAAAGTTTATTTTTCCCTCATTAGAAGTCTACGGAAGGTGCTGAGTTATCTTCTACTTGGCGATACAGGGCTCCATCTCCTGTGACCCCACGCACAATAAGTGAGGTTGGGCCCAACCTCATACCACATGGACTCTAAGATCACCTTGAACCGAGGACCAGTCTGGGAAGGAGGAGTCATCAGCCCCAACCTGACAGCAGAGACTGAGAGTACTATACAGGGTATGTGTTACTGTCTGTGCCGCAGAACTAAATGACTTTTGGATCTGGTTAAAACAAATGAATGTAGTTTGCCAGTTACCCAGATTGCCTCCTTATAAGAACACTAACAGATCTATTTATCCCTTTGTGGAAAGCAGGGCTTTATTAGTATTTGACTAAAAACAAACGGGAATTCTTTCCATTGTTTTCCAAAGAATAAACACTGATTTCTTTCCTTGTGTTACTTTTAGGCCTCTTGAGATTTCTTTGATGGTTTTGCTTTCACTGTGATCATGTATGACTTTGCACGCTGTTAAAATACCATTGCCAGTAAAAATAAACCCCTGACCACCCCAAGGGAACATTAGGGAGAACAGAAAAACTCTCTGCTCAAATCCCTGTCTTTTCCAAAGCACTTTTTGTATCTAATTTCATCCATTCAGATTACTGCTCAAGACCCTCCCTTAATCCTTGTCCCCTGCCCAGAGAGAGAGAGAGAGAGAGAGAGAGAGAGAGAAACTCTCCAGCCTGACTCCTTAAAACCAGGTTTTCTTTTCTTCTCCAAGTCATTTCAACTTAAAGCAAATTAATGAACAATTATTGGAACACTATTTATTTTTTGTTGGTGGTGAAGGGTTTTGTTTTGTTTTTCAGACAGGGTCTCCTTGCGTGGTTCAGGCTGGTACTGAACTCACTATGTAGCTCAGTCTGGCCTCAGCTCACAGCAGTCCTCCTCCTTCCGCCTCCCGAGCACTGGGATTAGAGGCGTGTGCTTCCATGACTTACCTACCATTTGTTTACAACCACTTGGTAACAATATAATGTTCTACATTTTATGAAAGTGTCTTGATTTTTTATTTTCAGATCATAGCTTTTATCCATCACTCTCTTTTCTCTTGTATAGTCTGAATGTGGGCCAGGGATATAGCTCAGCGGCATAAGTGCCTGCCTGGCAAGTGCAAGGTCCTAGGTTCAATTCCCAGTACCAAACAAAACAAGAACAACCATCCTCCACACCACTGGAGCATAGTTTGAGTGTACTGCGTCATACAATGAAACAATATATATTTGGAGTAGGAAAAGTATAACTAATCAGGGTGTAAAATACTGACATTATGTGGCTAATGAAAACGCCAGGAAGTAAGTGCAATCATCACAGAGTAGACGGAATAACATTACTGTATAGTATTTATAATTTATATCCTGTTTACTATGTACATGGTACCAAATGGTTTTCACATTCATTCCCTTATTTAATTCAGTCCATAGATCTATGAAATAGGTCAAATTATCACGCCCTGTTTACAGATGACAAAAGCAAGTTTCAGAGGAGCAATGGCCCTAAATTCAAGCAGTCATAAAGCGATACCAAACCAGCACAGCTGACTCATATGCCATGCTCTTAACCGCATTGCTGTTATCTCTTGCAGACATGGGAAATATTGTCGAGTTTTAAGCACTGAATAATAAAAATCACTAGAGTTTTAATGTTTGTACCAACTGAGCTCAAATGTATATCTACGAAAAATGATTGAAAATATAACTTTTTCATTAAAAAGTTGGGAAGAAGCAGAGAAATATGAAAGTGGAAAGAAACACTCCGACTTGTTACTATATTATCCTGACAAGTTAGTACTTTGGTATATTTTCTCCCAAGATATCTTCGTGCAATTTTGCATACATAGTTTTGTCTTTTATATCGTTTTCACTTCTTGCGACATAAGCCTCCATTAAAAACTGAAACAGCTGGGGATTTTATGAGTTAGTACTAGTTTGTATTAGTAAGGATTAACTTCAGCTGTGATAGAAAGCACCAAGTGACAGAAGATTAAAAATTATTTGCCTCCAAAGGAAACATAGGCAATTAGGACTTTTATGAGGGTATGATGGGGTTATGAGGGACCAAGCTCCTGGATTCTTGCTGGTTTGGCATCCTCACGTGCAGTCTCCAGAGTGTGGCCCAAGACAGCCATCCCCAGCCTCAGGGACTAAGTCCACAGCTGACCAGTGGAAGGAAGAGAACATAGGAAAAAATCCTTCTTTTTCTAGATATTTCTTGACACTTTCTTGCATCCTCTTCATATGCCGTTAGCCAGAGCTGAGGCCTGTGATCACATGGAACCGGGGAGAAGCCTGCAAATGTGCACTTTATTCCAGGGGGCAGGCACTTGGCTTAAAGTCAGGGGTACTGATACTGTGGGGTGAGGGCCGAATGGGCTATGGGAAACACGTATTGAGTCTCCTTGTAACAAGGGTTTTGTTGTTTTCTTAGAGATTTTCTTTAAAGCTTGTTTTTGTTTGAGAAAGGATCTCATTTATGCTGTCCAGATTGTTCCTTAACTTGTGGGCCGAAGTGATCCCTTTACCCCAAACCCCTGAATGCTGGGATTCCAGGCACACGCCATGGCAATTAGCTGCAAGAACTTTTAGAAAATAAAAATTAATAAAACTGGCTTATCTGTTTGTAATGCTTTTTCAAAATACAATCACTTGAATTAGGAATATAGTCTCCCCCCTCCACATGTGTGTGTTTACATTTTTCTTGCATTCCCAGCATGATACACAACAGGAACTCAGTAGCAACCAAAGCTTCTCTATACTCTAAGAAGAGAGAACGCGAATTTTCCAGTGTCTGGTATGTCTTACACGCTCTATTTTAGTATATATTGATTTATTATTCCCTCCAAGGATGTGTAGAAAGTCTTTTCTGACTCACATAATGAGGAGGCCAACTCAGAGATTTTTTAAAACTTATTCAAAGTCACACAGCAAGTATTTGATGGAGCCAAGGTTTGAACCCAGGATTATTCATTTCCCAGACCCATCTTTCTTTCCTATAATATAGAACATCAGGTCTCAGGTCTTTGTTAGGAAGGAATGACTAGTGCAGAGAAATAGAAGTTTTCACCCATTTAACTGTGACTCCCAGTGACAGTTAAAATCTTCGATGCTATGAGTTGTATTAGTAATTGTCTATTAGCGAAAACCAAATTTTTTTCCTCTACTACCAAATTACCTTTTCTTACTAGCCTGTGAAAAGTGGGCATTTATTTTCACTTTTAGGGACTACCAGGTTCCCAGCCTTCTGCCAGGGTCATGGGGCAGAGATAAAAACAGCCAGGCTGGAGGGCAGGTCCCCTGGGGGAAACAGACAGGTAAACAGCAGCAACAATAGTAAACAGCAGGACTGTGTCCCAGGGCAGTGCAAAGGCCAGCGCCCCTGCCAGCCCAGGGGAGTCAGGACAGGTTGGTTACTGGTGGGGTCTGGTGAGAAACACCCACCTCTCCCCCTTTGCCTGTGATAGTCAGATTCCCTGTGCTCCGCAATGGCCCCCCAGGAGGCACTGGGACAGCTTGCCTCAGTGCCACTCTGACAGGAGGTGGGATTCACAGTTGGCTGTGGCACCCTGCTTCCTTCTACCAGTCCAGATGCTGCTGACACTCTAATGTGCCCATGACCATGGAGGGATCTGGACTTGTTCATCTGGATCTGCATCTGTCCTAATTCAAGTGATTGAAATCCCATTAAACCCCATTAATCTTGTTAAATTGCGATGGACACATCTAGCCCCTCTGAAGTTTCCCTGACTTAGGCCCGCCATTTTTCATGGAGATTTGACAGTTGTCAATCAAACAGCTGGTGTCTGCCAACATTCAGCAGAATCGCTGCCATGACAACCTGGATGCGCCACACTTGCTCAGAGAGATGTTTGTCGTGCTTGAATTTGAAATAAGCAGTGGCATTGAGTTTGGGCCAATAATTGGTTTAGATGGGAAGGCTTGAGTTGAGACCACTGTGGACCAATCACAGGACTGCAGCTGATATATAAGCATCAGGCCCCCTGGCTTTGTCAGATTGGTATGGTTTGATCAAATTGGCAACTCCTATGTTGCAGCCCAGGTCCTGTCCAAGTAAAGGCTTGCTCTGGTGGTCCTGTAAATCTGCTTTGATTTATTTCTCAGGTAGTGTGGGATGAGAAGGTTCTATAAATCTACCCAGGATTATAATCCTTAGCAGTGTGGACTGAGCAGCTGCTTTAAAAGAAAGTAAACAAGAAGACTGTTACCCCAAAGAGTTCCAGAGATCAGCACCAGACTAAGTTCAACAACAGAGAGTGGCAACCAGCAGGGTTGACTAACAGTGTCCTGCATTAACACTGCATTAACAGCTGTGAGCATTGGGACCACGGGTAAACTGTCCTATGCTGGTTCATTATTTCTTTCTGAATTGAGCAAAAGAACCCTCATTTGACTGTAACAAGCTGACTCTTCGGAAGGCTCTAAGCCAGTGATGGAGAACCTTTTAAGAGTTTTCAGTGATACAAACAACCTGCTGCAGCTTGCTTCCTGTAGGTTCAAAACCTCTGACTTAGACTATTCTAGGAGCACGCCCAAATTTAGCCAGATGAATAGATCATTGTATACAGTACACACAACACGAACAAAGGTGTCGTGACGAGTGTTATCTTTGGCTCACTCATCACAGAGTTCAAGACCTATTTGCTCAGAGTCTTCTTGGAGAGTAAGAACATTCTTTACTGCTAGGTTTAGGGGAGACCCTCTCACTGAATAAGGCCTTATAACCTATTTTCAGGGGGAGATCAATAAGTTTTTATGTTCTATTTAAGAAGAGAGGGAGTGAACCCAGGGCCTGACACACGCTAACCACATATTTTCCCACTGAGCTCCATCCCAGTCCTTTCCAGTTTCTGTGGCCTGCTTCTACTGTTTCTCCCAATGCCAAGGTGTTCTACTTTGGGGTGATGTGTTCTAAATGCTGTCAAAATCATGAAAGAGAAAGGACTTGGGACATTTAAACAGTTGAGAAAGCCTACTGAGAGCTGGCAAGCTTTCACCCTGCCTAAGGATCACCTCTAATCTGATTAGTGATGCAGATTTCTGGGTCCTACCCCAGGTAGCCCTCTGACGTTTCCCTGGTTTTGACCTGCCATCTTTATTTTATTTTATTTATTTTTTGTTCCAGGAATCAAACTCACAACCTCATGCTTGCCAGGTAGGTGCTTGTGCCATTGAGGTAAATCTGGGTCCTTGACCTGTCATTTTTCATGATTCTATGCTGTAGACAGTGCTCAAACCATGTAATTTTATCTATCTATCTATTTATCTATCACCTATTTATCTGTCTATCTATAACTGTCATCTATCTATCTTTCAGTTTTGTAGTATTAGTGATTGAACCCAGGGCCTTCACGCTGAGCTACATCCCCAGCCCTTTTTTTTTTTAATTTTATTTTGAAAGTGGTACAATACAACAGAACAATTCAGAATAAAGCCAACTAAGACCATACAGTGAAATTGGTACAGAACTACACAGCAGGTTACTGGGATAACAGTAATAGGTATCACAGTATATTTTGTTATCTTTATAATAGTTGTTCTTTCAATCATGTATATCAAAATAAAATGAAATAGAGAACATTATAGAACTTATCAAAACAGAATATTGAATAGAGCAGTACCATTAATCAGAATAAAGCAGAACAGTAATAAAAATATTTGCCTTCAAAGAGATGGTAGAAGAAAATCTCTCTTATTTGCTATGGTCAACCTCCAAGGAGATGCTCAGATTTCTGGTTCCCATTTGCTAATGGGGGCACAGGAGACGGCGGGTAGGGGAAGTGGGATGTTTGACTCTAGGCCATGCACCAGTAGGTTCACGGGAGGCAGGCTGGTTGCTTGGTTTCCCAGCTTCGTAAGTTCCAACATGGTGTGTATCTCAGAAGACACTGGTGGTTCTCCCCATGGAGGGGCCGTAGTCTGCCACGCCGCAACCACTTCCCGGGGAGGGGAGCTGCTTGCTTGGCTTCCCAGCGTCCTAAGTTCCAACATGGCGTGGATCTCAGGAGACACTGGTGGTTCTCCCCCTGGAAGTGTCCCCCCAGCCCTTTTTAAAAGCCTTTTATTTTGGGACAGGACTCTTGCTAAATTGCCTAGGCTGGGCTTGAATGTAGAATCTTCCTGCCTTAACCTCTCAGAGTTCTGGGATTACAGGTATGTGCTAAAAGTTTGTGGTAAACTGGGCTGGGTGACATATGCCTATAATCCCAGCACTCACGAGGCTGAGGTAGAAGGATCACCATGAGTTCAAAGCCGGCCTGAACTACATAGCAAGATCTGTAAAAATGAAAACCTATGGTCAGTGGTGATTTTCTTGGGGACAGTCCAAGGAATACATTTCAAAAAGCACTGTGAATATGTGAAGGCAGAAAAAAATGTGGGTGAAGGAGGGAGAAGCAAACCAGTCTGACTTAGGAGTCTGAAGTATTATGCAGCCTGCTGACAACGATAAAGGATTTTTTTCTTAAATCAGTCTCTCACTATGTATTCCAAGCTGACTTACAATTATGGCAATTCTCCTGCCTCGGCCTCCTGAGTGCTGGGATTACAGGTGTGCACCATCATGCCTGGCCTGAAGGTTTTTTTTTAATCCCAAAATATTTCACATATCTATTATTGAACCAACCTAGTAGTGTAGCATGTGGAAACAAAGAGAAAAATTACCCCAATGAAACATGTTCTGAGTGCACAGACAGTGGAAACATTTTGGCCAGACGTGGGGAGATGACAGTGCCTTGATACAGCGTCCGCACATGTGCCAGCTCCTGTGCAATTCCTGAGAGCCCTGGCTTCGTTCCCCTGCAGTGTCTCCTCTTGGAGCTGTGCATGGTCCTTTACCAGTCCTCATCCAAATCTCCCGGACAGCAGAACAGCTTTGTTTCTGTGTCTTGGCCCTAAGTCACTTGGTTCTGACAGTCTGGGGAGACGTGGTGAGGGACAGGGACAAGTGCACCCACCACAACGCTGGAGAAAAGGAGAGAGCGATAGCCCGGGTGGAAGGCAGGATGGGTGAGTGAGATGACCACGCACGTGTGTTAGGGAAACCATTTCAGCTCTAGCTTTGGGGGCAGAAAAGCTGTGTAAGGGGAGGTCTGGACAAGGCAGTGGGGGGTAAAGACAGAGGCATGAGAATAGTTTTGAAAGATATTTTGGGGGAGAGAACACCCTGTTTAATGCTTAAATGCGGAGAAGTGTGTGTAAGAGGAGATCAAGATGCCGTCTGAATCACAAAACTGGGAGAGGGGCAGTAGATAAATCTCAAAGTCAAAGAACAATTGGAGCACACGTGACGCTGAAAAAACACAATAAAAATAGCACTGGTAAATTTACATTTTTTTAAACTGGCCAGAAAAAAAAAAAGCGTATTAGATTTAGCTTTTGAAACTTAACCAAGTGGAGTCACCACTCAGTGTCACAACAGTTTCCTAAAACCAGGCATTTTAACCACCCGTGAAACACTGATCCCAAGAAAACACTGTGTTTCAGGGATTGTCTGAGTGTTCCTTCTGGTTCTGCAGGGCGCTGGGAGAGCGGGAAATTTTTCCTTGATGCTCATGATAGTAGAAAGAAGTGAATTTTGTTTTTTGGATCAGGCCCTCAGATTCCTTTCTGAACAATGTGGGCACAGCGTTGGCATACCGCAGATCAGTCTGTAGGCTTATAACACGCACTGTACCCACTGGCTACTCTTGTTTTAAGTGTTAGTGATGGAACACAGGGCTTCAGTGTCCTAGGCAAGAGCACTACCACTGAGCTACATCCTCAACCTTTTTCGCTTTTTAAAATTTTGAGATAGGGTCTCACTAAATTGCCCAGGCTGGGTTTGTAATTGCTACCTTCCTGCCTCAGCCTCCCAAGTAACCAGGATTACAGGTGTGCATCACTGAGTCTGGCTGTACTGCCTACTTTCAACATTTAAATCATTTGCATTAGTGGTTTCTGTTATGAAGGTAAATGGATGAAAGACATGTATTTTAGAAATAGACGTTTAGCCGGGCGTGGTGGCTCACGCCTGTAATTCGGGAGGCTGAGGCAGGAGGATCATTGCGAGTTCGAGACCCACCTGGGCTACAAAGTGAACTCAAGGCCAGCCTGAACTGCATAATGAGACCCTGTGTCAAAAAAAAAAAAAAAAAAAAAAAAAAAGAAAAGAAAAAGAAAAAAGAAATAGACGTTTAGACTGTGGGAGTAGCTACATGGTTGCATGGGCGAGGCCCTGGGTCCAATTTCCAGTGTTGAAAACCATGCCCAATATATTAAAGAGTTTTTCAGAAAGAAAGGCTTCTGCACCCAGAGACTGGTAAAACTGTTTTCTCAAAAGTACCTAGGAAAGGGACACTGGAATTTGTGAGCCAGACTTTCACATCCTACCACAGTAAGAGCTTCCATCAGAGCAAACAGGGATGGGGAGAAATGATGGTTCTAGAAGAATCACTGGCACTAGGAATAAAACACTCATAACCGGAAGGGTCTCACCTTTGCCTTTAGGAGTCAGGCTCGCCATTGTGCTTCATGCAGCCGTAGCATCTGGCTCAGCCTGGCACAGAGGATCTTAGAGTTTCTTTGCAACTGAACATTGCCCCAGGTTCTTATCTATTGGGGGAAAATGATGACAATTTGCCCTCCCTCACAGCAAATTTGCACCCCACCTCACCAATCCTCTCACATCCTTAGAAACAGAAGCTATTAAGCCACTTAATTGTTTGTTTATTTGAGGTACTGGGGCTTGAACCCGGGTCCTTTATACTGATGTACATTCCCAGCCTTATTTTATTTTGAGTCAAATTCTCATCAATTTACTAAGTTGCCCAGACCAGGCTAAAACTTATGGTCCTCTTGCCTCAGTTGCCCTTGGTATCCAGAGCTTACCATCTAAAAAGATAAACTGTGCACAAAATTCCAGAAACTATGTAACAGCCAACTTCAGAGTTCATTTTTTATTACTTTATGTTATTATTATTATTATTATTATTATTATTATTTTGGTGCTGGAGATAGAAGCCAGGGCCTCGAAACACTGATACCCTGTGCCCAAAATTTAGAAAAACTGTCTTACAGTAGTAGAGAGGAGGGAAGGATTCTTGAGGTGACTGGGAAAGTACAGTGTTTGGCTGGGGATTTAGCTCAGCGGCATAAGCGCCTGTCTCATAAGTGCGTGGTCATGAGTTTGATCTCCGGTACCGATTTAAAAAAAAAAAAAGGACAGTATTCATGGATTAGAAATGGACCTGAAATTATATAACCTCTGCTTAAGTTGAATTCAAGTAACTGTTTACACTTCTTTTCCGTGGCTATATAGTAATAAGTCACCATGAACTTGTATATATAATAAATCCAAGCAGCCTTATTTACCAGCTCATAGCTCTATGGGTCAGAAATGTGGGCAGGCTCCACTGGGCTCCCTGCTGAGATGCTCACAAGGCTGCAATCAGAGTGCGGGGCAGACTCTGTGCTTCTGTGGAAGCTTCCTGCTTCCTCGAGACTTTGCTAATTTTTTTTATTTATTTATTTTTTTGTCTTTTTCCTTTTTATCGGTACCGGGGATCGAACCCATGACTGTCTGCTTGCAAGGCAGGTGCTTACGCCTTAGAGCTAAATCTCCAGCCCTTCAAGACTTTGGTGGAATCGGGTCTAGCGGCTGACATTGCATCGGTTGCTGTCAGCTGGAGGCCAATCGCTATACCTAGAAGGCATGGACATTCCTTATCACCCGGTCTCCTGCATCTGCAAAGCCAGCAGAGGCCAGCTCACACTTCAGACTTGCCCTTGCTGCAGGCCAGAGACAACTCCCTGCTTTGAAAGGAATGCCCATAGCTTCCGGCCAACTAATTTGGAACAGTAATTATAACTGCAAAATTGTTGCACAACATTGTCTGGATTCGTGTTTGATTGAAAACCAGAGGACAGGAATCTTGGTGTCCATCTTTAGAATTCCGCCTACCATATCATTATTCTGTGAACTTATGGTGCTTGTCAATCGACTTCCCAATGAAATAATTAGTGATCCTCCTGCCTCAACTCTCAAGGGCTGGAATTACAACCATGCACCACCACATTCCACAGAGAGGCATTCTGTAATTTAGATTTCCTGTGACCATCCATGTTATCCATTTTCTTTCTCTTGGTTTACATGATAAAGTCCATAGCTGATCATAAAAATCTTCCTTGTTCATAGCAATAGAAATGTGACTGAAGCAGTCGTTCGGCATGAAACTAAATTTCCCAGCAGTCCCCAGGCCATGCATGTGGCTACTTTTTGCAGACAAAATATAAGGAGTCAGTCCTGAGCAAAGCCATTTGAGAAGGTGTCCACGCCCCTTTGCCCACCTCCTCTACTTGGACTCAGGGATACAGCTGTGGGGGGAGCAGAACCCCACAGCTCTGGGGAAGCAGGACCCCACACGGAGGAGGCTGGGCCATGAGGAGAAACAGCTGCTGCTCACCTAGAATATTCTCCCGTTTCGTGAGCAATAAACTCCTACTGAGTTAGAGCCCACTTGTCTCAGCAGCTTATGTCCATGACTAGGGTGGTTCATTTTCTTATTCTTCAGCCATCTGATAGTAGTGTGGCTGCCACAACCTACACCCCTGGGGAGTTATCTGGAAAAGGTGAGAGGTGCACGCTCTGTGAGAACAATGCTACCTGGCAGTGACTGAGTGTGGTACTCAGGGATTGCAAGAACAAGACAATGCAGGAGACATAATTTATAGTATTTATTTTATGAGTCACCCAGAGTCAAATACAAGCAGTGCAGGAAATCTGTCCACACACTAAAGATCTAGAGAATCTGAGGGCCTGGATCCCACAGCAATGTCCTCCTGCATGAGGCCACTAAAGACCTAGAGCCCATGACAATGACTCATACAAATCAGTTTCATGGATCTCTGCGGGGAAGGCCAGTGATGAAAGCTAGAAAGTCCGTGACTACTGTCTGAAGGATCTGTGCCCAAAGGTTGAGGGTTTTGCACTGGAACCAAGAAGCAAAGCTCAAAATAAGGGCCAAGGCTTCTCCCAAAAGTACAGCCATCCTAAGTGACAACAAGGTCCCTAGCTCCACCAAGGAGAACAGCCGAGTTCATATCAGGAAGTCAGCATGACAAGCTTCTGGAGACTCAGCAGCACACATCTTCCCCTCTGGAGCCAAGAAGCAATGCTCGAAGTGAGGACAGGGGTACCCCAAAGTGGCCCACAGCCTTTCTCAGTGACAAGGCCTGGAGCTTTTCTGATGATAACAGCCAAGTTCATATCAGGGAAGCCAGCATGACAGGCTCCTCCCTGAGAACCAGCAGCTCAAACAACACTTAGGAGAACCCACCGTGCTGCTCTCTTTCCCTCCAGGTCTCCCCTTTATACTGGCAACAGTCCTCAAATGGGCCAACTACACTCAGCTCCATGCTGATTCAGTCCAGCTGGGGTGTAAGTTGACCACCCATTTTTAATCCGCCCGAGGGAGAAATAGCAGTTTCCATCTCCGTGAGAAGAAATAATATATACAGTCATTGAAAGCAGAAGTAGTTAGTAATGGTCCTGACACAGTGTGATTTGGGTTTTCTTCAGCTTGTGGCCTACTGCTGAGAAGTCTTGCTGGACGGCACACCTCTGCCTCATCAGAAAAAGTACAAACAAATCAATTTCTGTTCTACCCAAAGCTAGAGCAGGGCTAATTATCTAAGACAGTCTCCTCGAGTTTTTAGTTCTTTCAGGTGTTCCATCTTCCAGGAAAGGTTTTTCTGTCCACCCTTCTCCCCAACAAATGACTTGGTGGATGACCCTTCTCTAAGTACCTATGATGTGTACGTCTCCATCCCTGCTCCCTTTCACTGACTCCCTGCTGGCCATGTGACAGCCTGTGAACCCCTTGAATGCAGGGACACTGATTCACTTTGTGGCCCCTGTGCCTAGCACAGTGCCTGGCATACAGCAGACGTTCCATAAATGATGTCTGTGTGAGTGAATGAATGGGTCTCTTACGATGTCCTTTCTCTGCTGTTATGACAGCTACATAAAATTGTTTGGGGTATCTTTTTTCTTTTTTTCTGCAGCATGCCTCCTTATTTTCTGCTGGTTGAGATTTCTACCACTTTCGCATCAATCGGCAAGGCCTATTTGCCTTTTTAAAATATTTCTCTGAAGAGGTCCCTCTGGATTATTAGTTTTTAATATTTATCCTAGGGGCTGGGGATTTAGCTCAGTGGCATAAGTGCCTGCCTTGCAAGCCTGCAGTCGTGAGTTCAATCCCCAGTACGGATTTTTAAAAAGACTATAAGATTTATCCTTTATTACTCCACTGAGCCAAAATATAGGACATGAAAAGTCCTGGATAAGAAGCCTTTCAATCTTGGCTTCTTGTTATTGTACTGGGGATGGAACCCAAGAATACCCTACCACTGAGTTATATCCCTGACACTTTTAACTTTGAGACAGGTTCCTCTTAAGTTGTTGTCTTAGTTACTTTTTCTTGTTACTAAGACAAAATCCAAAGTTAAAGGTTTATTTGGCTCACAGGTTATAGAGGTTTCAGTCCATAATCAACTGGCTCCAAGGGAGGGTGGCATGGCAGAGGGGGCTTGCAGAGGAGACCCAGTCCACGGCAGGCAGAAGGCACTCTTAGTCCTAGCATTGTGCCATGAATCAATCACACATTCTAGATCTCTGAAAAAGCTTCCCTTATGAGTGAATGAGGATTTGAGGGGACATGTAAATACAAGCCGTAACAGATGCCAGACTGGCCTCAACCTTGAGATCCTCTTGCCTCAGCCTCCCAAGTACCTGGGAGTACAGGTGTATGCACCAAGCTCCAACTACGTCTAGTGTCTTTGTCTCAAAGGTTCAGGAAATGTCACACAAAGAAGGTCAACACCACAGGATACTGAGTAGATTAGAAAAGAGCAAGCTTCCCATTCTTTACACAAAATGGCACTGAGAAACAGTAATTTTTTTTTTCTAGAAGTTACCAACAGGGAGAGAAACAGTAATTTTAAAACATCAAAGGAGAACTTTATGGGGCCTCTGAGAAGCAGAGTTTGAAAATCTAGACCATTTCTAAGGTCTGTTTCACCTGCAAAGCCCTGCATTTCTTTGTAAATTAATTACCCTGTTTCTTTGTTTAATCTGTGACAGGATTTTTGGTCCATTTAAATATGTCAAACAATGAATGGTGCTTGCATTGGCGGTAGATCTAATGACATCTTTTTTGTTGACAAAGCATTCACAGCAGCACTTACAGAGGCAGTGTAGTCATGTGATTGCCAGCATGAACTATGGAGGAAGAGAACTGGATTCAAGTCCTGACACTTTTATAAACTAGCTGTGTGACTTGGGCAAGTTACCTCCCCTCTCTTAGCCTTTAGGTCCTCTCTGTAAAAGGGAAGGAGAAGGCTTGCACTGCTGGCTGGTGGGAGAATAAAAAAAGGTTTTGGGGACTGGGGATTTAGCTCAGCGGCATAAGTGCCTGCCTTGCAAGCAAGCAGTCGTGAGTTCCATCCCCGGTACCGATAAAAAGGAAAAAGACCAAAAAAGGGGGGGGGGGCGGGTTTGCACATGGAATATGCACCATAATCTCGGTGTGGGCTGTGTTCTCCATAAAAATTAGCTCTAATGCATTTCACATTCATCATTTCATTTAATCATTACAATTCAAGTGTAATGACTGTTATTATGGGGGAAGGGAATGAGACCCAGCGAGATACGGTAGGTATCACATACGTGTAATTCCAGCCCGCAGGAGCCTGAAGCAGGAGGATTGTGAGATCAAGGGCAGCCTGGGCTACGGAGTGAGACCCTCTCTCAAAAAGGCCAAACAAAAATCGAACAAACAAATTGAAATTCATAAGCAAAAGGACTTGCCAGAGTTTCCGGGTAAGGGCAGACCAGTGCTTTTCCACCCCATTCACAGCTTAAGCAAGAGAAAGAACCCAGAGGAATTTGGGAAGAGGAATATAAAGAGGAAGGGTCCAGGCTGGGAGTCACAGAAGACAGAACAAGGGTGCGCCCCAGACGCTGGAGGAGTGAGGAGGAGGAGAATTCCAGAGGCAAACTCACCAAGCTGAAGTCGCCAGTGAGACTGAATCATCATCTAAGCACGGCACAAGCTAGGAGGAGACAGTGACCTGTCCCCCCTGTGACTCCTCCGTCCACGCAGGGACCCAGCTCCCTGCTTGGCCACCTCAAGCTTCTGCACACAGTACGTGCTCGCTGAGCATGTGCTAAGGGACCTGGAAATGAGACTTGTCTTCATATTTTCTCCCTCTCATCATTTGGAAGATTTCTCTTTGTCCTTAAAAATCACAAAGAATCAAGGATTTTTGTTTCTCCCTCCATCAAAGTGAAGGGGAAAATCCTCCCTGACGACTCAGTTCTGTATAAAATAATTGATCCATCCTGACAGTTACTCCATTTACTGTACTCTAAACAGCAGCTCCGGCTTCCCTTCCTCCCTCTTTCCTCATCCCAACAGTGAGGTCATGGTGCCTAATTTAGGCCATCATCATAATTTCTACCCACAGCAGGCTGATATCACCACAAGCAGCAGAGCCCCAGACTACTCTAAAGCAAAAAGTTGGGCGCCCAAGAAAGCATAGGAAGGCGTACACTCATCTATCCCTCCGTCCCCTGCTGGGTCACTTGCTTACTGTCTTAACGTATAGACACAGGAATAGCTACAGTTTAGAACCACAGTGCAAAGCCACAGGCTGAAATCCCTTCTGCTTCTGACATATTTCAGTATGTAAAGTACAAGAGGAAATGCTGGTGTTGGTCTCCTTCTCTTTAGCACAGGATTCCATGTATTTGAGTTGTTATCCTTTAGTGAAAAATCATAAAATCAAAGGAGCAACAGGGTTAAATCCTCACGGAACAGCCTGTCCTCATTCCTGATGCGAAACCTCCCCTGCCTCACAGGGACAGCCTGTTAAATCAATAGAGATTTGAACTGTTAATTTCCAGGGAGGAAGAGATGACTGAGCTAAAATAGTCTCTGTCACTTCTCTGCCCATAGGGAGTGAAAGTCACTTCAGTTTCAGGTCTTTTTACAATTAGGTGAGTTCCAGTAAGATCATGAACCACTTTGCAATATTTCCTAGTTTTTTTTTGGGGGGGGGGTTGACACTCTGTTGTCACAAGGTTTCTGCTTTTATAAAGCAATGTCTTTAGTTCAAGATGCAGAGATATCAGTGAATATAGAGGAGTCACATTCAGGTGAGGAGCAGAGACCAATTTTCTGCTCTGATAGTTGATGGGAGGAGATGCTATAGGTATCCCTTCCTGGCTCCTGGCCATCCTTAGTTTTTGGTTTTGTTTTTCCCTCTTTCTAGCCTAGGGCTGAGGAGGAGGTTGCTGGCACTGCATAGGTTCATGACGAATGACTTTTGATCATCTTTGTATGATCAAATACTAGCAGAATCTAGTGAGGAATAAAATTAAAGATAGCTTTTCACTAAAAGTCACTTCATAATGCCACTTCTTGGAGGCTCTATTCCTTGTGAACCAGAATAAGTATCATAATCCTGATTACTTTTTGGTTTTGTTTTTTGAGACACGATCTTGCTATGTAGTCCAGACTGGTCTCAAACTTGCGGCTATCTCCTGACTCAGCCTCCCCAGTGCTGGAATTCAGACACGTGCTACTATGCCTGGTCTGATCACCTTTTTAAAGAACAAGCATATAGATTGTAGAAATACACCAAGTGCAGAACCAACTAAATGTCAGTTAATGTATATATATATGGAAGGCAGTGGCAGTGCTGAGGACTGAACCTAGTGTTTCGAGCAAGCTAGACAAGCCCTCTACTGCTAAACTACAATCCCAGCCTCTGACTCTAATTTTTGTTTGTTGGTTGGTTGGTTTTAGTTGTTTTGTTTTGTCTTTTTGAGACAAGGTATCACTGTGCAGTTCAGGCTGGCCTTGAGCTCACTTTGTAGCCCAGGCTGGTCTTGAACTCACCATGATCCTCCTGCCTCAGCCTTTCAAATGCTAGGATTACAGACATACACCACTATGCTGGTTTTGAACTCTGGCTTTTATAGTGAGTTACAACCCAAAGTCTCTTTTCTTTTTGTTCTTTCTTTCTCTCTTTGCTTGTTTGTTTGAGATCGGATCTTATTAAGCTGCTAAATTGCCCAGTTTTGGCTTGACATTGCAACTGTCCTGCCTCAGCCTCCCAGGTTCTGGGATTATAGCCATGCATGACCACGCCTAGTTAGAATTTTTTTTTAATTTTTCACTTATTTACCTTTTTACAGTGCTAGGGACCATACCCAGGCCCTCAGACATGCTGGGTGAGTGCCCACCACTGATCTACACCCCCATTCCTCTAATTCTTTAATGACTTCCCTCTTTCTTCTTTCCTGTTCTTATTTTATGACCTCTTCAAACTAAGAGTCCTTTATAGCTGGCTGGGGATTCATTTCTTATCTAAAAAAATTCCTTAAATTCTTAGAATGGCCTTGAGGTCTAAGCAGCTCTCCCTGGGCTCCTCCCTATCCCTGCTACCACTGTCCTTAGGGGAGTTTCTCTTCCCACCTCCTCTCTGCCTGCAGCTGGTCTCCTGCAGGGAGGGGCTGGGAAGACAGGCTGGGTCCTGGGGTCAGGAATTCATCACCGCCTCCTATGTTTCCTGTCTTCTGTGTCTGTTCCCTGCCACTCGGTCTTGGGTGGACCAGCCCTACATTAAACTATCCTTCACTAGATTAGGTCAGAGGAGAATAGCAGCTACCCCCTTCATCCATCACTTCAATTATGCTCACCCAAGGACAGCCTGGGGACCCAGGGCCAACCCTCTAGGGTTGAGGATCCTTTACACCAAGTGCTCGGGGCCAGATGTGCTTTAGTTTCAGCCTTTTCTCCTGGATTGCATAATATTTGCAGATACATAATAAGAGAGCTTGGGGCTGAGGCCCCAGTCGACACACAAAATTCATTCATCTTTATATCTTATAAGCATAGTGTGAAGGTAATTTAATTCAATATTTTTAGTACTCGTGTGTTTTGACTGTGACCTGTCACATGAAGTCAGATGTAGAATTTTCCACTGTGGCATCATGTTAGTACTCAGTTTCAGATTTAGGGGTGTTTCAGACACTAGCTTTTTGGGTCAGGGATGTGTGGCCTGTATCCACATGGCTTTGTGGTATGGTGCTTCCTCCCTGCCTCTGTCCTATCAGCTTTCAGCTGAGACTGGGATTTTCAAACTTCCCTGTATCCAAATCCCATGAAGAGCATGCTCAAATGCCCAGTTCTGGGCCTGCATCTGACCACTGGAAACCCAGCCCTGCAGTGGGCACCAGGGAAGGGTGTTTCCAGAACTCTACAGTGAGGTGAGGATGTGCTTCCTTGTGCCCACTACCAGCTTGGTGCACTTGGCAAGCTGAACCTTCTCCAGGGCCTGAGCCTGCGGGAAGTGCCTGTCACAGGCGGATGCTACTGCGCAGACTCATAAGACCCTTCAGTTTGCCTTGTCTTATTTTTCATCAGTCCACGTGTCACCTGTCTCCTGTCCCAATTAGCATTTACTCTCTAGACCAAGGCTCTGACCTCAACACCACCCAGCTCAGCCTTCTCTCTGCCCCGGTGGCCAGGGCCAGAGTGACCCACAGTGGCCTCTCTCGTGATTGATCATAAGCCCATAAGCCTCTTTGGAGCTTTTCTTCCTGGACCGTGTTCATCCAATGATATTGTGCACCTAACAAGTATCAAGTGCAGTGCCAAGGGCTTTGGGTGATTAGTCACCATAGTTTAGGAGGAAGTGTGGCTCTTTTACGGTTAATGAGACCCAGATCCTGAGATGATAATCTCATCCCAGGTTTGGTTCTCAAACGCAGCTCTGGTTGATCCCAAGGTCCATGATATCCTGGTCCCAGAACTGCTCCTCAGCAAACGAGATATGGTTTTATCTTGACAATGTCCACGTTCTAGACAGAGAGGGACACTGGAGAGAAGCCGGAAGTTAGGGTGAGTCAGGCTGGGGAGCAGGTGGGAGGGGTTCCTCCCTAGGGAAAGGTTCCTGGGGAAGGTAACTTTCAGTGGAACCCCACAAGATGAGTGAGAGCCCCCAAGGCCCAAAGTAAACAAGACTTCTTTAGGGACCCATGAGAAATTCAGAATGGCTTGACACTGACATGAAGACAGTACAGAAGAGGCAGAAGATACAGTCAAACAGAGATCAGAAGCCTTTAAATCATGCTAGTGAGTTCTGCACTTCATGCTGGGACAGTGAGCGCCACCAGGGAAGGATTTCCAGCAAAAAAGAGATCAAATCAAAACTGTTTTAAGGATTGGCAGAGGACATGCATGATTCAAGGAGACTTCAGTGGTTGCAGCATAAATTCCAGTGAGAGGTCATGGTTACCAGACCTAAGACATTAGCCCTGAAATTCCAAGGAGGGGAGAGAATTAGCAATCAAAGACTGATGAAAGTGGACTTGATGAACAGCCAAGTACACTGGGTGAAAAGGAAGAATCAAAAATAATTATCCCTTTTTAGGATAAAAATTTAGGAGCTGGGTATGTGTTGATTGGGTCTGAGGGTAGCATCGACAACTTAGTGACAGTCTGTCTCCAAAGAAAAAGTTTTTAGAGGGCTGGAGATGTAGCTCAGTGGTAGAGCACTTATGTAGCATGTACATGTACGATGGCCTGAGTGCAGTCAAGAGAGAAGAGAGACAGAGAAAGACAGAGACAGAGAGAGGCTTAGGGAAACTAGTGAGTTTCTCTGGACATCTAAGTGGAGATGCTCAGTGGGCTGCTGGATAGGAAAGTCTGGAGTCCAGAAAAAGTTTTAGACTGCAGATCCCAAACTGGAAATCAAGGTGGAGATCACTGACTTCAGAGATGTTTTAAGTTCTCTGGGAGACAGGAGAATGAGGAGAGCAGCGTCAGTAATGACCACTAGTAGTGGCCACCCTTTCCTCCTGAACTGGAGGGCTATTCTCACCTCCAGCTCACCTATTCAGGACCCTGATATCCTGCCTTCTTGTTAGTTTCTTTCCCTAACAAGCAAACACTCTCCTCAGGCATTTGCGCTTCGCTCTGTGAATGTCCAGCTGTCCCAGCAGCCTGGATCCCCTGGCTCTATCTCTTGCACTGTTGCTGCTGCCTGGAATCTCTTCCTGCTGTATAACGCTATTCAGATGGGACACCTTTTGTCACTTCTTGTTCAGGCTTTCTTCTCCCTGGGGACTGGGCCTTGAACAGACCAAGTACCCTTGTGGACCAGCCTCTGCAAGTGGGGTAGTTCCTCCCAATCCTGTGCACTCCCTGTGGGGCAGGGAGGGCAGGGTGCAGGTATCACCTGGCTACATAGCTCCCAGACAGGATGGCGGGCTCCAGGCAGATGTTGAGGCTGAGGCTTAGCAGGGGAGGAGGAGCAGGACAAGGACAAGGAAGAAGAAAAAGAAGACGGCTTCTCTGTCTGCCCAGCTGTGGGGAGGCGGGAAGGGGAAAAAGAGCAGAGGCTGACTGAGTGGAAAAGTGGAACACCCGAATTCGCTCCCAAAGGAGACTGCTTGTGGAATACCTTAAATTAGAAGTCTTTTGAAAACGTGTTGGGGATCCCTGCTGCTTTGGTTGGCTTTGGGTGTGGTTGTTTCCAACAGAAGATGATTGGTAGAGTTTTTCCAGCCCTGTAATTCTGCTTGGGATGAGGTAGAATTAAAGCTGAAATGTGAGTTCATAAATTGCCTAGTTGGTGAATAATAGAGTTTAAATCTCCTCCAAAAAAGAGAAATATGAAATAACATTAAAATTCATAGCCACTTTCCTACAATGAATTTTTTTTTAAATTTATCAACCAGGAATTGAACTCACGACTGCCTGTTTGCAAGGCAGGCTCTTATGCTGCTGAGCTAAATCCCCAGCCTCACAATGATCTTGCTCTGAAAGTCAAACACAATTTTAATCCTAGGCCTGTTTCCTTCCTCCCTGCCACTTGTCCCTCTTGTCGTCGCCTCCCCCATCAGACTCTCAGCTGTGTGCTCAGAGAACTCGAGAGCATTTTAAATATTAATGTGAGCCACGCATCCTCAGGAAGATGAGTCCACACACACGCCTTCTCCTCTTCCTCCCATTATTACTGGTGCCTTTGCTCATGCATTTCTAAATGTAGTTCTGGCTAAAAATAAATCCTGTAAACTAGGAACATGGGATGTGTCTGCCCCCACAAAACCTCTTTCTTTGTTCTGTGTTGAGAAATAAGAAGAGATACAGAACAGAAAGCTAAGGCTGAGCCTGGGGAAAAGGCTGCAGTGTTTCCACACCCATGGGTGCCTCTGTCTTTCTTTTAGAATTGGGAGTGCCTGAGTCTGGTAGGGAACCTGGATCCTTGAGAAGATTTTATTTTATTTTGGTCTTTTTGAGACAGGGTCTTGCTATAGAGTTCAGGCTGACCTTGAGCTCACTTTGTAGCCCAGGCTGGTCTTGAACTTGCAATGATCCTCCTGCCTCAGCCTCCCAAGTGCTGGCATGAGCCACCACGCCTGGCTTATTTTATTTTATTTTTTGTCTTTTTCGTTTTTATCGGTACCAGGGATCGAACTCATGACCGCACACTTTCAAGGAAGGCGCTTATGCCACTGGGCTAAATCCCCAGCCCCTGTTTTATTTTCAACACTAAGATTGAACCCAAGGTTTTATAATCAGCTACAACCCCAGATCATGTATTTCTGTTTGTTTGTTCATTTGTTTGTTGTTTTTATTTTGAGATAAAGCCTTGCTAAATTGCCCAGGTCATCCTGCATCTACCTTCCAGAAAACCTGGATTACAGGCAAGTGCCACCATGCTTAGCTGCTTCAGGATTTCATAGGGTAGAATGTATGACTTCCTTCCACAACCGTGTGATTTTGGATGGGCACAAACTCCGTAAGAAAAGGTCCAGGAGCTGCACACAACAGTGTGTGCACCTGGAATCCCTGCACTTGGGAGGCTGGGGCAGGAGGATCACTTGAGTCCAGGAATTTGAGCCTTGTTTGCACAACATGATCCTGTTTCAGGAAGGAAAGAAAGAGAGAGAAACAGAGAGAGACAAAGACAGAGAGGAAGGAAGGAAGGAAGGAAGGAAGGAAGGAAGGAAGGAAGGAAGGAAGAAAGGAAGGGAGGAAGGAAGCAAGGGAGGCTGAGCAGGAACAGGAGGCTTGGTAAGCTAAGGCCAGTTATTACCCAGGAGCTAACATGAATAAACATCCTTCAAAAGCAGCCAGACCAAAGATAAAGCTAATTCAAGATGGGGTCATCAGCACCTTCAGAGTCCAGCATACTTCCAAAGAGAGATCTCCCAACCTCTTCTATTCACAAATTTATTTATTTATTTTGTGAGGCAAGGTCTCCCTGTGTTGTCCAGGCTTACCCTAAACTCCTGGGCTCAAACAGTTCTCCTGCCTAGGCCTCTTGGGTAGCCAGAACTACAGACACATGATTCTATGCCTGACTGCAACTTGGTGTTTAAATGCAGATGTAACTTCTGATCAGACCATGACCCATTTGAAGAAAAGAAAGCTGATCATGGAAAATGGACACTTTATCTAAGCTAGAGTCTTTTTAGTGAGTCAAAAGGTAGGTAGCATTCAGAGGCTGAAAACTAAGAATATTGCCTAACATTGGCGTTTGCAAAGAGAAATTAGGCCACAAGTACAATACTTTTGCCTGAAGGTAACTGCAAAGGAAGAAGTTTAAAAAAAAATTATTAATTAGCCCAGTGTGGTGGTGCATGCCTGTAATCCTAGCACTCGGGAGGCTGAGACAGGAGAATCATGAGTTTGAGACCAGCCTGGGCTACAAAGTGAGCTCGAGGCCAGCCTGAACTGCATAGTGAGACCATCTCAAAAAGATTTTTTTTAAAAAGTCGCTAATTAAAAATAAGGCAATTACTAACTTTAAGGTAAACATAAATTTCCACATTAAGTACTGTAACTCTAGTGCTCTACCTTGTTTACATGTGTGTGATGATATAAACATCAAATATTGATTTAATAAAAATTATACATAATATTGAAGGAATAGAATAGAGAAAAGAGGGAGACGGATGAAAAAAGTGCTAAATTCTCATCTACCACAGTAGGAAAATAGTACAGCTAAGTTGTTTAATCAAAGGAGAAAAACCCAGCTAGGGACGTAGCTCAGAGGTCAGGCTCTTGCCCAGCATGCATGAGACCTGGGTTTGACATCGAGAGGTGGGGTGACAGGACAGTACACACATGCTATTTTATTGGTGTAGGTTTATGATACATAATAATTGCATTCATTCTGGATTACTGATGTATCTGACATGTATCATATCTTAATCATTATCCATCCCTTTTCCTTCATGTATGCATTTTATTTAAAATATAGCAATGTAATAATGCCAAAAGAAACAAAAAGACAGGGAGTGGAGCAAGAAAGACTGAGAAATTAAATTGTTACATTTTTGCTAGTGTTTAAATAGCATTACTGGACTTCTAAAATTATGTGCATGTATTCATTAAAGCATCTTTTAAATGATCTTCCTCCAAAAGAACAAGATAGAACAGAAGATTTTCACAGTCAAAAAGGAAAAATTAATTTCAAGTTTCAAATACTTTGGCTAATACAGGAAAGCAGACCGTGAAGAAGGCCTAATGATTTCTTGGCTGATTTAAGCAAAGTTTCTTAAGAGTTAAGTTTAATAATAAGAGTATAGGCAGCTAGGCATGGTGGTACAAGCCTGTAAGCCCAGCATGTTTTTTTTTTTTGTTTTTTTGTTTTGTCTTTTTGAGACAGGGTCTCCTTGTGCAGCTCAGGCTGGCCTTGAGTTCACTTTGTAGCCTAGGCTGGTCTTGAACTCGCAACGATCCTCCTGCCTCAGCTTCCCTTCCCGAGTGCTGGGATTACAGGCGTAAGCCACCACGCCTGGCATGTAATCTCAGCATTTAGGGGGCTGAGGTAGGAAGATTGTTGCAAGTTCAAGATCAGCCTGAACTACAAAGTGAACTCAAGGTCAGCCTGAACTGCATAGCAAGACCCTGTCTCAAAAAGACAAAATAATAATAATATAATATATAATTTGTACCTACGTTTTGCATGATTTAAAAACTCCTTGAGATGAGCAGTGACATGTGATTATAGTCTCAGCTGCAGGTCCTCTGAGGCAGGAGGACCCAAGTTCAAGGCCACCTGGGCAATTTAGAAAGACTCTGACTTAAAATAAAAAATAAGACCGCAAAAAAGGTCTGAGGATGTGGCTTAATAGTAGAATGCTTACCCAGCAGGTAATCTATGTGAAACCCTGAGTTCTATCTGTCACACTGCAACAACAAAAACTTCTTGTAGCTTATGTATTATATTCATACCAAAAGTTAATAAAAACTTCCTCAATAAAGAGGTAATCCAGGGACAGAATTAGCCTGAGGACATCATGTTTTAGGTATTCTTCTTTAACCATTCAGGAAGGATGCTTCCCACGTGACCTGGTGCTTCCATAAACAGACACCATTGTTATTCTCCTAGTGCCAGCTCCCTGAAAAGCAGGCATATGGAGGTGGAAGAATTAATCATCTTCCACAGGACTGGAAAAGATGCTTTGTCACATATTCCGTCTGTTTCTTTATTCCTAGTTGTCTTGCAGAAACACTAAGTATAAGGAGTCCACACAAACACGTGTGCTGGTGGTAGACAGATAACGCCTGCAAGCAACAGCTGCTGTCCCTTTGCACGTATGACCACTGTTGAATGGAAAAGCTCCCCCTTTGGCCACAGAGTTCTCAGCCTTGTCACTGGCATCATTTAGAGTCAGATACTTCTTCGCCATAGGACCTGGTTTGTGTGGAATATCCCTGTCCTCTGTGCTCCAAATAACAGGAATATCACTCTCCCCTGCTATAGACAATCAGAATGTCTTCAGACAGTGGCAAAAGTCCCTTCAGGATAGGGCAGGAGTAGTGAAAACATTTCCTCCAGTTGAAGACCAGTCCTCAACACATCATCTTGCCTGGGGCACAACAGAAACTCAAAAAGAGTGACCTCTCTTGAGAGACTCGCCATCCATCTAGAATTCACTCATTCTATTTTACCAAAGATGTAGGCTTAGTCTACATTACTAACTGCAGCGAAGAACATCAAAACAGTGATTAAAATTTATTACACCACTCTGCATCTGATAACTGAGACATTTGAAGTGAGAAGTCTCTCCCTGCAGTATAATTAGGCTATGCAAATGACCTAAGTATTTGAAAATCCAGAAGAAAATTGAAAATGAGAAGAATCCCATCACAACACTCTGACTACTGATTAGCTATCTCCCCAGAAGGGGGACTGAGCACACAATTCCTTAATGTCTACACCTGGCCTGAGCTTGTCAGGACTTTCAAGAAACCAGGGCTGAATCCAGCAGGGGTTTGAGTGGGCAAAAGGTACTCCAGAGAAGATGCCCTGGTCAGAGCAAGGGCTGGGGCTGGGACATAAATAGCTGCCTCATCATCAAAGCCTCATGCCCAAGAGAAGGCTTTCATGAGAACCCAGCTCATTGTGTGAAAATTCAGATGACCGAACTATAATTAGCTCGATTAGTCAACGTTTTAATTCATGGGATTCTGGCTTTGATGTGCTCCTTTCTCACAGAATCAAAGCTAATAATTCCAGAATCATAATTGGGAGCTGAGTGCCAGCTTGAAATACCGGCAGCTCCTCACCTCCTTGGCAAACCCTACTCCTAAGCCTGCTGCTTCCTGGCCATCAATGCTGAGGAACTGGCCCAAGCACTTGGCCCTGCTCACTGGCTCCTTGCTTCAGAGGACATTTCCTGGGCACCTTCTCTGTGTGAGTCAAGGGCTCCAGAATTCAGGCTCTATATTTGTTGTTGATGATGCTAAACTCTGATGTCAGTACCACCAAAGGCTGAGCACCGAGGAGGTTCTCAATCATTTTTTTTTTTCTTTGTTGGATTGCTAAACAGTGGAGTAGATTATTTGTCATTTGCCCAGCAAGGAACTATCTTTCTTGCTTAAGGAATCAATTTTGATGGAAACAACCAGTTTTTAGTGGTGCTATTACCCTTGGTCAAATGTAAGCATGTGAGATAATCTTGGTTAAGGCAATGAGATAGAAGAAAATCTGTCGTGGGATTCTCTGAAAGCTTTCCTTGCTTTAAAAAGGCAGGCATGGGAAGTAACAAGCCTCTTCTTTACAGACTGAAGATGTAGAGTAGGGCTAGAAGGAGAGGTGACTTCTGTGACATTAAGTTGTGGATCTGCCAACCTTAAAGCTACCTCCAAGTTTCTTGCTAAATAATATAGATGATACATGTTACTTTTCCATTCTTCTCTTTCTCTTTTTCTCCCTTTTTTCTAACTCTTTCTTTCTTCTTTGTACTAGGAATTGAAACCAGAGCCTCCACACTGAATCATTGCCCAGCTTTTTTTTTTTTTTTTTTTTTTTTACTTTTTCTTTTAATTTTAAAATGGGGTCTTACTAAGTCACTTAAATTGCCCAGGTTGAAATCAGACTTTTGATTCTGCTGCCTGAGCCTCCCAGGGTGCCAGGATTACCAGCAGGTTCGGCTGATATGTGTGTCTTACAGTTAAGACATTCTCTGTTGGGTTTTCTGCTCCTTAGAGTGAAAGCACTGTCATTGATAAAAGCGATTCAGGTGATCTTTTCATCTAGGATGATGTAGGTGAAGGCCAGCTGAGTGGGAACTGTATTATAACACTGACAGCTCACTGAGCATTTATTCTGTGGACCAAGAACACACAAATATCAACTTTAATACACACAGCAGCCCCATGAAGTGATTTTTATTATTTGTGTTCATAGGTGACTAAATGAAACTCAGAGAACATAATGAACTTATGTAAATCATCTCACTATCAAGTATCACAACACAGGTTCACACCCAGATCTCCCCCTGACTCCCATTTTTCTTCATATTCTGTCTCTCTCTCTCTTTTTTTTTTTTTTTTATCGGTACCAGGGATCGAACTCAGGACCACGCGCTCACAAGTCAGGTGCTTATGCCGCTGAGCTAAATCCCCAGCCCCTCATAATCTGTCTCTTTACACCTTTCCAAAGATATGGTGGAAGAGATCAAGAGAAGTGTGATGAGGAAGACTACAAACAGTCCCCAACTTGTGATGATTTGACCTTTGCTTTCTTGATTTTATGACAGTGCCAAGTACAAGTTCTTGGCTAAATTTACAATTCTGATCTTTCCCCAGGCTAGTGATAGGCAGCCCGCTCCCAGTCAGCCACATACTCACGAGTGTGTACTCCACACGTGGGGTTTGTAAGCTAGTGTTCAATAGGTTAGGGGAGTTAAGTGCATTTTTACTTTTGATAAACCCACTGTAAAATAGAAATATTGTAAGTTGAAAATGTGCTTAATTCACCTGCCCTATCATAACTCAAATCACTCCTATAGTTGGTTGATGGTATGGCATAGAAATAGACAGAAATGCAGTCTACTGCACCTGCAATGGATTGGTACTGAAGACAGCATCCGCCTCCACAGCAGACATTACCCAAAGCCCCGGTGCTGCTTTTAAACAAGAAGGAACGGAAACACCTTGAGACATTTTGACTCTGGTAAAACCCTCACCATGACATTTAGAATTTGTAAAGGTCAAAGATCAGCACAAGTTTCCCTGAAGCAGTTCAGTTCTCACAGAGGGAAATCCTGACACTCACATGTGTAATGTGGTCTCTGAAGTCTCACAGAGAGCTGTTTCCTGTGTCTGCCTGTCTCTCCCCATTCTCCCTTTGCCCAGACGCATTGCCCTCAAACACAACACCATGGCACCCCGTAAAGACAGAAAAGAGCGGGCATCTCTTGGACCTCCTGGAACTGAGTCATGGCCCCGTACTGATCCTCAAGGGAAACTCAAGGCAGGCCTGATTCTGGCACATGTTTGGAAGGTATGGCTCAGGGGCTGGGGATTTAGCTCAGCGGCATAAGCACCTGCCTTGCAAGCAGGTGGTCCTGAGTTCGATCCCTGGTACCGATAAAAATGAAAAAGACAAAAAAAAAAAAAAAAAAAAAAAAAAGTGGAAGGTGTGGCCCACTGGAGACCCTGCTAGACACAGGGTAAGGTGCTTCTCTGGGCACTGTTTCTTTTTGTGTGACTCTGACCAAGGAAATTAATAAATCCTATATGCTCCTTGCTCCTGTTTTGTTCCTCTGTAAAACAAAATGATATGGGCCACTGCCATAAAAGCACAGAGATGAGTGTCAGCACCCAGTTGCTCAGGGCTCCCATGCTGGCACCAGCTCTATCACCAGCCCCTGCTTATCCAACTCCCATCAGTCTCACGCATGCACGGCTCACCCAGAGATGGATATTTCTTCATACTTCCCGAGACACCATGCAGAACCAATAAATGAGTTCATCTCTTGTGTGCCGTACGACCCAAAAGCTCACCAGCGGGAGCTGAGACAGACAGCCAGAAACACCAGGAGGAGATCCAGGAATTAAGACTCACAGGAGCTTATAAGATTCTGGATCTACAAAATCCACAGAAACCAAAGAAGGAAGCAGTGTCATTTCGAAGAGTGTTCTGGCCAGAGGTAGCTGAAAGGCTGCAACAGAAAGCTGACATTGGAGAACTCATCCATCCGTGATGACCAAGGAAGCGGCTGGAATGGTAGGACTGACTGATGAGGAATTAGGCAGAGGAGAGAACAGGAGGGAAAGCGTGTCTACAGATCATTCTTACAAGAGGCTCAGAGGAAGGGAAGAGGAGGAACAACCTAAGGAGGTTTGCATAAGTAAGAGACATTAAAGCATTTTTTGATGTTGGTCAGAATATTTCTGTAGAGAGGGAGAAACTGACAATGCCTGAGAGAAAAGTGATATTTACAAAAGGAAAGCCTTTGGTAAAGGGGAGGAATACTTAATCCTCTCAGTGTGAGCTTTTCACTGTTTGCTGTGCTGGGGATGAACCGAAGGCCTTTTGCATGCTAGGCAAGTGCTCTACCACTGAGCTGCATCCCCAGCCCCCAATGTGGCTCTTTACACAACTTTATTTGCTCTGATCTTTTGAAAGACATTCTGTGCCCTGTGTCCCCAAGTGACTGCTGTATGCCAGGATGAAGCCAAGAGGAGTTGGAAGGATTCCATGCTCTGATTCTCCCTTAGCTTTCCATGCTAGTCCCAGGAACCAAGATGTGGCATTTTGGTTCAGGGTGTACTTGTTGATTTCCAGAGAGTTTCCCAGTTCCCTAAGAATCAAGTACCCCTTAATTTTCAAAAGTCACAAACATTACCAGGCATAGTGGCATACATCTGTAATCCTAGCACCTGCTAGGTATAATCCTAGCACCTGAGAGGCTGAGGTAGAAGGATGACTACAAGTTCCACG
This sequence comes from Cavia porcellus, assembly GCF_034190915.1. NCBI lineage: Eukaryota > Metazoa > Chordata > Mammalia > Rodentia > Caviidae > Cavia > Cavia porcellus. The sequence continues at coordinate 214,761,874 of NW_026947484.1, forward strand.
CCAGCTATCTGATGGGTTCAAGGCCAGCCTGCACTACAAAGTGAGACCCCGGCCTTCAACACTCTTCAAATTACCAATTTGAAGGTGCCATCTATAGCAAATTTCATATCTGAAGTCCCTTAATAATGTAGCTGTTAATATAGGCCAGGCACTGCATTTGGTGACATCATCCCACATTACCGGAGGAAATTCAGGGATGGAAATGTTAAGAGCCCACCAGTGTCATGGGTCGGGGAAGTACAGGGACTGGGATTTGGATCTGGGCAGTAAAACTCCAGCCCATCTCTTTAACCTAGCCACCCCCATGTTCTGCTTCCTGCCTTCAGCTCTTCTCAGAGGAGGCTTCAGATTCTTTAAACCAATAGATGCACTAGTTTGTGTTGACTAAGGAGACCCTAAGTTTGAGGAATAACCCCATTCTACAGTCACACACACACACACACACACACACACACACACACACACACAGAGGAAGAGAGAGAGAAAGGCAGAATGTCCTGCAGCTCTGTGAAGGGGAGTCATCTAGACTCCTCTGTGACTAGTCCTGTACCTGTGGGGAATGCAATCCCCACGCTGTGAGGCCTCTGTGTGCCTGTTTTCCTCACTTCCTATTTATATCAAGCCAGACCTGGGCAGGAAACAGATGGCACCTTCAAATTGGGTAATTTGAGGAGACTTGAAGGCAGAGGCCACTTGAAAAGGAGGAGGCAGGATGTCGGGAAACCACAGGGGTAATGCAAGAAGTAACAGCTACTTGACCACCGCCCCTAGTCCAGTAGGGTTGAGGTTGGTGCAGTCACCACAGCTTGTAGAGTGTGCCCTGTGTGTTTACAGAGATCACGAGCCACAGAGGCAGTCAGCCCTGAGGTGATCCCTCAGCTCCCTGTCACATTTCTTCTTTTGATCACTTACCTAGAGCTCCCACGGACTAAACCCAACCACAAGCCAAGAGTAAGAGAGCCCACTGACACAGTCTGTGGTCTGCAGCACAGTGGGGAAGGAGGATCTAAAAGGTGCTGATCTCAAAGGATAAACAGAAGTACCTAGCACCTTGGCCTACTCACTACTGAGAATGGTGGGAATATTGGGCCCTGGCGCCAGGCAGCCCGGGTTCAAGGAACAACTCTGTCTTGCTTGCCCTGTGGCCCCCGGAAAGTTATTATGTAACTGTCCTATGCATTCACCGTCTTGCCTCTACAGTGGACATAACAACACTGACTTCAGCTTTGCAGAGAGGGTTGACGTTTATCTAGTTTACCAACAGCATAGATGAGGCACTTAGCAGCCAGTAGGTACTCAATAAATGCTAGGTCTTTTCTCTCCTCCTCTCTTTCTTTATCCTCCTCCTTTCCTTCCTGCCTTCTTCAGAAAAATGTCCAGTACTTTGTATGTAATGCTGTCATATGAACTTGATTAATATTTCTTGATTGATGGTTGAAGGGTCTTTGCTCTGTTGGAGGCATCCAGGTAGTAACCTACCCAGTCCATCCCTTAGAAGCCTACAATAGTAACTCTTGAGTATTGTAGATGGAACAAATCAGAAATTTATAGTTTTGATCCCTTGTTTGAATCTGGTGCTATTTTCAGGACCAATCAGAAAAGTACTATTTTCGATTCTTCAGTTACTTCTGGGAGGAAGCCAAGTGAGTCATTCCATAGGGCATTTTAAATCTGGCATTAGGTCAAATGAGTTTTTGATAGGATGACTAACTGTACCTTATCTGCATGAGAAAGAAGCCAATCCAGGAATTTTGGATGCAAAATGAAAACAAACAAACAAAACAAAACAACCCTTTCCCTTATCCCCAGGGCCGCTGGGAGTCTGTTGATTGACTTGCTCTGGTCCTACAGAGCATACTTCTTTTCCACCTTCAATAAAAATACCTTTTCTGCGTGTCTTGTCCAGTTCTTATTCAGGACACCAACAACCTGGAAAGAATCCCAGGGGCCCGCCCTCAGTAACATTCCTACTCTCATCCTTTCTTTGAAAAGTTCTGGAGCTCTTGTTGCTGGCTCTAGCTTCCTGCCTGTTGATGGACAACTCACCCACTGAGAAGAGGCTTTCTCTTCTCTTTCAGCCTCTCCCAGCCCTTCGAGTTCTGTAGCTGGGGCTCCTGATCCTTGCCAACAAGTCTGCCCCTGTGTCTAGGGCCTGTCCCCAGCACCAAGAAAGGTGGAAGCGTGCTTTCCAAGCTGTTTACCTGAACCCTCCCTTCCTACTGTAAGCCCCTCTCCTCCCTGTCTCTCTGTATCTCCTCACAAAAAGAACAGAAAACTCCATGCCTTAGACCGAGACTCCATCTTGGTCTAAGTTCCACAGAGGCAGGAACAGTGTCTTTTCACGTTTTTATAAGTACAGTGTCTGTCCCAGATACTGATGTGGATAAAGAGCCCAGCAAACAGGTCATCAATCCAAATGAATTCAATTCCCCTTTGCTTCCTGCTTACATGAAAGCCACTCATTTCTTCAGGCTAGTGTGACCAAACTAGCGGATTGCAAACCTACCCGGGGGACAGGGACTTTGCACTCTCTCTGAGCTGGTTTTTATGTGTTTGGAACAGCAGCAGCTGCAGGTAAAAGCTACAGATGGGAGCAAGGGACACGTAAAAGTCTTCAAGGCTTATTTATTAATTTAGAGACAGAATCTTGCTATGTAGCCCAGGCTGGCCTGGAAACAGCAGTGATCTTCCTGCTTCAGCTTCCTGAGTGCTAAAGGCTTATTTACTTTCAACATTAATCTCTCTCCTTTTTTTCCCCTTCCAATACTGAAGACAAGCCCCAGGCCCTCCTGCCTGCTAGGCCAGCACTATACTACTGAACTACATGCCCAACATTAAACTCCTACTGTCAGACTTCCCTCTTTCTACCCTTTTTTTTTTTTTTTTTGTAAAGGATTGCATAGCGGAAGAATTTTATTTGCTTATTTTGTCTTTTGCACAGAGACAACTCCCAGCCCCTTTTGTCGCCCACGCACCAACTGGCGCTGCAAGAGTAGACAACTGGGTGCTTCTAATGTTTTGCTGAAAATCCTTAAGGCCGGAGGTGAGAAAGCCAGCACTGCTCCTTAGCTGGCCCGGGCTGCACTTTCCTGTCAGTAGCTGGGAAGGTCGGAGTAGTACCTAAAAACTGGCGGGTGCTAGTGGGATAAAAAGTTCCAGGGAAGGAAACTTGGTGATTTACGGCTCTGCACTGTTGAGGTCCAGGGCCTGCAGAGGGTGAGCAAGGCGGGGCCTCCCCGCTCCCAAGCTTCATTCCCCACAATGAACCCGGACTCGGTGAGACCAAATCAGCTGCTCTCCTCCCTGCAAGTTCCAGAGTCCAAACGCTTTCCTGCTGACTAGCTGCTTTTTAAATGAGAGGGCAAAGGAAGGAAAAAGGCAGTCTTTTCTGTCGACTCGCAGCTGGCTCTCGCGGTGTCTACCAGACACAAGGCTAATACCTGGTCGCCCTCCTCTCCCCACTTGCATGCCACCCTCCTTGGGCCTCCCAAACTAAAGTGACCCGAAGGCCCAGAGCGTGGAGCAACGGGCAGCCTTGCCATCTCCAAACGCTGAAATTCCAAGTGCCTGCAAATAAGTAACCCTCACAGCAAAATGTCTTTGTCAACCAGAACATCATCATACTTGTCCGGATGCCCACCAAGAGGGCCTTCGGCCAAACCAATGGGAAACCACTGGCCCAATTAACATCCTGTGATCCGAGATCTAAAAATGACCCCGAGCCGGGTAAACAAGGTGACGTCAGCGTGCTGGGCGGGCAGCGGCTCTCTACTGCCACCCCGAGGACAGTGCGCGCGGCAGCGGGGAGGGGACAGCGGCGGGGAGCGCAGGGAGGAGGCGAGGCTGCTAGGCGACCTCAGCTAGAGGAAAGCCAGGCCACTGGGCGTGTGGCGTGGTCCCCGCTGGCTTCCTCCCAGGAACATTCCTTCTACTAGAGGCGTCATGATCCCGCTCTAGAAAACATTTTGGCTAAACCGGTGACCTCAAAGCAGGATGGGGGCAGGGCGGCCTTGGTCAGCACCATCTGGACCCCGGGAGGGCAGAGGTGGCTTGGATTTCGGGCTTGACCGGGACTTCCGTGGAGAAAGGGCGCCCCAGTGTCCTCCTTTACTTTCGTGCTGAGACCAGAGCGAGGCTGACAGGCTCTGGGCACTATGCAGCCCGCCTGCTGGGAGCTGCCCCAGAAAAGTGTGGGGGTGTGATGGCGCGGGTCATTTACCCTCTCCTCCTCCCTCTCCCTCATAGATGTCCCACAAATGGAAACTGCAGAGTTGATTTCCTTTTGTTTTTTTTGACAGGGCCTTGCTATGTAGTCCAGGCTGGCCTTGAATTTGTGGTGATCCTCCTGCCTCAGCCACTTGAATGCTGGGATTACAGGCATGCATCACCATTACTGGCATACAAACCAGAATTGATTCTTTTTTTCTCTCTCTTTTTTTTTTTTAACTTAAGAGAAAAAAGACACAAAAGAAAACCGAAAAGCAAAAGAGACAAACAACAAACCCAATACAATAACAGTACAGGTTTACAAAACAAGATGATAAAGTTGATTTTTAACTTAAAAAAACAAAATCCACTTTGCTTTTGGAGCAGTCTTTGAAGCCCTACAGACTATCTCCTAAGCTCAGTGACCCAGGACAGCAGAGCTCCCAGTTTACTTGCACATGGGTCTCAGGTCAGCTGGGGTCTGCTACCGAGTTAGGCCGCACTCCAGGTTCTGGGTCCCCTATCTGTCTGCTTCCATTCCTGGACAGGAGCCATAAAGGAACGGTCACTACCCAAGAAGCTGGGGTGGATGTTCAAGACTGCCAGTGGATCTGGGTAAACACTGAGGGTTGGAGAAGTGGGATATACTCTGTCTGCTCAGGCGAAGGAATTTGCAAAATTCCCAAGGCAGGTGATGTGGATGTTCTCCAGCCGGGACAGGCGGGGCTTGGTGAAATCCCAGCACTTTCCGAGGCTGAAGCAGAAGGATGGTAAGTTCAAGCCTAGCTTGGGCAACTTAGCAAATTAGGGGGACCCTGTCTCAAAATAAAAAATAAAAAAAGGCTGGGGATGTTGCTCAGCGTGGAGGCCTTGGGTTCAATCACCAGGAACACAAAAGAACCGGGAACAACTCTTACTTGTAAATGCAGAAAAGCTGGCAAACACCCGTTCAGACTATTGCTAGTTACCACACGTTTCCTCACCACAGAAAATGAGGTGACAGCAACATAGTCCAAGTCCTGCATCTGCCGCCAGCCCCTTGGGTCACACGTGCAGGTTGGATGGTCAGGTGGTCAAGTGTGGTCATCAGCCAGTAGTGACAGGAAGGTCCAATTTGCAAAGCACAAGAAGGCCAAAGGAAAGCAATTACTGTTAAAAGCGCATTTTGCTCCTTAAAACTCCTAAAATGACTTCTCATTGTCCTCAAGACAGTGCGACCCTTTTAGTAAGGATTACCTCTCCCAGTTCTATTAGGATTACCTCTCTGAGTTCTCAAAGCCCAGCTCCTCCTCCTCAGATTAAGCCAGATTAAGTTCAGACCTATTGTTCACCAGCTGGGCTATTCTGCACATTCTGCACGCTGTTCTGCAGATTCTCCATGCGGCCGGCCTTGCCAGCTGCTGAGCACATACACTCGGCAGCCAGGCCACCTCTGTCCCTGCCTCCTGGAGCGAGGCGCTTGGGAGTTCAGATGGGAGGGGAGACGTTAAGCGAAGACTTCCTGACTAAGTGCAGAATTATGCAGCAGGCATGCGTTTCAGTCCATACCCCTGGATTTCTGTGTGTCTATCCACTTCTCTCTCTGACCTCCTTGATTCTGGGACTTGAATCCAGCCCCTCATGCTTGCTAGGCAGCACTTGTCAGCGAGCTACAGCCTAGTCCTCTTTATTTGCTTTTGAGACAGGTTTTCACTAATGCCCAGGTTTGATTTTGGACTTGAATTTGCAATTCTGGTGCCTCAGTCACCTGAGAGACTGGGGTTTTGCGTGTGTACACCGCAACCAAGTTTGAACTGGGTGGCTGAGGCAGGAGAGGTTAAGTTTCTAAGATATTTTTTTGCTCCATTTCTAAGATATAATTTATTTTTTAAAATTTCATTTGAGTCCGACATCTATGGTAACCCCGGAAATTCCATTTTGGTGATTCTAGGGCCTCACACCTTCTGTGGCCTTCATGTTACTGAGTTTCTTCAGAGTTGCTTTCTCACATGTCCGCATCAGATGCACTCAAGATGCTGTGTTCTTTCCCCCGTGTCCCTTAGGGTTGTTTGTTTGAGGCAAGGTCTCTCTATATAGTTCAGGCTGACCTTGAACTCACTTTGTAGGGCAGACTGACCTTGAACCCGCCGCATTCCTCGTGCCTCAGCCCCCCAAGTGCCGGAATTACAGGCGTACACCATCACACCTGGCTTCCCATGGTCCCTGTTTTACCATCCTGTAACTTACTTTCAAATGCTGCAGCGTGCTAGGTGGGGGACCTAGAGGGGGACCAATTGAAGGGTTGTATTGGTGAGGAGGTTTCATAGCTAAAAGTGACTTAAGGATATTCATTATCTTACATAACAAAAAGCAAAGACAGGTGATTCCAGAGTCATGTGGAATGAATATTGTCACCAGAGTCCCTTTCCCTTCACTGTCCTTAGCCTATTGGACTTGTCCTTATGCTGGTTGCCTCATGGTCACAAAGTAGCTGCCTCCATATGAGGCTCACATAAACCACAGACCTGCTCATTAGTGTATTTCTGCTCTTAGTCTAGTGCCTGGCATACAATAGTATATACTGAGTACATTTCCCGTCCTTCTTTCCTTCCTCCCCTCCTTCCTTCCTTCCTTCCTTCCTTCCTTCCTTCCTTCCACTGCAGTACTGAGGAGTAAACCCAGGGCCTTGCACATATTAGGTGAGGACTCTACCTCTGAGCTCTAACTCCAGCCCTATATGTTTTAATTGAATAAGCAGAAATCAATATAAGTGATTATAAACATTTCAGTCTCAACGGTTTCTGAAACTCGCCCCTCCCATCCCCTGCCCCTACACATACACAATTCCTGGTACTGGGGACTGAATTCGGGGCCTTCACGTTGAGCTGTATACTCTCAGCTGTTTTTTATTTTGAGAGTCTCACTAAGTCATTTAATTATCCAGCCAGGGTTCTTATTTGCAATATTCCTGCCTCAGCCTCCCAGGGTGCTGGAATTACAGGTGTGTGCCATTACCCCTGCCTGTTTTTACACTCTTGCCTTTTGTACCAGAAATGCTAAGAGCCACAGCTGGCCAAAAATCTCAGGACTCATCCTGTTGTCCTCAGCAAGGGGGCGCAGGAAACCCCAAAGATTGTAAGCGACAGTGCTTGTCGGCTAATCAGATGGAATTCAATAGTTGTGTGATTTTCTCCTTACTGGAGACACAGGCGTCTTGCGCGAGACTGGCAAAGTGGGGGAGGTAACCACAGGGTTTACGCGCCCCCAACCATGAACGTCACGTCGCCTAACGCAACACATTCATTTCCTCTTTGTTGACTGATTATGTGTTCAAGGTCAAAACACCCTTGTGCATGTCTGCCCTACCTTACGCTGTTCCGTTTTCTAACAAGCACTCAACACGCCTCGTACCAAAGAGGTGGAAATCAGACTCCCAGGCGCCGCAGTGAATTTGGCCGGGAGATACTGCAGGCGTGGTGTGGGGGAGCACGCTCAACTCAAGGCTCAAAAACCCCTGCCTGATTCTGCCCACGCTTGAATCTGGAGAGGTCAGCAGGGACCAACAATCAAATGCCTTTAAAGTCTTACTGAGGAACTTAGCCTTTACCCAGTGCACCGGGCCATGACAAGGTCAGTCAGAGTTTTTGGCAGTGGATAATCAAGGGTGGATTCGAGGGGGAAAACTGGATTAGTGGTGAGAAGATGAGCTAGGATCCAGTCCAGGGAAAGGGGGATGGGAACATAGGACCAAAGCCCTGCGTGTGGGAATGAGAATGAATCAGGAGCCTTGAGAAGCAAAACTAACAAGAAAGGCGTAGAGACAATTAAATATAAGAAAGGGAAAGACGGGAGGAAGGGAAAGTCAGAGGGAAGCTGAGGAGCCAGAGAACATCACGCAAGTGAAAGCATCGCTTCGCAGGCTTGTTACAGCTGCGTAAATGTGTGTAAGCGTGGGTCAGCAGGCACGGGAAAGGGCTCTTTCCAGGGCTACTCAAACGCTTGTGCGCAATGGATTCTAGCAGAGTGTCTAAAACCTCAGCCACCTGCTTACTGAAAAACCAATTCACAGTTTTTGTCACTTTCAATTAACACCTGCACTTCTAATGATTGGTATTTTTTAATGAAGTTGTCTTTTACTTAAATATTTACTGTTTATCCTAAAAAAACAAAAACAAGACAACCCTATCTGTAAAATCATGACTTTGATGTACCAGCTATGGTTTCGTGTGTATTGAAACAATTGAAATTGAGATTAAAAATGAATCCATGACCTATTTTTTTGTTTGTTTGTTTTTGGGGATTTTTTGGTACCAGGGATCAAACTCACAACCTAGAGCTTGCCAGGCAGGCGCTTATGCCGCTGAGCTAAATCCCCGGCCTTGTGCACTATTTAAAATGGTTATTACCCAAACGTTCAATTGTATGCAGGGAAGACTCAGGGAAACTCTGACCTAAGGAGCTAAAACTATATGTATATTTTGCTTTCAGGGGCCCACGCTTGGCTTCCATTCAGCCTGTTTCAGTGTCCAGCCCTGAATGGCAGGCGGTGTCCTTGTGTCCATCGCCCACAGAGCCTCGCCCTGGCAGGTAGTGAACAAAGGTGGAGCTGGATCGGAGGCCACGGTGAGCAAATGGGGACTGACTGGGCACGGCTTCTTCACTCAGCATCTCACGCCCCAGACTCCGAAGCTACAGCATTGGCCGGAGCCAAGTTAGCTAGAGTCTCTTGGGTTTTGCAGCTAAGAGACTGCCTGGGGCTCCCTGTGCTTCTCTGGTTTTCTCCCTCACAATGTCCGGGTCTGAACCGGGCAGACCACAACTTCATCCTCATTGGTTCCCATCTGCTGCACCCAGATCGTCTCTGTGACTGTTTTGAAGGGGAAGTGGAATAGAGGGTACTCTATGAACTGGCTGGGGGACGTGAGGGACAGCACTGAACATGAGTCCTAGTTCTCTCCTGTATCAGCGAGTGGGGTTCGGTTGCCACTCTTAGAAGTATCTGCAGCTCTGACGACTTACTGTGCTAAAGCGTTTAGAGACCTTCCCTCTACTTCCTGTTCGTATGTGTGTCTACATGGGACTGGAATCAAACCTACAGCTTCGTACTTGCGAGGTAGACATTCTACCCCTGAGCCACTGCCTCAGCCTTTTAAACATTTTTTCTTTTGAGACAGGATCTTGCTAAGTTGCCCAGACTGGCCCCCAGATTGTGATTCTCCTGCCTCAGCCTTCCAAGTAGCTGGCATTATGGGTGTGTGCCACCGTGGCTGACTTTATAATTCTTCTTTGAATTTCATATTCAGATCTCTTGCCTTATTTTTGAAGTTTGTTTTCTCTTACATGTAAAAATTATTATGGTTATTATATTATAAGCAGCTAAGTTAGGTAGAAATATTACAGGCTGTAGGACAGTGCTGGGCCCTTGAAGGATTCGGTGCAGAAGATGAGAACACAGCACAGCTGTGAGTGGAGGCACAATCACTGAAGGCCAGGCCTCAAGACAAAGATGAAGTGACCACATCTGTCTCCCCAGGAATAAACAGTAATGACTGACATTCGAAATAGTCGTCAGACACCCAGGTGGGAGACCAAGACCTCAACTCACCCCTTCCAGGAAAGGTCCTTGTCTTTCCATGCATACTTGCCACGTGACCTGCTTCCCCATTGGATGAACATTACCTGAGTGACTGTTCTTTTCATTTTACTGGCTGATGATAGTTTCATCCCACTTTACACCTCCTCACGATCCTGTACCCACCTTGTGATTTGTTATAAAGCTTCCCTTGAGAAGCAGGTTCATGGCAACACACTTCTTGGGCCACTCCTGTATTTCTTAGGCAAAATCTACCTTTCCCTCAATTAATATTTTCTTCCCTTAACCTTTGTGTTCCTTAGAATTTGTTCTTTGATTTCAGGTGACATGATGTAGGGTATTGGCACATCTAGTAGGTTGGGAGTTATGATGTTTCCTTATATTATACTGGGAGGTCCTGTATCATCCCTTGTATTAGTTATACATAAATGTTCTATATATGCTGTATCATATCCATTTTTATAAATATTGCACTCCTCCCCCCGCAGCCTTGTAGCAACCTTATCTCATATATCATTTGCTGGAAAGACATTTTAACTTTAAAAAAAAAAAAAACCTATTTAACAATTTTTTTCCTTGAGGGTTTTTGCTTAAAATGAGCTTCCTTAGTCTGAGACTATAAAAATAATTATTATATCTCCTAACGTTGTTTTATTCTTATTTTATTCTTTTGTTTTTGGAGATAGGGTCTTACTATGTAGTTTAGGCTGGCCTTGAACTCATGGCCATCCTCCTGCTTCAGCCTCATGCGTACTTGAATTACAGGCATGAATCTGGCTTATTTTAAATCATGGACCATTTAAAATCTAGTTTATATAAGGAATTGGATAGAGATTCACTTTTATTTTCTTTTTCAAATAGGTGTCCCACTTAATAATCTACTTTTTTTTCACACAGATTCAAAATATATTTAACAGTTTTTTTTTTTTAAGAGCAAAGTCTATTTATTGGGGGGAAAAAGCTGTTGTCTAAGACAGAAAGGGTCCTGAGGTAGTTGCCCTAACACAATTTTAAAAATTACTGGTATTATGCATTTATGGTAGTAAAGACTATTGATAGTTAAACTACAGCATAATTGAACTATTGTATTCATGGAATTATTGTCTTCATGCATTTATAATTCACTATTTTATTTTTTGGTGGTACTGGGGATTGAATTTCAGCACGCCAGGCAAGCATTCTGCCACTGAGATATAGCCCAGCCTTCTGTTTGTATTTTAAAATGTTGACTCCTGACCTCATCACAACCATCTGAATGGCTATAATTAGTCACTGTATTCCTTGTGAACATATAAAAGCTTCAGAAAGATCAGACTTTCCTTTCTGTAATTAGTACCAGTAATCAATTAGTTGACATAAAATATGAGTCACAATTTTAAAGAATTCAGCTTTTGTGATTTTTGACAACTCAAGTATAACTAAGACTTAGGGATTTCTTTGTGAGATCAATGTCCTTGTGCAAAATGAGAAAATCATGGACATTTCCTGTCCTAGTTGCCCCCTGCTTGAGTACCTGCATTTTCTCGTCTCCGTCTCCATCTCCATCTCTCTCCTAGTTCCTCACTGACATTGAGGTGTCAATGACTACTTACCTCCAACTCAGTCCGTGTCATTAGAGAAGAGCCAAGTTTGTGGAAATTAACTTGTTACTAACAAGAGAGTGCTGAAGTCCAAGAAATACTTTTTTGAACTTTTTAATGAAGCTCAGTTAATTCAGTGTTTCTCCCGAAATGAATGCACTGCATTTTGTCTGCACCTTCTTTTGTGAGGGAGGAAAAGATGTGCTTGTCATTGTCACCGCAAGGTCATGAGCCTTTAGCAAAGCCACCTCAGGCTGCCTTGTGGCCACTTTAAATTGCCTTGTAAGTGACTTGAGCTTATATGGTTGTTCTCATTTTGTTTTAAATGTCGCCCAAGATGAATTTTTAATAAGTTCATCAAATCTATATTGCAACTGAGGAAGAATGATACTGCAAATCTATTTTTAGCTGAAATCATAAAAATTATGATTATATAAAAATTGCTGAGAGTAAATTACAAATGTCCTTACCACAAAAAGTAGATGTACTTGCTATCTTAATTAGTTTGCTTAATAACTCTACATTTTATTCATAAATCATGATACAGGGATAATATAGAGGCTCCAAATGACATAGGGAAATATGATAACTCCCAATCTGCTAGATGTCTGAAAGCTGAGTTCATGTTCCCCAAAATTGAAGAGTGAATTCTCAGCAACAGTGGAGATTAAAAGCAGGAAATACTTATTGAGGAAAAGATAGTTTCTGCCTGAAAGAGACAGAGGTGAGCCCACTACTCAAAGGAAGTTTATAGAACAAAATCATGAGATGGATATAAGGTGGGATGAAACTATGATCAACCAATAAGATGAGAAGTATCATCACTCAGGTAATGTTGATCCAATGGGGAGGCAGGTCACAGAGCAACTGTGCCTGGAAAGAACAAGGACCTTTCCTGGAAGGGGTGGGTCAGGTCCTGGCCCCCCACCCAGGTGACGGATGCCTATTTTAAATATCAATCATTCTTGTTTATCCCTGGGGAAGCAGGTGCATCACTTCTTTGTCTTGAGGCCTCTGAAATCTCACCCCCTGAGCAGTCCCTATTGCCCATTGGAAACAATCCCTGTGAGCTGCCCTGTGTCCTGCATTCACATGTCACTTCTGATTGAAGAAGAGTCAAGACCACCAGATCAATGCGGTTGACAGTTGAGAATATGGTCATTCCCTCCCTCTGCAGCCTAGCCTTTCCCTTCCATCAAAGAAGTGGTAATTGAGGTCTCCCTGGCTTGCAGGAAACTGTAGGCATTCCCCTCAGGGTCCTTTCCAGGGGACTCCCTGATTTGGGATTTCAGTTTCGACTCCCCAAGCACAGTTTTTCCAGTAACAAAAGACCTTCAGGCCTCTTAAATTCATCCGAGGACACAGAGCAGTCAGGATAGCAGCCATGTGAGGAACAAATAACAAAGCACTAATTGCAAAGTGGGCATAGAGTTTCAGTGACTCACGGTGGCTAAATATAGGCGAACACTTGGTGTGCTGTGTGTGCCAGGGAGAACCATGATGCAATCATCCGCTGCCCTCAGTGGCAGGGGGAGGACTAGGGTCAGCAGGCAAGAATGGGATTACCTAATAAATGGTCACTTGTAATGATATCCTGCTCCCATGCAGAGTTTGCGCGCGCACACACACACACACACACACAAAGAAAACATTATTGCACAGCTTTAAAACAATCACAATATTCAGCTTCTGACTATGGTTAAAAATAAACTTTTTAATTTGTTTCAATTTTTTCTATAATCTTGATTGCATATGAAATTCATATTCACTTTAGACAATTTGGAAAACAGAATGACTACTAATTTATTTGTGTTTGTGTTTGTGTGTTTTGAGACAGGGTCTCATTAGTTCAGGCTGGCTTTAAACTCACTAGCCCAGGCTGGTCTTGAACTCACAGCTATTCTCCTGCTACAGCCTCCTGAATGCTAGGAGTACAGCTGACACCTCATGACTCTCCACACCTGACATGACTCCTAATTCTCACTGAGCTGTTAACCCCGAGCTAGGCCCTCCCTGCCTGTGGGGCTTTACATTATCCAACCACTGGTCCTCACAAAAATCGCCTGAGCTAGGTATAGTTATCACCATTTCATACATGAAAAAGAATAATGGTTGCTTAATGTCCCCATCCTAGAAAAATGAAGAATAGGAGCTATGCTCTTTGTGTCTGATGTCAAATTTCCTTTTCTTTAAATCTAGACCAGTACTGCTCAGTAAAAATATACTGTGAGCCACATATATAACTTAAGATTTTCTGGTACTCACCTTAAAAGAAGTGAAAAAAAAATCAAGTGAGGTTAATTTTGTTGTTTTCATTACCTCACTGTATTACTATTATTTCAGCATTTAATCAATATAAAAAAACTAGTGAGATAATGCACATTTTTGTCATTTTAAGTCTTAAAAACCCAATGTGGGCCATTGGAGATGCTTGCTTCCCACGGGCCACCAGAGTGGGCCAGGAGAAATTGGACATGCCTCTGCATGCCTGCTGCCATCACAGGAGTCCTGGTGTAGTCACACAGGCCAGGAGAAGCAGGCCTGCCACCATGCTCCCATGGCCCTGGGGGAGGCCTCAGTGTAGCTGTATGGTCTGGAGAAGCCCACTCCAAGGCCCACTGCTTCCCCAGGAGCCAAAGAAACCCTGGTTCCTGTCCCATTCCCCTACACCACAGAGGAGCAGTCCACATGGGAAGTGCTGGGACCCTACAACTGGCTTGTCAGGAGGAACCCAGGAAAATGTCAAGATGGTGGAGCAAAAGGAAATCTCAGACCTCCAGCTCACACAGAGCAGTTCTGGGAGACATAGATATGGAAGTCATACACCCTGAAATCCCTGAAAGGCCAGCAACCAAAGAAAAGAAACAACTTCATGAAGCTGTAAAAATAATCAGTTCAGGAACAATATCTCAGATAAAAGAAGAAATCAGAAACATAAAGAAAAAATTGCTGAGCATATCTAATAAAGACAGATTAAAAGGAGGAACATAGAAAAATGATGGAAACCTTGAATGAACAATATAGGGAGGAACTACAATGCATGAAACATATTCAAAGAAATATCTAGGAAATAAAAAACTCCATTGAAAGCTGGCAAAACCACTTGAAAGAGATTGAAGATAGACTTTCAGATCTTGAAGACAGACTACAGCTAGTAATCATGAAAGAAAGCTCTATTAAAAATAGCAAGGAACCAGGAAATAACAATTCAATGACTGCAAGACAATACAAAGGAAAATAACTTATTATTTATTTATTTGTTTATTCATTTTTGGCACCAGTAATCAATTTCATAACCTCACACTTGCCAGGCAGATGCTTATGCCACTGAGCTAAATCCTCGGCCCAAGAAAAATAATTTAAGAGTGACAGATATCAGTGAAAAAGCAGTGATAAATATCAGTGAAAAATCAGTAAAAAAGACTACAGAAGTAATAGTAGAGAACTTCCAGAACATGGGAAAAGGATCTGCCATACAGATAAGTCAGGCATATAGAACTCCAACTACTCATAACCAAAATAAATCTACACCTAGACATAAAATAATCAAGATCTCAGACACTCAGAACAAGGACAGAATATTAAAAAACAGTTAGAGAAAAGAAACATCACCTATAAAGGAAAACCCATCAGAATCACAACAGATCTCTCAAGACAAACCATCAAGTCAAGAAAAGCCTGCAGGGGCTGGGGATTTAGCTCAGCGGCATAAGTGCTGCCTTGCAAGCATGAGGTCTGAGTTCGATCCTTGGTACCGATAAAAAAAAAAGGTACCAATACCAGACCCTGGTACCGATAAAAACAAAAAAAAGACCAAAAAGAAAAGAAAAGCCTGGAGGGACCAGGAATATAGCTCAGTGTCATAAACACTTGCCTAGCAAATGTAAGGTCATGAGTTCGATTCCTGTTACTCCCCAAAAAAGAACTTGAAGTGAAGCATTTCAAGTCCTGAAAGAAAACAATTTCCAACCCAGATTGTTATACCCTGAAAAACTATCTTTCAAAATTGACAGAAAAGTAAGATACTTCCATGATAAAGCACAACTGAAGGAATTCATGACCATCAAACCAACCCTACAAAGAGTACTGAGAGATACTTAGAGAGAGATAAAGATTATCATGGTTCCAGGAACAGCAGCAGAATTGAATCCCCAAACAGGGCAGGGAGTCGAATAGTAGGGGGCCAACACAGGAGGACAGCAGGGCAGAGACAAGCCAATGCATGCCAGCTGTAACCGTTAATGTAGATGGCCTCAGTTCACCAATAAAAAGATACACAGGAGAGTGGATCAAGAAACAAGATTTATCGATATGCTGTATACAAGAAACATTTAACTCAAAAGGAAATTCATCAACTAAAAGTCAAAGGAGAGAAAACAATGCTCCATGTGACAGGAAACCAGAAAAAAAGGATAGCTTTCCCATCAACCACAGAATGGTCAAGAAAAATATGGCATTTTTATTCAATGAAAAGCTAATCAGCTATAAAGAAAGATAATCTCGAGGCTCTCTTAGGTAAATAGATGCAACCCGAGATCATGCTCATGGGTGAAATGCTTCAGGCTTATATGGGTAAACATTGTGTTATCTCCCTCGTTTAAACAACTGAAGGAGTTAGTGGGACCCAAAATGTGCAATAGATATTATGAAAGTGACAGGGGAAGAACCGTCTAAAAAGGGAAAATGATAACCAGTGTTAATTTCTATGATCTTGTTTTGAATCTTGTATTGTCACTATTGTTTCGTTAGGTTTGGTTTTATTCTGTCTTGTTCTATTGATTTTATTATGTCTGGTGGCATGCTATTTTGAGGATAACAAGATATATTATGGTAGCCATTGTTGATTTCCTGTAATCTTGTTTTGAAGTCCTGTGTTGCTTTCATTGTTTTGTTCTGATTGGCTTTATTCTGTTTTATTGTGCTCAGGTTTTAATTCTGTTTAAAATTAAAATTTTAAAAATCCAGTGTGTATTTTATACTTAAAGCACATCTCAATTAGGGTTAGTCAGATTTCAAGTGCCCAATAGGCCCACGGGTCTAGAGGCTATCATACTGGCCAACACAGACATACAACATTTATCATGGAGACAGTTCTTTTGGGAACTGCACTGGACTATACTGACTATACTGACTGTCAAAAAAAAAAGTCACTCATAAATTCATTTCTTCTCGTTCTTTCTTTCCAAGGAAAGGGACGTGATTCCCATTCAGTCCTTGCAGTGCTAAGTACATGTTCTAACACTAAAGTGGCTCTTCTCCATCCACATTAATATATTATACCCTTTCTATTTTCTCTGCATGCATGTACACATGTGAACATATTTTCGTATAAAGGTTATACTATACAACTTTTATCTTCCCTGTTTTTGTAACAAAACTGCATGACTCTCCAGTGGTTTTGGCTTTATGTGTTATGAGGCAGCTATGACGTGCTGAAATATCATGGGATATGGAATCCAAGAGTTTGATTGCTTAACATATGTGTAATATTGGATAAGCTATTCTCTGACCCTTGGTATGAGGAACACACAGATGTTTCTCATATGAGAATGAAACAGTGTTTATGAAAAGAGCTTAATACATGAAGGCTTTTAAAAGTACAACTGATTCTTATTATATGTACAATATACACTTACATATACAGCTAAGTATGCATATGTGATGCATGCGTGTGTGTGTGTGTGTGTGTGTGTGTGTGTGTGTGTGCATACATACTTGCTACCACTCAAACTGAAGAGCATTCAGTGGCCCAACCAAAGCTTCTTATTTTGTCCTCCTAATTGAGGCCAAGCTTTTGTTAATCAGTGCTAACTGTGACATTTTTCCAGTGGTCTTCCTCTCCCTTTTTCTCTGCAGAAAAATTTTGAGATATTCTTGCCTCCTGGACCTGGTAGGAGTTGCCGCATGAGGAGGAAGTCTGAATTCTGGAAGGATCTATTTCTCTTTTGGCTTCATTCAAACCAAATAAATCTTTCCTTTCCTGTAAGAAATAAACCTTTCCTTTCCCAACTTTAGGCATCAGGTATTTTGTCTCAGTGATGAGTAACTAAGACATTAGGTATAGCAATTATCCATCTCAGTGTGGGACTCACTGGGCTCCTTCCAGGCCTGGTTCCTCCTTCTCTGAGCTCTGTCCTGCTCAGTGCATCATTCTCTCATCCCAAGAAAAGGGACACAACTCCAAACCCCAGCGCCGTCAGTGTCTTTTGTTGATCCACGTGTGAGAAAGGTCCTTATGGAAGCAGCTGGAACATAGCTTCAAATCCACCGTGTATCCAAAACGTGTGGGGCCAGGGACTTAGCTCAGTGATACAGTGCTTACCTGGTCCTGAGTTCAATTCCTGATACCCCAAAAACAAACAAAACATGTTGCATCTCTCCTCACAAACTCTCTCTCTTGGCCTGTTGACAAATCTCTTTTTGATATTTACTGTGGAGAAACACAGTAGTATGCTCTGAACTATAGCACAAACCACTCATTTCCATGCATTTCTTTTTTAATTTCATCCAAAACGTATTCAGTGTTTCAGCCAATAATGTCCAAGGCTCTGACAATACAAAAAAGGAAACTGAAAAGCAAAAATAAGGTAGTTCTTGTTCACAGTTGGGAGTTCTCAGCTTTGTGGAGGGTGGACAGACCAAAGTAGATGATGGCTCCTCAGTGACATGGTGATTCGTGCAGTGTCCACTTGTTTAAACTGGATTTTCTAAAATTTCCTCCTCCTATAATGAATGTGATCATATGTATACCTAAAAGGTACCAATAAACTTAATTAAAAATAATAATGAAATTCTCTTCTATGCATCATTCTGGGTTAGAGTTGGGAAAAAGAATTTCCATGAGACTGGGGAGAGTTGTCATTTATCTGAGAGTCTTTCAAAGGTTAGATGAGATGACCAATAGATGCAGAGGTGACCAGTAGTTTCGAGTTTGTTCTCACTTGCCTGTGTCCAGCTCTTCCTACCAGCATAGTCCCTCTGGGCCCAGCCTATCCAACTCTTGTTTGTAGTTCAACAAGACCTCACGACTGCATCAGTCAGCTTTTCATCACTGTGACAAAACACCTGAGCGAAATAGATTAAAGGAGACAAAGCAACAGCATCAAATCGCAGAGAGCAGGTGAGGACTTGAAGGAGGCATGGCATTCATAATCCGAGGATGTCTAGAGACACAGACATCATCACAGCAGACTCTAACAGAGCATCTGGACTCATCACCAATCTTGTTAGGGTCGCAGAGCAACACTGTATGGCACAGTGAAACCCATATGGGAAGGAAGAAAGAGGGAGATAAAAACTTGCTGGGTCTTGAAGTGGGAGAAGGGAAAGGTGCTCTGAGCAGACCAGTAGCAAGTGCAAAGGACAGGAGCCCAGAGAGGGTGTCCTGAAAGTATTCTGTTGTCTCTGGAGATGATGAGTAAGGATGTGCCCCGTTCAGCCCTTTGAACAGAGAGGCGTCATCGTCAAACCTGGGTTTGAAGCAGCATTTGGAATGATGATAAGGAGACAGAGGTAGCTGGGAAGTGACAGAACTTACATGCCAGAATTCAGATGGGAGGGGGAAAGCATAGCTTCCTCATTTTTCTTATAGTTTATTTTATCTTTCTCTGAAGGCCCCAATCCCCTCATGGCCCGGGTGAATTGAGAATATAAACTTCCCAATTAAAGGTAATTAGGTCCCATCTGGTTTTGAAATATTGACAGGTTGAGGGTTGGAGGATTGTTAACCCAGATTCTGTTGAGAAATTAGTCTTCAAATGCAAATTTTTCAGTCCTCTAAACACGCTCTTCCAGATGTGTTTCTTTCCTCTAGAGTAGGCCTCCTTTCCCTTCCTCCCAGGAAGGCAGCTGGGTCACAGTGAGGCTCGGATAGATAGACGGTCATGCTGTGGGGCGAGGGCCCCCTCTGTCCATACTGTCTCCTGCTGGCCTCCAAGACTGCCCTGAATCCTCCCTGCCTCTGCCACCAATGTGTCAGGCCTGGTGTGAAGCACACTGTGTTCCCTGGGCGTGGGAAAGCTCTGTGTGTTCCCCCAAGCACAGCTGCCTTCTCCCCAGTGACTCAGCTCACTTTCATTCTGCAGATCCTCTGACATCAGGCTGCAACTCCCAACGGATTCCCAGCTCAGTCTTCTACAGGTGATCACGGCCCTCTTCCTGGGTGCTCTTTATAGTAGACACTTGTAGTGCACCATGCCAGTCCCCACCAGCTCGGGGGCTCACAGCTGAATCCTTGTTGGGAGTAGTCCTTGGCCAAAGGGAATTAGCTGGCCCAGGCTTTTGGGGGCAGGGGTAGTGCTTGTATTTAATGAGTGGTCAAAGCAGGACAGCAAAGGCCCAGCTCCTTCGCTTCTGTTTAGAATTCCCATGCAAGCAACAAGACTTTTATCACAACGGCATCACAGTTCAACCTCTCTCTCCCTACTCCTGCTTCCCTTGCTCTTTTAAAGACTCTCGCTGACCACAGTCACTAGAAGCCCCCAAGGAAGTTGCTGTCTAGAGTCCTTATGACCTCAGGGGAACTGTTGGATCCTTCCCGTGCTTTAGGCTTCCTGGCTCGGTTCATGAGTCTCTTTCTCAGATGGAGCATATTTTTGAAGGTTCAATGGGACAAGCTACCAGTGTCTTCCCAACGCTAAAGTAGAAAAGAGGCCCCAGGGCCTTGTGCCATCTCTTGCCTCTCAGTTAGTTTATCCCAAGGCTAAGCCAGGTGCATGGAGGTCGTGCTCTGTGAGGGTCCCAAACAACCTGTCCCTCAGGTGTGGTCCTCTCTCTCCCTGCTCAGGATGTCCCTTGTACTTCCTGGCTCACAGCAAGCTCCTAGGAGCCAAGGCAGCCAATGCTGCCCATTGGTGGCTGGCCAGGGCATGGCGTCTCTGACTCTAAACCATCTCCTCTGTCCAAAATGGGCCAGCACTGCAAATAGATATTTTTCTGGCCAGAAGGCTTCCTGTTGGATTTTGCCAGATTGGATCACTCGGAAGAGATCAAAAGCCTTGTTTGCTTGAGGTTCCTGCAAGGATCTCCCCAGAGATGACACGTTGGTCGTGCTCAGCAACTCCCACCACTCTGTGTCCGTGTCCCAGTGGCCTTCTCGGCCTAGAACACGCCCTGGCAGCACCTTTGCCCCTCAGCCCACAAGGTCCCTCTGAGCTTCAAGTTCTAAACACACAAACCTGTACCTTTGGGTCCCCAGCCCCAGGGGGCCTGCTGCCACCTGCTGGTGTAGCTCAGGTTGCTGGGGTGTCCTGTTTGCTCACTTGGTCCTCCTGTATCTGGGGGAGAATCCCTCATCCTGACTCCACTGTTGGAATTCACTCTGCCTCACATAGGACTGATGTATAAAGGGAAGACTTGAAATTATTTTTCCTTGTATAAGCTGACTTTCAAGATTATTTCAACTGTGCACTAAAAAAAAAATACCATTAAGGAAGCTCTCAAAGGTGATTATAATAACTTTCTTTTTCATGGCTTTACTGTTTGAACAACTCTGTGGATGCTTCTGATTAAACAAGACAGAATACTTGTAAGGAAATGCAGAAAAGAAATGCACTTTGACACGCACACACAGCACGCCTATTTTTCTCATGGCCAAGTCACTGCAGCAGGTGCTTCACACAGGACTGGGGCAGCAGTACCCTGAACAAAGAGCAAGGGGCGTGGCCGAGAAATAACTGCAAGTAAAGCCACAGAGGTAAGCAACTGACCCTCACACAGAACATGCGTACTGACCACTGCCAGCCTCAGCCAACGGCCTCCAGCTCAGGAAGCAGCTCAGGTGATCAGAATCAGACCAGGAGAGAAGAGCTACACCAGAGAAGCACAAGCCGATTTCTGTCTCATATTGTAGAGTTCGGTTGCTGAAAGTCAAGACCGTTTACTTGTGGGAAGGCAGCTAAATACTTGTAATACTTGTCACTTTTTCTTTCCTTTTCTTCATTTTTCTTTCCTTCCTTCCTTTCTTTCTTTTCTTTCATTCATTCTTTCTTATATTTTGAACATATCTAGCCCCTCATCATCCTCCTCTACATTCTCCCATTTATTCCCTTTCTTTTATCCAATAATGGTCTCTCTTCTACTTTTATATCATCTTTTTAGATTTCATATTAGGAAAAAATATGATATTTGCCTTTCAAAATTTATTTTACTTTGTTTCACATGATGATCTCCAGTTCCATCCATTTTCCTGCTAATGACTTAATTTTACGTTTTTCCTCTTCTGAATAATACTCCATTGTGTATCTGTGTACCACATTCATCTGTTGCTTTATACATTCATTGTTGCTGGGCAGATGAATCTTAGCTATTGTGAATTGTGTTGCAATGAACATGGGGATGCAAATATCCCTATTGTATGATGACTTTAATTTCTTCAGGTATTATTCAAGGAGTTGTATACCTGGGTCAAAGCGCACTTTTATTTCTAGTTTTTTGAGAAACTTTCATAGTGACTGTACTAATTTATATTCTTACCAGAAGTGTAGAAGGTTTTTTTTTCCACATCCTTGCCAACATTTATTGTTTTGTTTGTTTGTTTTTAGAGAGAAAACAAGAAAAACAAAAAGCAAGAAATATACAAACAACTACAAGAACAACAAAAAAAACCAAAACAGTAACAACACACACTTTCAAAACAAGATGACAGGAATTTAATAATAGTTGTAATATTGCATACTGTTATCTTCAAAAGAGTTGCTTAGGTTACCAGATATAGACATGCAAATTGATTTAATCATATGAATATTAACTAGTCTTTTCCAAGAACTAGTAGAATTAGTAGCATATTTATCTTAGCCATTTTATGTATATATAAACAAATTTATATCTTTTTCATTGTGGTTTTAATGTGCATTTCTCTAATGGCTAAAGATACAGGATTTTTTTTTCCTATACTTTTTGGCTATTAGTACTTCTGAGGAGTGTCTATTCAATTCATTTGCTCACTTAGTGATTGGGCTATTCCATTTTTTTTTTTTTTTGATGTTGTTGTTTCTATAGTTTCTGTGTATTTTAGAGGTTAACAATCTGTTAAAAGGGTAACTGGCAAAGACTTTCTCCCATTCAGTAAGCTGTTTACTCACTCTGTTAGTTGCCTCCCTTACTATGCGGAAAATTTTGGTATAGTCCCATTTGTTTTCTGTGCTATTGGAGTTCTATTCAAGAAATCTTAGAAAGAAAGAAAGCAAGAATAAAAGAAAAGAAAGAAATCTTTACTCGTGCCTATGGCTCCAAGTGTTTCAATTAATATTTTCTTTTTGCAGTTTCAAAGTTAATTGTCTTGTTTTTTGTTTTTGTTTTTTTATTTTTTAAATTTTTGTGGTACCAGGGATTAAACTCAGGACCTTGCACTTGCTAGGCAGGTGCTTATGCCACTGAGCTAAATCCCCAGCCCTAATTATCATTTTTTAAAATAAGGAGTTTAAAGAACACAATATCTGATTCAAAGAATGGATTCTTCTCTATGAATTTTCTATGGTACTCACAAGTACTTATAAAATAATGTTGGCAAGCCTTTTGTTATTGTTTCTCATTTTTTGTTTTTGGACACAGGGTCTCACTATGTAGTTCAGGCTGGCTTTGAATTCACTATGTAGCCCAGACTGGCCTTGAACTCCCTGTGATCGTCCTGCCTCAGCCCCCTAAGTGCTAGGATGACAAATGTGCTGTCATGCCCAGTGGGAAGACTTTCATTGTGGTTTTGATCTGAGATGTCTCCCCAGAGCCAAATGTACTCAGAGACATGGCCTGTAGGTGATTGGCTTATGGCACAGTTACAGCTGGCTTGGCGCTAGGTGGAGAGGTGGTCACTGTGCACCAATGGAAATCTGTGCCAGGCATGGTGGCGCGTGCCTATAACCCCAGCACCTTGAGGGGCTGAGGTAGGAGGGCCGTGAGTTCAAACTCAGCTTGGGTGACTTAATGACTTAGAGGATGTCCAAAAAACAAACAACAAACCCACCCCTGACACCCACAATTTAAAAGAGTTTATTGGCTCTTAGTTTCAGATAGTTCAGTCCATCACTGACTGACTCTAGGGCAGAAATGGCGTGGCAGAAGAGCATGGGCAAAGATAACTGCTCAACACATTGCAGCAGAAAGCAAAGAGCCCAGGAAGAGTCGGAGAAAAAGAGATAGCTCCAGAGGCACATTCCCAGTGGCCCTCCTCCTCTAGCCAGGCTTCACCTCCTAGCAACACATTTAACCATAAATTTATCAGTGGCTTAATGCACTGATGAGTATAGTGCCCTGTGAGCCAATCACCTTTGAGAGCCTCACCTCTGAACACATGAAGCTTTGGGGGGCAGGGACAGTGCTTTATATCTGAAGCATTTTATGTCTAAAATGATATAAATTATAACTCACATCCACTCTTGCATAGGCAAACCTTTATTGCAAGAGTGGGGCTTCAGCTCAAGAGAGTCACCAATGGGGGTGGGGGAAGCTGCTCTCAGAACATAGAGGGCAACAGGTTTTGATTGTTTTGCTGGGGCAGTGTCAAATCTGGTCATTTCCATTGGCCAGGGAATAGTGCAAAACTTCCCAGCTCTGTGACTTCAAAAATTAGTGAGTTTTAAATTCCCTAAGAGCAAATAAATCTGGAGCGCTTACTGAGGTTTTGCTTTGGTGACAATTTCTCATTTCACGCAAACATTCTGTTTCCATGGTTTTACCAGGTTCTCCTGGTGGCTCTGTTGATGAGAGCACCAGGTAGAGAACAATATGCCATCGTACCAAGCATAACTATTTATTGTGCAAATAGGTTTATTTTGTCTTCGCAGCCCATATCATCACCACACTGGGTATGAGCCATCTTAGATGAACACACAACAGGTGTGTAGCCAAGGTTTGTGGATAAACCAATGGATTGCAACATTCAACCCAGGCTTTGTCACTGAGCCTGGTGGTACCAGTATCATCATATCCATCTGGGGAGGGTGTTCGGTCTGTATTGACCCTATCTTTGCCCTCCAGCATTGGCCTCAGGACAAGAGCAGCAGTCAGGGGCTGGCACTACACCTCAGAATACCCACTGGACCCCTCCTCTCTCTACTGCTCTGTACTTGTCCCTCTACAAAAACAATTATCACTTGCAGTAAATGTACCTGCCTGGGTCTGCTTCCCCAGCAGAGTGTGAAAACTGGATGCAACATTAATGCTAGCACATTAGCAGGCACTCAAGAATTCAGGGTAAAAACAAACAAAAATAAACAAATATGCTAATGAAAGGAATTCTTCTCGGGTAGGAGGTAGAAGCTGGTAACTAGAAAAATAAATTGAGCCAGAGCCTGGAGGCCTGGGAACAGTACACAGCGAGGGGAGAGGAGGCCTTGGCTGGGCCTGGGGCCTGGTTGCCGTGTTTTGCACTTCCTGAGCGATGGCCTCTCTCTGACTTAGATCAAACACCTTAGGAAACAGAAGGTGTTTCTGCTTTCAGATTTCCTCATTATAATCTTTGCCCTAGAAGGTGAAACAAAATTAGAGCTAAGCCTATACTCCAATGAGCAGTCTTGTGATAGGAAACATCAATCAACTCTTCTGCTCTTTGGATTTTGATCCACAGTAAAACCTCACACTAGAAATCAATACTGACTTCTTATCACTTCCAGGTCCACGTGCTTTTATGAATCTGGATGCAACTTCCTGTTTCTCTATTCCTCTTACTCCACCCTGCCCAGTCACGCCCAGCATCCACATACAGCCCTTTCCTAGCTGATGTGTTTGAACAGTTTCCTCTTGTCATTTAAAACGCATGCAGTAGCGCTCAGATTTCAATCCGGGGATTGTGCTACTCTTACGGCACTGTCTACTGTTGGAGACTTAGGGGGACTTGGCAGAGGGGTCTGCTTGCTTCAGTTCAAGGAAGATCATGTGTTTTGCCGAAGGCACCCTCTGCCCGCTGGCAGACAGGCAAGGTGGAAGTTTAGACCTTCATGAGAAGTCTGAATCTGTGCTTAGTACTGAACCTCATCCTATGATAAACTATATTTTATAGATTAGGTACGATAAAAGGTGAAAAATAATAAAACAGAACTGTTATACGAATATACAGTATGTAATAGTTATTTAAAGCTTCTGTACATTGTTTATTTCTAGAACTTTTCATTCAATGTCTTCAGCTGCAGAGCTAGTGCTCTGCAGAAAGCTAATCTATTAACGGGAAGGGGGAGCAGCACTGTAATCACAGGAAGCCAAGACTTTCAAGGTTGGCTGAAAGTTTCACTCAGGAAGATTCCTTCTCTTCTGAGAGAATGGTCCCAGCTAGCCATTGCTGAGTACTTATACTGAGCCTCCTTCGGTCTCCAGTGCCTTATATATATACTAACAAAATCATCCTCTGTCTTCTTTATCCCCACTTTATAGATGTGGGCACTGAGGCCAAGACCAGGCTCACACTAGTACACAGTAGAAAAGATTCAAGACCACGCTCTTCAGCTTCAGAGCCCCAGACTTAGCTGACATCCTCAGCAGCAGAAAGGACCAGTTATCAGGTGCTTGGCTGGATTGATGACTAGATAGGGCTAAGAGAGGTAGATGGTGGTCACCACACTGGACCCTTCCATGCAGCCCTCTGAAGCTTTTTCTGTGCTGTGTATCCTGCACTGGTCAGGAGCTGGGAGTACAGAGATAAATGAAACCCATCCCTGACTTGGGAGGCCTCAGTCATAAATATGGTCTGTGGTGATGGCTGAAACACGGTAGCCATGACAGGGAAACTTTTCCCCCTGCCTGGGGAGGATTATGGAGAGAGGCATCATTCACATCACTCTAGAAGTGACCAAGCCTAGTCTCCTCTTTCACCATTGAACAGGAAGTACTTAAAGGTCAAAGACTGTTTGACTTATCTTTGTGCCCCTAGCACCAGCTCAGTAAGTGATACCTATTGTAGCAAATAGCTTATTTAGCTAGTTTATGAGCGAGGCAGATAACTAAGGGAAGGCCCCGAGATAGAGTCAAGTAATCAGCTACAGTGATGGGAATTAAAATAAGATGTACAGTGAACTAGAACTTTGAACCAAAAATGAACTTTCCCAAGCAACATGGAACACAGCCCACTCCTCACAGAGTTCCTGAGTTCAGAGGAAATTATAATGCAAATTAACCAACAGTTTTCCCTACCCAGTCTCCTGTAAACCACACATGTTGAAGAACTGAGTTCGAAGTCTGAGTTCCAACTGATCATTTTAAATCCAGAGTTACTTTGGATAAATGCCACTAAACAACTGAGCGATTTCTATGCCTTGCTTAGCTATAATTAGCTCTGGATCAAGAGTCATGAGGCTACTCACTCAAGACTCCTCCTGGAAGCCTGGCAGCTCTGCTTTTTATTTCCAGTAAAACTCTCCTGACCTTCCTTGGTTCTCAATTGCATTCCTGAATAAGCTTGGTACATATGGTAACACTATCAGGTGTTAAGTAAATCTACATGGAATAAATAAGTAAAAGTGAGTAGATTAAACAGAATTGATTGTATAGAACTCTAATCTGGGAACAGAAATTATCAAAATAATGAGATTCAGACTGAGCAGTTCAGAGAAAGAAAATCCCCTCAATTTTTCCCCTCTTTGGTGCTGGGGACTGAACACAGGGTTTCAAACATGCTAGGCAAGTTCTTTACCACTGAACTACACCACCAGTGAAGAGAGAGACTTCAATGCAAAAGTTGGCAAGCGATGCTTTTCCCGTGAGCCTATACACAGTGCATGCAAAGGCCAGCTCAAGCCTGCAGACACATGGTGACTCGTAGCAACCCACAGAGAAACACCCCAGTGGAACAGAGCAGTGGACACACCAGACCGCAGTGGCTGGTGAGTTATTCAGGTTCAGCTGTCCCCCAGGATAGGATGATTGGCCAGCAGCCATATCAGAGAGAGGCCAACTGAGTTCGTAACTCATGGCGGCTGTGGGTTGGCTCCATTTAGTGGCTCCCACAGGATGAAGTGGAACCAAGTTCAAATGGGCAGGAGGTCCAGGAGCCGAGTTCAAGCTGGTGAGAGGCACATAGGGTATTGTAGGCTGAATAAGTCTGGTTCCAGCCTCACACCAGTCTGAACTTCATTCAACTAAAGGAGTGGGCTTGCTAAGATTATCCACCACTCTAAATCTGTGGCTGGTTTTCTGGATTAATTGACATAGATCTGGGCTCTGTCTGCTCACTCTGTCTAGTAGTGACAGCAAAGATACACCCCAAAGTGAACTTTGTTCTTTTTTTTCTTTTCTTGTTCTTTTTGTCTTTTTTAAATTATTCTTGTTTTTATATGAGTGCAAACATTCTTTCTAGTATTCTTCTTGTCATTGTATTTTTTGTTTTTTTTTTTTTAAACAGGGATCAAATTCATGACCTTGGGGCTGGGGGTTGTGCTTGCTAAGCAGGCACTGTGCTGCTCAGCTCTTTCCCGGTCCTTCACTGTTGTTATGCTGTTATTGTTTTTCTGTCTTACTTCTCTCTTCTCCACCAGTTTCGCAGAGCTCATGTAGCCTTCCTTTGTCCTCTGGCCTTGATTCTAATCTCTTCCTCTTCTATTTCTCTATTTTTCCCCCGCTAACCTCTTTTAAATTTTCTCCCCAAGGGCAAAATTGCCATACTGAGGGCCTATTTAAGGTATATAATTTTCTGGTTTGTTTTAGATTTTATTATACAATCACAAATGCAGTCCTATGGTCAAAGGTGGCAAATTAATAGTTACCACAGTTTGTCATTTTCTGGGTTGTGTTTGATGCTATTGTTATTGCTGATCGTACTAGTCCAACCAAGGTGACAAAATTGTTCTAATCACTTGTTCTTCTTGTTATGACAAGACTGAGATTGCTTAAGGATCAGAAACAGTACTATACATCAGTGCCAAAGAACCAGAGGCTAGGCTAACTAGGCAGTAACTTCTCATTCCCACTTAACTGAGGAGGTAGGATCTTTCAACAGATTCAAAATCCAACATCCAACTATATCTGGAAGATGTCTCTGAGAAGTAGTCATTTCCTAAGAGTTCTAAATACCCACAATAAAGCTACCTGCCAAGAGCAATTTATAAGCATTGACCAAGGAATGAAACTTTAAAAAGTAGAAAATGAGAAGACACTTAAGCAAGATGCAACCCCAGACTTCCAGTTCTTTAAAAGCAAACCCAGCGGGAGTTGGTGTGGAACTATTTGAAAATCACCTTCCTGGACTCTCTGAGGTAGTAACAGCAGAAGTAACAAAGCAAATGAATGAGACTCTAGAAAAAATAAAATCAGAATAATTTCTCAGATAACTATAGAGATTGTGACCATAAAGAAAGACATGTTTAGTGACTCTAGAGTAGATACAGTTTTAAAAAAATAGAGGATCTTAGAAAAATGATGAAAATCCTGAATGCCCAACATAGGAAAGGAATACAGTCCATGAAACAGATTCAAACAGATATCTAGGAGATTAAAAATTCCATTGAAAGTATAAATAGCAGAACAAGCCAATGTGAGGAAAAAATACCAGATACAGAAGACAGGATTGTGGTTAGCAATCATGAAAGATTTCTTAAAAATAGCAAGGGATCACAAAAAAATCAATCCAACAGCTCTCAGATGATAGAAGAATAAAACAAGATTGGTTGGAGTCAATGAAAAAGCAAGAGATAGCACAAACAACATAAAAATCCTGTTCACAAAAGTAATGGCAGAAAACTTCCCAAGCATGGAAAAAGAATTTGACATACAGATAACTGAGGCAATATAGAGCTCCAATTAGTCATGGTCAGAAATATCTACACCAAGGCATAAAATAGTCAAGATTCCAGAAATTCAGCACAAGCACAAAATATTAAAAGCTATTAGGGAAAAGAAGCAAATTATCTATAAAGGAAAAGTCATCAGAATCAACCACAGCAGACTTCTCAACATAAACCCTCAAGATAAGAAAGCTTGGAATGAAGTATTTCAAACCATAAAAGAAAACAACCTCCAATCCAGATTGGTATACGCTACAAAGTTATCCTTCAAAATTCATGGAGAAATAAGATATTACCATAACCAAGAACACCTGAAGACCACCAAATCAGCATTCCAAAATATTCTGAAGGACATTCTAGAAAGAGATAATGAGGACTACAATTCCATGAATGAACTCACCAGGCAAAGCAAGTAATTAAACTGGGGGGACCCACAACAGGAAAATAACATGACAAGGACAAGTCAATGCTTACCAGTTATAACCAGCAATGTAAATGGTCTCAATTCACCAATCAAAAGATTTAGACAGGCAGAATGGATCAAGAAGCAAGATCCAACAATGTGCTGTGTACAAGAAACTTACTTAATTAAAAAAGAAATTCACAGATTAAAAATCGAAGGATGGAAAACAATACTCCATGTGACAGAAACCCAGAAACAATTAGAGGTAACCATTTTATTTGCAGACAAAGTGAATTTCATGGCAAGACTGATTAAAAGACAAAGAGAGTCACTATATCCTTGTAAAGGGAACAGTTGAAGAGAAAGGGATAACAATCATGAATATATATGCACCAAATACTAACACTCCCAACTATAGAAAACAAATTTTAAAAAAGAAATCTTTTAGAAACAAATATTAACAGACATGAAAAATCAAATAAGCACTCATACAATTGTAATGAGGGACTTCAATAACCCCTGTCACAAATAGACAGATCAGCTAGACAAAAACATCAACAAAAAAATATAAAAACTGAACCAAACTTTTTTTTTTTTTTTTTTTTGTCTTTTTCATTTTTATCAGTACCGGGGATCAAAACTCACAACCGCCTGCTTGCAAGGCAGGTGCTTATGCCACTGAGCTAAATCCCCAGCCCCTCAACCAAACTTTTTAACAAATGGACTTAGTAGATGTCTACAAAGTTTTCCACTCCATAACATCAGAATACACATTCTGCTCAGCTGCACATGGGATGTTCTCCAAAACAGTCTACAAACTAGCTCATAGAACATGCTTAAGTAAATGGAGGATTGAAATTATCCGTTGCATATTATCAGACAACAGTGCAATAATATTGGAAGTCAATGGCAAAAGATACCACAAAACTTTCATAGACATCAGGAAATTAAACCTCCGGAACAACCAATGGGTCACAAATAAAATTGAAGAGGAAACTAGACAGTTTCTATAATTAAACAATAATGCCAACACAACATACTGGAACTTAAGGGACACAATGAAAACAGTTCTATGAAGGAAATTTATAGCAGTGAATTCTCATAACCAAAAAAACCAGAGTGAGTTCAAATAACAACCTAATATTGAGCCTCAAGCTTTTTCTAAAAAAAAAAAGAGTAAGTTATAGAAGGAGGAAATTATAAATGTCAAAGTAGAAATTAATGCAGTGGAGACTAAGAAAACAAAGAATCAATGAATTGAAAACTTGGTTATTTATTGTTGTTGTCGTTTGAGATAGAGTCTCACTATGCAACCCAAACTGGCCTTGAAATCGTGGCAATCCTCCTGCTTGAGCCTCCCAAGTGCTGGAATTACAGGTGTGTGACACCATGGTTGACAAAGTGTTGGTTCTTTGAATGATTAAACAAAATCGACAAACCCTTAGCCATCCTTATTTTTTAAAAAAGAAAGAAAAGACTCAAATCCATGAAATTAGGAATGAAAAGGGTGAAGTCACAACAGAATCTTCAGAAACACAGAAGTTCATCAATATCTATTTTGAGAATCTATATTCTTATAAAATGGAAAACACAGAAGAGATGGACAGACCCCTAGATACATGTGAATTATTAAAGCTGAATCAAGAAGATGTAAACATTCTAAATAAACCAATATCACCCAATGAAATTGAAGATGTATTTAAAGACCTACGAACAAAGAAAAGTCCAACCCTTGATAGATTCACTGCTGCTTTCTACAAGAAATTTAAAGAAGAATTAGC
The DNA here is from genome assembly GCF_034190915.1 of Cavia porcellus. Lineage (NCBI taxonomy): Eukaryota > Metazoa > Chordata > Mammalia > Rodentia > Caviidae > Cavia > Cavia porcellus. The sequence continues at coordinate 214,793,118 of NW_026947484.1, forward strand.
TCTCCTCTAAAACTCTCAAACTCTGTAATGAAATTGAAAGAGAAGTGATACTTGCAAATTCATTCCTGGAAGCAACCATTACCCTAATACCCAAACCAGAGAAGGAGCCAACCAAAAAAGAGAACTACAACCAATCTCCCTGATTAACATTAATGCAAAAATCCTCAGTAAAATACTGGCAGATAGAATGCTTCAAATCATCAAGAAGATTATATGCTATGACCAAACAGGTTCATCCCAGGGATGCAGGAATGGTTCAACATACACAAATTAATAAGTGTAACAGACCATATTAACACAGCCAAGGATAAAACCATATGCTCTCTCTCTCTTTTTTTTTTTTTTTTTTGTCTTTTTTCTTTTTACCGGTACCGGGGATCGAACTCACGACTGCCTGCTTGCAAGGCAAGCTCTTATGCCGCTGAGCTAAATCCCCAGCCCCAAATATGCTCATTTCAATAGATGCAGAAAAAGTATTTAACAAAATCCAACACCAATTCAAGATATCCTATAGAAGGAATCAGCAAGGTGGAATCCAAGCAGCTGCAAAAGAAGGCTGCCCTCCTGGTAAGCGCCTCCCTCTGGCACGAGCCAGGAGGAGACCCAGTCAGTGCCTCCTGTGAGCCTACACACACAGGATGGAAGTCAACACCCCCCCGCCAATAGCAACTGGGGACAGAGGTCTGAGCACGTCTTGAGAGGATGACCCTATGCAATACAGCAAATATGAGGACTTCCTTCCATCTTTTATTTGAAGGCAAATTTTTTTCACTGTTTTGTTTCATTACAATTAATTGTATTATTCTATTCAATATTCTCTTTCAAATGGTTTTATAATGTTCTGTTTTTGATTTGATTTTGCTATACCTAACTGACTGGACAACTATTATGAAGATAACAAGATATACTATGACACCTACTACTGCTATCTTGGTATCCTGCTGTGAAGTTCTGTACCAGTTTCACTGCATTGTCTCAATTGGCTTTGTTCTGTCTTGTTCTATTGTATTTTTACTACCTTCCAAAAAAAAATCCTACAGAAAATTGGAATAGATGGCCTTTATCTTAATCCAAATAAAAGATATCTATGACAAACCAACAGCCAACATGATACTAAATGGACAAAACCTGGAAGTTTTCATTCTAAAATCAGGAACAAGACAAGGATGTTCACTATCACCACTCTTATTAAATATAGTTTTAAAAATATTACCCAAAGCAATTATACAAGAGAAAGAAATAAAATGAATAACAATAGGCAAGAAAGAAGTTAAATCATTATTATTCACAGATGACATGATACTCTGCATAGAAGACCCCAAATTTAAAGACACAATCCAAAAATGGGCATCTGAAATAGACACTACTCAGATGAAATAGAAATGACAAATAAATATATAAAAAATGATCAGCATCCCTGGTCATTGAAGAGATGTAAATTAATGCTGAGATTTCATCTCACTCTGAAAAGAATAACTATTATCAAAAAATCAACCAATAACAAATGCTGGCAGAGCAGTTTTCATTGTGTCCCTTAAGTTCCAGTATGTTGTGTTGGCATTATTGTTTAATTATAGAAACTGTCTAGTTTCCTCCAATTTTATTTGTGACCCATTGGTTGTTCAGGAGGTTTAATTTCCTGATGTCTATGAAAGTTTTGTGGTATCTTTTGCCATTGACTTCCAATATTATTGCACTATAGTCTGATAATGCTACACTGTTGGCAAGAGTGTAGACTGGTGCAACCACCATGGAAATCAGTGTGGAAATTCCTCAAAAACTAAAATTAGAGGTTTCATTTGATCCAACTATTGCCTGTCCTGGTATCTTTCTGAAAGAATTAAAGGCACCATACCACAGCAATGTAGGCACACACATGTTTATATTAGCATAATTTGTAATAGCTACATATTGGAAACAACCCAAATGCCCATCAACCAATGAATGAATAAAGAAGATGTGGGATTTCTTTATACGATGGAGTACTACTCTGCCATAGATAAGCTTGAGGCATTTCTAGCTTAATGGGTGCATCCTGAAATCATACTGGGGTTTTTTTTGTTTTTGTTTTTGTTTTTTTGTCTTTTTCCTTTTTATCGGTACCGGGGATCAAACTCACGACTGCCTACTTGCAAGGCAGGCGCTTATGCCGCTGAGCTAAATCCCCAGCCCCCTGAAATCATACTCTTAAGTGAAATAAATCAGACACAAATATTTAAATACTGCATTGTTTCTCTGGTGTGAGAAACCAGAAATGAAAATAAGGAGCAAAATATGTAGTCGATATTGGGAATGAGAAGAAAATGTTCAAATGAGAAGGGAAATGGGAGAGACAAAAAAAAAAGAAGAAGAAAAGAAAAAGAGAATAGAAGAAAAAAATAGAAACAAAAGCTTTTGTAGGGCCAGGGATTTAGCTCAGTGGCACAAGTGCCTGCCTGGCAAGTGAAAGGTTGTGAGTTCCATCTCGCATACCAAAGTAACAACAACAACAAAAGCTTTTGTAAATAAGGAGGGGGGAAAGGGTTAAAGGGAGGGAAAGAAAATGAGAAAAAAATTAAAAATAAATTTAAACTGTAGGAAAAAAGTATGCTGTACTTGTGCAATAGGATATTTCGCAAACATATAAAATGACAGTGTAGGTCTTCATTGCCATGAAAAGATATTTAAGACATATTTATAAGTGAAAAGATAAGTTATGAAATGGTTTATAGACATAGATGTATGAGTTGATAGCCACATACACAGAAAAGAAAGAAGAAAACCTGGGAAGATATACATCAAATGTTGAATGCTGGCTATTTCTGGGTTGTATGCACCTAGATAATTTTTATTTTGTGTCTCGATTAATCTGCATACAATGAGCAATCAAGGAGTAATCATAAAAGGTGTGTTTAAATGAGTCTTTTGGATGATTTTAAAAGCAGATGACCTGACCCTGGGTAGAGAGGCGTTTCATCAGTCCCTCGCCACCTTGCGAGTCCTCCGAGAGGACCAGAGGTGATCTGCACTAGGTGATGAGACCATGCCAGGTCACAGGGGGCTAATTGGAAGCTGGAGTGGCAGGAAGCTGCTAGCTGCAGTAAAATCTGCTGCATTTGGAAGGTTTGTGGGTGAGAAGGTATGGTTCTCATGGTGGGCATGGCTACTTCTCTCTTTTGTGCTCTAGTTTCCAGAGTCACCAGTGGCCCCATCGGGTGAGTTTACCTGGGACCAGCTGTTCTGCCCTCACTCTTGTAGACTGAGATGGCCCTGCCACCCAGGGTCCTCTCCTTTTCCAAAAGACTCTATGTTAAATCAGGAACACACCAAGTCAGGGAATAGATCACTACTCATGACTAGTTTTTTTTGTCTGCTTGTATATTGTGTTCAAGAGTCCAACCCAGTTTTCCCCTATAAATTATTTTTAGTCAAACACTCAGGGAAAAAAATCCTCTGAATCTTCTCATAAATCCTGTAGCATCTTGCCCCTTGCATTGTAACTCTCTCTTCCTCTTCTCTTCTTTAATATTCTCCCTGGCTCTGGAATTTTTCCACCCACCTAGCCCTAGAGCTGGTAGGTGGTGGAGAGCTGAGCCATGTTTCTGAAGCTCCAGATCCTCAGATGATTTAGCAAGATCTGGGCAGGATCCTCTCTCTGGGCAGGATAGCAGTGGCCTCTGTGGTCAAGCAGAACTACTCCATATGAACAAAGAATAAGTGGAGTTCTTTTCCACTCAGTCCTTTCATCATACACACCACTGTGCACATCCACACACATGTACCAGAGGAATACAGAGCATCCAGAAGAGATTGTGCACTCTCAGGTACACTTGTACGCTTTGTGTACATACCTGTTCTCAGAAGCATCCATGCATATAAGTATGGACACACAGACAACATATATGCACCCTGCACAGTTGTAACTGTATATTTCTGCAAATGCACACATACTCAATCACATAGACTTAAGCACACATAAATCCGCTACTGGCAAAGAAAACAGCTGGCAGATCATCTGTCCCCAGCAAAGACCACTGCCACCCTCCCTGACACTCTTGGAATTGCTTTGTTTTGTAGGAAGTTTTGCGGAAAGTTATCTGTGCCTTTGACAATGAGTTCCTCTCCCTTCTGCTTCCCACCGCCCAGCCAGCTTTCTCCTCCCTGTCCCCTGGTAGCCCCATTCTTTTATCCAAAGCTGTGCCTGCCCAAGGGGAATGCTAATCGCCATGACAGGAACTGTTTCCACCTGTTTACATCCCAGCTCGCTTTTCCCTAATGCCATTTTAGATTCTCCCAAGCAGCAGCGGAGGCCTGCTGTGCAGGCCCGTTGTGAGAGAGGAAAAGGAATGAGTGAGGGGACAGTTGGAGTGTGAAAAGGACCCGTCGCTAAGTGACTCCCTATTCCAACAGACACACACAAGATGCACATAATTGCTTTTAGCACAGTGGGATGGATAGAGATACAAAAGGTCAAATCAAGGATTTGTCCCATAATATCTTTGCTAAGAAGCAGCGTCAGATGTTGGAAAAGCATATTCATGAATTGAACTGCCAGAGTGCAGGGCAGGCTTTTCAGAGGCGGCTGTGTGTTCCCTCTTTGAGGTGTGCCTGCCGTGGTGATTGGATTCACACGGAGCAAGTGACTTCTCAATGCTCAACAAAGCTCTGCCTGTGAATTGCACTAAATAGACTACTTGGCAGGCAGCTGAGATAACTATGCTAAGTGGTTTTCAGAGTTTCTCCCTCTCCCCTTATACCCAAGCCTCCTGGAAAATGCCCGAGTCCTGAACATGGCATGTAGGGGCCTCTACCACCAGACCCTGCTCTATCCTTCTTTCAGAGCACTCTCTAATACGAAGCCCTTGACCTGCCCACCGGGCCCAGCACATCAGGAAACCTGTCATCTTGGAGATCTTGCCCATGGCAATTCCCAGGGTTCAGTTCTCCCTTACCTATTTAAAACCAACCTTGGCTCAGATCCTAATTCTAGCAGCAATTTTTCTTTCCTTCGACCTAGAAATGGCCAGATCCCCTTAGAAGGAGGGAGGGTGCAGGATACAAGAAAAGGAGCCCAAGTCTGAAGCCTATGATCTGACTCAAATTGTAGCATTCCCACTCTGGCCGGTATGTTGGAAATAGGTAGGAGAGGCGGGTATGGAATTAGATGCGGTTTGGAGGCTGTTGTGATTATCCGGGGAAGAATGGGGATGCTTTGATCCAGAGGGTGACAGTAGTGTAGGTGGTTAGCAAAGATTAGATTTTGATATATTTTGAAGGTCGATCTGAAAGCAATTGCCTAAGAATTGGCTATAGAGTGTGTTATGGCTTGTGTCTAGATGTCCCCCAGAGTTTCATGTAGTCATAGATGGGGCTTTTCAGAGGAGGCTGGATCTAGAGTGTGTAACACTCGAATTAAGTGTGTGGTGCTGGTGTCCAGGGTACATCATTGCTAAATCAATCCACTGATTGGATTAGCATAATTCTGGGGTGTGAAAAATGGGAAGACCTTCCTGGGGTGAGTGCTGCCTGCCCTAAGGGCTGGTACACTGCATAAAAATAAGGGACAGGAGGAGGGTCAGTGTCATCACTTGTCAGTTGTTACTTGCTACTTGCTCCCTTCTGCCTGCCCTGGTTTGCCATGGACTGTTTCTCCTCTGTGGTGCCCTTCTGCCAGGAAGCCCTGCCGTGGAGCCAGATGATTATGAACTGAAGGTTCTACAAATGGTGAACTAAATTAACTTTGGGTGTCAAGTATTTTGGCTCAGCAGAGAAAATTGAGGATCACTAAAGATTTTTAACCTGAACATTAACTGATAGATAGAAACATCAAATTTGAATGGTGGATTTGAAAAGTCTGCTTTAGGACCAATCTAAGATGTCTTAGATGAAAACCAGGAGAGGGCAACATCCTGGAAGAAAATACTTAGAGGAGGAAAACGTGATCTGCTATGTCCAACACAGTGATCGGTCTTGTAAAGAACATGAGCTACTCAGTACACTTCATCATATGCAAGTCTTTGATGAGCTTGGTAAGTGTAGTTTTTGTGAAATAGTGAAGGCAAAGCTTTATTCACAGTGGTTTCAAAAGGGAATAATTGTACTTTTGAGAAATCTTGCCACAATAGGAAGTAGATCAACAAGACAGATTATGGAATAAAAAACAAAAACAACAAAACCAAAAAGGGTTCATTTCCATTGTTCTACCCAGAGACAATGTACCTGAATTGTACCAAAATAAAAGCCCACTGAAGAGCTCTTAGTAGTTGCAGGAATGTCTGTCCCAGGTCTCTCAGAAAACTAGATGTAATTTTAAACCCCGGCCTGTGGCTCTAGCTACATCCAACATTATCCTTCACAACATCGTGGCCAGCTTAGGGAGGAGAGGGGCTTTGCTCAGGAGAAACACATTCTCTGGTAAGTAGTAACTGGCAAATCAAAGAGTTTTTTCTAGCAAGTTATAAAGATATAACAAATAATTTTTAAAAATTTAATGTTCTTCTCCTTAGGGGGGAATTACTTGGTGTATCAGCTGCAGAGATGTTAAGTGCATTTTCTGTTTTCAGAAATATGCTGTGTTGGGCACATAATTTCATTAGCTTATTGTGCAGACTTGAGCTATTGTGAGGGGTCTGTCATGTCTATTATTCCCAACCCCCTTTGGGGTTTAGGGCTATTTGCAACTATGGTTTCCCATTTCAGATCACATTAAACTAAAATTAGACCTATAACGTATACTCTGGCATGCAAATACATACCATTTCCCAGCAGCATAGTATACTAGTTAAGTTACTTCTGTGTAATGTAAAAGAAATATAAAATAAAAATATCTTGAGAACTGCTGTTGTGATTTTCCCAAAGGCCATCTCCACTTAGGAAATCACTGGAAGGGCAACTTCTCTTTCTTTCTTTCTTTTTTTTTTTTTTTTTTTTTGGCTTTTTCCTTTTTATCGGTACCAGGGATCGAACTCATGACTGCCTTGCTTGCAAGGCAGGCACTTATGCCTCTGAGCTAAATCCCTAGCCCCTGGGCCACTTCTCTTTCATCAGGTCTGACTGGAATCACGTCAACTTCATATGAAGAAAATGTCACTTGCTCCTTTCAAGGCAATGAGCCTAAATGGAGCTTTGAGATTGACTCTTGGGTTGCCTGTGGCCCTTGCCTTCATGTAGAACTATCACTTCATCAACAGTGGCCCTGCCTTTCCTGCCACCAAGTCCCTCTCCACTTAGTGTGCCACCACCATCAGCCTGTTCAAGCATCTCGCACAGAGCCCAACTTCAAGTCGTTCTGTTGTGTGTGTATCAGTTACATCTAACTAGCTTTCCTCCCTTTCCCAGTAGCAGGGAGGAGGAAAGAACAGGCTGTTATATCATACTTCAATCTGGAAAGCACTTCCTCCTTTTGAATGTGACTTTTGGAAGGTTTGGGCCCCAGAGAGCAACACATCCGTGATCCACCCTTCAGGAGCCTTCAGCTCCTAAACCTGTTGTCTTAATTCTCTTTAGTGCTTTCTTCTGCAGGATAGATTACCCTGGCCTCTCCTGTGCTATTCTATGATGTGGTTTCCCATCTCCTCATTACTGTCACTAGTCTGTCCCTCATTTACTAGCCTGCTGTCTCTTCTAAGTCCTAGGGCCTAGATTTGAATATTCACCCAGAAGTGGCTCCATAGGAGCAGACTCCATCTACTTTCACGTTAGGATTTTATTTGACAAAAGTTGTTACTGAGGGCTGGGGATGTAGCTCAATGGTAGAGCACTTGCCTAGCATACTAGGGGCCCTGAGTTCAATTCTCTACACTACAAAAGTCTTTCAGAAAGTAATTATGAGGGTAGGAAAGTGCTTCAAGACTTTAAAAATAGCCTGGATTTAAGCTATTATGTATAGGACCATTTTCAAATGACCCTACATGACTTTGAAATATTTAGTAATATCTGTTAGAAAATTTGATCAGTTCTGTGTGAATTTCAATGTCCTTCCCTCATTTTAGAGCTCAACAACTTCATCAGGAAAATGTTGGTGTTGACTTGAGGATCTTCCCACTTTTCATGATTTGGTCTCCTTTCTTACCCAATACTAAAGGGCAACCTCCCAGCTCCAGTGTCCACAGGCAGACACAGGGCTGGAGCCACGATCCCTTCCACCTCTACCTTGGGGAGGAATGTGGTGAGATGATGAGGAAACATTGGGGTGTGGGGAGGGGTCCTTTGAGTCCAAGACCAAGAGACATCAACAGAACAGAACCAGGATCTACTTTTAGCTTTCCCATCTAAGCCAGGTTGAGCTGGAAATTGGGAGCATGGACAGACAAAGGATGGGTTCTAAGTTATAGCCTCTTTTCCTCAATCCCCTTCCATGCCAAGGTGGGAGATGTTCTTTATGGACTATATTTTCCTTTCTATATGTGCTCCTGCTGGGGAAAATTTCCCCCCAGTGGTGTCTCCTTACAGTGGTATTTACGGAAGGAGGCTGGTTTGTGGCGGTGTAAGTACAGAAGAGGGCCTGGCTGTGCCATTGAAATGCCCGAGGGCCGAGTCTGCTTTGGTGTCCTTATTTCATCTCAATCTCTCCAACCACGGAGGGATCCAGAATGCCCACCTTATAAAGAGTGCATTACTCTTAGTCAGTTCTCGAAGACTACCTCCTGTCACCCAAGAAAGAAAAACAGGGCCGGTTTTTCACAGCCTTTCCCTCAATAGTTTGGTCCTGTGGTGACAAGTTTCAGCTTTCTGTTGCCTCCTCAGCCAGGCTCACACCTTCCCTCCTTCTGTCCAAGTGCATAACCTTACTGTAAAGCATTTATGGTCTTCCCTAGTCTAATCTCCAACAAACAGTCTCTTTTGCAGCTTTCTCTCTGACAAACCCAGTTTATCTTCATATCTTGACCTTTGGGACCAAGAGGCATATTTGGAGAATATGCTTTGGAGAATTTGGCTTTGTAGTGCTTGGTAATCCCATCTCCTGGGGATTATCTGGAGTCTGTTTTTCCAAAAGCGACCTGACAGGGCAGCCCATGGATTAAACCATGACCATCTCTCATTTCTGAGTGTTTTCTTTCTCCTGCTCCTCCTGGCAACCTGGGACAGCAGGGCCAACATTGGGGATGGAATTTCCACTGCCATCATCTCAATATGTGCTGGACATACTGACAAAAGGGCAAAATACTATGCGTCAGATCATGTCTCTGATACTATGATCCTATCATATCACAGATCATATTTCCATCAGTCTTTAGGGCGCGATGGTACACTCCTGTGATCCCAGCACTTGGGTGACTGAGGAAGAAAGATAGCCCAGAGCTCAAGGGCAGCCTGGGCTACATAGTGAGTTCAAGGGCAGCCTAAACTACAGAACAAGACTCTGTCTCAAACAAACAAACAAACAAACAAACAAAGCCATAGACTGGATGGTTTAAACAACAGAAATAAATCTAAGATCAGGGTGTCAGCAGGTTTGGTTTCTTTTAAGCTCTACTCCTCGGCTTGCAGATGTCACCTCCTCACACAGTTCATGGTCTGTGGGTGCATGCCTGGTATCTTTTTGAGTGCCCAAACTCCCTCTTCCTGTATGGATACCTGTCAGACTGAATGAAAGCCCACACTAATGGCCTCTCTTTACCCAAAGTTTCTACCTTCGGATGCAGTCATATTACTAGACTAGAAGTGCTTCAACAAATTTCTCAGTACAAATTTTGAACAAATCAGCCCATACCAGTATCATCCCCCAATCCTTTTAGGGGGGGGGGCTGGGAATTGACCTTGAGGCTTTACACTAAGCTATATCCCCAGATCCCCTGCCTACTTTTTTCCTTCCTCTCTCCTTTCCTTCCTCTCTTCCTTTCTTCCTTCCTTTCTTGTCTTCAGATAAGGCCTTGTTATGTTGACCAAGCTGGACTTGAACTTGTGATCCTCTGACCTCAGCTTCCAAAAATGTTGGAATTATGGGCAGCAGCCACCATGCCCAATTCCTCATTCCCACTATTGACTTATAAATTATTGAAGCCAGAGCAAAAGACATCTGTCTCACCTGACTGTACGAGGGGCTCAGGCACCCCCAAATTGAGATTCTGGGATAGAATATCCATTGGGGATAGGAAAGAAGACTAATGTCCTAAAAATTCTAAAAATTTATATAATTCTCAAAGTATCTATAATATCCAGTCAAAACCCTTCCTAGAATTAGCAGACTAAATCAAAGGAATTTTGGTCTCCGTATTAATTCAGTTGATAGCTCAATCACTTAGCAAACATTGACTGAACCCACACCATGTGCCAGGCAGTAGGGATCGGATGCAAAACAGTGAAGGGTCCCGAAGAAGAACTCAAGCATACTGTTAGCTAACGCCTTGGTGAGATGGGAAGAGGGCAGGCAGACAAAAGAAGAAAACAGCAGTGCTCTGCAGTGTGACCATCAACAGAACTGCAGACCTGGGCTGCGGTCAGCCAGGCCTGTGCATTTCCTGTCTGGCACTCAGCACACCCATCTTTGAGTGTCTGTTTGAATGGAGTGTGCACGCGGTGTGACCTCCCCAGCTTGGGGCGTCCTCAAAGACACAGCTTGAGCCAGCCCAAGGGAGGCTGGAGGAGCTTCTAAGGCCCACGCTGGAAACCTGCAGATGGGAAGGAGATGTAGCCAGCAGTCACGTTGTCACCTTAGCCACAAGCCAGGCTGCTGAGGTTCTTACCCCCGTCTTACTGGAACTGCACCAGCCCAGCAAGTGTTCCCAACCGGACACCTCTAGAGGCCTGCACCAAGTCTTGGTCGCACACTGGATTCCCCTTGGGACTTGCTCTGCAGTGTGGAGCTGCAGAAGCCCAGGCCGGACTGCCAGGGCCAGATGCTTCCATCCACCTCAGAAGGCACTGTCCACTTTCATCTAGAAGATAAGTCTGCCATCTAGTGTCCAAATGAGGGCCACGCAGGGCCGGGCGAGATTTCCTCACCCACAGCGTAGCATATTATTTGGCTGCCCCTGGGAGAGTAAATCACCTTACTTTCAGGATAGATTTGATTTTTAGAAGGAGCTAAAAATCATTGCAGGTCAAATGGCTATTGGTATATAAATAAATAATCCAGAAGTGGTCAAATGGTTATTGATATAGAAAGAAATAATGTAGAGATAATCTGTGACCTGTAACTATGTGAAGACAGTTGACTATTTCAAAGGATGTGTAGATACACCTGTGCACATGTTTATATTTTAAATTAGTGTCTTAAGAGAGATTTAAAGTCTTTTATGCTAAATTTAAATATGTCTCCTTCTTAGAAGTAAGGATTGGTATTGCCTTTTCCAAGCAGGCCCATCTTGAACCAGAGGAAAGAAAGCCTATCTGATGGAGTAAAGACCTAGCATGGTGCCCTCTCAAGACCTGGACCCCTAAGCTGAGCAGTGGGCCAGGAACTGAGCGCTGCCTGCAGGACAGCTTGTCACAGGGCTTTTTAATCAGACTTAAGATCTAGGAAAGGACTCTGGGGGGACTTTAGGCAGAAGATCAGCTCAGTCCTTATTCTTCAAAGCAGCGTGCCTACAGGTGATGTTATGATTCAGATCTACAATGACCCCTGGAAGTGTCATGTGTCCAGAGGTGATTAGATCATGGGGACAGTATCCTCCTCAGTGGATTAGTAATCTTTTCCTGGGCTCCTCCCTTCTCTCTGTGCTTCCTGGTTCCCATGAAGAAAGCAGTTTTCCTCTCCTAGACCCTTTTGTCATAGTGTTTTTGCCTTGGAGCCAGCCAACTATGAAGTGATTCTTTGAAAACATTAGGACCCCAAAACTTTTTCTCTTTAAGTTGAAGGTATCAGGTATTATTGTCCAAGGGACTAATGCAGGTGGTAAACAGCCTAGGACTCAGAGGGGAGCCCCGGAAATCAAAGGGCAGACCCTGGGGCACAGAGTGGAATGGCTGATGCTTCCCTGGAGAAGCTTAGGAAAACCAAAAACCCAGACAGTCTGGGTGGGGTTGGGGAAGACCAAAGACGGCTCACCCCAACCCAGCATGCCCAGGCCCTGGAGGCCACACCTCAGTTCTCTAACAAGCTTGAGTTTCCCATGTCTTGAGAAGACCTCTCTGGGGCCCCTGCTGCTGGAGAACCTTTATTTCTGGACACAAAGGCAGACTCTTCTCCTAGAATACTTGCCAACTTCAACATTATCTGAATCCAAATAGTCACATAGGTTGGAAAGAATCTGGGAGTTAGTGGTGACCACTTTGGGGAGGGTGAATCAGTCACTGCTGACGTGAAAGGAGGTGAGGAAAGCAAAACCCTCCCCAGGCCCTTAGCACCTGGCACCCCACTACTCCCCATCAGCCAAGTTCTGGAGCTGGAGATTCCCAGCTAGTAAGTGCGGAAGGAGTAAAAGAACTCTTGAAATAATCCCTATGACTCCATAATGGTTCTATGTAATAATTATTAACGATGCTGACATCATCTGGTAAAAGGTTAGTGGAGAACTTTATGGGCTGACAAACCCAGTTTCAGGTTTATCATCATTAACAGTGAAACAGCCAGATATTTTATGCCTTATAATAACATCATCCTAGGAAATACTGGTGCCAAAAAAATATAGCTCTTGAATCTAACCAAGGACATGGATACAGCTACCAGTTAACGGAGAATACAGAGAATACAGGGACATGCCAACTACCTCTAGGAGGAAGCAATGAGACGGATGTAAAGTAAACCTCCAGCTCCTCCTAGAGTCAATAGCAAGCATGAACGACTTTTTTGTTTGTTTTGTTTTGTTTTCGAGGCAGGGTCTAGCTACATAGTTCAGGCTGACCTTGAACTTCCTTCTCGGCCCATTCTGGCCTCCAGCTTGCAGCAATGCTCCTGCTTCAGCCTCTTGAGTGCTGAGATTACGGGCATGCAACCGCCACACCTGGCAAGGAAGGACTGCTTTAGAATAAGACTGAAGAGACTGTGATATATGAATATTTTTTTAAAAACTGCAAAAAGTGATCTCTGAGATAATCTGAGGTGATGTATTATTTGAATGTGGATTGGATTTGGACAGTTAATGAGGACTTGATTTTGTTAGGTAAACCCTGACATTGTAGAATGTAAATAGACTTATCAATTAGAGATAAAAGCTGCTGTGGAGGGCTTAGGGGTATTGTTGAGCTGTACAGTGCTTGCTTAGCATACTTAAGACCCTAAGTTCAGTTCCAGCAGAGATGGATCAAACAAGACCTGTGGAAAGATGTGGGGGATAATCAGAAACCTGTGGTAGCCCCCAGATCCTTTGCAGTCAGTATATTTTCGGGTTTTTTTGTTTTTTTGTTTTTTTATCAGTATGGGGGGATTGAACTCAGTATGGGGGGATTGACTGCCTGTTTGCAAGGCAGGTGCTTATGCCGCTGAGCTAAATCCCTTGCAGTCAGTATAAACAAAAGCAACATCATCTCCTTAGCTTCCTCCCGCACAACTGCGCCCCCTAGTTCACAACTTGATAAATAATCCACCCAAGCAGGGGTGTCAGTTTAAATACAAGATTTCCAGTCACATTTGAACTTCAGATAAACAAGGAGTAATAGTTTACTGTCTGCATGCCCCAAATATTGCCTGCATTTTTATGTGCTGAATTTTTCTCCCTTTCCCCATTTCCAGTTGCCTTCAAGTCCTGCTAATTCCTTTCTGCACTATTTTGCAATCTTCTCCTCTTTTCCGTCTCTGTTGTACCTTCCTTGATTGGGGCCATCACTTTCTCTCTCAGACCACGTCCGGTCTTTTCTCTCTGCTTCTCCAGCCCTGTCTACCTCAGGCTGTTACGGCTCCCTCATCACCCATGGCATTGCTGTGCAAAGCCCGCAAGGGCACCGTACGCCATCGTTCCTTTTGATAGAGTGTCTCTTCCATAGAACAAGAATTTCTCATCACCACCGCCTTCTTCATTCCCAGACCACCCTGCTCCTTTGCCTGGCTAAATTCCATCACTTTGAAAATTAAGTTTAAATGTCAGTTGCTCCATGAAACCTAACAATTTAATCTCTGTTTTTGTTTTCACAGTCATTGACAGTGTACTGTCAAATGGACTCCTTTGTAAGTTCTCTAAGTAAAATTCCTTCAGGGCAACAACTGTGTCTTGTTTATTTTCATACATTCAGCAATTGGTACAGCAATCAGCCCTAGTAGTAAGCAATTAATGCACGTGTTTGGGCTGCACATTTGTTCTCTGGCTTAAAATGAACCCAAGCTGGTCCAGCCTGACTCAGTCAGAAGCTTCCCTTCATTTCCAAAGGTGGACTCCTGTATACCAACCTGGAGGTTATTGTATTTTTATCTTCAGTGAATTCTGGGCTTTGGTTTGCTTGTTTCAACCGTGATGAAAAGCTGCTTGTTTACTCCATTACGCTCCTACAGAACGGATGCTGCAATAAAGAAACCACACCTTACCAGTGGAGGCCCCAGCCAGGTCCCCCCCAACACACACTGCATTTCAGATCATGATTCTAGCTGACACGGGGCAGCTGTTAGAGGAGAGGCTCTCGCCTGCCCTCCCAAAGGGCCCCTCATGATTTGCTCCCAGCCCTCCTCATCTCCTGGGGAACAACTCTCTTTCTCTCTCTCTCTCTCTCTCTCTCTCTCTCTCTCTCTCTCCCTCAGTTTTGTTTTGTTTCAGGCCACAGCAGTGTTTAGCAGGAGCCGGTGGCCATGCCTTGTTTGAGCTGTGATCTAACACCAGCTGACAGGTGGGTTTCAGGGGCGTCTCTGGGGCCGTGGCCTGTTTAGTGGATTTACCACTCTAAACTCAATTACAGGAGACTTTCACGCTCCAAAGGCAACTCCAGGCCCTTTTTGATAAAAACTCTGGTGAGTAAATAAGTCATGATGGTGATAGGGGCCTGCCATTTAATATTCATTGAAGAACACATGTCTGGAAATTGGAAACTGAGTTTAATCCATTTTCATATTTATATCAACATGCAGCTTTAAAAGGATCCTTCCTTTTCTCCAGCAATCTGGCCAATTTCTCTTTGGGGAAGATAAACTGGACACTTTTTTAAAAAAAAGTAAATGTCAAAGTTATTCAAGTGTGAGTTTCAGATCTATCAATTTGTACCGGAGAACTGATGTTTTCCTTTCTTTTTGAACTCCCAGAAGAAGTAGGTAATGGGGAAATCAAAATCACTGTCATTTCTTGCAGTAGAATTTTTGTCTTTAACTTTGCGGGAGAAGCTCAGGGAAAAGGAGAGGCTAGGGAATGCAGAAACTTTAACCTCAGGATCTTACAGTTTAGGAGAATATTTTGTAGCCATCTAAAGTCATGCACAAGCATCCTTTTTTGAATAAAGGTAAGACTCACAGAATGGCAAAGGTTCATTCTTACCCATAAAAGTTACAGGACTCCTCAGTGAGGGAGCTGAGCAGGCCAGTGGAGAGCGCTAACACGGTGGGGGTTCGGGTCACTGTTGTCTCTTCCCAATCCATCTACTTTTTTTTTTTTTTTTTTTTAATGTGGATGAATGTTTAAGTATGGTGCTGCGTTGCAGGCATCTCTTTTAATAATGCAACGCTCAGCTTCCTGAGGGGACAGCAGTTGATTTGGAAACGGAATATGGTGCACTCTAAATCCTGGTCCCCAAGGAAAGCTGACTAACTGATAAGTGCCATGAGCTAGCATGGGGACTCATTCTGTCAAATCAACTTGCTGGAAAGGCCCGGTGCGGAACCTTCTCCAATCTCCAAGAGTTAATGCGAGCAGACACTTGTGACATTAGACAGAGGAGCCGGCCTAGCATGAAGAAAAAGTTCACCATCTACTGACATGGTAGTCTTTAGATGACAAGGATAAAGAAACCAGTGCAAATTTGTTAATGTAACAAGTTGGTAAAGTATGCTCAAAAAAAAAAAAAAAAAAAAAAAAAAAGCCATTCTATGGGGAGAGAGGATCAAAAGAGAAAGCAGGACCCGTAGAACTTGAAAGCTGCTTCTTGGGGCTTTCTGTATGTTTCGGGCCATTGCTTTTTCTCCTAGTTCTTCTAGGCTAGATCATCTTCTGTTAGAAGAATGAATCCAAAATTTGTCATCTTGCAAATCACTGCTGTACCTAAAGCTGAATAAAAGAAAAGAAAAGGGAGGAAAGGAAAGACAAAAGAATGAAAAGACAATCCTCAAGGCTTTTGTTTCACTGGATGAGGTGACATCTTTTCTGGGTCAGATGGTTGAAGACTCCCTTGTTTCTCAGTGAGAATTCATATCTGTCTGATGCTGATGTATGGGACTTGAAGGAACAGCAAAGTGATTATTACCTGGGAAGAGATATACGGGGGAAAGAAGTTGTTGCCTCCTGTCTGTCCTCTGTTGCTATAACAGGATGCCCAAGAATGGACCATTTTCAAAGAGTAGAGATTTATTTTAATTTCTAGTTCCAGAGGCTGGGAAGTCCCACAGCACAGTGTCAAAGCTCACCTTTTTTTTTTTTTTTTTTTTAATTTTGTGGTTAATAATTATCAGGCTGGTGGTGCACACCTGTAATACCTGCACGTGGGAGGCTGAAGCATGAAGATCACTGCGAGGTTGAGGCCAGCCTGGGCTACAAAGTGAGTTCGTGGACAGCCTGAACTGTGTAGTGAAACCCTGTCTCAAAAAAAGTAAAAAATTTTTGTGTGGGTACTGGGAATTGAACTCAGGACCTTGCACTTGCCAGGCAGGCACTGCACCACTGAGCTATATCTGCAGGCACTGTGCCACTGAGCTATATCTGCAGACCCGTGACCTCAGCTTTCAAATGTCATTAAGATCACATAGAAAAATTTGATTGTTTTGAATGTGTCTGATTCACATATGTGGTTTCTCTAGGTTCCTCTCCATTGACTGAGTCAATGTACTCACCTGGAAAGTTGGTGTTGCCTATTGGTCATAGATTTGAATTAGGAAAGGTGTGCTGTACCTTTGGGTCTAGCATGCTGAATCAGCTGTTCCGGGGAAGCTGAGAGCACAAAAGGTCTCTGCAGAGACAGCCTCTTTTCAGATTCTGCCTCTGTCACTTCTTACAGTTAGTGTGGAGAAAGTCGTTTAATGAAAATGTCTACCTCATAAGATAGTTTTAAAAATGCCTGCCTCATAAGATTAGTATAACATTGTTAATCCATGTGAAATGACTGGGATATACTTTAGCCATCATTATTATTTAATGAGACTAAATGTGCTCCCCTACTCTCTTTTTCTTCCCTCTCTTATGGTCTCTGTCTCTGTCTCTCTTTGCCTCTCTCTCCCCAGCATCGAAGATTGAACCCTTTTATAGTCATTTTTATTTTGTCTTATGAGAGGGGGTTGCCCAAATTTAGATCCTCCTGTCACCATGCCTGGCTACTGTAGGTTCTTAATGATTATTACTAAAAAAGTTTCTTCAGTTTAAAACGAAAGTTGAGATATCAAGTTTTCCATATGAATTGATACGCTCAGGTCCCCTAATTGATATATTGCATCTTTTTTTGGTCTTTTTTGTTTTTATTGGTACCAGGGGTCAAACTCATGACCACACACTTACAAAGCAGGTGCTTATGCCGCTGAGCTAAATCCCCAGCTCCTGAGAAATCAAGTTTTAACACAATTCATTTGAACCACAGTGTTTTCCTATGTCCTCACTATATAAATGTGTATCATAAATATCTAGGGAAGAGTTTAATTTCTAATGTTTGATGGTAGACACTGGTTAACACATTCAGTGACCTGTCCTAGTGAAGGGACAACCAGGTCTCAAACGTCTGGCTTAGAAGTTAGAACTTTTTGAATCATGGTATCTGAACCATGAAGACAGTATGTGAAAGCATGGGCATAGTTTAATACATAGCACTGAGAGGTCTTACTAATAAACACTCATTTTAAAACGGTACTTTGGAAGTCAGGCTTAATGGCATATGTCTGTAATTCCAGCAGTAGCGCGGCTGAGGCTGGAGGATCACCATGAGTTTGTATGAAGAGATTTTATTTTTTTTTTGTCTTTTTCCTTTTTCTTGGTACCGGGATCGAACTCACGACTGCCTGCTTGCAAGGCAGGCACTTATGCCGCTGAACTAAACCTCCAGCCCCAAGATCACCATGAGTTTGAAACCAGCCTGGGCTATATATAGTGAGTTCAAACCCTGCCTGAACTACATAGAGAGACCCTGTCTCAAAGAAACAAAAATAAATAAATAAATAAATAAATAAATAAGAAAAGGGATGAAAGGAAAGAAAAAAGAATGAAAAGACAAAGTCTCCTTTGTTAAAGGAGGCTGGCAAGAAGCTGAATAATATGAGGTTTCAACACATATACTAGAATCTGACAGCTGCAAGCTCAAATTTGTCAAAGCAAGTTATTTAATATTTGTAAACTCAGTGTCTTCAGTTGTAAAGTGGGGTAGCAGTGATATTTACATGCTAGGTCAGCTATATGAATGAAGTGATGCTATTCTGACTCTGCTAGCTTTTTCAAATGCATCTATTCTAACATCAGGGCTGTCAACAAATAATGAATTACCTTTCTGTTCTCAACGACTCCGCTCATGCAGAGTGGAGTCTCTTGGAGTCTATAAGGTTACCACAGGGGGAAAAAAAAAGGAAGGGAAATAAACATCTTTTGGTTGTACAAGATGCTTTGGGCTTGACTGAGTAGTTGATGAACACACAGGACACAGTTACCAAGGTTAGCCTTCTTTGTGCCCAGTCTTCTTGTCTGAAAACAAATAAATAATAGCAGCACCCTAGAGGTCTCGTCTGAGGGTCACTGTGAATATCAGCACCCTGCAAGGATGCCTGACTTGCTCAGGCTCTGAAGGCCCATAACTTTTCCAAAATACGCTTACCATAGTCTACGCAGCATATTATGCAACCGCTCATTTTAATCCTGATTATCAAGTGGGTTTTCCTATGCCTACTTTACAAATGAAGAAATAAGGCTCAGAGAGGTAACATACTGCCAATTTCCTGTAAGATCTCCTAGCTAATAAATTTTAAATCCAGGTGTTGGCTCTAGATCTGTTTCACTTCTAGAACTACCGTGTTTTAGATAATAATAATACTAAAACACATTTCAAGCTGAAACTAATATTGGCTACAGATCATTTATCTCTTTACCACACTCTACAAGCACCTTTTTATTGTAAAAATGCTTACCTTGGTTTTATGATTTATACCTGGGTCCCCCCTGCAAAGAAAACTTCATGTGTTCAAAGGTGGAACCTTTTTTTGTTCGTTCATTGTTGTTTTGAGACAAGGTTTCACTATGCAATTCAGGCTGGCCTTGAACTCATTATGTAGCCCAGGTGATCCTCCTGTTTCAGCCTTTCAAGCACTGGCATTACGGCATGTGCCACGAGACTGGTTCTTTTTTTTTGGTCTTTCTGAGACAGGGTCTCACTATGCAGTTCAGGCTGGCCTTGAGCTCACGTTGTAGCCCAGGCTGGTCTCAAACTCACAACGATCCTCTTGCATCAGCCCAGCTCTTTTTTTTTTTTTTTTTGAGACAGGGTCTCACTATGCAGTTCGGGTAGGCCTTGAGCATACTTTGTATCCCAGGCTGGTCTCGAACTCACAACAATCCTCCTGCCTCAGCCTTATGAGTGCTGGGATTACAGGCGTGAGCCACCACACCCGGCTGACACTGGTTCTAAATGTGATTTTGAGAGGTGGTGATAGTGAGTATCTCCCTTCCTGCTTCCTCCCTGCGCTTCCTGCTTCCTGCTTCCTGGCTGATGTGAGCAGCTTACCTCCGCCAGACCCTTCCATTACTCTTCCCTGCCTACAGACTAAAAATGTGAGCAGAAATCCTCTCCTCCTTGAAATTGTGGGTGTTTGGGTATTTTGTCCCAGTGGAGAGGAAAGTGACCAAGACATTTGGATGGCAGCCATCAGTTAAATGAATAAAGATGAAATATTACATAGAAAATACAACAAACAACACGGGATCCAGTCTCCCAACTGAATGATTCTTTACGGACACTGTCTAGTTTACTTTCCTGTGACCGTGTATACTTGCTGTGACTGGCATATGTTTGAAGACACCAACTGGAGAGTCCAGTCACCTGTATGAATTGATCTCTCCTTCCTGCTGCTCCCCATATGGGGAATTGACAGCACAGCAAGCAGCTTCATGGACAGAAGCAGAGCGAGCTCCATCAGAGAGGGAAAATCCATATTAATGATATGCTATAAAACACTTTTTGTTAGTTACATATATTCCTTTACTTTTATCTCCCAAGAATAGCTCAGTTGTCAAAGCATTTCCAAGATTTCCATAGATTCAACAAATACTGTGAGATCGAATTATTGCCCTTAGAGAAGCTACAATTAAAACACATTAATCTTTGTAACAAAAGCTCCTTATTGAGGCTGACAAAAATAGCGAAATTTGACGAATAATTAGTCTGGTTAATCTTAAAAGTGAATTAAACTGCTAACAAGTTAAATCATTGTGATTTTCAAAATAAGCCTCTAGGGTGAGCAGAGATTGGGGATATTGTCATCATTTTAAGAAGATGTTTTCTTCCTCTTTCTCATCTCTGGGCTTGTCCTGGGGGCCCTGTGGTTAGAACAGTGGGACTCTTGAGAACCAGCTGGGAGAATGTGGCCACTCAAGGTGTAAGGACACGTTTTTGCTTTTCCCCCTAGTGATTTCCCAATGTGTTTAAGAGAGTCACAGTGGCTGAAAGAGGGGCTAAGTATGACCTTTAAATCTGATCCAGAACTAACATGGCACTCTCCTACCCACCATTCTCAATAATCCCAAGTGGTTCTAATGTCCTCCCCATTATAAACTAACCAAGCATACAATAGGGCCCATGCTGTATGATTTCCCCTTATTTTTACCCCATCTCTGGACACATGGTTTATTTTTTCCAGAAAGCATCTCTCCTTTTTACATTTCAATTTCTCTAGTAGAGACTTACCATATTTTGAAATAGAATGAGATGTGAAAATATGAACTGGTTTGGGGAGTTCTAGGGGACGTTGTGTTGTGCCATCACTGGAATAAGAGTATGTTGGTTATTTTCCTCTTGTTACTGATCCAACACCCAAGGTGAAAGGAGAAAATGTTTATCTCACAGTTTGTGGCTGGTTTCAGTGCACAATCAGCTGGCTCCAAGACAGGGTGGTGTGGCATAAGGCAACAAAAACAAGAGCCAGAAAAAGAAGGCGCTTGGAGAGAAGACTATTTCTGTCCCTTATATTGTATGTAGACCATCCACCCTGGGATGGGTATAACACTCACACACCCTGAATCAATCACAGATTCTAGAAGCCTGCTCCCAATGACTGCATGAGGCTTTGGGGGGACATCCAGATTCAAACCATAACAAGGGGCTTGTTTAACTCCAGCTGTTGGGGTTTGGCCCTCAGCTCTTTGCCCTTTAAATAAAGAAATTCACCTTTCCCAAAGTCATACTTCCTTGAGGGGGAGCTCGCATTGTTGTTGCCTGATATGAGAGCTTTAAGATTGGGCCAATTTGGACAAGGGTTTGGGGGTCATTCTGGTGTCACAGCTCTGTGGTCACTGAAGTCTTTGTTGGGGAGGCTGTGCAACTCAACTTCTTCCTCTAACCAATCCAAATTTCTTCATTGCCTGTTGTAGTTAGTGATCACGTGAGTAAACAAACTGCTAAACTTCGTATTAGAATTGGAGACCCCAACTTACGACAGGAAAGGTCTCATTTCTTTTTAATTAAAAAAATGTATTAGTACATGTTTGCTGTACATAATGATTACTTTCATTTTGGGGAGTTGGAACATGTTCATAATGTATCTTAATTATTTTTACTTCCCCTTTCTCTGTCCAACTTCCCCCTCTCTCTATCTCTAGATCCCACTCCTGTTTTCAAAAGATCTGTCTTCCTGTTTCCTAGTAGCTTTTATTTGCTGTGTAAATTATTTATAATATGGGTTTGCAATATCTGAGCTTGTGTGTCAGATTTATTTCACTTAACATCTTGGTCTTTTTGATGTTGTTGTTGTTGTTACTGGGGATCAAACTCATGACCTCACACTTGCCAGGCAGCCACTTGTGCCACTGAACCAAACACCTGGCCCAATATTATGGTCTTAAGGTGCATCCATTTTCCTTTAAATGACTCAAAATTATCTTCCTTTATGACAAACTAGTACTCCATCATGTATAAAAACCATTTTTCTTTTTTTTTTTATTTAAAGAGGAGAAAACAGAAAAAAAGGGAAGAAATAATAGAATTTCAGAAAATTAAACAGTAAGAAATCACTAGTTGATAAGTTACATATTGTCATCTTAGAAATAGTTGTTCAAGTTACAAAATTAAAGCATACAAAGTGATATTCAAATGATACTACAAACAGTTTTGCTCAATGATTCAACAAAAACTTAGTAAGTAATATGGTTATCAGTCTTACAGACTTGTTTTTTATCTTAAAGAGGGTAAGATTAAACATGTCAAAACAGAACAAAACAGTTCATAAGGAAACAATTTAATGAAACACAGATTTCAAAGCAAGTCCACTGGAGATCTTCACTGTCTATCTTATTGTCTCTAGTTTTCTTCCAAATAGTTGTCCCCATCTTCACACACATTGAATATATACTGAACATTATAGACCTAATCAAATCAATACAGGATGCTAAAGGCTTTTTAGGTCTACAAGACCTGATTTTGGGAAAGTCAATAATGACTACCATAATGTCTCTCATTCTCTTCAAAGTAGCTGTCTTCATCTTTACGTATGCTGAAATTGAACATAAGAGACTACTAATATCACTCTGAACAGTGAATGATAGTATTGCTAGATTTTATATCATAATGCTACAGAATTAGCATTGGGTTTCCTAGTGTCTCTTCTTCAGAGTATCTGTTCATTACATTGTGTATTATATAATCTGTTCCCATAAATAGTTTAGAAATTCTTTCCATGTGTGAATCTCTATATGTATATCTATCCCTTCCGTATTTTACGGAAACACCAATCAAAAAAAGACAACAAAACAAATTCCTAGAAAAACATAAAATGAAAAAGACACATAAGACCACAATATTAGGTAATCTACAGTAATTACTATGCTTTCTCTTGTTATTTTCAATAGACTTGTCCACATCATCAGGCATTATATAGTTAAGCATAGCATTACACAGCTATTTTTATAAAAACACAACTTTGAAGACATTGTAGGACTTGAAAGCAGTTAATAATCAAAACTGGAATGGATATCTTTTACATCTCATCATCTTCAGAGTAGTTGCCTCTATTCTTAGACCTGATACTATCAAGCATAACAAATTCGAATAAAATCAGTCAAGGCAAAATAGCGGTCTAACAAACCAACTTCAAATAAGATCAGTCATAGTAAGATGATGTAAGTAATACAGGGTTTCAGTTTAAGTTAACAGGAAATTAAGGATAGTTACCATGGTATAACCTGTTACTTTTGGGTTAGCCGTCTGTGCCTTCAAATCTTATAGAATAGACAGACGAGAACAAAATATTACCAAACTAAATGGAGCAATAAGTCTACTGTGGCTTTTTAATTCTGATACACTTTTAACAATGTTCTCTGCCTTCCTTTTTTAAAAAACCACTTTTCTTTACCCATTCTTCTGTTGTGGACATATAGGCCACTTCTTTTTTTCTTTTTTTTTTTTTTAATGAGTACCAGGGATCGAACTCACGACCATGTACTTGCAAGGCAGGTGCTTATGCTGCTGAGCTAAAGGCCACTTCTAAGATTAACTTTTTATGAGTTGTGCTGCTATAAACATGAGTATGTGTGTATCACTATAATTTGACGTCTTTAACTCTTTTGGGAAGATACCTAGAAGGGGAAAACCTGGGTCAAATGGAATTTCTATTTTGTTTGTTTGTTTGGAATTTCCATAGTTGTATAAAGTCTCACTTAAGCAGGTGGAGAATATTAAGTGAGCAAAAATGGGTCTCCCAGCTTAGCTGGGGAGAAACTGTTTCCACCTCCTCCTAGCCCCATGGATACCAGAGACATCAGTGATCAGTTAACCAAGAAGAAGGCAGGCTGGTGGCACATATCTGTAATCCCAGCACTCTGGGAAACTAAAGTGGGAGGAGGATTATAAACTCAGACTCAGCCTAGACAACATAGCAAAACCCTCTCTCTAAATTTAAAAAGGGGCTTGGGATGTAACTAGGTGCCAAAGGCTCTTGGTTCAATCCCTAGTACTATGGAGTAGGGAAGGGAAGGAAAGGGAAGGGAAGGGAAGGGAAGGGAAGGGAAGGGAAGGGAAGGGCAGGGAAGGGAAGGGGAAGAAGAGAAGAGGGGAGGGCAGAGGGAGAGAAGGAAGATGGTTTCACCATATGTATTCATTGAGTTTGTAACGACACTGAGCCTGTGATGTCAGATCTATTCTGACATTAGGGGCTGCTTTTTTCCCTTTCTACTTGTTCTCTTCGAATTTCCAGCATACTGCCAGGTATGGTGGTGCACACCTGTAATCCTAGCACCCAGGAGGCTGAGAAGAGGATCCATGCAAGTTCGAGGCCAGCCTGGACTGCATAGCTAGATCCTGTCTCAGAAAGAAAGAAAGAAAGAAAGAAAGAAAGAAAGAAAGAAAGAAAGAAAGAAAGAAAGAAAGAAAGAACTTGATAGGATTATTTTTAGAAGATAAAAAATATTCCCAAAAGATGAGGAGTATAAATCAAGAGAGGCCTTTATCCTGGGAACATGGAGAGAGAGGACTGGCGCGCTGGCCGTGATCTCTCTCACGCGGACACATGGCGTGGGGGGAATATAAGTAGCCTAAGCTTAGGGCAGTGCCCTAAGGCCATTAGAGATGCACAGGTATCTCATTGGCACACCTTTGGCACCAGGGGCAGATTCCGAAGGGTGGGGGATATAGGGTTACAGGTATATCTCTAGGGGTGGGGGAGACAGGAGCTCCCTAATTCGGGCTGAGGCTTTTTCTGGCTAGTGTCCGGTCTGGGTCAACAACCCTTTCAGAACTTATTAGAAGTTCAAGAACTGGAAGAGGACTGGGTTTGAGCTGGAGTGAGAGCAATGGTGAGCTCAGTCTTGAATATGTGTAAGTTTAAAGTTCCCATTGATATGAAAGAGATAACTCCAACCTGATGTGTTGAGTTGTTCCCCAAAATCAAATTAATTCCAAAAAACAGTGGGAATTAAGAATGGGAAAGACAGAGACACACAGAAAGAGAGAAAACAAACTCAAGAGGAGAGTATAGATGCCCAAAGGAATGAGGCATACCCAGTTGGGAACTGGGGGATAGGAATAGGAAATACAAATAGCTCCTGGGAGACAGCTGGGGTCCCAGGGGGGTTGTGGCTGAGGTCATCTCTCCAAGAATGTTTTATAAGCCCAAATCACAGGGTGGGTAAGACATGGGTCAAACTATAATCAACCAAAAGATTACAAGTGTAGCTATTCAGTAATATTGAACCAATAGTAAAGTATGCATTGTAGCAAGGACATACAGATGGCATCATTAATTTTGGCTGATAATCTATAATCTTTTGTGTGTGTGTGCTGGGGATCAAACTCACAGCTTTGCATTTGCCAAGCGGGCACTTATTCCGCTGAGCTACACCCCCAGCCCAATAATCTGTAACCTTAATGTTGCCTTTAGTTTTAGTCTTGGTGGATCAGAGACGATGGCCCACTCCTAGTGAGATGGTGGTCTATTTATATGAGAAATCCCAAAAGAATTCTAGAAATATAATCTCAACATTCCTGTTATCCCTTCCGGAAGTATATAAACGTGGCCATTTTGACTTTAATCTCAAAATCTTTCCTTCTTCAGCTATGCCTCCAGCCACAGCTATGACATGTCCTCATCTTCTGCACTGACTCCCTCGAAGCAAGCCCTGCCTGACTGCCTACTAATTTCTAGTAACTTAGCTGCCTATAATAGAAGTACCTTCCAGCAGTGGGGGACAGAATCTGTATCTTAGAGGAGATCCCCCAACTGGAGAAGCATCAGTTAACTCAACGATTTTTCTTGCTTATAATCTTATATATTACCTATGGTCCTAGTGGCCATATGGCAATGAACAAAACAAAATTCCTATCTTTACTGACACATAAACAAGCAAATATTACATCAGACAGTGATCCTAAGCACCTGATGGTTTTAACCATCATAGTTGCTCCTAGAAGGTAAAATGATAGATGAATGTCCAGTGTGGGTTGAAGTGTCTTCCGCAGCAGAGTAACAGTGTTCTACACAGAGAACTGAACTGATTAAAAAGGTATGTTTTGAGGCAGGAAAATATTCCTTACCTTATAACAGGACTGAGAATTTGCACGTCTGGCCAGAGCCTGTTACAAATTAAACTAGTGAGTAGCAAATCCTTCCAAAGAGGAGCTTATAATGGAAACACTGACAGGATATAATTATGATCTAGATTTTGATCACCACATTCTGTCGGAGATACCTCCAGTATACAGCACTTATGTAAAATACCTGAACACTGTTGGCAAGTGGAATTTTACAAGAGCATTACACTAACACTAATTTTTTAAGAGCCAAAACTCCCACAGTGATGATTAAATGAAGAAGCCAACACTACATTTTCTTTGTTACAGAAGGATTCATGGCAAGGCTGGGGTAGAGGTGGCTGGTAGCGATCCAATCAGGTTCCATATTTTTCTTCTCTTCTAAGAAGTTCTCAGTCTTCACAGTCAATGCTGAAGATCTAGTTGGAAACAGAATTTTTCTAATATAGAAAATAAGTCACAATTACTTCTCTCAAGGAGTTTACAATTTAGTTCAAGAGTGATAATTTAAGTGCAAACTTCTAGCATGCAAACTGGGCATGGTGTTGCATGCCTGTAATCCCAGTACACTGGAGGTTAAGGCTCTAAGGCTATGAGGCAGATCACTGTGAGCTCAAGGACAGCCTGAATTACATAGACAAGTTCAAAACCAGCCTGCACTACATAGTGAGATCTTGTTTCCAAAAAAAAAAAAAAAAAAAAAAAGTTCCATTATTCAAAGCCATGCAACTGTAGACTTTATAACCTTCACTCAGTTGGAAGATTAGGTAAAGCCTATAAACACAAAGACTTTAAAAGGTACAATCTTTTGGAAGAGACAATTACATGATGCGTTTAGAGTATAGCAGGCAAAGGAAGACAGTGAGAGCTGCGTTGTGGAGAGTCATAAGGTCAGACTGGGACAAAGCATTGAATGTGAGAAGTAGAGCCTTCTACAGTGATTTTGGTAGAAAGAGTACTGTTTGGAGTTCCCTGAAAGAGTCCACCCCGCTAGTTCGGTGGCGTTGAGATTTACAGCATAAAGTGTAAACATTCTCTGGAGCCACAAAGCAGCAGTGCTGTGGTGCTGTCCGTGGTGCTGACGCGTCACTGCTACATAGGCAGACTGAAGGCCTAATCCACGACTCACATTCAAATGGCCATAACTTACAAATTTTTATTGTGTTTTGAATAAAACAAAATTACAATTTACACACTATATGAAGAGGATTCACACTGAGAATTCTGTCTTGTTTCAGTTAATAACGAAATTTTCCCTTGGGAAGGCATTTATCTATTTTAGTCAGTTGGGATACTGTAACTAGGAACCACAGACTGGATGGCTTATAAGTAACTGCACTTATTTCTCAGAGATCTGGAGGCTAAAGATCCAAGATCAAGGCTGTAGTGATGTCAGGCAATAGTGACTGCAGACTTCTGACTCTTGTTATACTCGCACATAATAGGAGGAAGGAAGCTAGTTCTCTGGCCTGGTCTTACAATGGCACCAGTCTCTTTCTTTCAGGCTTTACCCTCAGGACCTAAATACCTCTGTATTAGTTACTTTTCTCTCACTGCTGAGACAAAATACTTGATGCTCAAAATTAAGGAAAAAAAGGTTTATTTAGCTCACAGTTTGTGGAGGTTTCAGTCCATAATCGGCTGGCTCCAAGGCAGTGATGCATGGGGGCAACACTTCAAGGGAGCAGAAGAGAGCAAAACCAACAAGAGCAAAAAAGGGGGGAAGAGCAAGCCTCTTCTCTTCCTTTATAGTGCATGCATCTATCCCCCTAGAGCAGGTATAGCACTCACACCATCTCGGTGCCCTCTTCTTGCACAGGTTTAGGATGTGTACAAAGTGAGGACTCTAGTCCCCTGCTGAGTCACTTATTTAAACCTTTAAATTTCTTAAGTTAACACGATGAACAATATCCTGGAGCAATAAGGACATGTCGTCTACACTCTAGGATACAGAACTAATGAGTTACTTAGTTAAGCTTCCAGACTTCTCAAATTATATCATCCATTACAGCCTCCTTAAGCCCTACTCTCAAGTGCCATTAACAATGATAATTAAATGTCAAAATGTGAATTTGGGGGGAGGAGACACAAACATTCAGTCCACTGTTCTGCCCTGTACCACATCTCCTTACTTGTAACTGTGTCTGGCTTTGGAAGTGTACTGTGGTCCTGTCCCGATACCCACATAGCCTGTCTCCTGCTGTCAGCACCCAACAGCAGCAGTGAAGCCAGCGGCCTCTTCCACCCTCACCTGCCACTGTCACTCCCCTCCAGTTCTTAGCCCATTCTGTTTCTAGTCTGGTTTTTTTTGTTTTGTTTTGTTTTGTTTTTTGTCTTTTTCCTTTTTACGGTATCGGGGATCAAACTCACGACTGCCTGCTTGCAAGGCAGGCACTTATGCTGCTGAGCTAAATCCCCAGTCCCTCCAGTCTTTTTCCTCTCACATACTAGGACTTTCTGCTCTGCTCACACAAATCCCACCTAGATTTTGAGGCCCACATTCTGTTGTGCCTTCCCCATGGAACTTTCCTTGGTCATTCCAATACTTTTAGCTCCTCTTCTCCAAATTCCTTCCAAAATTACCCATGATATTTGGCCAACTTGGCATTTTGTCAGACCATGGTACAATGGCAAAGGAATCTCTAATTTTGTGCTAATGAAGTACAGTGGAAAGGTTTTGGTTGATTGTTTTTTTTTTTTTTATTTAGACTGTAGTAACACAACAGAACAAGATAAAACAAAGCCAATTAAGACCATGTAGTGACACTGGTACAGAACTTCAAAGCAGGATACTGGGGTAGTAGTGATATAGTATATCTCATTATCTTCACAATAGTTGTCCAGCCAATTAGATGTAGCGAAATCAAACCAATAACAGACCACTGTAAAACCAATTGAAGGAGAATATTGAATAGAGCATAAGAATCATTACAAAACATAACAGTGAAAATAACCTTTGCCTTCAAAACAGAACATAGAAGGAAGTCCCCCTTATTTGTTATATTGTATTTGGTCATCCTCTCAAGAGAAGCTCAGAATTCTGTCCCCAGTTGCCAACAGGGGAGAGAGGGTTTGATTCTCAGCCTGCGCCGGTAGGCTCATGGGAACAGCTAACTGGTTCTCCTTCCTTCCAGCTGGCACCAGAGGCGCTTACCAAGAGGATGGCCAAATTGCCGTCTTGTGCAGCTGCCTAAGTTAGTTGGTTGGAGGCTGGCTTCAAACTCACCGTGATCCTCCTGCTTTAGCTTCCCGAGTGCTGGGATTACAAACATGTGCCACCATGCTAGCCAAGGGCGAGTATTTTAATATCCAATAATTTTAATTTCAATTCTTTCTCTCCCTAGCTTGCTTATGAGTGTTTACCTTTCAAAGTTTATCTCTTCTATAACCATGAAGCACAATGTTTATATATATACTATGAAATTATCTGCATTATAAATTACCATGTATTATAAATTATCTGGCATACAATAGGTTCTCAATGGATGTTTTTGCTTTCTTCCTCTTCTCTAG
This sequence comes from Cavia porcellus, assembly GCF_034190915.1. Lineage (NCBI taxonomy): Eukaryota > Metazoa > Chordata > Mammalia > Rodentia > Caviidae > Cavia > Cavia porcellus. The sequence continues at coordinate 214,822,815 of NW_026947484.1, forward strand.
CCTTCATACCATCTAGCACAATTATGTTATTATTATTAACATAGTTACAATTATTATGTTGAACACATACTAAATGTGTATGTGTATGTGACTTTACTAAAACACATACAAAATTCAGCCCAGCCTGGGAAACTTAACAATTTAGTGGGGCCATGTATCAAAATAAAAAATACAAAAAGGGCTGAGGATTAACTCCGCGTGAAGGTCCTGTATTCAGTTCCCCATACAATAAAATAAATTGGCTTGTCTACTCAGCCTTGCTCTGTCATTCATTTGTTCAAAAAATTTTTTTCTGACCAAACATAGTTTGGGAAGAAAAATGTCTGCAAAACCTCAGAGAGAAAAAAATTAGAGACCAACTGGAGAAGGTGTGGAGATACTTGGCTTTCATAATGCTCTCCCCCCAGCAAGTTCCAATGAATGGTTATAAAACACCATGAAGGCATTCATGAACCGGGGTGCTAGCAAAGGGTACATGTGGGTATGGAGGTCTAATTCCCATACACTCTGTGTCTGCATCCCTCTAAAATTCCAAGTGCAGTGTTGGAGAAAATTCCCACTCTTCACAGCATGCCAAATTTTGACACGTTTTCCTTGACATTCTTTATTTGCTATTATAGAAAGGGCAGGATTTCTTCTGAAAAAGAAGATACACAGAATATCGGTTTTAAGTGTTATTTTTGTTCTTGAAAAGGCTTCTCATAGTCTTTAAAAGAAAGCTTTTTTCCCTCAGAGATTTATTTTGATAGAATTAGCTGAGCCTTGTCAGGGAGAACAAAATTTTTGTGAGCCTACCATACCAGGAAAATGCCAAATTATATGCTGTAAGTTTCTTGTTTTATTGTATCTGGGTCCAGTCAAAAAGAGAAAAGATTTTGAATCCAGAACTATTAGCATTTGGAGACAAAAGAGAGCCATTCACCAAGGCTCCTTTCACCCAGTCCTGCAGCCCCCTCACTCTGGAGGGAAATTCTGTAGTCTCTCTGCACAACTTTCTTGCAGAGCCAGGACCAATTCCTTAGCACCAGGAATCAACTCCCATCCAATGTTAATGATGATGTTAAGTCAGCACTGGAATATCCTGGTCACCAGAAGGTAGCACGATACAATGAAAAGGATTTAGATTTAAAATCACAGACACCTGGATATGAAACTGAGTTCTCCCACTGTCCACCTCTGCTACTTTGGACAAATTGCCTAACCTCTTTATCTCCAGTTTTCTCACTTTTATTTTTATTTTATTATTGTTACCACTATTATTTTGTCTTTTTGAGACAGAGTCTCAGTATGAAGTTCAGGCTGGCCTTGCGCTTACTTTGTACCCCAGGCTGATCTTGAACTTGCAATGATCTCCTGCTGGGATTACAGGTATGCACCAAAATGCCCAACAGTTTTCTCATTTCTAAAGAGGAGACAGCAATATCTACACTCAAGGGCTACATTAGAATTAAAAATTACGTACAATGGTGCGCACCTGTAATCCCACCACTCTAGTAGCCTGGGCAATAGAGTGATTTAGAATCTCTAAAATAAAGAAGCAAAAATTCTGGGGGTGTAACTCACTGCAAAGTTGTTCCCACAGTGCAGGTGAGAGACAGGCTGGTGAGAGGTGATGACCGCGGTGGTTATGAGAATGTGTCTTCATGATGTAGTTGACAGCTTAACAGAGTAGACACACTGGGTATAAGAGGGTGGAGGAGAAAAGATCACTTTTAGGTTTTTGCTTGGAGCAATCAGAAAAGAAAAAGATCCATGAATGAGATAGGGAAGACTGTGGGAGAAACAGTTTAGGTGAGAGACTGAGAAAGGGAGAGTCCTGGTTTGGCCAGGTGAGTTTTAAAATGTCTTTAAAACTTGTCCCCCAGGGAGAGAGGGGCTGGGCCTCAGAGGAGATGCGAGGTTGAGGAGATGGGCAAGGGAGAAAGGGAAGACAGAGAGAAGAAACCCAAGGCCTAGGGCACTGTGGAAGTTAGACGTTGGAAAAAGCAAGAAATGCAGTGGTTATTGGAAGTCAAATGGTGGGGATGCAAGTCAGGTTACAATAAAGTTTAAGAGTAAAATTCCTCTCAGGAATCCATTGCAAAGTAGGGGGTAAGAAGGAGCGGGAGAATAGTGTATAGAGAGGACTTCATTTTTGTTGGTTAAGACACAAAATATAGGGGCTGGGGGTTTAGCTCAGCGGCATAAGCGCCTGCCTTGCAAGCAGGCAGCCGTGAGTTCGATCCCTGGTACCGATAAAAACAAAAAAGACCAAAAAAAAAAAAAAAAAAAAAAGACACAAAATATATGAGGATGCACGCTAGTGGGACTCCCCTGGCAAAATGTGGGAACTTGATGTGGAGGAAACAGAAAAGAAAAGAATTTTAGGGGTGAACTAGGTCCTGAGTAGGCAAGAAGAGGAGGAGGTGAGATCTGAATACAAATAGGAGGGTTGGCCTTAGAGACACTGGATTCTAAGAGGAAAGAAGGCCTTAATGTGGCCTGGGCTGGGCCTGTTCTGCAACATGCAAAACAACGACTCTGCTAGCCTACATCAGGGAGGAGAGCATTCTAGTGGTGGGAGATTGCACCGCACAGCACAGGCGAAGTTTGTCTTATTTTTATCCTTATTCCCTTTCCACCGACCCCTCCTGTAGCCTCTGTGGCTTTTCTAACCAGACTCCAGCATGGACACTGCATGCTAATGAGACAATCCTTGGTCCAATCTCAGGCACTTGTTTCTGAATAATTAATCTGGCATGTTACCAGCATGTAGGAGCCTTGGTTTTTCTGATGATTAAATAAAAGACCAAAGCTCTTAACGATCGCGCACTAGCTCTTCGGTTCCATTTGGCTTCATGTCTTATTAGCACGCGGGGGAGCCTGGAAAGATCTGATGAAAGAACACTCTCCCTCTCCCTCTGTTTGGCCTCCCCACCAAAGCGCAGTTCAGACAGTAGTCTTCTGCTTCCAGCAAAACGGAAATGGATGGGATGTCCTGACCAGTCCCATCTCTCACACACATTTTAAGGGACACTTGGACCCTCCCGAGCCTCTCCTAACCAACCATTCAAGTGCCTTGTTTTTTGTTTGCTTTCTGGCAATCTCATATCTCCCTCTTCTAGCATTTCTTTCTTCTGAATGTGATCTCATCAGCTTCTTTCCCAGACCGTACAATACAGGTCCTAAAGTCAAAATAAAAGTCTCCTTTCTAATAAAAAAGAAAAAAACATTACATTGCTCTTAGCCAAATTTGAAAATGCCAAATAAAAGCTCCAGCTTTTAAAGAATTTTTTTAGGATGACTTTGAGAGATGAAAGAGAAGGAAGATAAGAAGATGGGTCCGCAGTGAGTTTTAGATACCGCAGAGCTTCCTGAATTCACACAGGGCCTCAGAGGCACTGAGATGGCTGAGATTGTTGTGGCAGAAGCAACTGGAAAATGTCCAGAGACTGAAACACAGACGGATTAACATCACCCTGGTGGACACTAATGACTTGCACTTCAAAATGCCAGAGGCTCATACTGCCAGTTAGGACAAGGAGAAAACACATTTCTGGTCTCCAAAGACCTTAGGTCTTTCCAAACTCTGCAGGCAAGTGCAGCCACGTGAATTTCTGCAACAGGGCTAGGCAGCCCCTTTGTGCCTCTGGGGGAATCATTGCCAGAGTTGCTATGGGTAGCATAGTCATAAAGCTGAATAAAACAATCACTGAAAACCTCCCAGAGGTTAAGTTAGTAATGATTCAATTTATAATTCAATGCAATCAAACCTGCAGCATTTCCAAATACCAGCTTATTTTAGCTGTACTACACAAACTGCTCTTTCCTCTGAACACTCACAAGCTCAAAAAGTGGGTTTCCAAACAGTTTTATGATTTACCATTGCTAGATAATTAGAATACCATTTCAATCATTGGCATCTGGAGAAAGTAATTTTGTCTCAGCATGGGCATTTCTAGGAAGCAAACAAAAGTCAGACAGGAAAGAATGTACTGGAAGCTTCCTCAAAAGGAAAATTTTTCAGGAACTGCTCTCAGCAGCAGGAAGGGACAGCTTCCAGAACAATTTGATTAGCAAAATAGATGTGAATTTTGAGTAATACAGATCAACACATGAGTATCTGAAACTGAAGGAATGACCTAGTTAAACATCTAGAATCCCTAAGAGTAAGAACTGATCAGAGGGAATCTAAGTCTCAGTCCTAAATGAAGCTAAGCTTCGTAAGTGATAAGGTAGTACTTCCAAATCTTGGCAACAAACAACATGGTACTGATCTAGGTGCAACAGGCAAGGGAGATGCAAAACAGGATCTGAGTGTTTAATGTGTCCTGATATAGTTGAAAAGGCTAACAGAAAGAGAAATCATGAAATGCTAAATTATGTGATATTGATTTTACACTGAGTATAAGGAATTTGGAAATGAGAGAAATCAGTGTTATTTAGGATAGATGACTTCCTGGGAGGAAGAGTTGTAAAAGAGTTCAAGTGAACCCCAAAAATGTCTTCTAATAGCCTGTCTGCAATTTTCATCATTACTGCTGTGTCTTTGTATTAAGGATATCCTTACAGTTCTGGCTTTGGAACAAGACTGCCTGGGTTTCAAACCTAGCTCAACTGTTCACTCCCCCTGGGCATGGTGGTACACATGCCTGTAATCTCAGTACTTGCTAGATATAGAGGCAGAAGGATCTCTGAATTCAACCCCAGTCTGGACTACATAGTGAGACCCTGTCTCAAAAGTAAACAAAACACAAACAAACAAAAAACAACCAGTTCAATCACTAGTTGTATAATTTGTACATCCTAGTTTCTTTACTTATAAAATGTGGTAACAGATTCTATAGTACTTTTATTAAAGATAAATAAGCTAATTATGTACTATGTTCAGTAAATTTCTACTTGGTGAGCAACAGTATTACCTGGGAGTTCATACAAAATATATGTCACAGGATTTGTAGAAACTGAATACAGTAAACCCTCTAAGAGTATTTGATTATATATAGGGAGACGGTGATAGCTCATAGTGTGGAATTTAATTGGGACTGTTATCTTTGAAACTGATTTCTAAAACTTTTGGTTGGCAGACCATTTGACCTTTGGTTATTTTTGTTGTTTGTTTGAGACAGGGGCTAGCTATGTAGTTCAGGCTGGGCTGGAACTCATTGTGTAGCCCAGGCTGTCCTTGAACTCAGGATCCTCATATCTCAGCCTCCTGATTGGTGGGATTATAGATGTGCGTCACTATACTCCATGACTTTAGGTTATTCTGTCCTAACTTTTGGAACATTTTTGATATATTAGTTTTAATCTCTGTGTGCGTGCATGCATGCATGCGTGTGTACATGTGTGTGTGTGTGTGTGTGTGTGTGTGTGTGTGTGTGTGTGTAGTGCTGGGGATTAAACTCAGGACACTGAACATGCTAAGAAAGTACTACCTAGCCAGGCATGGTGGCTCATGCCTGAAATCCCAGCACTTGGGAGGCTGAGGCAGGAGGATCGTTGTGAGTTTGAGACCAGCCTAGGCTGCAAAGTGAGTTCAAGGCCTGCCCAAACTGCATAGAGAGATCCTGTCTCAAAAAGACAAAAAAAAAAAGGAAGTACCCTACCACTGAGCCACACCCCCCAGTCCTCTACCTGGTTTTAAAAACCAGCTTATCTTTGACTCCTTTGTTGACAATTGGAAGGCTAGCTTCTATTTTAATCTTTCACCATTTTCAGTGCATGGTGGATGGACAACCGGTGTTCAACTTATACCCCCCAGCGGAACTGAATCAGTGTGGTGCTAAGTGTGGAGGGTCCACCTGAGGATTGCTGTCAACAGCATAAAAAGGAGAACTGGGGGCAAGACGTGCTGTTGGTTCTCCTGTTGCTGTTGGTTCTCTTGGAAGATGTAGTTAAGCTTCTTTCCTGATATAAACTTGGCTGTTACCATCAGAGGAGCTCAAGACCTTATTATCACTGAGAAGGGCTGCAGTCCACTTCAGGGGAGCTCTTACTTTGAGCATCACCTCCTGGCTCAGGAGGGGAAGATGGTGTGCTGTTCAATCTCCTGGAGAAGCTCATCACAATGGCTTCCTGATATGAACTTGGCTGTTCTCATCATTGGAGGAGCTCGAGACCTTGTTGTCACTGAGAATGGCTGTGGCACTCTTAAGGGGAGCTCTGGTCCTTACTTAGAGTGTCATTTCCTGACTCCAGTGTAGATCCTTCAGCCTACTGGCACAGATCCTTCACCCCGCTGGCATATACTATCTATCTTCCACTGCTGACCTTTGGGCATTCCCTACACAGATCCTTGATACAGATTTGCATGAGACATTGTTGTGGGCTCTAGGCCTCCAGTTGGATTTGAGGAAGGCATTGTCATGGGCTCTAGGTCTTCAGGTAGAGTCATGTAGGACATTGCCATGGGATCTTGGCCCGAAGCTGGATTCTTTGGATCTATAGTTTGTGGACAGATTTCCTGCACTTTTTTGTATTTGACTCTTTGGGTGACTATTATAAAATAATCCTATAAATTATATGTCCAGTGTTAAATTGTTTTCCTTGCAAACCCTGACTACAACACAGTGTGTTATTTAAAAAATGCAAGGAAATTATGATCAACAATATGATAAAAAGCAGAAACACAGGACTAATTTAAACACTTAATAATAATAATAATAATAATAATAATGAACACTCATTCATGTTTAGAAGTGTGCTGTCAAAGAGTTAAACATAGCCAGGGATGTAGCTCAGCAGCACAGAGCCTGCAGGGCAAGCACAGGACCTGAATTTGATTCTCGGTTACAAAAAAAAAATTTTTTTTAAAGTTAAAATCAGAGAGAATGATGATTCTATCCACAACTCAGTATGTATTGTCAGGACCCATTTCAGTAGCAAAGATATCACTTAAAAGTAGCTTAACTATAAAGGCGATTTATTAGTTCCTATAACTGAGAAGTCCTCTGAAAGGATATGGAAACCCCAATGAAGCCACCCAGCAACTTTCCATTCCTTTGTTCCAATTCTCTTTGCATTGTCCTACAAGCAGGTTTCTTGTGGATAGGGAGGGAGAGGCAGGGAGAATGGTGACCTTAAATTACTGACTCATATTTTCATTACCTAGAACTCAGGGATTAGACAGACATCTTTTCTACCAGCTTCAGGGTGTAAAATCCAATGAATAAATGATTCCAAGGGGGGTTCCCAAAAGAGTCACTCTAGGCAAAGGATGGGATTCTTTCATACACTAGGCCTGTGCCACCTGCTGCTGATCGCTGTGACTAGGTGTGGGGTGACGCTGGAAATCAGAAGTACATCTGCAGAGGAATCATTGCAGAACAGCGACAGTGCAGACATGCAGCAACAAACAGAATTCATTAAAAAACTGTTTTAATTTGGCATAATGCCCAATTGATAGTACCATTCACTCTCCCCTGGAAGAAAAATGAAGGATATGCATCATTTCTGCATCCTACTCTGGGTACCATATTTGCAGGTTTGTATTCCTCCCATTCAGGCTTGGATATGGCTCATCATGATCTAATAATAGTCTGTAGCTAAATTATGAATTTGCCTACCCAACACACTCCATTCACAGCAGTGGGAAAAATCCCAGATAATCACAATATGAGTCCACACTTGGGAATAGCAAAGGGAGCAAATAACCAACAGTCACTGCTAATCCTGAGCATATTCTATTTCCTGTAGGAAAGACTCCTGATCCTAGCAGTGGGCTGATTTTCTCCTTGGTCTGCAATCTGGCTATAACAGTTCTATCTGAGGGAACGATTTTCTTGTCTCTTATTCTGCATGGCTGCATCTGAAATCAATACTGGAAAGAATTCTTATTTGTGTGTTCAGAGAACCTGAGGACTGCTTTAGGCTCTGCAGAATTATAAGTTTCTATTTATAAAAAGTAGTTTCTCTAGCAATACATGTTCCTTAAAATTCAACTGATTACCTGATTTTTAGGGCTTACATTAGTTAGTATCCAATGCCAAAAATCTTATCAAATTATGCTCCCTGAATCTGAGCCCTGTCAATGCAATTTCTACCCATTGTTTTTATCTTGACAGCTTTAATCCAACCTCTCCCTCTCAGGAAAATGACCCAATAGGCTGTTCTAGTACATGTGGTAGTTTACTTCCCAGATTTCCCCGTTCAGAATTGAGGTGTTCATTTCCCAAGATGAAAGTGTTGAGAGCTGGTTGGCTTCAATTACACTTGCTCTCAAGGCTCAGGAAGTCAGGGGCGCAAAGGCTCAGTAGGCTGAGCTGAAGGCCTGGTAACTCTGCAGGACCTTCTCATATTCAAAGCTCTCTGTAGTTCTCGAAGCCTCAGTTGCAAGTGAATGGAATTTGATGTCTCCATTTGCCCTACCCCCAGACACTGTTCTCTAGAGCATGCTCCAACAGACCAGTGATTAAAGCTGAGTCTCGGCATAATTCTCCCTGAAGAGCCTGGCAATGTAACCTAATATGGACATACTATTCAATTTCTGGAGGAATCCTGGAGCGTGGTATTTTACAGACAGGGAAATTATTTCCTTCATCAGAGAAGAAGTATAGAAAAGGAGGAGTTTGGGAGCAGTCCAATCTCAAAGATTCTTTCTGGTTTTTTCTGACTTCTCTTGGACCCCAGTTTAGCCTTCTGTGATGCCTGTTCCCTTGGCTGTATGCACACCAACTTAAGCTAAGGCAGAGAATTCAGCCTTGACAATTCAGCAAAAGCTACATTACCTGACTGCCCGTGATCTGAGACAGGGAGCTGCTCAACAAAGCTGGGTGCCATTGTCTTTCAGATGACTGAAGGAAATTTGTTCCTTCCTTTAGGAATGCAAGTAGAGACTAAAACTAGCTAGCTAGCTAACTAAAGAAGGTGGCCTAGGGTAGCTCAATGGTAGATATGGGTTTAGCATACATAAAGCTCCAGGTTAGATCTCCAGCACTACAAAATAAATAAAAATAAATGTAAAAATTCTATGTATGTATGCATATTCTAATATTGTAACTTTTCCCCCCAAGAAATTCCTTAAAACTCTAGCCATTGTAAGAACATCATATTACTGTATTTCTTCATGCCAAATTCTACATTAGTCAGGACTGTCAGATGCAAAAAACAGAAACCTCCCTCAAGCTGGGTGACTGATTCAATACAAACTTACTTACTCATTTTACTGGAGACTCTAAGAGTGGAATTCAGGGACTGCTGGATCCAGAGAATCAAATAGGTCATCAAGATATTCTCCTCCTCCTTCTCATTCCCTTCATCACTCCCTCTTTTTCTCTCCCTCTTCCTTTCTTTCTCCTGCATTCTCCTATATGCTGATCTTATTATATTACATCAAAACTGGACTTTCTTCACATGATAGAGGAGAGGCTGTCTGGAGGCAGGTCTTCCCACCTTCAGGCTTCACGACTTTAAACATCATTGTACCATCTGGGCTAGCTCCTTTGGTGCAATACTTTGATTAGGCAGTCTGGATCTCATTTCTGGGTTTATTACAGAATCATCACTTTGACCAGTTGATACTTTAGTTAGGCTTGGTCAAGTGCTGATCTGTGGGTTCAGGGCTCAAGATCTATTAGAAGAAAAAAAGAAAACAAGATGGATAGCCAAGACTAATAGTCTTCAGTCTTGCAACTTAATACAATGTCTTGCTTTGTTTTGTTTTTTCTTTTTTTTCTGCAGCCCTGGAGATTGATCCCAAGGCCTTTCACATGCTAGATAAGTGCTCTGCCACACAGCTACACTATCAGCCCTTCATATATTTTTTACTAAACCCAAGAAAACTCTTTTAGTCTTCCTTCTCCCAATTAAATCAAAATTCTCAGAAGGAAAGTCACATCGAAGTGTCCAGGGGAAATTATTTTTTAACACTTCAGAAAGACAAGCTAGACAGAAACTACACATGCCTAGAGAAAATACATTTTGTAGTTCCTTAAATACAAAACAAATTTTTTTTAAAAACCCAGTTAACCAGGAGGCATAAGAAACCCATGTCAAATTTTAGTAATTAATGATGACTGTTTAATAAAGACTTTCTAAAGTTTACTTTCAGCTATTATAAGGATTATAACCATTTTCTGTCTTGAAGGGACTCATGCCAATTATGTTTGACGACCTTTCTATATTGATTTATCCAGACACTATCTGCCCTATGGGAAACACATAAACTTTCAAGCCTTCACACATGGAACACTGGGGAAATATCAGCAACAAGCCGTTATTGCCAGCATGGGTTACTCTCTTGTAGTAAATGACCCTGCATCTGTCTTTCCAGGTTTGTGCTTATGAAAGAACTGTCATTTGACACAAGTGTTGCTGAAGGGTTTAACAATGACAAACTGGACTTTCATTTATAATGAGAATCTTGGGGCTGTATTCAAACAAGTAACTGAGCAGAATATTCTTTTGAATAATTGGGAATTACATACATGAATAAATTTGAATATGAAAAATGTAGTCACAGATGGGAGAAGCCCTAGATTCATCAGATTAAGTTGCCTTAAGAGAAAACACAATCACAGCTAAACATTAAATCTGCTGCTTAAAATATGTGCAGGGTTTTAAGCAGAACAGGCACTTCAACTTAAGGCGATCACTTGGTTCTTAGCTAACACCATTTTAAACGTGTTTGTGTGAAAACTGGAGGAGACTCCAGAAAGGGTCACAAACAGGGATGAAGATCTGTTGTATTTTCTAATTCTTTGCGATTCTTATAAACTATTAAAAAGAAAAAAGAACTTCACTGACCCAAAGAAACAAGAGTTATGACCACGGCCTCCTAGATTTCCCGTGTAGGGTTCTGTGTGCCATATTTTCAGCTCAGAATTTTGAAGACAAGCATTTCCTCTTTTCCTTTTAAACTTTGGCCTTAAAGAAAAATCTTTGTCTTAGACTGTGAAGTCTATAATCTCAGACATTCAATATATTATGTAAGATTAAAAAAAAACCAGAAAAATTTTGATGCCTAAGCCACTACTAGTTGGAGAAGTCCATCAGCCAGGTTCCCATGAACAACTCTCAGGAGTCCAGTATCTATCTGATACATTCATCTACTTTACATTTATAGTAACACAATTAAATATGGCATTCTTCAAATTCCAAGTCATGCCAAATTAGTAAATATGTAACCAGCAGTTAAGTTCTTTTCCGTTTTTAACATCTTTAAACACACTAAATTAGAATGTTAAAATGACCATTCATGTAGCTATCACTTGGATTCAATAATTATCATCTTGATAATTATTGTCACATATTGTCACTGTCACATTTGGTCCTTCCATCATTTTTTAAAATTATTTTTTGAAAAAGTACCTTAAAGATAACTCTAGACACCATGTTAATTTACTAATAGATATGCTGCTGCCAACATATTTCTAAATCTAAAGATGTATTTTTCTTACAAAACCACAAAGTCGTCATCACACCTTAAAAAAATCAGCAGGAATTTTTGGTATTGTGCAATGCATAGTCTATAAACAAGTTTCTTGGAATGTCTCAAAAAAAATACTTACAGTCAGTTTGTTCATAGCAGGCTCAACCAACATTTTGAAAAAAAATGAAACGGAAATAAATTAGCTAATATCCAAGAGCATCGTAGGTAGTAATGCTGATTACTGTTTTACAAAGTTTTCATTTGTATGTGTGCATTTGTAGCCTGCATAAAATGTAGTTCTTACTACTGGTCACAGTCACGAAAGCACAGGAGCCATAGTGATTGTCACTGTTTTCTTTCCTTGACAAGCTCTCGGAGGGGACCTCAGGGGTTCTGGGTCAAGAAACATTTTCACCAGTGTCTTCCACCGCGGCAGGAATGTGACTGTCAGAGGGACGTAGCTGAGCATGTACTCTTGCTGTTCACTCTCCCTGGAATTCCCAACCACCATCTCTGCTGTCTGCATCTTCCCCATCCTCCAAGGCTGGCATGGTATTCCCATCACGGGACATCCTTCTGTTGTTCCCTCCCAGCGATCACCTGGTTTGCCTCTACTTTGTTGTGGGGTCGCACTGTCTGAAGTAATGGTCTTCTCCAGGAACATAAGCTTTATCCTTCCCTGTAAACTAAGTTTATTAAGTGTAATATGCATAACTGTTTGCCTTGAAATGGCATTTGCCATGATGTGTACACTAATTGCTTAACTTCTTGAATGAAGAGTTTGAGACACTCAATAGGTTATTAGGTAGCGAAGATGCTGATGTCAAAAATCGAACTCAAGGAAAGACTGGAAACCCTCTCAGGTTTATGAGATTTAGATTTCATCATGAAAAGCAACAACAATAATACAGGTTGAGGACTCTTCATCCAAAATTTGGGTCCAGATGTGTTTCAGATTTTTGGAATTGTAGAATATTTAAATATATATATGTATGTGTGTGTGTGTGTGTATGTATCGTTTTGACACAAGGTCTCAGTATGCAGTTGAGGCTGGACTCAGGCTCATGTTGTAGCTCAAGTTGGTCTCAAACTTGCAACCATCCTCCTGCCTCAGTCTTCAGAGTGCTGGGATTACAGGCATGCACCACTACACATGGCAATATTTGAATACATTTGTTTTGGTTACATTTACTTTTCTCTTGTTGCTGGGACAAAATATGTGACACCCAAAATGAAGGAAGGACAGGTTTATTTAGCATATAGTTTTTGGATGTTTCAATCCAAAAATCAGCTGTTTTCAAGGCAGGGTGGCACGGCACTGGGCCAACACTTCAAGGCAGCAGCCAGAGCACAAGCGGGAAACACACGCTTCTTTTCCTCCCTTACATGTATGCAGGCCACCACCCACCCCCTCCAGGGCTGGTGTAGCATTCACAAAATCTGTATGCCCTCCTCTTCCGCAGGATGAGGATATTTACAAAGTAAGGATCCTGGTTCCCTGCTGAGTCTCTTATTTAAACCTCTAAACTCAAGTTGACACAGTATAGCAATCATAACATTTTACCAATTGAGTAATAGTAATTCAAAATTCTGAAATGGCCCAAAATTTGAAATTGTTTTTTAACCAGAAGCCTCCCCTACCCACTTGAAAATTTTGAGACAGTATCTCACTAAGTTGCCAGGGCTGGGTTCAAAGTTGCAGTTCTCTTGCCTAAATCTCCTGAGTAGCTGATATTACAGATAAGTGCCATCATATCTACCAAAACTTTGAAACTTCTTGAGTGACAGTGTCAGTGTTCAAAAAGTTTCAGCTTGGGTGGAAGGAGTGAGGGTCATCTGGTTTACACAAAAGAAAACCACGGAATTCAGTTGCAGTCTGGCTTCTAAGCTGTTTTTCCTAAGATTCTGCTCAGAGGCTATTCTATTCACTGGGCCCAGGGTCCATCATTTTCTCTCTTTTTTTCTTTCTTTCCTTTTCTTGAGAGAGGATCTCACTTTGTGCAGGATGGCCTCAGAGTCATATGTAGCCTAGGCTGGTCTCAAACTTGCAACGATCCTCCTGCCTCAGCTTCCCATATGCTAGGATTAGAAGGACATACCATCACACTCAGCTATTTCCTACTTAATACAGTCAAGTTATGGGAGAAATCAAGGATGCTCATCCTGCATACTTCCTCACCTAGACACAGCTTCTGGAGTATGTCTAAAAAACAGTAATGCTTCCTCTTGCACACTCTTTTATATACTCAGTCCAAATATGTACATGCACTTTGCATGTGTTAACTACACCCTTCAGACCTCAACCTAAGGATCCACATATTCCATGGACAAGGCTTTCTAATTTCTCAGGGAAGGCACACTTTCCCATGGAATCCTGTCTCTGTACTCAGAACCTGTATTTCACTTTGCAACCCCTCTAAAGTGATTACTTGATGAGTATCTGCCTAAAGGTATGAAAGTTCCATAACTGTAAGGCAGACTCCTGCCTTTGCCCACCATGTTTTTCTTTTTTCTAACAGTTAATTTTGTTGCCTGGCAGTCCAATAAATAGTGAGTGAATAAATTCATCAGTGGATGAATGACTGCCCAGGCAAATTTCTTTAGTAGTTTATTACAGACTTCAGACTTCGAGTCTAAGACAGAGGATGCTGGCTAAGGAGTAAAGTTTTCAGAGTTAAAAACACCTAGAAGTGATTATGTATACATCCATTTAGCCTCTCATTAATTCCACGCAGCCTCTTTGTGTCTTTGTAGTTGTAGTGAGTCTGTGTTCCCTGACAATGCTGGGGTAGTCCGCATTCTTTTCTAAAGCCAACCCTTTTTTACCTCTGTACTGATCCCCTCTCCTGATGCCAGCTTTATCAGTCTTCACTGTCTATGGCACCGTCTCATAGGATTTTCTTTTCTTTTTTTAATCGGTACCAGGGATTGAACTCATAACTGCCTGCATGCAAGGCAGGCGCTTATGCCGCTGAGCTAAATCCCCAGCCCATAGGGTTTTCTTTGATAACAGAAATGTTCTCTGTGCTATCTAGTAGAGCAGCTACTAGTTAATTGTGGCTATTGTTCTTGAAATGAGGAGTGTAAAATTTTTAAGTTTGAAAATTTTAAGTCACACATGGATGATTCCCATCTGAATCAAATATATGATTTTTCCGTTCTTAACTGAAATAAACCTCTCTTTATGACTCCATCTCCCTTTTAGAGAACACTCCATTTCTGCGCTCCCTCCCTCCCAGTACATTCTATAGAAAGGTTTCTCTATCCTTCCAGTCTTCACTTCCTTCTTCCATATATTCTTAAACTCATTTCAATCAATTTTTTGGAAAGAAAGTCTCACTATATAATTCAGGCTGGTTTTGAACTCACTTCACTATATAGACCAGGGGGCCTAGAACTCCTGGTGATCTTCCTGCCTCAGCTTTCTGAGTGCTAGGATTACAGACCTGTGCCACCACACCTGGCTCATTTGTTATATTTTCATCTACACATCCCCTATTGAAATATTACAAGCCTCAAATTTTGGACTTCATGTCTTTTTCTTCCTAATGATTTCATCCATTTCTATAGCTGTAAATTTTCAAATGTATCTCTGACTTTTCCTCTGGACTCCATGTTGTTTGTTTCCCTGTTACTCCCATTCTCAAATTTGACACTTCTGTGTCTGGTAGATACAAGTTTACTGTATCTTTTTATTTCACCTTTTAAATTTTCTTCTTCCTGAGTCTTCCTCACTTAAATCAGTACCACTTACCTCTGCCTAGTTGCTCAAGCTACAAACAGTGGAGTAAAAAAAAAAATTAGCAGAGCATGCTGGGACATATCCATAATGTCAGAATTTGGGAGTCTGAGGCAGGAGGATTGCTAAGTTAAAACCCAGCCAGAACTGCACAGTGAATTCAAGGCCAGCCTAAACTACTGAGCAAGATCCCATCTCAAAAACAAAACAAAACTCTGAGTCAGCCAATCCATGAATAAATCCTTTTGCTTCTAATATTTAAACAGAGACTAATCTTTTCTCATCATCTCACCTCTTTGTCTTGGCCAAAGTTACCACCAGTTCTGGTCTGGGATTTTGTAGGAATCTCCTGTTTTGTCTTCCTACTTTTATTTACTTCTTTCCTTCTAAAACCTCCTTTTCAAATGGCCAGAGCGAGCCTTTAAGACATGGGACACTGGGCTTGATGGTGCATGCCTCTCATGCTGAGGTGATGGAGAGTTCAAGGCCAGCCTGGTGTACACAGGGGAAAGGGCAAAAGGATTCATAAGTACAGCAACTTTCCAAAGGCTTCCCATCTCATTCTGAATAAAATCGAAGTCTTGAATGCCACCTGCAATGTCAGACATACTCTGGCTCCCGCCTACATTTCTGACTTATCATCTGACCTATCATACCCTCTGCTCTTTTCTTTTATCCTGTCTTCCTGCTAACCATAATTTGAATAAGTACATCTGTTCTTGGCTCAGGGTTTTGATAATTGCCCATTTTAAATAAAACTGGAGCACTCTCTTCCTCCCACCTCTTCTAGAATTTTTTTTTTTTTTTTTTTAAGGCAGGGTTTTGCTTTGCAGCCCAAACTAGCCTCAAACTCCGGGCAATCCTCTTAGCCTCCAGGTGGCTGGGATTACAGGGAGACCGCTGTTCCCAGGTGTACAACCGGTGAGAAATTAAGGTTTGTAGGAAACATTTCAACAGTCACCTGCTGAGCGTCAGATAGGTGAAGAGGGAGTGGTGGTCGGTTCCTGGCTTCCCATGTGTGTGCACTGGAAACCCTTCCAGTCTGCAGTCCAGGGAAGGCAGGAGTGTTTAACTTGTTCGGGACCTGGTTGCAGAACTTAATTACACCGGTGGCGCCTTACGTTCTGCACAGCATTTACTGAAGGAGGAGGTGGCGTAGGGTCAGGAAGAAGAGAGAGTTCAATTCCAGCTTTAAATTCTTGGTTTGAATCCATCTACTTCACAAAATGAGGTACTGAGTATGTACTTTGGTTAGATCTGCAATGTATTCCCTTTGCACTTTACAGTGTATTCCACCGGCTCCTTTCATACAGATCACGTGGTATAGAACGCCGCTGTCCACAGCACAGGGCGAAGGTCCTTAACGTTTTCTGGCCCCATTTCCTGAGAGTTATAGCCCATTTTTATCAGTGAGTGCGGCAGGAACCTGGTGATTGAATGAGAACGATTGAATGAACGTCAGCGTCTATAGCAGTTCTCGCGAAAGGAAATGGGCCAATCTCCTCCGGGATCTTCACAGGCGGCCCCTCCCGAGTGGCCCCGGTGTTCGCGCTAGTCGGCCCCCCACAAGCCCTTGCGCCAACCTGGGAGGAGTTGACCTCTGGCGACTCTACCAACTGAAGAATGCGGGGAGAAAGTGATTGAATATGCTCAGATGATGGAAGAAAGTTGGAAAAATAAGCATCTTCGATAATGGATACATCTATATTGTTTAATAAAATATGATAATGCTCTTCTGGCCCCTAAAGAAATAAGTTTTCCCCTTTGCAACAGTTAGCAGCTCCCCCCAACCCCGCTCGGCGCACCCGGCCATTGGACTCTCCCCCGCCGGTGACCTCGCAGTCACGTGCTCCTCCTGTCCTAGAGCGGCGTGCCTCTGGTGTGCGGAAAACCCAGCCATGGCAGCTCTGCTGAGACCTGCCCAATGGCTCTTACATACCTGTGTGTCCCCGCGCCTCCCGTTGTCCCTGCGCCTCCTTGTGGGCGGCCCAGGCCGGCCGCTTGTCGCCTCTAGTTTGCCGGCGGCTCGCGCCCGGCCCTCTGCTGGGTGAGTGAGACGCCCTACTGCTACCAGCCTGCAGATGGGTAGTCGACCTTGGCGGGGGCCGAGCCAGTGGGGAACTCTGCACGCTACTCGCCGTCCCAGGACCTAGGTGTCCAGCCTTTGGATCACGCTCTTTTCTAGAGGTTGAGTTCCTTCAGAAGGTCATGGCTGCGGGCACGGCTTGCTTCCGACTTGATTCCTGCAGTCTCCACCTCGGGAGTGGCTTTTGCCCTTGGACTGCCCACGTTCAGTGAAGCTGAGGAGGGATTTGAAGGTTGTTTGGGGGGTAGGACACCTACGATTGACCGTGTTGGTTGTTAACTCACGTGGGGTCACTGTTGTTCAGTAGCCATCTCATGTTGAGACTTTGGGAGCTTTAGAGTTTTGAGAGGATGAGTTGGGAGGTTTGGATGAGCCGAGTTCAAACCGACAGGAGGTCCATGGAGTGTTGCAAACCAGGGATAGTTTAGAGTTCGACCTTGGACTATAATTAGTTTGGAGTATTGGCTGTATTTTCTTGAATGGCATTTTTCTTCAATATTTATGAAAGTGGTGTGGTTTGAGAATTGTCATGGTGGAATCCGTGACACTGAATAAGTGAGCACAGGGAAGGCACAATCTGTTGGGCTGTAAGAGTGTAAAGGCAAGTTAAACTCTCACTCGGGATGAAACGTGTGAATAGATGTCCTTGTGAACAGAGATTCTAGGGAGGTATGTTTGACATAGACGTTCATCAACTTTCCTATCCCCTCATCTGAAAAGTCTTATGGGTGTTCAGGTTTTAGCATTGGAAAGAAACTGACATTGAAAGATGTATAAATAAAGGCGCTTTGGGGTCCAGCATAAAGATAAGAGCCAGTGATCTGGAATGTTAGGGAGGTGGACTGCAGACTCCTCAATTTTTTTTTCGTGTGCCATTGAGCAAGTCTCTTCTGCCCAACCCTCATGATATAGAAGATGGGAACAGTAATGGTGTGTCAATGTTATTCCTTAAAATTATCTCTGTAAGGCATTTAATGTAGAGCTGGGTACTTCAGAATAATAATTGTGTGTTTCAGAGGAAAGGTAAGCTTTGAGCCAAATCCGTTTGGAAGTATCTAGACAGATGATTGTCCCAAGGTTAAAATCATGTATTACTTTACAACAGAATAGTATGACTTCTAAGGTAGGAAAACTTTCTGTTTACCTCTTATTTTAGAAGATCTCAACAGATACCAAGACCGTTGGAATCCTTTGGGCTGGTGAAATCTTTAAGATTCTACTTCTGCTCCCTATGTTAGTTTATTAATCGTAGAAGACTGACAAGCACATTAATACCTGATACATATGTGCTGTCCATAAGAGAGGAATGTAATAGTGTACTGTTGTATTTCAAAGAGAAAAGCAGATACTTGTTTTGTGGTAAGGGGTCACTTGAATTTTAGAGGACAGGTGTTAAATGGATACTCAGAGTCTTTGAAGAGTAGAGAAGCCTGTGAAGACTTGGATGCTTGGATACTTTCACTGGTGAACTGTCAGGCAAGGTGGGAGCTGATACTGCAAAGGCCAATTGATTTCTTGAAGCTACCAAAGTCGGTTGATGGTTGGAGCTCATTGGAGGATTTCAGAGCGTATGGGTTTTGACAAAGTTTAGTTAGACCACAGGAGAGAAGACTGGGATAGACAGAAGTAGTGTTCACGAAAAAGAATTTGTAGAACTGCTTCAGAAAATAACCAGAATGATGAGACATGTGTTTGAAGCTAAGGTGAGTATTTTGAAGGAGGATTAATGGCAGCATGTCTTTTACTGTAATTTTTTTTTAAAAAGTAAACATTTACTGTATATTTTGATCATATCTCATATATAAATGGGTTTCTTTTTTTTTTTTGGTACCGAGGATCAAACTTGTGGCTGCACGCTTGCAAAGCAGGCACTTATGCCACTGAGCTCAATCCCCATCCCTAAATGCGTTTCTTTTTTCCCTTGTACTGAAATTGGCATATAGTCTCATATTTACTAGGCAGGTGCTCTACCAGTGAACTGCACACCCCACCCCTAAGAATAGTCATTTTTCTTCCCTGAAGTGACTAATGCTTAGAAAGACTCAGTATCTTTCCCAGAGTTCCATTATGTTGATGAGCATAACTTGGATTTGAATAGGCCTTGTAAAATAAGTCTTGTGATTTCTGCTAATTTATTAAAGAAGAAAATGCTATAGTAAATACTTAGTTAATATTTGTTAAGCTTATTTTGCCCATTCTTTTATGTATACTTTCTCAGTCTTGCCCACATTTTGAAATTTTTTCTTACTGTCATATTTTTTTTGGGTCAGCATTGTTTATATTTAATACTTTTATTTATAGTACCTTGACTTAGATTTAAACTTAATTTTGCATTAAGCAAAAATGTTGGTAAAATAAAGAGCTTGGTATAATAGTTATTTTTCATTATTTAAAAAATAATGAATTTACTGAAATGAGAAATCTTTGCCTAACTGCTAAGATCATCATGCCTAGCAGAAATATGATAATTTGGGAATCACTGCATCATCTCAGTTAATTTTCACAAATAAAGCAGAAATAGATTATGAGGCTAAGCGTGGTGGCACATGCCTGTAATCCTAGCACTCTGGAGACTGAGGCATGAGGATCACTGCAAGTTCAAGGCCAGCCTGAACTGCATAGTGAAACCCTGTCTCAAAAAACATGACCCCCCCCAAAACAAGATTGTGACACAACTGCTTTTATAAACCTTTAACACAGTGTGTTAAAAAAAACTATGTTCTGATCAAAAATCTATACTTTGGGGCTGGGGATTTAGCTCAGCGGCCTAAGCGTCTGCCTTGCAAGCAGGCAGTTGTGAGTTCCATCCCCGGCATCGATAAAAAGGAAGAAGACAAAAAAAAAAAAAAAAACCTGTACTTAGATCACAATCTTAGAATCTGTAATGTTGTCTTTTTCTCTGCAGCCTCCTCTCTCATACCCGCTGTTCATTCACCAGCCTGCTACAGACTGTTCTCTCTCTGCCCGGAACCTTCATCCTCTGCCTGGCTAAGGATGGCTGGCCCTTTTTAGGCCAAACATTTTAATGTCCTCTCCCTTAAATATTTATCTAAAATAAGGCCTTACTGTTACTTGTTTTTGTTATAGTCTGTATTAATTTTCTTCATAGTATTTAACAATTGGTATTTCAAAAATAAGTTCAACTCTATTCAGTTTACTCACTAGAGACCCTAGCACAGTGCTACATACATAGAAAGGTGCTCAATAAGTGTCTTCTGAATTAAGTAAAATGACTTAACTTTATGTGACAGAAACAGCAACTGTAGGTTCTCAAAGGGAGAAGGACATGAAGAAGAATGGTTTTAGGGATGATTGATTTGGTAGTTGTGTGAAGAGAAGCTGAAGCCTGAGAGACTAGTGAGGCATCCATTGTCAGTGGAGCCTGGAGATTCAAGGGGGTTACATTCCTAGAGTACCTGGGAATGGTGAAAAAGACTGGAAATTCTGAATATTGTCAGCAAAATGCCTATAAATATCTACTGTGTTAGGTGGCATAACTTTTTAGTTCCTGTAGTAAATCCAGTAGTTCAGCCTTCTCTTGAAGTGTTCTAAAATTCTTTTGGCACTTAGGTTCATTGTCAGAAACTTTTGAAGGTGTTGGGTGTTTGGGCAGCATCCTAGGGAGCTTCGGGCTTTAAGAACAACAACAACAACAAAAACCGAGAACACTGGAGATAGCTACTGGTGGTAAAGCCACTTGTTCTAATGCAGGAATGCTGGTGCATCTGCCTGAGATATGTTACATGGCAGCAACAGGAACTGAATAATGCTCTCAGACTGACTCCTTGCAAACTTTAAGCCAGAAAAAGTTGTAGAGGTTATCTACAGTTTCTATGAAATTTAGGGGTTTCTGCATACAATTACTAGGTTCTGAGTAAACAGGTGAGCCAGTAAACTCTGAACTGTGGCTGTAGAGGGGTATACTCTTATTTTGGTTTCAGTAAAAGCTTCAGAAAAAAAAGGCATGATTCCGTAAATGAGCCATGAAGGGTGACAGACATTGAGCAGTAAAACAAGTATCCTAAGAGTTTGCATTTCAGGGAACAAGGTACTAGTGGTAATGAGTACCAACACCCTTTAGGAGAAGGCCTCACCTTTTTGATTTTGACATGAACACTCAAGCAGATCTTTCTTTGTATAAGAGATTATGCGGTGGAATCAAGTGACCATGTGTGCAAGCAGGCTTGAAATTTGAAAATCAGTTGATATAATTCACCATATTAGGCTAAAAGAAATGCAAGTTAGGGATTTCTGAGAAAATAAAAGATGAATTGTAGATCCCTATTGTTTATAAAATAATTCAACACAATAAGCTGACATAGTAGTTCTCTGAAAATCAGTCTCACAGTTTATAAACATTTCATAAAAGCCTCCATCCCTGCTTCTGGAAGCTTTGCATTATGTAATCTTATCTTTCCTATCAAGCTTTTATTTCTACCACTTTGCAAAATTGTGAGCCTTCCATTGTGGCCAAATGAGTTCTAACACATATAATTACCTGTTATTAATACCTCTTCTATATCCGTATTTCCTGTCTTTCAACTCTGACAGCTCCAAAGTGACACTTAAACTAGCTCAATAGCAGCAAGTAAGACAAAAATAGAATTTTAGGAACATGTATGATCTGGCCAAGGTATAGCTCTGTGGCACGGTGCCTGTCCTGAGTTTGATTCTTGATTAAAAAAAAAAAAAAATATATATATATATATATATATATATATGACTAGTTTGATGTACTTTTTTTTTTTTTTATCGGTACTGGGGATCAAACTCACGACCGCCTGCTTGCAAGGCAGGTGCTTATGCCACTGAGCTAAATCCCCAGCCCCTGATGTACTTTCAAAGTTAAAAAGAGATGAGTAATGCTTTTTTTTAAAGGTTAATACCATAAAAAAATGGAATTTCTAACATTCAACAATAAGTGAGGTGTGGGCTACATTGCTGTAATCCTGGCATTCAGGAAACTGAGGCAAGAGAGTCATGAGTTCAAGATCAGCCCGGGCAACATAATGAGAATCTGTCTCAACAAACAGAAGTCAAAAATGACAGTGAAAAACAACTTAGCAAACAAACCCAAAGAGCTCAACAGTAAGAAAAATTATAAGACAATTTAAAATGGGTGGAAAACCTGAACATATTTCACCAAACATGACATATATGTGGCAAATACATGTGAGAAGAAGTCTATTTTGTGTCATTAGGGAATTATAAACTAAGACAATAATGATAGACCACAGTTGTTAGAATGGCTAAAGCTGAAAACACCAAGTGCTGGTAAAGATACAGACAAACAGGGACTCTAGTTCAGTGCTGGTAGAAATGTAAAATGGTAGCACAGCTATTTAGTAGGATAACTTGGCAGTTGCTTATGTAACTAACCATAGGATTACCAAATGAGTTCAAAATTCATGTTCCCACAAAAAAGTACACACATATTGCCCCAAATTGGAAGCATAACAAAATGACCTTCAGTTGGTGAATGGATAAACAAGTTGTGTATATGTGTACAATCAAATGTTATCAGCAGTAAAAATAAATGAGCTGCTGTATCGTGAAAAGATACAGAAGAACATTAAATACCTCTTGATACCGTTAAAGAAGCAAGCCTTCTAAGGCTTACTTGATAGTAAACCTATGTGACATTTTGGAAAAAAGGAGAGTCTAGAAACATTAAAAAAAAAAAATTAGTGCGTGCCAGAGGTTCCAAAGGAAGGTGAAAGGATGACTCGGTGGAGTGCAGGGCTTTTGAAGGAAGTGACATTACTCTGTGTGGTACTGAAATGGTGGGTACATGTCATATTTGCCAGCCTATTGAAGTGTGCGCACAAAGTGAGTCCTAGTGTAAATAACCTCAGTAACCAGCGTCAGTTTGTGATTTGTAATAAATATAGCATACTAATATTAGATGTTAGTGGGGGAAACGAGGGGAAAGAGTGTATGGGGGTGGTACTTCGTGTACTTTTTCTGTAACTTTAAAAGTGCTTTAAAAATCTAGTCTACTTTTTAGTAAATGGTTCCTTTTTAGAAAGTGATGTGGGCTTAAAATGGGAATTCTGTGCAAGTGTGTTTATGACAGTGTGGTCCTTGTATCTTTTTAAATTTGAAATATGGACACAGCTATAATTTTTTTTAAAGAGTGAAAGACCTATATCATTTTGATCTAAGAAAAATAACTGTTCTTAAAATGCTAGATTTTATCAGAGGAAATTCATAGGTATCCTGAATATTAGTGGTAAGAGTCAGAGTCTTAGGAGAGAAACAGGAGGCATTTAACTCAAAAGTATGAAGATGATACTAGGAAACTTGGATGGGATGTTTAATTTTTCCTTCTGAGGTTACATCAGCTTTGATACTAGAATTTGGAAGGCGCGTATCTTGCGCAAGCCTGGTAGAGGTTCCCACCTGTGTGGGCCGGCTGAAGTTAACCCTGGCATTGGTTCTTCTTCTTCCTTTCACACAGTGCCTGTTGTGAAGTTCTTGGTTCTCTCAGGGTGTATTAGAATAGATTTAAAAATAAGTTCTGACTGGGGATGTAGCTCAGTGGTACAGTACTTGGCTAGTATGCACAAGACTGAGGGCTTCATCCTCAGCACTGTTTTAAAAAATCTGGGCTGTATAATTAATGTATAAAGTGATGGAGAATCGTTTTCCATCCCACTTTTACAGTACATCAGTATTCGTACCCACTTAAGTGAAGGAAACTTGGTTGCATTAAAGACTTACTTGGGAAAAAATTGAGTATGTTTAGGTACATATATACATGGCTGAGCTTTGCATTTGTTTTGTGACATTTTAAGAGACTATTTAGGCTGTGTGAGGTGGCGTACACCTGTAATCGTAGCATTGTGGAAGGCTGAGGTAGCAGGATTGCAAGTTGGAGCCCAGCCTGGGCAATTTAGCAATGTAGTGAGAGCTTGCCTCAGAAAAGGGCTAGATGTGTAGACAGTGTGAAGGTCCTGGGTTCAATGTCCAGTGTTTGGGAGTGGTGAGTGGGGATGCGAGTTGGGGAGAGGGTAGGAGCTATATTTAGGAACAGTTTTATTTTTGTGCTCTTTAACATTTACCACGTTTGCATTGTGTGAAAAGCCGGCAAGTACACTTCACTGCCACTTTGAAATTTCTGTATTAGTGAGCTTTTGTTTTTGAGCAGTATGATCTGCACATTCACTTGAACCTGACACATTATCCTGGGTAATAATAAAATGCTATTATTCTGTTTGCCTGACACTCATAAGGGCATAGTTTAGTAACAATTGATATAGTAACAAAGAAATAGCTGTGGAAACCTTTGGAAAGAATAATATGAGTCTTATGTAGTCTGCAACTAGTGATCTAGCATTTACAGTTGTTCGTTTTTGGTCCAAAGTCTAATCTCTTACCTACATATACCCTACTGCCTTTTTATGATTTTTGGTTTTTTGAGACAGGACCTTGCTAAATGGTTCAGACTGGCCTTAAATTCATTATGTAGCCTGGGCTGGCCTTGACCTTGAGGTGATCCTCCTGCCTCAGTCTCCCAAGTGGTGGGATTGTAGGCATGTACCATCATACCCAGCTCTAGCATTTAACTCAGCTCATTTTGTAAGCCTTAGTTAAGTACTAACAATGGGCCAGTTATTACTTTTATAAAGATAGTACATTGTGCACTGGAGATTTAGCTTAGTAGTAGAACATTTGGCTAATATATACAGGGCTCTAGAATTCCCAGCAGCATCCCCTCCCAACGTTTTATTTGGATAGCGCCCTAATTTTTTCCATTTTGTTTATTTGTATAGGTGGAATTAATTTTTTTTAAAATTTTATTTTGAAAGTAGTAAAATACAACAGAACAAGACAGAATAAAGCCAACTGAGACAGTGTAGTGAAATTGGTACAGAACTTCACAGCAGGTTACCAGGATAACAGTAATAGGTATCACAATATATTTTGTTATATTTACAATAATTCTTTCAATCACATATATCAAAATAAAATGAAATACAGAACATTATAGAACTTATCAAAACAGAATATTGAATAGAGCGGTTAGGTGGGATTATTGATAGAGTGGTTGTGATTTTCCCTAGATCACAGTGGTAGGTCATCTAGTCTAATGTCTGTTGTTTACATCACCTTGTGGCAGAACTTCTGGTATAGTGTCCTTTAATGCAACTTTGTAAGTTATTGTTTATCCTTTGACCGGTTTTCCAGGATAGGAAAGCAATAACTTTTTTGTGTTTGTGTTGGGGATTGAACTCAGCTTTGTATAGGGAAAAAGCACACACTGTACTATTGAGCTCTGCTCGTAGTCCTTGGAGTTTTATTTTAAAACATTTAGTTATTATATACTTCATATATAGTATTTAGGTATACGTAGTGGCTGCTTTAATTATCTGGAGTAAATGTCTAAATTTTTTTACACAAATTGGGAATGATTTTGGCCTGAATGATTCTGTAAAGAAAATACAATTTTAAGCTTGTAATGAATATGTTATTGTAAGTTAAATAACTTACTTAAATTTTAATTCATAATCATCTGATACTCAGAATTTTTGATATTTTCGATATACTTTAAATATTTTGTCTCATTTATGAAAAGAACTTAGTAATATAAATTGCTTCACTTTTGGTTAAGGGTGATATAAAACATACCATATTATTATTACCTTAGTTTGGGATCATTCTGTGCCAAAAGTTTCAAGCTACTGTCAACTGTTCAGGGAATTAATTGTACATACAGTTCAGTATGATTTCATCTAAAGCAAAAGTCAAATCTTTATTTCCTACTAGTTTATATTTACCTGAGTATTTTTTTATATCACAAATGATTTTAGGTACTTAATTTATTCAAAACTTTGATAAATTTTGCTTAAAAGGATGACCTAGATAGACAGCAATTGACTTAGTCTTGTTATGTTTCGTTTTTTAGAGAACTACTGAACCAAGCCAGGCTGTATGCCACTGTTGCTGAAAAGAAGAAAGATCTTCTAGAGGACAGCACTTCTAGGAGGAATGCCTCTTCTAGGAAGAGTCCTGGTCAGTTTGATTGGGCACTAATGACACTTGATAATTCTGTCAGAAAAACTGGCCGTATTACAAAGGCGCTTTTGCAAAAAGTTTTTGATAGCACCTGTCACTCAGGTATGTAAAAATTTCCTGTTCATAAAGTTTTTAAAAAGTTGAGGTTTTTTGTTTGTGTGTGTGTTTGTTTGTTGAGTTAGGGTCTCGCTATGTAGCCCAGGCTGGTCTTGAGCTCATGGCGATCTCCTTGGTCCACCACGAGCTGGGATTAGAGGCATGTACCACCAATCCTGGTGAAATTAAAAAGTATTTTTAGGGGACAAACATTGTAGAGTACGTTGATACTTTCAATTTTGTTAACAACTAATCTGTAGTCTCCCTATCCTTGCCACTCATCTAGGGCAAAATTTGGAATAAGTGGAATATTTTTAGATGTTTATTTCAAAGCTAGCAAATAAGTTTTGTTTCCATAGATGATAAGAAAGAGCTGCTGTGGAAGATAGTAGTTTTTCATACCTTCCTTTGAGTACTGTCGGCTTCCCCTAAGATGATCACATATGATAGGATTTCCAGAAAGTTGATTATTTTTGGTTAACTACTTGTAGTTTACACTTTTTTTTTGTTGGTATCGGGGATCGAACTCACCACCTCGTGCTTGCCAGGCAGGTGCTTTTGCTGCTGAGCTAAATCCCCAGCCTCATCCTGGTTTTTTTTTTTTTTTTTTTGGTACTTGGGATCAAACTTATGACCTCACATTAGTCAGACAGGTCCTTAGGATGTTTAGCTAAATCCCTGGCCCTGGTCAACAACTAAAAGCAATTTGATTCATTTATGCTTTTGATAATCTGATGGAAACTTGGGAGCTTCACTGTTCCCACCGCCAGGCAACCTGCAGACATACATAATTTTGCATGCAGTTTGAAGAAAAATTCATAAGGCTTCCTGAAGCCTGTTCATGGATATCAGTCACGTCAGGAAATGAAGATATAAAATTTGATGATGAGGGGGATACCAAAGAAATGAGAATTATACCTACAATTACATATAAAGACATTTTTCTCACTTTTTCTCTTCGGTTTATTGAGATGCTCACCCATCACTACAGCTAATATAAACATTTTTGTCACCCCAGAAAGAAACCCTGTACCTTTATCAGTCCCTAGCTTCCCCACCCCAGCCTTAATCAACTGGTAGCATATTTTCTGTCCCTGAGGTTTCTTGTTTTGGATATTTCATATAAATAGAATCATAAATGTTTTTGTTTTGTCTGAAAGTTAGCTTTTAGGGACATCTAGATAAACACTATACATATAGGAAGACGAAAGTTTATATTATTTGTAATTGATTATAAGCTTGAATTTGACTTATGAGTTTTAATTATACTGCTTTGTGTCATTTTTATATGGTATTGAGAAGCTCAGTGTTTTAGTTATAGCTAACACTGCTTATAAATTCTCTGTTTTTGTATTCAGTAGTCATTCAAATTACATAGATTTCATATCCTTAGATCTCTTAGAAAAACAAGCTGATAATTAAAAATGAAAATGATTAGGTTAAGATTTTTCTAATGCATGGAGGCTCTCAATATTATCTTTAGTGAACCAGATTTTTGAATATTGATAAATTTCAGTTTGAAATTTGATATTTATCATCTGGGTATGGTGGCTCACGCCTGTAATCCCAGCACTCAGGAGATGGTTGCAAGTTTGAGACCAGCCTGGGCTACAAAATGAGCTCAAGGCCAGCCTGAACTGCATAGAGAGACCCTGTCTCAAAAAGGCAAAAAAGGGGCTGGAGATTTAGCTCAGCGGCATAAGCGCCTGCCTTGCAAGCAGGCAGTCGTGAGTTCGATCCCTGGTACCGATAAAAAGGAAAAAGACAAAAAAAAAAAAAAAAAAGAAATTTGATATTTATCTATAATACTGGTACCACATTAAATA
Organism: Cavia porcellus; assembly: GCF_034190915.1. NCBI lineage: Eukaryota > Metazoa > Chordata > Mammalia > Rodentia > Caviidae > Cavia > Cavia porcellus. Next base: position 214,850,930 of record NW_026947484.1, read on the forward strand.
TTATCCATTAATGTTTTTCCATAGGTAACCCAGGTGGTAATCAAGCCTTGCTTCTCCTGCGCAGCTGTGGTTCCCTCTTGCCTGAAATAAGTCTTGAAGAGAGAACAGATTTTGTTCATAAGATATGGGACAAACTTCAGGAATTGGGTATGATTGAGTGTGTGCTATATGTGAAAAATGTAGACATTTCTTCCTGTGTAAAAAAAATATTTCTTTACATAAGTACTGTAATTCAATTTTATAGAAGGGCTGCTTAATTTGCAGTTTATTGGTTATGTTTTATTTGGTGAGTTATAGTGACATCTAGGGGTGTTAAGGATAAAATAATTTTTTTGTAACAAGTATTATAGCTTTGGTAAGTGAAAAAAAGTAAAAAAAAATGAGACAGAAACGTATTTAGTCTGTCAAACTAAAAATTTCTCATACAGCTTGACCAAGCAGTTCTGTTTGTTAGAATTTAGGTACAGATAAAGTCACATGTGCAAAAGAATATTCTTCGCGGTTTATTTCTAATACTAAAAACTTGGATATGCTTTTTTTTTTTTTTTTTTTTTTTGGTACTAGGGTTTGAACCCACAACCTCATGCTTGCCAGGCAGGCACTTAGGTTACAGAGCTAAATCCCTGGCCCATTAATACTAAAAAATTGGAATCAACACTGATGTTTGTCATAGGGCATTGGATAAATTATGGAGCATTCATAATAGAATGCTGTGCAACTTAAAAAGTGAAGGATCTCTTCATATACTGATGGGAGGATATTCCTCAAAATAGAAAGATACAGAACAGTATATATAGCATGATATCATTTTGAAGCAGTACTTTTTTCTTATATGCACAGACATATATTAGTAATGTAGTAATGTAGTTCTAGGATGATGAACACTGCATACAATTTTTACATTTTCATACTTTTTCAGCTTTGAACCATATGAATGTAGCATATTTTCAAAAAGTAATTTAAAAAGGCCTTTTGATAAAATTCAGTATTCAAGCCAAGGGTTTAGCTCATTGGCATAAGTGCCTGCCTGGCAAGTGCGAGGTTGTGAGTTCAGTCCCCAGTGTGAGGGAAAAAAATTCACTATTCATTCCTGACTTTAAAAAACCTTAAAAACTTCACAGATGCTTCTTTACAATGCTAAAATCTAAAACTATCAAGTATAAGTATTTTGTTCAATGTAATAAAATGTGAACCAATACTAGAAATCATTATTAGGTGGTATGATTAATTGAAAAATTTTAGAAAAATCAGTTTATAGCAATTAGTTGAACATGTTAAATGTTGGCGAATCCTTAACATTCTTTTTTTTTTTTTTTTTTGTCTTTTTCGTTTTTATCGGTACCAGGGATCGAACTCACGACTGCCTGCTTGCAAGGCAGGCGCTTATGCCGCTGAGCTAAATCCCCAGCCCCATCCTTAACATTCTTAGTTACAAAAACGATAGGGGATCCAGATAAGGCTAGTCTCAAATATATAAACTACATAGGGATAGCCTTCAAAAAATGTGAGAGAGGCCCCTCTTTAAAAAAAAAAAAAAACAAAAAAAAAAACATAGACTAAAGATCCTTCCCTCTTAGTTTTTTTGCTTTGTTTTATTTTTGTTTTTGTTTTTTGACACAAAGTGTCAGTATGTAGTTGAGCCTGGCCTTGAACTTGCTATGTGGCCTAGGCTGGTTTTGAGTCCCTGCTTGAGTGCTGGGATTACAGGTGTTTGCTACCATTCCTCACAGTTTTGTGTTCATGTAGAATTCATTTTGGTGGCAAGTTTTTTTTTTAAAAGCTTTTAAAATTATACCTACATGTTGGATTTCAGAATGGGCAAGATTTTTTCTAAGTATAAAAGTAGCAGAAAAAATAAAGATCTGAGACATTTCTAGGGCTGGGAATATAGTTGAGTGCCAGTGTGTTTGCCTAGCACGCATGAGACATTAGGTTTGGTCTCCAGCACTGTAAAAAAGAGAAAAAAAAAAAGTCGATATATGTGTTACGAAATTAAAAAGTTTGTTGAAATAGGAGAAATAGCTGCAAAAAAGATTATATTCTAAGATATAAAAGATCTTTTATGCAGCAATCTACGTTAACATCGAAGTTTCTAATTTCAATACGTATTACTTTTTGTTATAATTACTCCCAAATATCTTTCCTCAATACTGTATATTTTATGAGAATGAAATTCATAGTTTGTTTTCTTCTTCAATGGTAGCATGGTACTTTCTACATAATGATGCTTGACACATACTTGTTCAATTAATATTGCCAGAATCCTGATAGATGCCACTGTGATTTGTTCAATTGTATTTACCTCCATATGGTTCACAATTGAAAAGGTTATAGCGAGAGATTCTAACCCATATTTCCCACCCATCCAGTTTTATTTAATCAGTCAAATCTAACCTTTTTTTTTTTTTTTTTTTGTCACCCTATTCCATTTGGAAAAAGTTTATTTTATTTTATTTATTTATTTATTTTGGTCTTTTTTCCTTTTCATTGGTACCAGGGATCAAACTCACGACTGCCTGCTTGTAAGGCAGGTGCTTATGCCGCCGAGCTAAATCCCCAGCCCTAACCTGTTTTTTAGTCTAACATAGAAACAGTTTTCTAAGAGAAAACTCACTTTTAAATATTTGTGTATTTAGAGACAGGGACTTGCATGTAGTTCAGGCTGGCCTTGAACTCAGTATGTAACCCAAACTGACCTTGAACTTGCAGCAATTTTGCTTCAGCCTCCTGAGTGTGGGAATTATAGAGATGTGTGCCACCATGCCTGGCAGAAAACTCACATATTGGAAAAAGATGAGTGTGATTTTTTTTTTTTTTTTGTACCAGGGATCAATCTCACAACTGCGCACTTGCAAGTCAGGTGCTTGTGCCACTGAGCTAAATCCCTGAGTGTGACATTTTAAGAAAACTTACTTCTTACAAGTCTATAATTTATAGTAGTTGGTATTCAAAAAGATAATAGAGCTCTAATTGAGAGACAAAGGTGGGGATAAACACATCTCTGACAAAAAAAGTATGAACTTTTTTTTTTAAATTTTTGAGACAGAATCTCACTACATTGTGGCTAGCTGGCTAGCTGTGAAATTACTATGTAGCTCAGGCCGGCTACCACATTGTGGCAATCCTCCTGCTTCAGCTTCTTGGGTACTGGCATTATAGTGTTTTAAGTAGTACTGTTTTTAAGTATTAATATTAAGGCAAATCCATACTTTATTTATATTTATAAATACACAAATATATTTATATGTGTGGCTCTGTCTGTATGGTCTTACTGAGGAGAACTACATAGCAACATCTTACAGCTTTAAGTGCCATCACTTTTTTTTTTTTGGTCTTTTTGAGACAGGGTCGTGCTATGCAGGCTGGCCTTGAGCTGTCTTTGTAGCCCAGGCTGGTCCTGAATTTACAGTGATCCTCCTGACTCAGCCTCTGGAGTGCTAGGGTTATCATCACATTTTTCTTGAACTGAACTATAAAATGCTAGCCTAATTAACATATCCATAGAAATAATTTTGAAAGCTCTGAGTTATAGAAAAATGAGCAGTGAATTTCATTGTGAGCAGACACAAAGTGATAAACATAGGAGAAAAAATTATAGCAGTAGTCTAGGTTTCTAGATGAGAAACCTAGCTTTTTACCCTAAATAGTAATAGTTCAGACCGTTCCTTCAACGTTAAACAAAGTAAATCTAGGATAAATTGGCCAAGGTGATGCACACCTATAATTGTAATCTCAGCACTCTGGAGGCTGAGGCAGGAGGATCACTGAATTTGAGACCAACCTGGGCTATATAGTAAATTTAAGGCAACCCTGCATAAACAAACCAATAAAAATAATTCTAGGATAAATGCAATTGGAGGATAATTTATAACATTTTTGCACAAAGAAATTGAAGACTGTATCAAAACATTAAAAAAGTAGTGGACAACAGAGCCAGGGCCATATTAAAGTCTGAGAACAGGAGATAAGGAATGCTATTTGGTTATTAGGTAGGATTAGGGTTACATTCATTCCTAAAGGTTTGTATTTCTAATTTAAATTGAAATAGTTCTAGACTTTGCTAATTCGTGCTGCAAAAATAATTAAAAGGTTGTTCATTACTGTCTTTCTTTCTTTCTTTCTTTTTTTGAGACAGGGTCTTGCTGTGCAGTTCAGGCTGGCCTTGAGCTCACTTTGTAGCCTAGGCTGGTCTCAAACTCGCAACGATCCTCCTGCCTCAGCTTCCCAAGTGCTGAAATTACAGGCATAAGCCATCACACCTGACTCATTACTGTGTTTTTCAAGACCCATGAAATTAACTAGAGATGTATATAGCACATAGTTACATAGTATGTAAGTACAGGAATAAAGATTTTACTCTATCATGTAAAATCATGAAAACATTTTGACACATACAATAATTACATCTTGTGCCAACATGTCAGTGAATTTGAACCCTCATGAGCATTGAGTTGGCCATTGATCGTAATTGAAGTATACCTGAAAAGACAGTAGATATCACTTACCAGGGCTTTGGCAGTTTCCTTAGCTTCTGGAACTAATCAGAGTGAATCCCCTTACAAGATGATATGATTTCCTGCAACCTTGGAGCTGTGGCCAACCATTGTTAGAATTCAGTTTGAGATGGTGATTTTTTAAAATAAAATTTCAGACATTCTATGATAACCTTGCTGCATGTCAGACATACTGGCATGGTTCCCTATATTGCTCTATAAAAATTTTTACAACAATTAATTATTGGGCTTTCAAGACTTATCCTACTGATGGTCCTGCCTGTGGTCACTGGAAAAATGGAGGGCCTGTTTTCCTTGTAACATGGGGATGATAGTACCTGCTTAAAATTTATTGTGAGGAGTGAACTTTTATATGTGGAGCGTGGAGCATAGTGCCTGAAACAATGTAAGGGTGACTGAAAAGCAGTGAGTGTTTAATGAATTTATTATAGTAAAAGATACATTGTCATTAATCTTCCTGTTAATACACCCTCTCGCTTAGAACGTACTTACCCTTCCATTTTTTGACACATTCTGAAGCAGCTGTGGAAATCCTCTTTTGTGTAAGGTAAATAATTTTCTGTTCAGCACATTGAGGCAGCCAGGACAATGCAACTAAAGGTGCTCACAAAAGAGGACTTATAGAACTACTTCAGAAAGTGGCAAAAATGATAGGGTAAGCGGGACGTGCTGGTTATATGCCTGCAATCGCAGCATTCGGGAGGCTGAGACAGGAAAGGGAGACTGAGACAGGAGGATCATTGCAAGTGTGAGGCCAGCCTGAACTGCATAGTAGGACTTTGTCTCAAAAAGAAAAAAAAAAAAAAAAAGAACAAAGTGGTCAGTGTGTTTTAAGCAAGGGTAAGCATTCTGAGAACAGTTAATGTCAGTATATGCCTTTTACTGTAATACTTTATTTATTTATTTATTAATTCTGGGAGATTGAACTCAGGACCTCGCGCTTGCCACTTTGCTGTATCCCTGGCCCCCTTTTAAAAATTCAAACACATACTATACTTTTTGGTACATGCCTCCTAAATAGTCTACATGTCTGTTAGGATGAAAACAAGTATTAATTTAATAGAACAGGTCTCCTTCTGCCTAGTAGCTCATAAACTGAACCAATGATAATAGGCCTTTGTGGTCATAGGCAATTGGATAAGGACATGAAATTAAATTCATGATAACTTAGGAAAAATATTAGCCTAGATTGACACGATTATGGTGTCACAGCTGAGTGGTAGCTTTAATTTGATGTGGCCCACCAGGCTTTGGGGACACGGGGAATACAGGGGGTGCAGAGATAGGAATTGGTCAGACTAACGACTAGAAACGACACTCAGCAACTAAGATGAAATGAGTCTTTCAAACAAAGGCACTGAGTGGCTTGGTAAGAAAATAAGAAAAATTGCCAGCCGAGTAGTGCCACTTGTTGTAAAGAACTATAGTCACAATCCATCTGTGACATGGTGAGAGCTGCTTTATACAGGAAAATCTTTGAGTCAATAAAGATAGAAGCATCATTAACATTTCCTAGCTGGAAAAAAGCACTGTGCTTTGTAACTAAGAGAACTTTTAAATATCTGAACAGTCAGTTATGTGTAAGTCTTATAGTTCTGGCAAGATATTTGCATGTATTAGGATAGATGGGTGAAAAGCTATAGTAAAAACGTAAAAATTGAGGTACACCTGACTTCAGTTATGATAAAGGATATGATTTTAAATGTTGGCCTAGAAAATCTGATTTAAATTTTATTTGTAGGTACTGTGTATGATGTGAGTCACTACAATGCTTTACTTAAAGTCTATCTTCAAAATAAATATAAATTTTCACCTACTGATTTCCTGGCGAAAATGGAAGAAGCAAACATTCAACCAAATCGAGTAGGTAGATACTACTGTGCATATTGACTGGTCATATCTCTCCCAAAGCACCTTTTTTTTTTTTTTTAAACTCACAAAAAATATTAAAAAGAAAAGTTAACTAACTGATTTCATTGACAGGTGACCTACCAGAGACTGATTGCTGCGTACTGTAATATAGGAGATATCGAAGGTGCCAGGTATGGAGCTGTAACTGTAGGTGTATGCAAACAAATGTGTAAATTTTATAAAGGTACATCTATATAATTCCTTATTATTTTAGTGTCTTTTTAATAATTTAGAAGTTTTAAATGTGGCAAATTTGGTAATGTTAGATAAAAATATAAAATTATTGCATAAAAAAATAAGTAAAATTTGTTTTAATTAAAAACTGCTTTTTTATTGGAGGAGAGCTATGAAATTTTTGAGATATTAAAGCTGGCCTCTCACCTTTAAAAAAATTTTTTAAAAAAATTTTTGTTTTCTAAGGGAATTGTTTTTGGCCATTTCAACAGTTCATTTATAAAACTGGGGCTATTCTCTTTGTCTCATTCATTCATATAAAATCAGTTGCAGTCTTTCTGCTTTGTACAGTTTACTGGCACTTTTGGATTGAAGGATTTTCACATTTGAAATGTGGGATGTTACTTTTAAATTATGTCTTATTAAACTTGGTGCTTTTTTTTTTTTTTAAGTTAAGAGTAGGAAAATTTATTGGAGAAAAAGAATAGGGAATGGGAATGGCAAATAGGGAAGAGGAATAGCTCCTGACAGACAAGAGGGATTCGGAATGGGTTGCCCAAACATGTGCTTTTTAAAGGTTAATACTGCAGAACAACCGGGGATGTAGCTCAGTGTCATAAGCACCTGCCTGGAAGGCGCAAGGTTGTGAGTTCAATTCTCAGTACCAGTACCCCCACCAAATTAATGTAATGCAGAACACACAGTCTTTAAAAAACAAGAGTACTTCCACATTATTGGTACTTCAAGGAGTCAGGTTTCATGAAACGGGTATCAGTTTTTATTTTGTTTTTAAAACAACATGTGTTGTTATGTTAAATAAACATGACTCCAGGGCTATTTATACATCTGAAAGTATTTTTGTTATACTTTTAAGGAATGTCATTTCTCTCTTTTTTTTTGCAGCAAGATTCTTGAATTTATGAAAACTAAGGACCTTCCAGTTACAGAGGCAGTATTCAGTGCTCTTGTAACCGGGCACGCAAAAGCTGGGTAATAGTCAACCTAAGATTTTGGTTCTTAACCAGGATTTAGAAAATTATTATAGAAAATTCAAATAACATTTTAGTTGCTCTTTAAAAGTAACCTGGAGTGAAAGTTAGAAAATTCTGATATTTTAATAACTAGCTCTTGTTTATTAAGAATTTTTATTTGAAATTACTCAGTTTTAAAAATTGGCTTTAAGGGGCTGGGGATATAGCTCAGCGGCATAACCACCTGCCTTGCAAGCAGGCAGTCGTGAGTTCGGTCCCTGGTACCGATAAAAACAAAAAAGACGAAAAAAAAATTGGCTTTAAGTTGGTCATGGCCACATCTGTAATGTTAGCAGTTTAGGAAGCAGGAGAGTTTCAAGTTGTATCCTAGCATGGGCAACTTTGTGATTTAGTGTATCCCTTTCTCAAGACAACAAATAAAAGACTCAGGGATGTAGTTCAAGGCCCTTCATCCAATTCTTGGTACTCAAAAAGGGGAAAAAAATTCAGGTTCTGAAGTAAAGTATTTTTGTTTTTCATGAAGAAGTTGCCAAATATTATTCTTAAATAAGGTAAATGGATCTGAGTCATGACATTTAATATGATAAAATGTTGTATATTATTTAATATCTATGTAAGTAGTAAACATAGTAGTTACATAGGAAAATTACATATAAAAATTTCAGAGATTAGGGATGGAGATTCCGCTCAGTGGTATACAATGCTTGCCTAGTATGCATAAGGCTTTTTGTTTAATCCCTAACAATAAAAAATATATTCAGGTGGATGTTTATGATCTTCATTATTTCAAAATACATAATCAGTTTAATAATTGTTTTTGTTTGGCATCATAATTCAGTTGCTTAAAATGACTGATTTTAAAAAACACTAACAACTTGTTTTGTTTTGTTGAGGTTGGATCTTGCTGTATAGTTCAGGCTGGCCTTGATCTCACTGTGTAGCCCAGGCGGGCCTCGAACTCACAGTGATCCTCCTGCCTCATTCTCCTGATTGCTGATATTATAGGAATGTGCCAACATGCCCAGCTGCTAATACATTTTAGATTGAATAATTTTCTCATGTTTGGCAGTATTGTAGTAATCTGTTTTATGTTTTTTAAATTCTAGAGATATGGAGAATGCGGAAAATATTCTCATAGTAATGAGACAGGCTGGAATTGAGCCTGGCCCAGACACATATCTAGCCTTATTGAACGCATATGCTGAGAAGGGTGACATTGATCATGTAAAGGAGGTATGACTTCTGCCATAGAAATAAAATCGTTTTTATAAACTTATGCTTTGCATTAAGTGGAAAAGTGCCGAACTGTTTTTAAAGCTATTTTGTTATGTAGAGTAGTACTTACGGCAAATCCTTTGGTACCGTGATACTGATATGTGACAGTTGTTTTCTTTATGATAAACATTTTCTTTATGATAAAAGAAGTTTTAAATGGGGAGATAGAGCTCTTGCAAAAGGGAAGTGGTCCAAGAGTTAGAGAGAGGGGAAGGGAGACACAGGTGGGGAAGGAAATGAAAAAAGAATTGAGATGTGTTATGTACACAGACCAACTCCTGAGGAATGTGGTGATGGTGTACTACAAGCACGGGCTAATTTAAACAATCTGAAAATAAATAAAATTCTAAATCTTTTGATGGTACTTGTTCCTAAACTTTTGAATATTGGCATTTTAATTTATTTAGCTTTAGTAATTACAAAAACACTGATTTCTAACTTCTTGTTTTAATTTCTGGAACGGTATGTAGATTCTGGAGAAGGTGCAGAAGTCTGATCTGTACCTTATGGACCGTGATTTATTGCAACTGGTCTTTAGCTTCAGCAAAGCTGGTTATCCTCAGTATGTTTCAGAAATTTTAGAAAAATTTACCTATGAAAGAAGATACATTCCAGGTATTTAAAAATGTTTTTACTTGCATTATTTTATTTATTTATTTACCTTTTTTTTTTTTTTTTTTTTTTTTTTTTTGTACCAGGGATTGAACTCACAACCTTGCGCTTGCCAGGCAGGCACTTAGGCCACCAAGCTAAATCCCTGGCCTTATTTGCATTATTTTAATACAAATTGTTTATTACAATTTGAGTATAAGGGCATACTCGAACAATAGATTGTGGTTGGTGAACATAAGTTTTTTAGAAATTAGCTTAATAAGCTGAAAAATGGGAGTTGATGAGGACATGGGGTATTTTTATATGAAAGTCTTTTATTGTTACTGAGGCAAACATTTCCTTTTGGTATTTGCAGTTCCTAATTTTGTCTTTAGTAACAACTGCCATGTGACAGTTTAATAACAAATGATGTCATTGTTTTCTTTGCAGATGCAATAAACCTAATTTTGCTTTTAGTCACTGAAAAATTGGAAGATACAGCATTGCAAGTTTTATTAGCATGTCCTATAACAAGGGAAGACAATCAGAGTGATTTTGGCAGTTTCTTCTTACGACATTGTGTGACCATGAATACGGTATCCTGTCTGTTTTTAATTTGTAGATGATGTAATTCATAGTAAAGTAAGATTCTTTAAAATATTAAGAGATTAGACCAATTGTAAATATTATACAAACCTATATTTGTGTTCAAGATATTTGGGTACAAAAACAGTGAGAGGTTCAAAATTTTCATCTCCAGAGTGGTAGAATATTTTCAGGAGGTCAAGTAGGATATTTGCCAATGTAGTTGATAAAATTTTCTTTTCTCCAGCCTGCAGAGAAACTGACAGACTATTGTAAGAAGTTGAAGGAAGCCCACATGCACACGTCTCCTTTGAGGTTCACACTCCACTGTGCTTTACAAGCTAATAAAACCGGTACAGTATTGTTTTAATTTAAACCAACATGCATGTGATTTCCTGAGGTTATCTGGATAATACTTTGTGGTATCTCTTTTAGGTTTGGCAATATCTCTGATGAAAGCTTTGAAAGAAGATTTTCCTGTCAGAATTCACTATTTCTGGCCTTTGTTAGTTGGACATCAGAAGGAGAAAAATGTTCAAGGTTAGTTTTTGCCCTTTTTTGATTTGAAATGGTTCAGAGAACCATGCAGGAGTTTGTATATATACTAGATTGAGTTCTTTGGGAAGGCATACCTTGAGTATTAGATCTTGTGTGTTATAAGTTTGTGTTAAATCAGTGAAGTATTATATAAGCATTAAGACAGACATGGATTTCTTTCATCTTAATTTCATTAACATTATTTCAGTTCTGATCTTGGTATTCAAACTCATGTGTCTAGTTTTAAACAGTAGTATGTTATTTTACAGACTCTTTAGTGTTTCCAATTAGTTTGTCTACCCTTAAGAAAGTTATATTTAATCTGGTTCATGAAAACAAAGTGTGGTCATTTTCATTGTGGGCGAGTTTATTCTTAACTGAGTTTAGTTATAATAATAGGAAAAGCAAGAAAACTTTTATTGCAAAATGAGTGCTCATGGCCTGACAGCATACTGATTGAAGGATTGAAATGTTCAATCTTTTAGGTACTTAAATACGTTTAAGCATTTAGCATACTTTTCCCTTGTACACATGGGATGTCTATAGTATATGAATAAGAATTGAACAAATACTAAATTTTAGAGTACAGTATCTAATTCCTTGGTTTGCATTACTGGTAATTCAGAAAGAGTAGTCTCATAAAAAGGTGCTTTTAACAGAAGTACTTCTCCCCTTGGGGAAACAAAAAATGGTCTTTTTCATTTTATCTCACAGTATAATGCGCTTTGGAATGAGATGCAGAGTTGTTAGTGTGACATTGGGTGACAAACAAAATGCACAAACAACAAAAAAGTGCTTTTAACAGACTTTCATATTGCAATTTTATTTTAAATATATAGCTATCTTCTGGTTTAAAGGAAATAGTGAAACAAGTATTCCCTAATTGTTTCTGGCTATAAAAGTCTCTAAATCCTTTTTAGAAAAATCTTTATGAAAACAGTATGCTAGTTGATTAACTCTTTGTCCTCTAGTTCTGAAAACTGCAAGAGGTAACCTTTGATCCAGTGTTTTTGAAGCACAGAAAGTTTATGTCATTCCACCAAACTGTTTGTGCATAGTAGCATTGTTTACTTTACACAAGTGTGAAAATACTTTTGGTGCCCTATTGAAATGTTTATCAGGTAAATTTGCTTTGCTCAATCATATGGCATCCAGATTAGAATTGGCTACTACATTATTACTGGTTAATAAATGGAAAAGAATTTAGGTGATTTCTTTCCATAGTTACAACTAGTAAAATATGGGCTTTCTCTTGGATCCACCTTAGGATCTGAGAATTTAGATTTCAGAGTCACCTTTTGGAAAGCACACATTATATTAATGGCAGAACTGAGGCATGCAGAGGGATTCAGTGACTGACCTTAGATTCTGCAATCTAGATGTCAGTTGTGTTGGGAGTAAGATGGAGAATTTCTGTCTATGTGTTTAATATTCTTTTTATACCATTATACCTGTATAGTAGTAGATTGTATAAATATTATGCTGTTCATTTTATAAAAACTATTAGGTATCCTTTGGAAATTAGGTACCACTTTATACATTAGGAATATATGAAAAATGTTACTGATTGTTTACTCAATGAAGATTTAACCTGGAAAAATACAGAAGCTTATGCTTTTTTCAGAAATAATGACCTGAAAGTTCAAGAATTTGTCAGTTTTTTAACAGTTTTAAAAACCTTATGTTCTCCTTTGGAGGAGATAGTGAAATATGTATTCTATGATCTTTCATGAAAAAGGGAACTAGTTATATAATGTAGTGAACTTACTCTTTGTCCAGTGAAATTCATCTACAAATTGTTAGAAATAACATAGAAAAGATAATGATTGTAGTGATGGAGGATGTGCAAGAGTATTTAATTAAAAAAATACATAAAACCCTTTGAGAAATCAAAAGAAGATACTCAGGGTCAGATAAAACTAAACTCATGGTTTTCCACAATAGATTGATCAGATTACTTTTAAATTTTTCTGGTTATAAATTTGGCCATCATCTGCTTCTAAATAAGATTCTTAGAATGATTTGTTCATGGCTTATCTTAGTAGTTTTTTTTTTTTTTTTTTTTTGGCTTTTTGAGAGAGGATTTCACTATGCAGTTCAGGCCGGCCTTGAGCTCACTTTGTCGCTTAGGCTGGTCTTGAAACTCATAACAGTTTTTCTCATTCATCCTCTCAAGTGCTAGGATTACAGGCATGAGCCACCACACCCATCTAAAGTCACCATTTAGGATAACATACTTCCAGCAAATTGGACTGAACAAGTAGCCCAGAATAAGGAAGGAGCTACAGCCTCTAATATAATTAAAGACATACAAGAGTATGAAAAGGGAAAAATATGTAGAGAAGGACTGATCCGAAAGCCTGAATGCCATTTGCATGACATGTTGAAATAGAAGCAATTTACTTTTTAAAAAGAAACTTCATCTCCTACGAAAGTGACTGGAGTCATAGGGAGCAGACAGTTGTCAGGTAGATCACATCTCTGCCAACAGCTCAAACTGTTTTAAAGCTTACACTTTACTAGTGTCCTTCCTGTAGATTTATAAATGTTTCGGTGGTACCGTAAAAATCTTTATTAGCTTATTTAGCTTTCAGATTTTCAGAGTTCAGAGATTTGAAGTTCATTTTTTAAAAATCTGAATTCATATTATTTTTATTTTTTGTATTAGAAAGAAATACTTTTTTTTTTTTTTTTAAATCGGTACTGGGGATCGAACTCATAAGCACCTGCTTGCAAAAGGCAGGTGCTTATGCCGCTGAGCTGAATCCCCAGCCCTCAAAAGTACATTTTTAAACGAGAATTCATATAGCTATATACCAGCTCAGCTCAATCAAATTTTCCCTTGTTGACAAGTGCATCCATCCTTTCGTCTGGTCATACAGTAGTTTGTGAAGTTACCAGAGGAAGCCTTAGGCAAGGACTGACCCTACCTGAACTGAGGGTTGATTGATCCCAAGCTTAAGTGTGCTGTTGTAGCTTCAGTGAGAAATTTTAAAATGTCAGCAGCACAGACAATCCACATGAATACAGTGCGCTCTTCCCCTCATAAAGATTATTAGAAGAGTGAAGAATTAAGCGAATGAAGTGTACAAGAGCATGGATGATAGAGTGAAGTATTAGATATAGGAGTAAGAATCTTTTATCTGCAAAAATTTTGTTGATCTGTTTTCAGACCTTAGAAAATCTGTGATACAAAAAAACTATTAAAAATTTCAAGGATGTGGTACAGTATTAACCATGGTTGCTGTGCTGTACATTGTCTGCAAAATTTAGACATCTTACCACAGCAAGTTTATATTCTTTGACCAATGTATTTTTTCCTTTATACCCTAGTCCTGTGTAATAAACATTCATCTCGCTGCAACTGAGTTTAACATGTCTTTAGATTCCACATGTAAATGAGATTATGTTGTACAGTCACATGTTACTTCTTTTTGAGAATATTCTGAGAACTGTGTTATTAGGTATTTTCATCACTGTTCAAAGATGACAGAGTTTACTTAAACATATCCAGCCCCCTACAGACCTAGGCTAAATATTACAGCCTTTTACTCTTAGGCCATGGATCTATGCAGCATGACACTATGAATCCTTTAGGCAGTTTTAATACAGTAAGTACAAAGCCTCAAGGTGAGAGGAATTTTTCAGCTCCACTATAGTGCTGTGGAACCACCACTGTATAGTTGATCATTGACTGAAAAGTCATTAAACTGTGCATAACTACCGAATCTGCTTCTCTGTGTGGGGCTTATTTCATTCAGGATAACATACTATAGCTTTATCCATGTTGCTGCCAATTGCGAGATTTCTTTTTAAAGACTGTGTATTACTATCTGGATATACACACACATAGGCATGCACACTGTTTCCTTTGGTTTTTTCCTTGCAGTACTGGGGACTGAGCTCAGGGCCTCTGACATGCTCTAAGGAAGCACTTTACCACTGAGTTGCGTTCCTGGCTCTGCATGTTTTCTTTTCCTATCTATTACTGTTACCTTATCTTGACTACTGTCAATCATGCTGCAGTGAACATAGATGTGTAGATGTTTCTGTTTTTGAGACAGCGATTTTATTTCCTTTGGATACTTACTCATAAGTAGGATTCTGGGATCACATAATAGTTCTTAATTTTTTTTTTTTTTTTTTTTTTCTTTTCTTGGGACTGGGGATTGAACTCAGGACCTTGTGCTAGCCAGGCAGGCGCTTATGCCACTGAGCTAAATCCCCAGCCCTAGTTCTTAAATTTTTGATAACTTTTATAAGGGCCAAACCAGTTTACATCTTTACCAACAGTATGCTAAGGGGTCCCGTTAGCATTTTTTGGTAAATGTCATTCTGGGTTTCTGTTTGTTTTTTGGTGGTGCTGGGGACCAAACCCAGATCCTTATTTGTGCTAGGCAGACGCTTTAAGGCTGAGCTTCATCCCAAAGCAGCAGTAGCTATTCTGACGGGTATGAAATGTAATGCATTAGGGTTTCGATTTTTATTTCACTGATGACTAGTGATGTTGAGCATTTCTTTGTAAACCTGCCTGTCATTTGTATCTTAATTTGTTTATTTTTGTACCAGGGATTGAACTCATGACTGCGTGCTTTCTAGGCAGGCGCTTATGCCACTGAGCTAAATCCCTGGCCTGTCTGTGTGTCTTCTTTAAAGATGCGTGTTCAGGTTGTTGGCCCATTTTGAAGTATTTGTGTGTGTGTATGTGACTTCCTTAAATGTATTGGATATATATATACTTATCAGATACATAGTTTGCAAATAGTTTCTCCCATTCTGTAATTGCCTTTTCATTTTGTTGATTGTTTCTTTTGCCATCCTAAAGCTTTTAGTTTGTTATAATCTGGTTTATTTTTGCTTTTGTTGCCTGTGCTTTGATATTATATTTAAAAAATCACTGGTAAGATCAATGTTCTCTTCTAGGAATTTTGTGGCTTTTATAATTATAATTTAAATCCTTATAGCATTTTGAATTGTTCTTGTTCATGTATTTGATAAGGGTTCTAGTTCCTTCTTTTGCAGGTGAATATTGAGTTTTCCCAGCACCATTTGTTGAAGGCACGATTCTTCATTATATTCTTGTTGCCTTTGTAAAAATTTATTTGACTTTAGGTGCTTGTGTTCTGGGTTCTCTATGCCATTTATTAGTCTGTTTGTTTTTATGTAATATTAGGTAATTTTACATAGATTGAACTCATCAAAATTAAAACAGTCTACCCATAATAATTTTGTCTAAAAAATGTACAGATATTTAACAATGTTGATAGACTTACCAGTATCTTTTTGTACTTTTTGGGAATTTACAATCAATTATTTGTTCTAGAGTACTTTATATGGTAAACTTCTATAGAAATGTAATTTTTCTGTAGGGATATTGTAGGTCAGAAACAGGGAAAGTTTTAATAATTTGAAAGTAATACAACTAAAGTGATAAATGTTAAGAGAAGCAGTAAGTATGTCCTTGTTAAATTGTGACCCCTGAAATTGGGAGCTACCTGAGCAATTAGGGGACTCTTGAGTATCAAGCATCATACACAAAGATCAAAAGGAATAAGGATTTAAATTATAGTCTAAAAGAAGCCACAAATTAACTGGGCATGGTGGCTCACGCCTGTAATCCCAGCACTTGGGAGGTGAGGCAGGATTGTTGCAAGTTTAAGACCAGCCTGGACTACAAAGTGAGCTCAAGGCCAGCCTGACCTATATAGCGAGACCCTGTCTCAAAAAGACAAAAAAAAAAAAAAAAAAAAAAAAAAAAAAAGAAGAAGAAGAAGCCACAAATTAGATGATACCTGTGAAATTAGATGATACCTGAGCAATTAATTGGATCGATCTAATGTCAGGAAATCGGTTTATACTGTTTGAAGCTAATCATGGCTTTGGAAAATCTGAAATGACCTTTTAAAAAGTTAGTGAAGATATTTTGTGGGTTGGGAGGTGGAAGAAACAATGAACTAAACTTTTTTTTTTTTTCTCTTTTTATCGGTACCGGGGATTGAACTCACAACTGGCTGCTTGCAAGGCAGGCGCTTATGCTGCTGAGCTAAATCCTCAGCCTCTCAGTGTACTAAACTTTTAATTAAGTTCTTTTGTTTATTTTTGTTTTGTTTATGGTACTGGGGATTGAACCTAGTAGGTAAGAGCTCTGCCATTGAGATATTTCCTCCCTTTAAATTACTTTTAAATACAGTGAGATTCATTAGAATCAATTGTTCTCTATTCAATTTTGTTTTTAAATTGTAAGTTAGTAATTACAGAATTTTTTTTACTTACATTTAATTGAAACTTTTTTTTTTTTTGTGATATTGGGGTTTAAACTTGGAGTGCCACGCCCCAGAGTTACATCCTCAGCCCTTTACTTTTTTGAGACATGAAGATGCCCAGGCTGGCTTTGAACTTGTGATCCATAGTCTTTTCCCAGTGCTCCATTTATTCTCCTCAGATTTTACTGTGTAAATCCATCACTGCTCTGTGATTATGCTAATGTCTTTTATGTTTCGTTTTTTTGAGATAGGGTTTCATTCAAGTTTGGACAGGAGCATGAACTCACTCTGTAGCCCAGGCTGGCCTCAGTCTTATAGTGATACTCCTGCCTCAGCTTCCCATTTACTGGGATTACAGGCCTGTGCCACCACACCTGGAGATGCTAATTTTTCCAGACAGTATTCATTTGGGGTATTAAATGTGTAAGGCCTGTTGCTTAATTATTTGACATTTTCCTGTCATAATTTCAAGGGACGGTTTGTTTGTTTGTTTTTACTGGCCTCAAACTCGCAGCAGTCCTCCTGCCACAGCCTCTTGAGTGCTGGGATTACAGGCATGCACCACTATGCTCAGCTATAAGGACAGTTTCCTAGTGTTCACTAAGAAAGGAAAAGTTAATTTTTGTTTCTCATCATTGTTTTCCTACCTTCTCTTTTAGATAAAATGCTGAGCAATTTTCCTATATTATCCTGTAGAGAGTATTTGAACTATACTTTCTGATCTTTTGTTAATTTATTCCAAGTTCTTCCATTTCTGTATTTTTACTTAACAGGTATAATTGATGTCCTCAAAGGAATGCGTGAAGTAGGTATAGAGCCTGATCCTGAAACATATTTAAGTTACGTGTTTCCATCCTTTGATAGTGTGACGTCAGCACGTGCTCTTTTGCAGGTGAGTACAAGTGTGATTTTCATTGTATAAGTTTTTTTAAGAGAAAATTTATTGGGGAAAAGGAATGGGTAATTGGAATAACTCCTGCAAGAAAGGAAATATTCCAAGTGGGTTGTACTTAATTGTGTAATTGAAGAGACTGTCTTTTGTTTTAATGTTTATCACTGTATAAATATACATTCACAATAAATTTGGAGCAAGTTTCTTAACCTGTTTGCTTCAGTTTTCTTAACTTGGGATGGTATGGCCTGTCTTCCCTGTGGGAGGTACAGTATTTTGAATCAGGTGAGATTATGTTGATGAAAATGCTTTCTAAACTTTACATCTATTGTAAGTAACATAAAGCTATCTCCTAGGTTTTCTTAATCAAAAGTGCACCAGATGTTTATTAAATGTTCAGAAATGCTAGGTGCAGTTGAATGTGGTGCTGCATGCTTAAAACCCCAAGATAGTGGGAGCCTGATCACAAGTTTGATCTCAGTATGGACAGTTTAGAAATTTAGTGGGACCCTGTGTCAGAAAGGACTGAGTATGGAGCTCAGCACAAAGCCCCTAGTGGTTTTTTTTTAAGCAACATGTAATGAGTGACTAGCAATTTGATGTCTCCAGGGCACCTAGATTTAATCCCTATTGCCAAAAAAAAAAGAACAAAAAAAACAATCATTGGGCTAAGGACTGGTGATATGCTCATATGTATATAATCTTCTGAAGCTTTGTAAAAATACTAGTTTTATATATGTATACACATATATATGATTTTTATTTTTAGATTATGTTAAAAATACATTTTTTATCGTCTTTAAAAAAGTACGCAATTTGTATTCATTGATAAACTAGAAAATATTAACGTTAAGAGCACACAACTTATCCATAGTTCCTTGAGTCAGGTATTTTTGCATAAACCACGTATTCTTTTAGATGGGAATGTGCTTAAATCTCTTAGCAACAAGTAGATAATATTTCTTGTATTATTTAGTGATTTTTCCATTTAATACTTTCCCAGTAGTAAAATATACTTTTTTTTTTGTCTTTTTTGAGACAGGGTCTCACTATGCAGTTCAGGCTTACCTTGAGCTCACTTTGTAGCCCAGGCTGGTCTCAAACTCTCAACGATCCTCCCACCTCAGCCTCCTGAGTGCAGGGATTACAGGCGTGAGCCACCATGCCTGATTAGTAATATATAATTTCACAGATGCTTTTTTATGCTGTGCATTGTTTTATTGTATGATCATACAATAATTATTTTTTGCCATAATTTTATTGATTGCCTGTTACTGTCTGTGAAGTTTTTCATACTGTGCTATTATAAAATGATTCAGTAAATACATTTGTGTAAAATTTTGGTTTATAAATTATTAAACAATTGGGACTGGGGATTTAGCTAAGCAGCATAAGAGCCTGCCTTGCAAGTGTGCGGTCATGAGTTCGATCCCTGGTACCAATAAAAAATAATTGCTTAATTAATTAATTAATTAAACAATTAACATTTGTGCAAGTGGTGTGACATACTTGGAGTTAAAGTAACTATGAATTCCAAACTATTATTTTAGTTCTATTCTCTGAGTTTGTTTGTTTGACTTTTGAGATAGAGTCTCACTACATAGTGTAGGCTGGCCTTGAACTCAGGGCAATCCTCCTGCCTTAGCCTCCTGAGTACTGGGATCATAAGCTGTGCCACTTTGCCTGGCATATTCATTGAATTTTTTTAGAAAATTGTTCTGATATCTTCAGTAGTAAACTTCCTAGAAAGAAAAAACCTCAAGGGATAACAGATTATCTGTATATTAGGTAAGCATTTAATTTGGAATGTTAGAGCTCCATCAAAGCTTTTGCCAGATTCAGTTATTTAGTTACGTGTTTTGGTTTTTTTTGTCTTTTTCTTTTTTATCGGTACCAGGGATCAAACTCATGACCACACACTTGCAAGGCAGGCGCTTATGCTGCTGAGCTAAATCCCTAGCCCCTTAGTAACGTATTTTTAATAGCCGTTTTAGGGGTTTTTTTTGTTTTTTTTTTTTTTTTTCCCCGTATTGGTTATCGAACTCACAACTCCGCGCTTGCAAGGCAGGCACTTAGGCCACTGAGCTAAATCCCTGGCCTTTTATAGACATTTTAAAAATGGTAGATTATCAAAGAATGCTATGGTAAAAAGAAATATTCAAGATATAAGAAACTTACACGATGTAACAAAATTGAGGCATATTTTCATTGACATATATTTTATTTCTAGGAAAATGAATGTCTGCCTACAAGTAATTCATTTGATGTAGCTGAAGTGAAAAGTGAAGCAATGAAAGGGAACTTAGACTTTGTTTTATCACTTTGTAAGTATGGACCATTAGCGCTCAACTTGATAGGTGTTAAGTCTGGTTGCTGTAAGGGAATGCAGGGTAGTTCATGCAGTGCAGACAAGGACCTCTGTGTATCTTGTTCAAGTAGACAGATAAGCCAGTTTTCGAGTTAAACATGGGAATGATTTTAAATTTGGAGATAACATGGTAGTAAAAGAGTGGAGGTTGGGTTGAAAACTGAAGACTCAGGTCCCTGTATAATTTAGCAGTTGGCAGGTGACCTGGAACAAGTCCCCTAACCTCTGCTTCAGTTTCCTTAAATTGGGATGGTGCTGCCTGTCTTGTGAGAATTGGATGAGATCTTATTATTGTGGAAATTAGATGAGATCTTACTGATAAATATTCTTAGCACCTACAATTTAACATCTGTTATGAAGAAAGGCATAGTGAGGTTAAATGATTTGTCCAAGGTAATCAAGGGTGCCTGGAGCCAAAAGCAAGATTTTCTGACTTAATCCTTTTCATCTAGCATATTTTATTTCTAACAAATGAATCTTTTAACAAATAAAATTTCTTAAAGTCTTTGACATCATTGTCAAAGAGTTTTTGATATCACTGTCATATTAATTGCTGTTTTTGTTTCATAAGAATACATCATTTGAAACCAAAACCCACAAACATACTAATTTTTATCTCTAAAAAATGTTAAAAATTAATCTCTAATATATGCAGTCAAACTGCAGATAGAAGCTTTGTAAAACAAGATAAACTCAGAAAAATAAAAGTTCAATATAAATTGGTTATATATAAGAGTTAAAGACTTATTATTTTATTAGGTTATTGATTGTGGTGAAAAATTGGAGATAAAGTATAAATTGTTAACTAGAACCCAACAGTAGTCTTAGAATAAAAAGTACGTTCCCACCTTCTATCCTAAAGGGATAAATCATTCCAGGTCTTTTTTCATGGTGCTCTAGTATTCAGTAACTTGCGTATATGTCATGGAAACTAGTTCATTAATTAAAACTAGTTAATATTGTAAGAGAAAGGCACGGACGGTATCCAGTATGAAAAAAGGCGACTGTTGGAGATACAGCTGTTTGTGTGAAAGGTGGTATAGTAATGCTGGCTGCATTCTGAGTGTATTGATTTTGCCCTCTCTCTGTATAATACATAGATTTTCCATACTGACAAGATGAAAACAGAAGCATTAGCACAGGAGTCTGGGCTCTTAAGGTGCCTACACGAGAGCTGCCTTTTCCTTTTATCATTCCATCTATGCCGCTCTATTGTCAGCCTCTTGATTTTTCCAAGTTGTTTGTTGCTAAGGAACAGCAACGTCTGTCAGCGTCCAGATTGCTGAGATGTTTTAAGATTAAAAACAACAAACCCAACTTGACAATATTCTGTGAAATACTATTTCCAATGGTATAATAATATACTTTCAAGAAGTTGTTTATTAAATTTGAAAAAGGCAGACTAAAGAAATACTAGAACTTCTTCTGTCAGTACCTTCCCTTCCCATCTGGGTCTCTGAAGAACAGTTCTGTGATTGCTGCTACTTGCTTTGGGCAGCGCTCAGGAAGGCACTGTTGGTTACTGCTTCACAAAGATGGGTTTTCTTGCTCAGGTTTGTGGGGGGTACCAGGATACACCTTCCCACCTGCATCTGTAGTGTGATGAGTTCATTGATGAACCAAAACTAAAGGTGGCATGAGGCATATGGTTGTGTCCACTTGAGCATTCCTTGAATGACTAAGTGCAAGTCATTTTTAAAAATTATTTTTTAGGTTTTCAAGTGCTATAAGATCAGTGAGAAACTTCAGTTCCTTGTTCAGCTGATATAATAGTTGATCTAAAACAATTCTTACATGTAATTTTTTTATTTATACTTAAGTGAGTTGAAAAATTATGATTCCTCTGATCCATTTTTCTAAAAATTAAACAATGTATTTTGTTTCACTAGTATTGTCTTCAGAATTTATTTCTTTGAGAATTCTTCTCTTATTCTACTTACCTTGTGTCATTCAGAAGCTACTTTTACATTTATAGTGAAAAGATGAAATCAGCTATTTACAACATGACACCATTATAATAAAATTGCAGTGAAAAATAAATTGAAGTACCTACAGTGGTCCAGTGCCTTCTAGCCATAGCAAAGGTTATATGAAGAAGCAGTATAAAGGCTGGATGTGTTGGTTCATACTTGTAGGCTCAGAACTTGGGAGGCTGAAACAAGAGGATGTGAATTCAAGACCAACCTGTACTACATAGTATAATTGTGTCTTAAAAAAAAGTGTAATGTGTGAGTCTTACACTGAGGCAAATCAGACTTACAGTATCAGTATAGAAATAGGCAAGGTTGTTCACTATTAAATGACAAAATGAGTAACATAGAAAACACAACTCAGAAAAATAAAAGATTAATGCAAATTGGTTACATAAAAGAGTTAAAGACTTATTTTATTATGATTGTATTAGGTCATTGATTATGGTGAAAAATTGGATGAGATAGTGTGAATGGTTAAACAGAACCCAACAGTAGTCTTAGGATGAAAGTGTGTTCCCACCTTCTATCTTGAAAGGATAGGTCATTGCAGGTCTTTTTCCATGGTGCTATAGTATTCAGTAATACAGCTTACTTGTATAATAGTGGGATTCATATTTATTGACATAGTAGCCATTATCATTGATACAAGTTTACATCATGAATGCTTTAAAAGGATGATGTATATTACAATCATGTACAGTAGTACCTCAGTTCAGGAACTTAATATGTTCTGAGAATTTGGAAGAGATGACCATGCTTGTGTTTGTGTGGGAATGATGGCCACAAGTGTGTTTGTGCAGTTTGCAAACAAAAATAAAATTTTGCCAACTGCTTCGGCTTGTGAACCAAATTGTTTGGAGACAAATGCATTCATAAATCAAGGTACTACTGTATTACCATATTATCCAATTAATTTTATATGAAAATACTTCATTTTTTAAATATGATTTCTCAGCTGAAAGTTGAAAGGTGTCAGTAAAAAGTTATCAAATAAGTTGGTAATTCAGGGTTTTTAAATTGTTTTGTTTGTTTAGTCTGAGATTTATTGATTGATTGTTTTCTTTTGTAGTGGAATCAAATACATTGCCTTTGTCATTTAATTCTTTGAGAGGAAGCCTAGTTCTAGGCTTTAAGAGGTAAGATGAGTAATTTGTATGTTCTTTACTAGATTTGAACTGTTACCTCCTGTTATTTGATGTATTACATGGAGAATAACATAGTTACCTGAAATAACTATCTGTTTCATTTTTCCTTCTCTATTATATCCAGTCATTGCTGGGCAGATCCTGTCTTCTAGTGAAAGGATGAGATGGTGTGACAAGTTTCTCTAAGACAACCTTCAGGCTCAGTGATTCCCTAGAGTCACTCACAGGATTCTATGAGTTTTCAGCCTTTAGTTACACTCCCCGATATGATTTACTGCAGCATACAAAGGACAATTAGTAAAAAGGCATGTGGGCAAACTCTAGAAGAAACCAGACATAAACCTTTACTACTAGAGACGCACAAGACATGCTAGTTCCTCCAGCAGTAAATTGCACTAACGTGAAGTGCCTTATCTGAGGAATTCACCCTGAGAATCCAAGGTTTTTATTTTATTGCATCAGTAATGAAAGTTTCCTGTACTTTACCAGAACCATGATTCTGGATTCCTAAAAGGAAATTAGGTATTCAGCCTAAACTAGTAAGCGCAACAAGCCATTCTTAGTAAGCGCAACAAGCCATGGGAACTTTCTTGAAAATTTAAATTCTCAAGTGCCTGCCAAAGAACAGGCTTACAAACAAACCTTTCTAAGGAGATCAACTTGTAGGCTGCTATTTTAACTCAGTACTGCTTAAATGGGCAGAACTAAAGTAGGACTTGAGCAGTGGAAATAATAAAAGGTGTGTAAGAAATTGTGGAGGTTAAGTTTACAGGGTGTAATGACTGTGTTTATTAAGAGTGGTCAGGAGAGTAAGATGAACCAAGATGAGAGAGAACTAGATTACTATTAAATGTATTAGTTTAGAGATACCTGTATTTTCCATTGAAATGCTATTTGGCAAAGAACAGGAACAGTATAGGACAGTGGTTCTTAAGTCCTTTGAGCCATAGATTCCTTTGAGGATTGTTGGAAGCTCATCATCCTCCCTTCAAAAATTGCACATTGTAAAAATATAACTGTAACTTAAATGTGATTCTTGAAGTACTTCCCCTCTGTATAAACATTCATTTTAGAAATTCAGATTTTCGAAAGGTATATTCCATATTTTTCTCTGTATAGAAAAAGACATCCTTAAAAGGTTTTATGTTTTTAAACAGAAATGATACCATTCTTTACATCTGGTCTTAATGCCTAGTTCAGTATATGCAAAAGATTCCAGAGTAAGAGTATACTGTAATTTTTCAGTCACTCCCCTATTGTTGGACTCAGATTGCTTCAAATTTTTTGCACTACTAAAAACAGCAAAGTACTATGTTAACACGTTCATAACGGGGCCATAATTCATGTCTCGCTGTCTGACGGCTTCAACCACCAGTGGTATGTGCATGACTGTCCCATGAATGACTATACCACTTCCACCAGTGTCACAGGCAGCCAAACTGGACAGTCCTGCATGTACCACTGGTGGTTCAAGCAACCGGGAACACATATACGTTTTTATTAATTGAAGTGGAAACAAATCCAGTCCCTACTATATTCATTTCTGGGAAGGGGCTGTCTTTTAGTTTAGAGGTAATATGACAAGAATCTCTTAAGACCACCCTCAAGTCAAGTGATTCCCTAGGGGGATATGTATGTATGTAGTTTTTCCCCCTTAATTAGTAGACCCTAATAGGAAGCTTTTTATTTCAAAGGGTATATATAATCTATATTTTAAAGGCTATTACCATATTACTTTCCAAAGGATTTTATTAGCTCACACCTGTAATTTCACACATCTGCCAGTTATGTATGAGAGTACCCATTTCCCTTTTATTTACAGAACACTGTAATGCTTTTTAAATTTGGCCTAGCTAATACATGAGAAATTCTAGTTCGGTGTATAATTTATACTTGGCATCATTCCTGACAGCTAAGCAGCATTAGAACATATGTTCATCTACTTATTAGGCTTTTGGATTTCCTCTCCTTTGAAATACCTATGTAAATCTGTTGTCTGTTTTCTATAAGGTCATCTGTCTTAACTTACCAATTTGTAAGATACTGTATTTAGTGTTTGGTTTTTAAGTTTTATCTCCCCTGTTTTTCCTTTTCTTTTTTTAAAAACCTTGTAGAGAGATGAGAAGGAAATCTGTGGGTGACATCATGGGCAGTTAATGGAAGGAGTCAGTGAAGAAAAGGGAAAGAAGAGATAGATTGAGAACCAGCAGGGAAGAAACCAGTGAATTACCTATTTCGTTTTAGATTACTTGTACTTTTATTTGAAAAAGCCAATGCCCAGGAGCCTCTAGTGTTCTTGACATAGACTTAGTAAGAATGTGCTAATGCATCTTTTTTAGGTATGTACTTAAATATATAGATTCTAAAACTATATTTTACTAATGTTTTTTATAAAGTGTCAGGTTGTGATAACTTGGCATTATTCATGAAAATGTGTACGTAATTGGAAATTCCTGAAAATTCAAAATGTGACTGGTGGGATTGTAATCCTGTATCTCAGCATTAATGTAGCCAAGCTTTTCTCTCATTTGATGTTGAATCAAATACTTTCTCCTTTTGTCAGCACAATCAGTACAATCACTCAAATAGTTACTTTCTGAGTTTCTCAGGGTCCCATTTAAGCTAGCAAAGTTAGAATTCGCTGAATGACCAGGAGAAAGCTAAGTATAGATTGCCATTGAATCACTAGTCACCAGTGTCACTGCCAGTAGAATCCATGTTAACTTACCTGAAAGTCCTGTACATGCTGGCACATAAGAGATTCACAAAGGTGTCAAAAGTTAAGGATCTAATAAGTTATATAGAACATTGTATTTGGATACCAGTCATTTTATGAAACATAGGGAAAATTGCATTTTATTATTAGAGTATAATTTTTAGTTACCTACTATTTCTTTATTTATCTTTGATCTTTTTTGTTGGTGTTGTTTACTATTTTCTTTTTTGATACTGAGAATCAAACTCAGGGCCTTACACCTGCCAGGCAGGCATTGCACTACTGAGCTACATCCCTGGCCCGTTGCCTACTTTTTGCTGAAACCTACCTGGTAGTGGTAGTAGTAGTAGCAGTAGGTCTAGGGCCTAACAGATGATAGTTCGTAGCATGTAGACTACAACCTGTGTTGGCTCAGAATTTTTTTTTTCTTTTTTTTTTTAATACAGGCTCTTGCTATATAGTTCAGGCTGGTCTTGACCTGTCTGTGTAGCTATATAGTCCAGGCCGGTCTTGAACTGTCTGTGTAGCCCAAGTTACCCTCAAACTTACAATCCTCCTATCTCAGTCTCCTGAGTGCTGGATTACAAGTGTCTACCAACATGCCGGGCTCAGGTGTGTGTGTGTGGTTTTTTTTGTTTTTGTTTTTGTCTTTTTCGTTTTTATCAGTACCAGGGATCGAACTCACGACTGCCTGCTTGCTTATGCCGCTGAGCTGAGCCCCAGCCCCCTCAGGTGTATTTTTACGCTGTCTGTAGATTTTTGGTAAACTATTTTCTTTGTGTCTTTGGAGAGCAGTATTTCTGCGGAAAGCTAGTGTTTCTGTATATTAAGTTCCAGAATTGGGAGATGAGTAATAGTCCAGTGTAATCCCTTCCTGTAGTTTTCCATTTCTTAAAATTATGTCCTCTGATAATATCTAACATAAAGTCATCTGTAAACTGTAAAGTTAAAGTTTAGGATGAGTTTATTGAAAACTATTAGGTAATTTTTTCTTTTAACTTATTTTTTCCTTAAAAATACAAAACCAAGGACCCAGGATTTAGCTCAGTGGCATAAGCGCCTGGTTGCAAGTTCTACCCCCGGTACCAAAAAGCCAAACCAAAACAAAAAGAGAAAACAAGGATATAAGGGCATCGTAATGGGTATTTATTTATTTTGTCTTTTTGAGACAGAGTCTTGCTATGCAGTTCAGATTGGTCTTGGGCTCCCTTCGTAGCCCAGGCTGTTCTCACATTTGCAAAGATCCTCTTGCCTCAGCCTCCTGAGTGCTGGGATTACAGGAGTGCACCACCATGCCTAGATTTTAAACAGTGTTTAGGTCTGACTGATAAGTTAGTGAATTCTCATGTCAAATCCAGGACAAAATGATGTTTAGAATCAATACAACTTCTTCTTTTCCAGCAATAGCATTGAACAAAGTCCAGATGAAAAAGAGAGGGTTATGTGCTTTATATATACTGAAAATTCTACCACTAAAAGTATTGAGTGATTTTTAAGACATAATGACAGTGAAGCTAGTTCAGAACATGGCTGGGAATATAATGTACCTGAAAGAAAAATGTTTCAGAATTAGTGTGGAGGCATCCATCTTTGTACATAGAAAAAGAGTTCTATAGTCTGTAGGGAATGACTTTCTGGCCAGTGGCAAGCCTCAGTTTGGCCAGTGGGAGTCGGTATGCTGAAGTAATCTTGTCTTGCATATGTTGAAAAAAAATCAAGTTTCTGATTCTGAAATTCAGAGCCAAAAATTAACCCTGCTGAAGTCATCAAGTTTAATGCCAGATTTTTAAGGTGCTCTTTTTAGCCATTGAGATTCTCACTAATGAGAACTGACTACCAGGGGTGAAAGATAATGGGATGATTTCTTTGCTGCAAATTAGGACATGGAAATTGTAAAAATTGAGCTAGAAGCTTAAGCAAAAAATAATGAAGACATTAGGGTTCTTTTGTTTGTTGTCTGGTGATGGCAAGTTAACATTTCTATGTGCTACTTTGTACAATAGAAATAAACATACCTGTGTCCATGATGCTTTGCCAATGCTACCAAAAGTATGAAAGGTTTTTTTTTTTGGGGGGGGGGTGCTATCTGTGTGTGTAAAGTAATAGTAAAAAGTTCTAAGTTGTCAGGTATTATGGCAAATGCTTATAACCCCTGCTACTTGGGATGCTGAAGCAGGAGATTTGAAAGTTCAAGGCCAGTTGGGCAGTATAGTGAAACTTTGTCTTAAGATGAAATTTAAATAAGGGCTGGGATGTGGCTCAGTCATGAAACACTTGCCTAGCATAGGAGGCTCTGCGTTTGATCCTCAGCACCGTGAAAAAAAGTTCTGTAAAGATTGTTTTCATTTAGGAGGTGTTTAGGGGAAGTGTTGGCACTGCTATGTTAAATTTATAAAAGTTCTGCCGGAGTTGCACACTTTTTTAGACACTTGTCTGTAATAAGGTAAAAATACTAATATTCTTTCATGGTTTTACTTCTAAATTCCATTTCCCACTGGAAGAAACTGAAAGCTGAAACCAGCCTTCTATAAGTACGCTGTTAGCACTTTCTTCAGCCCTATTCTTCTAAGATAAAAAAAGATATAAATTAGATTTAGAGAAAACAATATCATTTTTCCAAATTCTGCTTCCTCAAAAACTTTCATTGAGGATAAGGAAAAAGCATAAATTAATATGTTAATCAAATAGGAAATGATAAAGCTTACAATAAATAACAGTTCTGAAGAACTTCACTGTTCTATTAGTTATAAGAACTTGGAAATTTTTTTTTATTGTGAACTACACTGTACTCAGGTAAAGGAGTGTCTGAAACCTAAGTATACTGTATCAAAAATGAAATTAAACACCTGTTACTTGCACCTGAGATAAGGAAATGGGATATCAGTGGTAGTTTAAGAACCTGTGTGTGTCTCTTGCCCACAGCCTCTTGCTGCCCTGATTGGGTGTAATCATTCCCTTGCATGTATTCCCAAATGATACGTAATTAATTTTGATAGAATAAGTACAGTAATGAGCAGATCCCCAGTAGTAAGGAAAAAACACTACTGATTTTATCAAGTCTTCTAAGAGCATAAAATATGAACAGTCATTGCATCAGGTTCTCACTTTTTTCCCTAAAAGTTCCTCTTCCAAGGAAGTCAACAAGATAGGTCATGGGTGAGTCATGAGAAGCATAGATTTCCCTGCATTTGGGCAATCTGTAACCAACTACTAGGCATCTGACAGAAATATCAGCAGATACTCAAGTGCATTCTGCAGCTAAGCTCACCGTGGTCTGTGTTGAACATTCAGGAGTAAGTCAGTGTAGTCAGACACTTAATTGGGTGAAGTGAATACCCTTAGTCCAAGCAGTGGGGTATAAAGAAAAAGGAAAGTATTTCATTAGTACCTGATTAAAACAATAAAAGTACAATGTTATAGATGAATTGATACTTTCATTAGAAATGTATAGTGACAACAATGTCAAATTTTAAAAGGCTTATGAGTTTTTGTGAGTTGTATGTTTATTATAGACGCTTAGTTATAATCCTGAGACCCGGTTTTTAAGTGAATTGGTTGCTAAATAGGAATTGTACATAGTATGTATGTTACAATATTCAGCGCAAAGAAATGGTGGAATTAACTCCAACTTGATGACTTCACTTTTGTTTGTGAAGCTCCTACGTGTTGTACTGTGATATGTAACAATATAAAACTTCAGTACTGGTGGCTGGGAATTTAGCTCTGTGGCAAAAACAAAACAAAACAAAAAACTTGCAGTACTATACTGTGTAGTCAATTAACACAAATTACAGTGCTGCATAAGGAATACTGTGAAAAAGAGAATTTGAGGCTTTATGAACAGGATATACACAACTTTAAAAAAAGACGGGTTATAAGTCTGAATAGTATACTTCGGGTTGTAAGTCTGAACAGTTATTAAACAGGAAGATCATTAAATGAGGAACATATTGTACATTTACTATGTAAAATTACCGTGAAAACATGATTTGTCATTTTAAAGTTTAAATTCAGTAAAACTTGTAGACATCAAATGTACAAAGCTTACAAATGACTTAAGATCAATGTTCATTTGTCCTGTTTTGTAAATAGTTTCTTATTTAAATAAGGAAAGTTTGAGTCACCCATTTTGCTTTCTTTGAAATAATTCCAGATTTACAGAAAATTACTGTATAGTACAGAGAACTGATACATTATGCCACATTCACTAACTTCTAGCGTTCTACATTATTTACTGCCTCCACAGTCTTATCATTTTAAATAAAAAGTGGGTTTTTTAAAAAAATTATCTTAAATTTTATATGACATGACCCTTTTACCCTTTTAAGTGTTAGTATTTAATTCCACAGAACAAGGATATGGCTTGGACAACAACAGCACAGTTAATGAATTCAGGAAACTTAACTTTACCAAGATATTTTTTAGTTAATATAATTCATGTTCCACTTTTATCAGTCATGTTCATTTTAGCATTTCTCTCCTTTGTACACAGAATCCAGTTCAGGGATAGATGTTAGTTGTCATTTCTATTTAATTTTCTCTAATCTAGAATAATTCTTCAGCCTTTATCTTTTATGGCATTAACATTTTTTGAGAACACAGGTCAGTCATTTTATAGGATTTTCCTCATAATGGTTGTCCCGATTAGATTCAGGTTATACATTCCCTGCTGGAATACCATATTAGTAATAACCTGTCTTTTCAGGGAATTACATCTAAAGGGACATAGTATCCATCAGCAACTAATAATGATGTTAATTTTGATCAGTTAAAGTATTTCATTTTTCCATTATATAGTTACTTTTTTTTTCTGTTATAAGTAACAACCACTGTATTGTCAGACTTCGAGATCACCCATCGTCCTTTTCCATCAAACTTGGGCTCCAGGGTTTAGGAGTGACTTTAATGATTCTTACCCAATGAATAAAAACTGATGTCTTTATTTTGAAGATTCAAAGTAAGAGGTTACTCTACGTTACATTGTCCTGATAACTCAGCTTGATTGCCAAATATATGTTTACTTGCTTATTTAAAGTTTGTGACTTGTATACTACATAGTATATTGCAGGTGCTTTTTAATTTAAAATTTTTTTTAAAACCTCTGGATTTATTTTTAATCCTTTGCTGCCCTCTGCAGGTCTATGAATATAAATCTTTGGAGCAAAGTAAGTACTCATAATTTGATGTACATAAAAATCCATTAAAAGCAAAAGTTTTACACATTATGCTGTTCTACTGCAAGTTAATGGATTTAAAATCTCAGAAGTGGTATTTGTAAAACAGTAGGAAATTTGTTAGGAAAGTAGCCCTTGACTTTGTTCTAAATTTTTACTAAGACTTTGAACTTTTCCAGAACAGTGTTAAAATTGTCATAATGACATTTGTCCTTTATTTATTTTGATGTATATATGTGTATACATTTGTTTGTGTTTCTGTGTATGAATGGGATAAGACCAACTTTATATTGCTACGTCTTTAAGCAGTTAACTGGTTATATACAGGAAATACAGTTATGAACTACAGAAACATTTTCAGCTTAATAAAATTAAACAATAGAGATTTTTAATTTAAATATTTTTTAAAATCTAGATTTCATCAGTTCTTCAACTGCCACTTATACTGTATTGTCAAATCTAATAGTAGGGGTATTTACATTTAGAAGTGATTCTGTTTTGACTAAAGAAATTCCAGTGTATCTTTGCTTCAAATTTGGCATTAAGTATTGCTATAATACATCTGATATACGGCTACAGTTTCTGGTAAAATTTGTCTACCAAATGTGTGTTGATTAAAGGAGTTTGTAGACAAGGACGATTTTGTTTCTATTTTGAAAATTCTTGCTTCTATCCTATCCTTTGTATTGCCATTAATTGCAGCATTGTTTTCATGGTGAACTATGATCAACTTGCCTAATTTTCCATACTAGCTAATAAGTATCATAGCAACAAACACTGCTTCAGTTGTTAACACTTACACTGTTTTAAGGACAGATAGATTCAGTGGTAGAATACACATCATATCGTGTTGGACAAGTACTATATGTTTCTGTTCTGTCTTCGCCAGAGGCTATATAGGCAACTGTTGTCTTCAGAGTTACAAGCAAGTACTGTCAGTTATGTAACAATTTTGATCGTAAAATATATCTTTGGATTCTTTTAAATTAAAAATTTGCTGTTGGAATTAATGTTGAAAAATAAGTATTACATGTCTTTTAGTGTTTGCAAATTGATAAGAATAATGAGAACAAATACCTTAGAACATTTGGTTCCTGTTATTTTACTGCTGTTAATAGGAGTACAACGAGCCATTGTATCCTGGAAAGTGTAGGTTTTATATACTGGTCCAGCATATTTTACTTTATTATTTCTATAAACTTTGATTTAAAAGGAGGACAGAGATCCAGCTTCACTAAGACCAAAAACAATATGATGAGAAATAATACTGGTTCACAATTCCTGACACTATTTTCTGTTATAACAATTAGTGTAAAGTGATGTAAAACGTATCACTTCAGAGTCTTTCTTTGTGACATTTCATAAAACATTGTAGTTTTCCTCCAGCATGGGTTTGTTTTTATTTTTAGAAGACAGACCTATTATTTAAAAACAAAACAATCTGCTTTGTGGGTTGAGGTGGTGTTGGATTACTGTGATATAGAGTAATACCTTACTGGGGAGAGGCTTTATTATTTCAAGAATTCAATTTCAGATTGTATTTGTTCTTGTTTGCTTTCCTTGCTGTAACTCACGAATTTTCTGTCTTACCAGATAACAGAATTGTTGTATAAGGATGGACGTTATTGCCAGGAGCTTTCAGGACCAACGGGTAGTGTTTCAATTTCAATGATTGTAACTTATCCACAAATCCATTCTTCTATGTAATGATGGACTAGAAGGATTACAGCAGTAACACTTTCTTTTTGGGAGTGAAATTTGAAAATATTTGGTTGTAAATGTTTATATTGATAACCTCAACATTTTTAGATCTGTGAGGCACTTGCCTTTATTATTAAAAGACAAGACTGGGAGACTTTCAGGTATCAACGAAATGCTTCTTTATGTCTATTTTATTTCTATGGAAATAAGCTTAAAAATCAGTGATTCTTAGTGCTTTTGGCATTTAATGATTTTTCATGTCATATAATGCTACTTAGGACATACAGTTTTCTTTAAGAAGGTACTTCTCCTGAAAGTTCAGATCTCCTATCCTAGACATTAACACATGACCCTATACACTTTATGCTTGAATGCATAGGAAAATTACTGTTGTTATAAAACATCTTTGTTAATCATGATTTTTCATTGGCTAATAGGCAGCTCTTCACAGGATTACTATATCTGCTTATTAAAATTATTTAACTTTCTATACTCAACATTTAACAATCCTTTCTAATGTTGGGCATTTTCCTAAATGTTGTCCACTAAAAAATTAGTAACAAAATGTGTAAAGACATTTATGTTTTTTCTCACTGCTTGTGATTTGGACAGGGGAGGGGTAAGGCCTTGGGCAGCACTACTTCTGTCACAGAATGGTGGAAAAAGATAGATTGAAGTAAGATTCAGTACTGAAAAGCTGTCACTCGGTCTGAAAATAATTAATATTCCTTTCACTCACCAGTTAGATATGTGCTCCCAAACCACATCATCTCTATGCCTCAGTGATCATTGTTGCCATTTCAGAGCCTCTCATCAGGGTGACATCTCACACCAAAATGATTTCTTATAAATTAATCTTGATAACATGACAGTCTCAGTAATTTTAGTGGAATGCTTTCTCTTGTTTTTTTCCACAGAAGCTGTTGGCTATTTTCTTTATAACTTGATTGACAGCATGAGTGACTCAGAGGTACAGGCCAAGGAGGAGCGTTTGAGACAATACTTCCATCAGCTAAAGGAGATGGTACCATTTCATTTTTTGCTATATAATGCCTGTCCTGCCTGACATGTATCTATTAGATTTGAAATTGCTGCTTTTAAGTACAACCAGACCACTTCTCAATGACATGCAAGAGTTGGAGACTTAAATTATGTCTGAGATAATTTCTGTTACACAAATTTCAGTTTAGTTGTCTAAAACTCTGCGTTTTTTTTTCTTCCCCCTCTTCACACAGAATATAAAAATTTCTGAAAATATCTTCAGAGGCATTCGTAATCTGCTGGATAGCTATCATGTTCCTGAATTGATTAAGGTGTGTGTGTGAAAATAGTAATCAGTTTTATGAAATGTTTAATTTATATGTAAAAGTATGTTAAAATAATATTTAAATATAAAAGTTTTTATTTCAGTGACAAAGATTTTCATTG
Organism: Cavia porcellus; assembly: GCF_034190915.1. Classification (NCBI taxonomy): domain Eukaryota; kingdom Metazoa; phylum Chordata; class Mammalia; order Rodentia; family Caviidae; genus Cavia; species Cavia porcellus. Next base: position 214,885,169 of record NW_026947484.1, read on the forward strand.
TTTGTCAAAACTATGTATTGATTACATTTAAAACATTAGTTGTAATGCTTACTTAAGAATAAACAATTTCTGCAAAATTTTAGAAAGGCAGGTATTAGTAAAATGAGATGAGACTTTTAAACTTTTACTTTTAACATTTGCTGATATTTCCCTGTGTTTTCTAATTCTGTGCTAATTTAAATCTCAATTTTAGGATGTTTATGCACTGATGAACAAAGAGATAGATTTTCGAAAAGTAAGTAGATTTTTGAGTGGTGCTATAATATTATATTATTATATATAATATATATAATATTATTATATATTATATATTGAGTGGTGCTATAATATTATAATATTGTGCTATAATAGTTTCATTTAATGAAAAGTTTAGGCTGTGTTTTTATAAAATCAATGGTTCCTCACATTTTTAAAGTCTTAAGAGGTTGTTAAAAGATGTTTTCCATCCCAGAAAAATTAGCAACCTAGAAAGTTTGTGTCTAATCTTGGGAGATGCATAAAGACCTGGAATCCATTCATGGCTCCTCAGGTTAATATCCTTGAGTGCATTGATGGCATTTCAGAACCTAGAACAAAGATTAGGTGGAGAGAAGAGTTGTAAGGATTACATTTTCATTTTTTAGTAAATTTTCTTTTTTTCTTCCTTTTTTGTAGACATCACGTATTACATCATCTGATTTAGAGTCTACGCTTGAAAAACTAAAAAATAATAATCAACCTATAGAAGATGTCTTAAAGCAATTGATATTAATCCTTTGTTCAGAAGAGGTAAGAGTTATTTAAGTATTTCAAATATGTTATTAGAGTAAAAAATTCTTTGTAGATCACAGTAAGTGAAACCGAATATAATTTTTATAATTTTTACAATTGATTATTATACATCATGCTTGTGAACAATGCAATTAAATGAAAGGTTAACTAATTTCAGCTACACCTTGAATGGCATGTTTTTCGGTTGCTGTAGTTTGTTTATGATAATCTGCAAAGTGAATGATAGTAACAGCTGTGATAGGTTTATCATACATGCCAAATGTCCTTTCAAGCCATGGCTCTGGTCTCTTATATCTAGATTGTCAAGCAACTGATATATGCTATAGTCATTTGCAAGTCAAATATTACTAGGTTGTTAATGCAGGGATTGAAATTCCATTTTCCTGCTGTAAAAAAAGCCCTCTGAGATAAAGGGTCTCTTGCCTTTTTTTCAGCGGGCATCCAGCTGTACTTTGTGTTCATTTTAGTGTGTGTGTATGTGTGGGTGGGTGTGTGTACAATTAGTGAACTATCACTAGATGTTTTTCAGTTTCTAAAAGCTGTGGAGAAAAACACAGCTAATTTCAACATTATAACATGGTAATACTACATTTTTAAAGATTTTTTTTCACATTGCTTGAATACTAAACTAGACCGAGGAACTTTCTTAATGATAGGTACATATTTCTGCATCTGTTAATTTGATTGTGGAGGGGGATGACTTGGAAATATTAGCCTGGAAGTGTTTTAAATAATATAATGCACAAAGCTAAAACATCAAATTTTGTATACATAGTAATCTATTTTATATTAAAAATACAAATCTCTTAGACCAGGTAAACTAGTCTGTCTAGCTATCATCTATCTTGCCTGCTGTCTAAAAGGTGAATAAAAATGCTGAGGTACAGTTCTAAGTTGATAACATAATACTATTTATTTTTAAAGTATTGTTAAATTTTCTAAACTCTGAACACTAAAAAAAAGTGACATTTTAACCTTTACATTAGTTTTTTCTTGCCTTTTTAATTCTTTATTTTAGAATATGCAAAAAGCCCTTGAGTTGAAAACAAAATATGAATCAGACATGGTTGTTGGTGGCTATGCAGCTTTAATAAGTTTGTGCTGTCGACATAATAATGCAGAAGATGCATTGAACTTGAAACAAGAATTGTGAGTACCTTGACAGTGAAGCAGCTTACCAGCATTTATGCTAATCTATAGCCCTTGATGGTTCACCTACATTGAATACTTATTACTCTCATATAATTTTTAATAATTTTGTAGTCAGTATTTAAAAAATTGAGTATAAGTGAAGAATTATGGGTTCCTGTCAGCACAGTAGCTTTTTTATGTATAGTACCACATTCTAGGACACGACCCCTCCACCATCACTGGTTATATAGTTGCATATCACAGCAGTATTTATGGTAACCTTTTTATAAGGCTTGATAACATTTCCCTTTCCATACTGTACGTTACAGAATTCTGTCCATTTCTCAGATGTCTTTTGTTTTCCAACTTGATTTCAAATAAAAATATGCTATTTGGGGTATTCAGTGTTCATGATGAAGGTTAGACTCACTTAAATAAGGTGCCAGAAAATCAAAGCCTTTCTTCATTGGTACATTTGTAGGTAGATACAACATATGTATTGTTAGATTTTTACTTCTGTAGTCACTGTGAATGTAATTACATGTGAATTGATATGGCTTAAAAAATCTTTAAAGGACAAAATTAATATTTCAGATTTGAATTGAGCTTTTGCAGAGCGAAAATGACTTTTAACATATTGTACCTGTGATTTTATTTTATAGTGATCGGTTAGATTCATCTGCTGTCCTTGACACCAATAAATATGTAGGTCTTGTAAGAGTATTGGGGAAACATGGCAAACTTCAAGGTAAGCCTCAGGACATAAAGCAAAGAGGTGATGCAAGTATTTGCCACTGGAATAACATGTGAATTGATATTAATGGTATATCATATCCTGCAAAGTGCTTGAACACTTTGCATACAAATTTGCATGTGAATCCAACCAGAGCTGCTTGGCCAGTGTAGGCCATTAGTTTTAATGGATTGGCAAGCTTGTCATTTACATTTGCACAGCTCAGTGCCTTTTGCATTTCTGCAGCTAGTTTTTATTAGCATTGCTGTTTGGATTGAGTTTGAAGATCATGACTTATGGCACAATTTGCTTTATGCCTGCACTAATGGCTTTGTTTTTGTTTAAGAAATTTTGAAGGCTGAACATAAAACCTATAAACATAACTTGATATGTAAGAATCTGAATTTTGCAGTAGCTTTTGTCTTAACTTTTCGTAACATTAACAAAATTTTTAAAATTTTTATGTAGACATTCAAAGGAAAAGCATAACTGATTATACAGCTGATTTGTATACTCTTTTTCTTATTGTTGAGATAGTGTTAAACTACTAACCCTACTATAATTAATTATACTTGACAATATATTCTTACTGTTTGCTTGTTTCTGACTCTCTGATTTGCCTTTATTTTGGAACTTCATGTTTAGCCTTCCTCTCTTCCTTTTTAGAAGAGGCTGTTTTAGGGGGAAAATGTATAGGGAACATGATTTGAACACTGAAATATTTCGTAGGAAGCCTTTCTAACGCAGAAAACTCTTTTATAAAGATTAGCCTGCTTTTTTAAAATCACTTTTTGTAACATCGTCAAAACATTTTGTCTGTGTAATAATTAAGAATAACATTATAAAAATGCACTTATTCCATATCCTAAAATGTTTGTTTCTGCTTCCTAATGAAGCTTAATGAATCTAATGTATTAACATGCAGTCTTTTGGAAAGCTTTCATTGGCTCTGCTTGGCTAATTAGTATCGACATAGCAAACAGGCCCTATCGGTATCAGACCATTAGTCTGGCTGTATATACAGTGTAAACACATCTTTATTATCTGGCCTCCTGACAAGCCATCTGCTGAAGAAACAATGGTGTGATTTAGCAGATGTTAGCTCTGAATGATAAAAGCATCCATTTAGGAGGATCTTACAGCTATAGGGCAGACTGTACAGGGTTATGTGGTGCAGAGTGGGCATACAGTCTCTATCTATAATTTGTAGTCAAAGTTGCAGGGAAATGATAAAACCATGCTATTGTGGATTTATAATTGTAGTCTCGTTTAGAAATGCAAGTAGTAATTAACTTGAAATCGGCATTATACACTAGAATTTACATTCCTGCTGGGCTTGAAATGCTGTTTTAATAGCAGTTTGTTTTCCCTACATGAAATTACCTAAGGGTCTTTTGTGTTACTTCATTGTAGATGCTATTAACATTCTGAAGGAGATGAAAGAGAAGGATGTTCTTATCAAAGATGCAACAGTCTTGTCCTTTTTCCACATCTTAAATGGCGCAGCTTTAAGAGGTGAAAGTGAAACGGTGAAACAGTTGCATGAAGCCATCGTGACTCTAGGGTTAGCAAAACCATCTACCAACATAAGTTTCCCCTTGGTCACTGTACACCTGGAAAAGTAAGTTCTTTGGATTTTTCATTTTAAATGTTATGTTTAAAAATGAGTCTAAGCACTTGGGGATTATACTCTATAAATACTGTGGTTATATGGAAGCCTTCAGAGTCATTTGCCAAAGAATGAAAGAGCTAAGTGTACTTAGCTCGGTGACCTTTAAAACCACCCGAGGTCCTTTGGTTCTGAGATTTTTAATGGAATAATCTTTGTGATTTTTGTTTCTTTTGGTAGGAATATGTGGTTATAGTACATGAAAACAAATTCTAATTTGTGAGCGTAATAAGTGCTAATAATAAATACAGAAAAGAAGGATCCCCTTGGGGTTTTGATTATGTGCCATGACTGTTACCCAAGCAGTAAATGTTAAAAACATACCTATAGTGGTTTTGGGGTCCGTATGGTAGTTTTAATCTTGTATACCAGTATAGTTATTCTAGCTTTTGTGAAATCTCAATGACTGTCTTGAGGAAAGGTGAATTTTGATGACAGGTCAAGATTTACTGAGTTTGGAAATTTTTCATTTGAAATGCTCTTGGTGAACCTAATTTAAGGTATTGTTGTAATGAAAATCATAAAAATCAGTCTACTCATAACATTTGAAGTGTCTTAAGTACAATGATTATTTTTTCAATTTGTATTTTATTTTATTTTGTTTTGCTTTTTAACTTTTCTAGATCTTACCTCTTTGGTCATGTTTTTCATGGCTTCATGCAGTTCGTAACTGCTTATTTATTTTGTGATTAGAATTTTTTTTTACTTTAGTATAGATGTCAGTGACAGGAGAAAAATAAAATTTTGTATTTTAACGGTTCTCATAGTCTTTTCAAATTTCTGTAAGTTTGTACTTACTAGGGAATGTAATTAGCTAGATACAAGGAAGGATTTGGTATTGAATTTTAAATCTAAGATAAAGAACAGTCTTTTAACTAGCTGTCTATTAGGAAATGTGTATATTAATATATGTGAACTCACATATGCCCACACACCTAAAATAATTCCTTTGCTGTCCAATCATAAGCAGTTATCAGAGTTAGATGATTGTTCAGACCTTAACCTCCATGATCTTAGCATTATATCCTTTTAAAAAAATAGTGATTCAAACAATTACTGTGTTACCGAGTTCTCATATTCACAGCCAACTTTATATAAAAATCCTATAATTAATATGCTTCCTACTAGAATTTTTTCAAGTGTTTAAAAGATCCATCTCTGCAAATTGTGTGTGGAACTCTGCACAAGGATTGAAAAGAAATGGGCCTGGTTCCCAGAAGAATTAGGCCCTCCTACACCTACTGGACAAAAATAAAATAATTAACAAGATAGATGAGGCCGTGGTAGAAAAGTATCTTTACACCAATAGAAATACAGTGAGGACAGTGACGATGAGAATGCTTTCCAAAAGAGGTCTGCAGATGGGGCTCATGAACCAAGGAGAGCGTAGCCAAAGCAAAATGGAAACGGCATAGAGTTCAGATGGAGCGTGCTCTGTGCTTTTCATTACTTAAGACATCAGATACTTTACGTCTCAGTCAAATTGGTTATCTTTGTTAACTGAGCTAAGGAAATCGAATTTAGTATCCTTTCCTTTATGATTAATATCTTCCTGCTTTCAGATACTTAAATTCCTACCTTCTGTATTTGTTTGGGGAGGTTTTGTTTTTCTTAACTTGAGTGCTGTTTTTACTTTGCAGAGATATTCTCCATATCAGGGTCTTTTTTATCTATCAGAAAAGGGGTTGCATCTGCTGTTTTACATCATAAGAATTATGAAATGGAGACAAAGAAACTTTCACATTTGTAAAATTGCAGAAAGTTGTAGTATCACTTTTCTTGGGGGAAATGTGGGAACGAAACAGTCATTTTAAAACTTTTATACAATAACTTTGTTGGTAGCTAATAAATTCAGAATCATGACAAATACTAGGATTAACTACACTAGGTTGTCAAAAAGTCCACATGTATTTGATTTCATTAAATATATTCACTCTTCACTGATTTGCAGTTAATACCATGCGGTTGATCCCACTAGGTTATGAGTGTATCTGGAGGTGAGCCTTATTTATTCGAACTTATGATAAAATTGTAAAACACATTTCAGAGCATCGGTTTAAAAACTCTGCAATCTTTCATTCAAAGGCAATCATCTTTTTGGCATTTCATTGCAGAAGACTTTAAAGAGGATATCACTTTCATATTGTAATTCTGAACCAGTCTATGAGATTGAATTCCAAAAGATAATCTTTAGTATTCCTTGGATTTTAATTTTGAATCATCTCTTCTAGCATGGATAAAATGCACAGGAAGAAATAATTTCAGTTGTGTTACTTAGGTAATATGGAAATGCTTTGTAGGTTTAGAAATAATGCATATTCATGTGCCAAGAGAAATCAAAAATAGTATCAGTTTTATATTATAAAGAAGTTAGTCAACTGGCCTTGTATATTATTAAAATGATAATGCCTGAATTGAACAGCAAAGAAATATGTGTGGTTAAATATTTGTGTATTTCTTTTATATTAAAATCTGTAAGCCATATATCTACTTATAGTGTAAATGAGTGTTGAGTGTTACTATAAGTAGTTTTTTCTAGTTTGTTTTAAAATATATTTCTTTTATTAAAATCATACCTGTTTCAAAGAGATGGTAGGAATCCTCCATACCAAGGTAGATGAAATGCTTTAAAATAGATTAAAAAGAACTTTTGATTAGTCTTCATATTATAGTAAGGGAAAATCAATAAAATCTGAGCCATTAGATTTGAAAGCATAAAAATATGTATGGTGCAGCTTCTGATTCACTTGTTTTATATTTTATAGCTGATCTATTTTGGTTTCATTGCATGTGAAAAATATCTGAAGCTGTTTAACTGGATTATATTACTGCAAATGATCAAAGCAGCTTTAATTTCTGCTTTCCATTAAGGATTGCGTGTGTGTGTGTCTGTGTGTGCACGCATGCACTGGTTTGTGCTATAATCTGTATGCGCACATATGTATTTTTTTATGTGTATCATGGACTTTGTATACATAACCAGAACTCTTGCTAAATTAATCTTGAGTTCTTCACAAACATCAGTTTCTCTAAGATGAACTTCTAATATTGTAAGTTTTAAAGCTCACTTTAATGCTTTTATACTTTAAATAAATAGGAAATACACTGTTCAAATGCTTTTTATTCTGTCACACATGCTCCCCTTCAATTTCAACATCTTCATTTGTACTGGATACTTTTATTATTTATGGGAATGCTTGCCTTTTAGAATAAAACTCTTTGTGTCCTGAAAGGAAATTAAGGAGGTTTGGCTCTTTTACTCCATTATTGCAATTAAGAATTTAGCATCATCAGTGCCAAAGGACAAAAGTGTTTCATTTGCCCTAGGGGGACAGGACAGTGATAAGATGATTTTTCGTCAAGGATCATTGGGTCGTAATTAAGTTACATTCATGGCTATTGCTTTTTGAAGGATGATTGGTAAATGACAGGCTTCATGTGCTTAGTACGGACAGTGTGCAGTAGGATTTTTTCTCCCTCTGTCAGAAAATCCTGTTGAGCCTGATAATGTAAATGTGGCATTTTATTCTGAACAAAAGAGCAGGGAAATGAGCTATCTTGTCTAATCATTCAGTTGTTTAACACCGACTTCCAGTTTAGACTCAATTGGCTGGAAAGCACTTGACATGTGAAGTTAGTGCTGTTCGGAACGCATGTTTGAGTAAATTTTAAAGTAAGTGACAGCTAAATTGTACCTAGGGAAATTACAAAGCCTTCAACACAGTTAATTTTTTGGGGAGGATTAGTTGTAATTGCACCAGTCTCCTTGAAGATTCTTCATTTATAGATGTTGAACAGAAAAAACATTTAGCTGTTTCAATGCTGGTTCTCTTAACAGAATAATTTTTGTGAAGACGATGGTTTCTCCTGAGTTTCTCTGCACTGCTAAACATCTGCTGAAGATTTATAGAATAGTTTGTTTTTATGGTGTTGAGTTTGTTTTTTCTTTTTTTAAACCCTTACCCCCTCCCCCAGTACCCCAGTTCCACTTTTCTCTGGTGATTTTAGATTTGAGAGCTTTTCAGTCAGTAAGCCCTTCAGGTAAATTGCTACTTCACCAACACTTTATGCATAATGTTGAAGCACTTTATTCCAATTAAAAATCAGTATTTGTCATCTTTCTTTTTGTTATTTAAGTATGTGCTTTGGATTGAAAAGTTATTTCCAAAGGAAGTTTTAATAACTCAAGATTGTGTGGAACACATGTATGATTTTTATCATTATATACGTTGAGGAATTTTTTTGAGTTAGGAATACTTCATTTCCTGATCTCTTAAAGAAAATATTTCTTATCAGATATTTCATGTGAGTGACTGTCCGACAAGCTTACATCTTGTTTAGCATTTGTCTTTCTGTCATTGTTACCACACTATAATTTTATACTAAAAACTAAAATAAGAGACATCAGATTATCTACACGAACTTCAAAGTAGCCTTTTTGAATGTTACCGTATGTATTGAAAAATTATAGTACTTGTTTATATACCTGTATTTCCTTAAAATGAACTATAGATTGTAGAATAAGTCTTGATAAGGGCCAAGTAAATCCAGTGAAGTTAATAAATATAACTCCCTTCAGTTTTCATACTGCTTTCTGGACCCACTCAATTGTGTGTGTTAAAATCAGAATTACAGAATCATTTTCCCTAGTTTTGCCTTTTATAGGCTTACAGAATTTGGTAAAATTTCAACTGCACTTTTAAAAATGCTTTTAGGAACTAGGGATATGTAGCTCAGTGGCACAGCGCCTGTCTGACAAGTGCAAGGTCCCGAGTTCGATTTCCGGCACCCCCCCCCAAATACTTTTGGTAAAACTTCAGTTAATTTGCATCAATTAAAATATTTTTAAATGAATGCTTTTTATTAGCACAAATAGTTAATTCATAAGAGTTAAATTATATAGTTTCTTGAAATTTGGGGTGTTCTAGTCTTTAAAAAATATCATCGCTGATATTTTAGAATAGTTTGTTAAGATTTGTTTTTCTTGCCTGATATGATGGTAAATGCCTATAATCCTAGCACTAGAGAGGCTGAGGCAGGAAGATACCTAAGAGTTTCTCCAAAACCAGCCTGGGTTCTAGATAATTTCTCTGAGGCCAGTCTAGGCTACATAGTGAGTTTAAGGCCAGCCTGAACTACAAAGTGAGACCCTGTCTCAAACAATCAGAATATAAAACAGTTGGTTTATTTTTATGTTAAGATTTGTGAAAGCAGTGACTACATTTTTTTCAGGAATGGACTCTTTAAAACTGTATATAAAGTCTTAGAAATTAAGCAAGTAAAGTACAGCATTAAAGTTTTGAATGTAGAATCAATGTATCGACAAGATTTTTTCAAAATGTTATTGTTATTTTTGAGGAGAGTTTTAAGTCATTACTGTCATACAAAACGTACAAAAGAAATCATAGATCACTTTAGGTCACAGAAGCTAGAAGTACACTGGTAATGTATTCTGCATTTTGATTGGGAAGAAGTTTCCAGTGTTTTCTTTTAGATATTTTGCTGCTTTTAACTGATTTCACCCTGCCTATTACAGTGGTGTTTTCACATGATGACTTTATTTGCTGGTGTGAAACATGAGGAGCTCAGATTCATGGCCCTTCAAGTGTTAGAGCTGGAGGGAAATGGAAGGCCCTCGACTTCACTTTTTGTGATAGTCTGTTTTTCACCACCACTTCTAAGAGTGTGTGAGCTGCACGCTCATCAGCTGAGATGGAAATCCACAGTGCTTTGAGTGTAGACTGTCTTCACAACCAGGTGAATTTATTGTAATTTTTTCACATTTTTAATTTCCATAACCTAAATTTTCAAGCTTTAATAGGAAAGATTATTGATGACATAAACCATGTAAGAATGTAAATTTTTGCTTTTTTAAAAGTGACATGATCTATCCACAAGTCAGAATGCAGATAATAGAGACCAAAAAGAACCGACTAGTTATTTACCTCATTTCTCTCATTACATTTGTAAGAAATATTTCATTGTAGATTTGTAATTCATTTTGTTGGTAACTCTGAGAGCAATAATACTGATACTTAAAATTACTAACAAATATATGAAGTATTTTTATTTTACTGCTCTTTTCTGTTGTTCAGAGTATGTATAATTTTCAGAAGCATATATTGGGAGACCAAAGATTTTTAACATGTTGCTTTGGTTGACAGAACAATTACTTATTCTCTTATTGATAGTTTTGACTTACTGCAGGAAAAATACAATGAGACAATACTATTTTAGCTTGGGAATTGATCTGAAAAAGCAAATCTTTTTAATTAAAAAAAATAGTATCTGTTAGTTTTACTCTTAAAAAATGGTTTAGTGGTTTTCCATTAAGCAGAATTGTAGAAGGGCACTAACAGAACCTGTGTCTGAAGCAAGAGAAAATACTGATTATATAAAGCTTTATATCATATGTGGTAACTACTATAGCATTTCTTTTGTATGACAGTAATCTAGCCTGCAACATCTACTTATGGTTTTGAAATTAACCTGTAATTTAGTCTTCACCCCAAATGACAAAAATTCAAATGACTCTGTGGGGTGCCGGAAGATGCACTGTAAACAGGGTTTCATAAGAGGAGAAGGTAGAGTTCCATTAGGATAGGCTTGTTTTCATTATGTCAGTGTTATTGCAGTGAAATTAACACTTCTTCATTGTATTTTACTTTTTAGTACAGCTTAAAATCTGAATCTAGATAAAATAGCAATCTGATCTGAGCAACGTAACAGTTGTATAATGGACAGAAATGTTAAGGCTTTAACAGGAAATTTTAAAAGGGTTTCTTCATTTTGAAATGTTGCCTTTGTAAAAGAAATTTCTGTTCTCTGCCAGCATTGCTGCCGCTAATTGTCATGGATTGTACTCTTGTCTGTCTCTGACCATGACTCTTTTAAACTACATTTCATTAATTTCTTATGCCAGACTGTACCATCTTATGGGGTTATACAGACGGTGCTTTTCATAGAGCATAATGTGTAATGAGATGCCTGCCCTGAAAGTGGAGGTCTGGGCTCTGCTGCCACTGCCTGCCCTGCTTACTCTGTAGATAGGGGCGATTCAGTCGAACTTTAAATGCCTCAATTTTCTTATCCCTTTAGAAGTAAAAGGAGGGGCAGAAGAATTGAATCACCTAATCTCTATAGTTCTTGTAAGGCCTTTCTTACATAGTTTTCATGTCATGTTCCTTTTAAAAGGGGAAAAAAACGCTTTTTGAAGACCCATGAAGAAATGTTTCCATACTCTTACTTAAGAAATGAAAATGTCTTTTTTTTTTAATGTGCCAGGATCGAACTCACGACCACAGGCTTGGCAAGGCAGGTGCTTATGCCACTGAGCTAACTCCCTGGCCCGAAAATGTCTTTTTATTACCAGATAAAAAAGGCTTTGACTTTACAACTGAAAGTAACTTTTAAAAACCTTACCCTGTATTGAAAATGTTTCGAATCCTGGAATTCCCTGACCATCAAGAGTATCTTAGCAATAGTCAGTTCCAGTGTGCATGCAGGCTGCAGTTTTGATCTAGTGAGGCCGCAGTTTGAAAAATATGATGTTAATGTTGATAAGTGCATAAAAATTCCTTGACAGCTGTTTATTGACGTGCAATAATGTTTCCCAAATCTGAAATTGCTGATAGCTATGAAAGTACATCAGTAATTGGAAAAAAGATTTCATGCTAGTTTTTATTTTTGAAATAATACATACTTAAAGCAGTTTATTACATAAAGTTAGATCATAATAAAATCAGAGAATGGTTTCATCTGCTGACTTTTTTTAACCCTGAGTACCACTTACCAAGCAAAATAATTTGGTTTTATATATATATATAATTTTTTTTTTTTAACCAGGAATTGAACTGGCGATCTCGCGCTTGTCAGGAGGCGCGTATATGGCTGAGCTAAATCCCTGGCCCTAGTTGTATATATTTTAAACATATATAAAGTTTTTTCTTTTTTCCATTTAGGCTTATGGTTTTTTACCTTAAGTAAAACACTAATGTTTACATTTTTATTTGTCATTCTACCTGTTTCTAAACTGCTACTGAAAGCCTAAACTGAATTTAGATATATTTTATAATTGTAATTATTTTATTTTTCATAGGGGTGACTTACCTGCTGCTCTTGAAGCCAGCATTGATTGTTATAAAAAATATAAAATATTACCAAGGATGCATGATGTCTTATGTAAGCTGATAGAGAAAGGCGAGACTGATCTAATCCAGAAAGGTTCGTTACCTTCAAGTATTTTAATTAGATTTTTTTCCTTATTGCTTATTTAATCTGATTATATTGTTGTGAAGATGAAATTTAATAGAAAGTATGCATATCTAGAGGAACTCTGTCATACTTGTGAATTGAATAGAAAGATATCAATCGGATAGATTTTCAACACTGTGCATATCCTTGATAGTTAATAACTGTTTCTTTGGAAAAATTACCCAGCTGTTATTTTTTTGCTCTCTTTAATGCTCGCCCTTTATGAAGATTTTAACATCTTACCTTCATCAGTTCTCTTTGAAGCTAATCTTGGGTATTTAATGTCATATGTGTATGTTACTAGATAATATAACAGAAAAAGTCATTTAATGAAACTGTAATCTTTTAAGTTATTCTTAATGTTTGACTTTAAGATAAAGTTTTCTTTTTTTATTTATCCAGAACTTCATATCATATTGTATTTCTATTTTTTCTTCTAATAGATTTAAATATATATGTATAAATTTTTTTTCTTCTTCTCTCTTGCCTAGCAATGGACTTTGTAAGCCAAGAACAAGGTGAAATGACGATGCTCTATGATATCTTCTTTGCCTTCCTACAAACAGGAAATTACAAAGAAGCCAAGAAGATCATTGAGGTGTGATTTTTAAGTACAGTATTCTAATTGTACAGCTATTTAGACTCTTAATTAAAATACATTTAAAAATTTTAACCTTTAATTAACACTTGTTCTGATTCATGTTAATAGAATTCAATCCTAGTAATGGAAAGGGGCGGGGGGGGGACTCGGCCAGCTTCTTTATTGTATATAATTACAGTTCAGAAAAGGCTGTCTGGTTGTATATTGAATTTGTTTCCTCACTTTGTTAAATTCACTGTTATATATCAAAATGATATTTGCATATTAAATCTTGGATTGTGGAACAATTAAATTAAACTAGCATTCCTGGGTGTAAAGTTGCTAATCCTCTTTACCAAAGAATTCTTTGTTCTTAAAAGCAGTAGAATTTAATTTGCTGCCGACCATGCTCAGATTTATTTGTAATGCTTGTCTACAAGTTAATCAGCCAAACAAGTGCTGTCTGCAACTGTTTGGCATTTAATTTAAATTTTCTTCTTTATTTATTTTTTTCACTGTGGTAAGCAGCTTATGGGGAATGGTAGGTGACAAACCTGGCCTATTTAGGATTAGTATATTTTATCTAGGCTTTGCTGAAATTTTCCTTATTGGAATTGATAAAGCAAAGGGCAACTATAAAGTCTGTCCAAATTGTGATTGATTTCACTATTAAATACTTCTGTCGACTATAAAAACATTCCACAGAAGATGGACACATTACTTCAAGGAAAATTGATTTATGTTATTAAAACATTTATAAATACATAAGCAACTACATTTCTCTTAATTATACTTTAAACTCTGTGTCCTTTTCCAAAAATGCCCATGGTATGTAAGACATAAGGTTTGTGAACTCCTTAATTGTATATAGATGACTCCTTATTATAAAACTAAAAACATAGGCACATGACCTATAAAAAAAGTATTACTGTTTTTCCTGATGTTTTTCAAAGAAAAAAGGCTAGTAGGGGAAAGGACTGTGACACCAACTCACAATTTTTCTTCTCTTTCTCTGTCTTTTAACTCACTCTACCTCCTCATTATCTTAGGTGCTTCTGTAGCTCAAGTAATTCAATCAGTATTTTCTAAAAAATAGTATAAATTCTTGCACTAAGAATATGCTGTGAGTCTGAAAACAAGAGACACTGTCTGCCTGTTGAGTTTGCTACTCTGTAGGCTGGTGTCAGTATTAGCAGTTCACTGATCAGAGTAAAAAGGAATCTTGGGCTTTCACATACTTGTAGTAAAAGGCTCTACCAGAGGAAAGTGTATTTCTCTCTCTGCTAATACATAAGATATAACAGAAAAGGCTGAAGGCATGAGAGAAAGTTCTCATTTTGCTGTCTGCTTGTTTATGTGATACTGGATGGGTTACTAAACCTTTCTAAGCTTCTGTATCTGTAAAAATGAATATAATATTTGTCATTAAGAAAGATTCTATTACATAATATATGTAAAGGACCTTACGTTTTGTGGATGTTGGTTAAGTGATAAATAGTATGAGTTCTCATTGCTTTCTAAAGGAAGAGATTGTCTTTTTGGGTTTTGTTTTGTTTTGTTTTGTTGGTACCAGGGATCAAACTCAGGTAAGCGCTTGAGCTAAATCGCCAGCCTCTAGGGATTGTCTTTTGTGTTTTCTTTTTTAAAACAGTCTTGCTATGTAGTATAGGCTGGTCTTGATGTACTTGGGTAGCTTAGGCTGACCTCAAGCTTATAACAGTATTCCTGCTTCAGCCTCCTGAGTGCTGGGATTACAGGTGTGCACTGCCACACCCTGCAATATTGTCTTTTTAAATCCATATGATTTTTATATGATGCTTAGCATAAGTATATGCTTGGCACATGAATAGGCAAGACAGTACATCCTCTTAATTACTTTAGAGCTTTTCCAATATGCATTGTTCAGGAATAACTGCTGACAACAGAATTTTCAGAGTGGATGAGTACAAATTATTAGTGGAAAAAGAATAGCTGTGTAGTATTCAATGATATAACAGCAAGGTATCTAATATATGTAAATTCACTAAAGGATATTTGCAGGGCCATTCTGTGGTTAAGTTGGGATGAATTATAGTGGGAACATGGCTTTCTTTATCATTAAAATTCAGGACCTTAAGTTTTCTAAAGATTGTTGAAAATATAAAAAATGAT
This sequence comes from Cavia porcellus, assembly GCF_034190915.1. NCBI lineage: Eukaryota > Metazoa > Chordata > Mammalia > Rodentia > Caviidae > Cavia > Cavia porcellus. The sequence goes on from NW_026947484.1 coordinate 214,900,457, forward strand.
ATAAAATTAATGAACTTGGACTGTATGAGCATGTAAAGAATCCTGTAAATATTGAACATTTTTCTCATTCTCCAAAATAGCAGTAGGGTGTTCCCAAATGGAGCAGAGTCAATATAATTGAATCCAAAGCTTCTTTGTGCTTGAAACACTGTGGGAGATAGATACACCACTCAAAAAACACACACATTAAGTGAATAGAAATGCATGCAAGATTCATTGTACAAATATGGCCTGTTTTGTTTTTTAGATGAGAGATAGATAGATATCATTCAACATTATGAACTTATTTCTAAACATTATGATAGAATGGAATTATAGCTGATTTTCTTCTGTAGTTGCTGAGTTTCTACAATGAGAATGTGTACTCTTAGGCTTGGCGGAAGTATCATTTTCTTCCGAAGGAAGGAATGAGAACAAAACGACTAAATCATTTTCAACTGTCATATCAGTGTGAAACTACTGAAAGATAAAACTCCTATGGAGAGATGACTGCTAATACTGAAAAGTGTAATTTGAGATAAGCAAGAACAAATAGAGCTGAGAGTTGAAGAGAAAGGAACTTATTCTCAGCGTAAGGAATTATGGAAGATTATATAGAGGAGCTGGGTGTGATACACAGGTTTGATGGCATAAGGTAGTGTATTAGAGGCAGATCAAAGAAGTAGAGAAAAAAGTCTGTACTTGTAATCACAGGACTCTGAGAGGCTGCAGCAGGATTGCAAGTTTGAACCTAGCATGAGCAACTTTGCTTAGGAGATCTGTGATTGATTCATTCTAGGAATACGATTCATGAGACATATATTTTTGGGGGCAGGGGTCAGTTTTGAGACAGGCTTTCACCGTGTAATTCAGGCTGACCTTGAACTCACTTTACAGGCCAGGGTGTCCTTGAACTTGCAGTGAGTCTCCTACCTCAGCCTCCCAAGTACTAGGCTTAGAGGCATGTGCCACCGTGCCTGGTTTATCATGAGAATTACTTTTTAAGTGTAGATTGTTTTCAGATTTTAGAGACCTTTGGTCTTAGGGAGGAAATTGAAGTTACTTCAGAAGACAACAGATTCTGAAATTTTTTGTGTGTGTTTTGGTACTGGGAATTAAACTCAGGATTTCGTGCTTTCCAAGTGAGCACCATGAAGCTATATCCCTGGTCTCCTGAGAAACGTTAAAAATAAATTTATACTGGACTCAAAATATAGCTCAGAGGCACTCTATCCCTGTTCGGCCTCTGAAGACTTATTAGGTGACACTAATAAGATGACATCTGGAGTTCCTGGTACATGAAACACTTAGTACATGTTTTATTCCTTCCTTCTGCATGTCAGCCCTTTGTACTCATCTTTTTAGACTAATTCTCTGTAGTTCCTTCCAGTTCTGGGGCATGGCATGAACTATACCGTTCAGGAGATGTTCACAAACTATTTTTATAAACTTACACTGATTATATCAGGTATGTTTATGAAATGCTTTCTGTATTTTGCCAGCAATGAAAATCGGCCTCATAGAGAATCAAGTAAAATTTGCACATATTATTTACATTATATAAAATACTAAGAGTAATTATTTTGGGTTTTTTGGGTTTTTTTGGCACAGGGGATCGAACTCATGACCTTGCACTTGCCAGGCAGTCACTGTGCTGCTGTGCCATATCCCCGGCCCAAGACTCATTGTTAATACTGCTACTCATCTAGACATCTTTGTGATTTTCATGTCTTTCTATTTGATACATTCTTCATTTATATATAATTGAAGAAAAATGAGCCATATATCTTACTTAATACTTTGTTTACCCTTCATTGCTGCTGCTTCCTTTTTCTGCATGTAAGTAAGAGCTACTCTAAATGTTATTATTAATACCACATCATTCCATTTATGAATGAAATAGCACTTATTCACTCCTTCTTCCTTTAATAAATATTTTAGCTTTTTAGTCTAATCCTAATTCCCATCTTCCTGTAGGCATATTTGACTTTTACATTATTACTCAGGATCATTTCTCAGAAAAGAGTTGACTACTATCACCATTTTTAAGGCCCCTTATAAAGAAAGGAGTGTTAATATTTTTATAAATGAGAATTCCTTTGTGTTTCATTTAGCAAAGATTAAAGTTAACACTCGGGCTTCTAACATTCCTTTTGTTAGAAATTATGGTAAAGCAACATGATATTTCTCTTAAACAAACAAAAATGACTTCATTCCTTTAGTTATACTAATGGCTTATATTTTTAGTCACTTTTTAGGAATAACATGTTGGTGAAGGCCAGCGATTTAGCCCCAGTACACACACACACACACACACACACACACACACACACACTCACTCATGTTGGTAAAGTAAGAGGCAGTCATGGTGATGCTGACCTATAATCCCAGCAGGAGAATGAGGCAGGAGGACCTCAAGTTTGAGGCTAGCCTAGATAATTTAAAGGGCCCCCGTCCCAAAATAAATTAAAAAGGCCTGAGAAAGTAGCCCAGTATTTCCTGGGTGCCAAATAAATAAGTAAATACTCTTTGGATAATTGATTTTGTGTTTCAGGACTGCACATTACATCCAGGAAGAGATGATTTATACACATATAAGGGTAAAGTAGTGTGAAAATTCTTTATCAGATTTCTGTGGGGGAAAAAAAGACATCTTTTAACTTTACCCTTAGCCCTTGCAGCAGTTACTTCAGCACTGACATAGGCCTCTCAGTTACAGTCACAAATTTCTTTACATTTAACTAGCAATTCTTTTTTTTTTTTTTTTTTTTTGTCTTTTTCCTTTTTATCGGTACCAGGGATCGAACTCACGACTGCCTGCTTGCAAGGCAGGCGCTTAGGCCGCTGAGCTGAATCCCCAGCCCCTAAATAGAAATTCTTAGTTTAGCCTCTTTCCTTGGACCACGAGCCTAGATTACCAGCTAAGCAATATAACTCTAAGAAGAATAATTCTCTTAGAGTTCTCATGGTTTTCATGTATATCACAATATGAGCTTCACAAAACAGTTTTGAGAGGTGATTGATTAAGGCAAAGACATTTTGTGAAGTTTAGTAGTTATCAGCAGCTGTGGCCTTTGAATCGGGTCCTGTTTTCCCATTTTCTGTTGACTTTGTTGTACCATACCTGCCTCCATGATCTGCTGGCCCCTCAGTAACTTAAACTGTCAAAATATCTTTTCTCCCAGCTAGGCGTGGTTACATATTCCTATAACCCCAGCATTTGGGAGGCTGAAGCAGGAGAATTACCACAAATTCTAGGCCTGCCTGGGCTAGGCAATGAGTTCAGGGCCATCCTGAATTACATAGCAAGACCTGTCTCAAAACCAAAAAAATTTTTTTCTCTGAAGTTGAACTTTTTTCACTTTTTCCTTTCTCCTTGTGCTTTGTTTTCCCTCCCCTTGTCTTCTGTTTTTCACTGCACACTGCAGCCGCAGTAAATTTGCTGTCTTCTCAGTGTGGGGCAACTCCCTTTGGTTCTAAGTGTAGCTCTAATGATCTCTTAGGCTTCATTCTTGACTAGATCAAATTCAGAGCTTTTAATTCCAATTTGCCTTTCTTATAGAGATAGGATGAATCCTCAATACACTCATATACAGAGCAGATTCTAAGCTAGTGCTGCGTCCCTTTAATGTTCAAAATTTCATGCGGTGTCAGTCATCACGTAAATTCATATCCCTTTCCCCATGAGTTAATGTTTTCTTCAGTACCCAGTAAAGCAGATCATACTCAGTTTGTGACGGTTGCTGACGTGCTCAGCCATATTTTCCTTAGTAGTGATCTTTAAGTCTGCTTCTGAAGAGTTCAGAGGGGAGGACAAATGTGTGCATGATACCATTTCCCCTTCCTTGCTCTGTCCTAACCGTGGAATAAATAGTTGAGTTGGGTTCGGGAGTATTTCCCTACTTCTGGAAATCCTGTGTACATGGTATTCACTCCTACTGCACTAACGCAAAGACCTGTTAGGCTGAGGGTTTTGTTGGCACTGTTTTGTTTTCTATCTCCTTTATATTATTACTAACAAAAATCAAACCAGGTCAAAGTTTCTGTTTGAATCAAATTTGGAGTGATCTTCCTTGAGATAGAGTTTGAGATACAATGGAAAAGTACTCCTTTCTTCCTACTTTAAAGGTAATAATTTGATGTCTTTTTTAAAAGACAAATAGAGGCTAGTTGTGATACCAGTAGATTGACAGTATCAGAATAATATAATGAATTAGAGAACTGATGATGATTTTTTATTTTGCTTTACTTTTTTCCCCCCATACAAGTAAAATTCGTGCTGAAAAGTTACTGCAAAAAGTTACGCCATGAAGGAAACATAACTCAGATAGAAACAGACATATTAATTTTCCTATCATGATACTTATTTATCCTTTCTGTCTGTTAAATAAATTTTATGTAGAAAAAAACAAAGAACTAGAGGTGACTTGATTGTTTTAATTAACTGGCTTTTGATATATTTAACATCTCAATTAGATTTCTGTTCTCTGTGTTATTACATTTTCCATTTCTACTTTCAACTTGCAGCATTTAAAATTCAATAAGATGTTAAGAGATAAGCCAGAAATGTTGACTATTACAGCTGTGGAGGAGATTTAGTTAATCTGACCTAGATGTTCTTTTGATGATTGAGATTTATATGTGAAAACAGTTCTCAATTTCAAAATGAAACATGGAAAGATCTGCTGTCTGAGTCCGCTGCTCTACCAGTGACAGCCAGATTAATCAGACAGACAAGAGAGTTTGCATGAAAGTTGTGCTGTTTAGACCTTTGGCATTTGGATTAGCAGTAATACTGAAAGTTGTAAGTGAATGTACTTCTTACATTTTGTCATGTTTAAAAAGGATTACTTTACTAGTTTTCAAGGACATTTTGTATATATTGATGTTGGTCTCATTTTCAGTGTAATCCATGTAAAACAAAACAGATGTGGAAAAACACTTCAATAGAAATAATGCCCGAATGCAGCTATTAATGGTACTTGAGAATATATTTCAATGGTTAGTTTAGTCAGTATTTACTTCTTGTGTCCCAAAATGTGGACACTTGCATTGTTAGAATGAGAACATTTATACAATTTACACTATACCAATTTTTCTATCATGGCTGTAGGATGTTAATTTTTGCTTCATTTCCTAATTCTACTTGATATAGCTGGTGTTTTATTTTGTTTTGGTACTGTGGATTGAACTCATGACACTGCACTTACCAGGCAAGCGCTTGAGCCAGTGAGCTAAATCCCTGGCCCTTAGTGTTATTTTTAAAGTTGAAAATAATGAAGATGTCAAGCAGGGTCACATGCACCTCATTAGTCCCAGCATGTAGGAGGCTGAGCTGTGAGGACTGCCTGAGTCCAGGCGATCAAGGCTAGCCTGGCCAGTGATTTTTTTTTTTTTTTTTTTTTTTTTTTTGTACTTGAACTCCAAACCTCACACTTTAGCCTGGCCAATGTCATGAGGCCTTGCCTCAGTGGTGTTGAGAAGGAGGGGGAAGAGGAGAAGGAGGAGAAGGAAGAAGAGAAAGAGGAGAAAGAGTAGGATGGGATTTATAAATATAAGCCGTCAGACCCAAGAGTCACCTGTTTTCATCAACAGCGCTGAGTGGAGACAGCAGAAGTGATTCCTGTTGCACTGGAGCAGCCAGTGCTTATGAATATGCAGTGATCTGATCATAATGCCGTGATTAAAATGTAGTATTAAGTGATGAAACTCTTAGAAATGATGAAAATTTTGTTGTTGGAGGGACAAATCCTTGGAATTATGTTGGATGGCTTTTCTGTTATTCCAGTATTCAACTTTGTGAAATAAGCCAGTTGACTAAGGTAACTTCTAATTGAGGATGTAATATATGTTGTAATTGAAGTAAATTACCTCTATAAACAAATTGTAAGTATTCAGCTTGTTGTACTCTTTAAACATCTAGTTTTAGATGCTAGGCAGCATTTCTGGTAGAATCATTTTGTTACATTATAGTCTACAAAACATGTTTCTTTTAAAAAAGAAAACCATTAGTTATTCTGACAATTAACATACTAATTAACATGCGACATACTAATAATTTTCATCTGATTCTGTTACAACCTCTGAAAGAAGTGTGTGTAGGGAAGGATACATTCACGAGCAAGTGAGAATATGCACACACATGTGCTTAACCTGCCGTATTTTCAAGTTGATTTAGTTCCTTGCTCCTTTTTGAACTAAAATATTTATTACAGATTTATGAAATGAATACTTACCTGCACAGCAGCACTTTGAAATAACCTGAAACTTCTAGAAACAGTTACATGGGGGTTACATTCAATGTTCTCCTTTAATACTTATTAAAGGGCTTTGATAACAGTGAGATTAAATTATAGGTTTCTTTTGGTGTATGTGTTCGCAGCAGATTCGTGAGGGAAAAACTCTTTAAGGAAAAATTAATATTTAAGTAAGCCTTACCATGTATGTTGTTTATTTTATTTTTCAGACTCCAGGCATTAGAGCTCGACCTGCAAAACTTCAGTGGTTTTGTGAGAGATGTATCACTAATAATCAGGTTTGTGTTTAATTTTTTCTGATGTCTCAGACACTTAAAACTATTAGTAGAAAGAAATGAGTCATAAGACTGTTTGGAGATGTCAGGAGATGGTACAGTATGGAAGCAGTGTTACCTTGGTGGTTCTGCCAGTAAGTGATAGCTCATTTGTTGTTCATGTGTTGCAGTAGAAGCCCTAAAGATGTGAACCTGGGCTGTGAGGATTTTATCTTGGTTTATCCGCACTGACTTGTGCAAAATGAACCCCTGCTTGTCAGCTAAGCCTGCATCAGTCCTGAGTGAATGCAGGAGGTGCCCACAGAGCCCCATGGGATTTCTACTCGTCCTGCCCTCCAGTGCAGTGGCATTTCATATCAGGCCAGCTAAAAGCCACAGGGAAAAGACTGGAATGTTTGGGGGAGGGAGTTATTAATGAAAGATGTAAGCTATTGTTTGTTGCCCCAGAGATCTTTTTTTTTTTTTTAAGGGATATTTTAAATTTTATTTTAAAGAGAACACAACGAAATGAAACAGAATAAAGTTACTCAAAACAAAACAATGAGAGCAACAGAGGATTTCAGAAACAGGAATAAGATAATAGAAAATTAACAATGGCTACCATAATGCCTTATGTTATCTTTAAAATACCTGTCCATACCGTTACCCCAGACACCTTTAAATTTCTAAAATGTACCTTCGTCCCAATTCCTAAAACCAAGTAGATATTCATGTTGTGGTATTGACAGTAAGGCTCCTTTATCACTTTAATTTAAACAAAACAAATAGTTTTGTTAACTGTGGTAAAATATACAAGTGGACAGCTCAGTGGCACTAAGTATATTCATGTTGTGCTTAGCCCGTTCACTGGTTTTAGTTAACCTGCCTAATGGGTAAAGCTATTCGAAAGATTATTCAGTTGCTATTTGTTATCTTTAAAATAAGCCTTTTATGTAATGAAAATCTGTTTATTTTTAAGATTGAAACTTTGGAAAAACTAGTGGAGTTGACCCAAAAGCTGTTTGAATGTGACAGAGACCAGCTGTACTACAGTCTGCTAAAGCTATACAGTAAGTGACGCGGCTCCTCCTAACGTTTTTGTTTATACAGTCTGTTGAAGGCCGAGGTGGGAAGGAACTGTCAGGCTTTCAGGGTCTCCAGGGATTGTCAGGTGTGGGGTCTTCATCGTGGCTGATGCAGAGGCCACACTGAACTTCATCACACAGTGTTGCATTTTACACTGGACACTGATCTTTCTAGTTTCTGACATTCTTAGCACAGTAATGAAAAGGTGAGGAGGTCTTTGTGCTCGCTGATTCTCCACCTTTGTGTCTAGAGCTGTGAACTACAGGTGCCATGTGTTCCTTGGTGTTAAGGGTCTGCTACACTCGTGCGTGCCTAAATGGTCCAGGTCTCCTGCCCACCCTGACCTGGGTGGACTGAGATTAGATGGGCAAAAGGTGAACATCTCTTTTTGATGTTTTTTCATACATAAAAAAAAGTGTCCTAACCATCAAAAAGGAATCAAGAAGCACATGATATAGCCAAGATACTACATAGAAATCTGCTTAGGGCTAAGTGGCATCTGGTACAGGAGTCCAGCCTTCTTATTAACAGGTTCCACTTCTGTCTGCTATTTCCAGACAGTCCAGTTTTAGCTGGAGTGATAAGGAAATGGCTTCTCCTTGAAGCTTTATAAGAAAAATGCCTTCAAAAAAGACAATCTCCTTTGTTCTGGTTTGTCGACCTTTACTGTCTCCCTTGCTCAGTTCATCAGAACAGTGATTCCATTTTATACAGTGAAGTGTTCCCTGATTCCATATGGCAAAAAAATAATAAAAGTCACTAAGACCTTTAAAACAGAACAGAAAATCACTGTTAGAACCACACAATTTAATAGGACTTTTTGAAGATAGTCTATTTATAGATTTTTTAAAGTCCTAAAGTAGATTTATTAGTCACTTATTAGTCACTTCTATAAAGGTAACTGTCAACACATTCATATGCATATATGTTTCCAGAAAGATGCATATCTAGGTACAGAATCACTACTAAACAGTTTCTTTAATATAACCATGTTATATGTCACAAACATTTTTCTCTATTTAATCACCTAAAAATGGTTAATATTCCGAGTGGGAATAGTATACTTGGTTTTATTCAACCAGCCTCCTGTTGCTGAACACTTGAATGAATACATTTAAGTTTTTCATATTAGAAAACAACCTCACTTTATCTTTGTACTTATATCTTTGTTTACACCCTCGTTTGCAGTATGATTGAATTCTTTTTTTTTATACTGGGAATCAAACTTGGGAACTTGTGCTTGTGAGGCAGGCACTTATGCCACTGAGCTGTCCTCTGGCTCTCTTAGAACTTAGAATAGTTAATGATATTTTCCTTTTTATTTCGTAGACATTTAATCCAGATTTATCATTCCTTTTTTGTTGTAGCAAGCTTTTTTTTTCTTTTTCCTTTTTTTTATCGGTACTGGGGATCGAACTCACTACCACCTGCTTGCAAGACAGGTGCTTATGCCGCTGAGCTAAATCCCCAGCCCCCTGTTGTAGCAAGCTTTAATTCACCAAACATAGGTGGCAGTGAATAAATTGATTGACTTGTCTTTGAACTTGTGTTTGGAAGCTTGATCTTACTTCTTGATGATATAGGTAAAATAAGACCTACTTCAAAATTTTCATTCCAATTTTTGTTTGTATTGAAATACACATTTCATATTGTGATTTGGATTAAATGATAAAATTGTCACACAGTGCTAATGTTGGTACTGAATGTGTATAATTAAAAGTCTTACGTTTTAGGTGTTTAGTTATTAAATGGTGGTTTATAACCTGGATTTGGGTGTTAATTCACCCTTTCTACTTTTTCTTCCATTTGAAGAACTATTTCATGCTTAAAGTGTAATTTTATGCAAACTTAAAACCAATACCAGATTTTTCTGTTTTCTATGAAAATAATTAAGCATTTAATGTAGCAGACTATAAACTATTTCATTTAGAATAGTCCTTTAGACTCTGATGTATTTCATTTTCAATAGTCACTTAAACTATTTCATTTAAAAGAAGATACGTATGAAGCCCTTACTGTGCTAACCCTTGCAGCAGGCACTGCGGCGTAAAGAGTGGTGCTCTGCACAGAGAGCAGGGTGTGAGAGCCACCAGGAGAGGTAGGAGGAACAGTGGCTGTCCAAGGAAGGCTGAGCGGTAGCCAGCCACACAGGCCTCTTTCTCCTATTTTGATGAACTTTTAATGTTTTTTTTAAAAAAAGAATAGAGAAATCTTTAGGTTCATCCTAATGTTTCCTTTAGGGTTAAGCAGTCTCTGAGATACAGAAGCATTTTCTTCTCCTTAATTCCCCCATCTGCTCTCCTGGCACTTCATTTCAGTTGCTTTTTGTGTTTGAGCCAGTAGTGTTGAGGAGCTCAGCAGGGCCTGCATACTCATTTAGGAGGCTGGAAGACATTAGAATCCTCACAGGGAAGTACCCCTCTGTGTACTCTCTGTGTACTTCCCACTTGCTTGGATGTAATAGCCCTACTCATTTTCCTTTCTGAAGAAGAAGCAAGCTGTCCATTTTTGTAGTCGCTTCTCCATTTTGCCCTCTGACTGTAGGTAACTGCTTAAATATTATTACATGAACAAAGTTTATTTGAAATGATATGTGAAATGATGTCCTGTTATACTTAATCTATAGTTGAGAATTTTTTTAGTTTTTATTAGTACATGTTTGTGGCATATAATGATTTCATTCGTTGTAGAGAGTTGGTACAGTCTTTAACAATTAGCTCCTATACATTACATGAAATAACTCACCAGCACAAGTAAATTCTATCTTTCTAAATGATATAGTGTTAGTTACCCTTTTGCTAGACATTTTCTGATGTCCTAAGCACTTCGGTTTTCTCTTTATATCTACAAAGTAAAGATTTGCTTATTCTTTGCACACATAAAATACTCTGTTCAGAATGAATCTGCCTTATGTTTGTAATTTTGCATTAAAAATTCATTGAATTTGCTTTTTAGACATTTTACAACCTTACATTTATTTTTCCTTGAGTTATTTGTTATTTCTATTTCTATAGACACTTGTCTATAGCTGTTGACACTTGTTTTCACAGTGTGATCTTTTCCCCTGTGTTATGACACAGGTAAAATGACTGGAGTTTATCTACTAAAGATGCAAAGAGGATTACTATGTTAACCAAATGTGAAAATGCTACTCTCTCAGTTGCCGTCCTTCCAATTTCCTTCTCTACATATTTTCTATAAAAGTACCTACTACTTTATTTCATATTCTATACTTCTTATACATTTCATTCAGTAAGTTTATCTTGTTTTACTTAATGATATGAAATAAATTTATAGGAAAAGAGAAATATTTGGCTTTTTCTTCCTTTAATTACTAATTTTTCATTGCTGAAATCCTTGAAACCTCCAAAGTTGACAGGTGATTTTGTTAAAAGTGTGTGTATGTATTTTTAAATAATTTTTATTTACAAATTGCTAGTCCGGTTTAATAGTTAATGTCTTGGGGCTGGGGATTTAGCTCAGCGGCATAAGTGCCTGCCTTGTAAGCAGGCAGTCGTGAGTTCGATCCCTGGTACCGATAAAAACGAAAAAGATAAAAAAAAAATAGTTAATGTCTTGAATGTTTTTATCCTCCCAAAGTAGGTTTTAATACCACTTTTTGCCTTGAAAAGTTACCACTCTGTATTAGTCAGTTATAAAGAAGGATAAACTTGAGGCTTTTACAGGTAAATGGATGCAACTTGACACTAAACTCATAAGTGAACTAAATCAGACTTGCACATGTAAATATCATATTGTCTCCCTGGTGTTAAAAACAAAACCAAAAAAAGAGAAAGTAATAAGGTCCAAAATGTACAATAGATACTGTGAAAATGAAAGAGGAAGAAAGTGCTCAAAAGGAAAGAACAACTGGGATGGGAGAAAGGAGAAAAAAGGAAACGATTATATGTATGTAGGGATTCATATATATATTTGTGTGTATGTTTGTATATACAAGATAACTACGTTACCAATCTGTTAGTTCATCAAAAAGAATAGTTTGTGATTTCATTGTTTGATCATCTTTTTCATGCCTAAATCTTCTAATCTGAGCAACTACTTATAACAATATACAATACATTAACTACTATTAATTTCTTATTTTGTAAAAATTCTGTATTGTTTCTATCCCTTTTTTTTTTTTTTGCTTTTTAATTTGTACAGTTTGAAGGTTGTAAATCCTATCTTTTCTTCATCATGTGGAAGAGTTTTGTTTGCTTAAAAATTAATGTCTTTCAAAGTACCTTACAATAATACTATTACTGATTTTTGGAGAAATTGCCTGCCTTCCCCTCCATTCACAGTACTGTTCAGCAATGACCAGAAAAAAGTTTCAAAGAAAAGCATAACTAGCTTGTAAGAGTCTAGTTTTAAAAGTTAATTGTAAATATAAGGTCTCATATTAGTTGGATTGACTTTATTATCAAAATATGTATAAAGCTGCTCTGAACTTCAGGTTAATTTCTACTGGTATTTGAGCCTCCTTTCAATATATTTTATGTCAAAATGTAAGTTACAGTCTGTATATTACCCAGAGAAATTTTCCTACATTTTTCTTTATTGTTAAATTCTGATGAACTCCAAGCATGTTTCACTTTTTGTTCTCTAAGGTTTTAACTTCCGGGGATTACTCGTTACCCCCAAATTTAGTTTTATTGGTTTCAGAATGAAATCCCATTTGTCTTACTGTTTTTTGTTTTAATTCTCTAAAATATTAAAGACCAAATATATTTATGATTCCTGGAATGTTTATGCACTAAAAGAAATCCTCATCTTTGAGCTGCAAAATCAAAATGTTACTTATATATATGCAACAGTTATAAAAAGACATTTAAAGCAGTATCTCTTAAATATTTTCTATTCATGAATACTGGGTCACCACATAGAAAAATGTGATTTTCCTATGGTGAAGAAATTAGCTTATTTCCTTTCTTCTTTTTCTTTGTTTTTTTTTTTTTTTTTTTTTTTTTTTTTGTATTTATTTATTTTCCATTGCATTTGTTTGCTTGTTTGTTTGAGACAGGTCTGTAATGCAGGCTGGTCTTGAACTTGCTTATGTAGCCCTGGCTGGCCTCAGACTCACAGTGCTCCTCCTACTTCTGCCTCCTGTGTGCCACCTCATGCTGTGCTTGTTTTTTTGCAAACAGATTTTATGCTGCCACCACCCTCCCCCGTGAAATTTAGTCTGATGGCATTTTCTGTTGAGGTTAGAAACCTAAGAAATTACCATCTTAACACACCCTGTCATAGATTCTTCATGGCAGTATAAGATGCAGACAGTTGTCTCTGCTCAACTAAATGAAGAGTTACAGATTTGTTGCTTTTAAAAAAAAGTGATTCATTTGAACACATTCAGTCCTTTTAGACTCACAGCTGTAGACAGTGTCTATGTATGTATTCTTCCTTATAAATACTAATAATTGAATTATTACCTGATTTCAATCTTCACAATGGGCATTTTCTCCCTTACTTATTTTAAGATGACAAATCGTATCAGCATGATTTTTAGACTATTAAATTGTGAAATTTCGAAAGGTTATAATTCAGGAGGTACCAAAAGATATACAGAATAGTCTCTTCCTCACTTTTGGGCGGTACTCACTTTTGGTTTCTCCCCTGAAGGCAGTATTTGGCGTAATGCTTTTTGCAGCGTCAAATAAGAAAAAGTAAAATGTCAGGAATTCTGTTTAACTTTATTAATTTGTTTAATCAAATTCTGCAGAAAAAAATGGTGACTGGCAAAGCGCTGATACTGTCTGGAATAAAATGCAGGAAGAAAATATTATTCCTCGTGAGAAGACATTAAGATTGTTAGCGGAAATCCTTAAAGACAGTAATCAAGAAGTTCCTTTTGATGTTCCAGAGGTAATTTAATTTCAGCATGAGTGTAACAGATTTTGTGGTAGTGTGTCTTTAGGTCCCAGATCAACCCACTTTTATACTGGAAGAAATCACCATGTTTAGCAGTTTTTGTTTTTTAACTTTTTTCGGTACCAGGGATCGAACTCACGACCGCCTGCTTGCAAGGCAGGTGCTTATGCCACTGAGCTAAATCCCCAGCCCCAGCAGTTTTTGTTTAATTGGATAATTTTGTTTTAAAGTTGTGGTATGAAGACAGCACAGATACCCCAGTTTCGTCACTGGCACCTGTGAACCCTCTGATTGAGAAAGAGCTGCTGAAAGCCTGTCGCCAGCGGAAGAACCGAGGTGAGCCTCTCACTGGGCCTTGTTTCTAACAGCAGCGTTGGGTGTTAGCCCAGTACGCCAGTGGTGCTCTGGGAGAAATTTCACACACCTGTATTTAACATTAAAGTTACAAGATATCTTAGCACAATTGGGAAAATGTAGATATTAGGTTGAGTGTTACTACAGATTTACTCATCTTTGAAGTGGGTTTGTTAAGTCAGGAATTCAAGCAGCCTAATTGATAAATTTGGGGTTTAATTAGCTGAGCTCAGCAAGACTCACGTAGAGACCCCTGTTTCAGAAATTTTTGGTTGACAGCTGTATTCTGCTTCTTTGTTGAGCAGGTTAATTTTTCTCTTGTGGGTACAGTTCTCATGGGACTTGTACCCTGAGTAATTTTTCATTCTCCTGGGTCAAATACAGGACACTAGTTAAATGCATGGCTCAAGATGGCATCAGTTATTCCAAGGTACAACAATTTTTTTAGCAATAATAATGGTGTTAGGATCTATAGGACAGTAACTTTAAATTTTGGGACCAGTGCGAAGTATTGGTGAATGAAAAAACATTAAGATTTCTCCTAGATTTTTAAATTCTTAAGCCATGAAAAACAAAGGAAGCAGCTGGGTGTGGTGGCTCATGCCTATAACCCCAGTCCTCTGAGTGGCTGAGGCAGGAAGAATGCAAGTCTAGCCTTGACAAGTGGGCCTCACAGAGAGTAAAAAATACAAAATAAGCTGGGAATGTAGCTCAGTGTGAAGACCCAGGGTTCAGTCTCCAGCACTTTACATTTGAGTTTTTCTTAATAAAACCTATTAGCATAAGGTTTCTTTTAAAAGCAGGACTTATAGAGTCACATGTTCTTTAATAATAGAAATTCTAAGAAATGTGACATTGGTTGATTTCATCACTATGCACACAAGTAGCTTTACCGTAAGAAGGGTATGTCACAAGACACTGTACTCTGAGGCTAGCAACATTATCTGAAATATTACATGGGACAAGACTATACTTTGAAAATAATATGATCCCAGTTTTGGGGTCAAATATTGTAACATTTATTTTAAAGTGACAAAGTGATTAGGGAATTAACCATTATATTAGTGTTTGTGTTAAAGTGGATAAGCACTGTCTCAAGGTTAGAGGTATTTTTCTTGATTTTTTTTTCCTTTCTATAAACTTTCTCAAGATATCTCTACCACTATTGTAAGTAGTTTAAACTTTAACTATTAAGAAAGTAAAGATGTAAAAAAAAAAAAAAAAAAAGAAAGAAAGAAAGTAAAGATGTATGTGTCAGACACATGAAAAACACACTAAATGTGAGTGTTAGGAAAATTAAAGCAAAAGGCATCTCACCAATTTAAAGTGAACGCCACAATCTTAGAAAATAACTAGTAAGAGTTTCTGGATTTATTAATTTTAAATATAAAAATACTACTTATTAAATATCCTCATTCAGTGTGTTACATGTGGTTATTGGAATATAAACAATAATGAAATTAATTTTTTTTAAAAAATAGTCTCACTATGTAGTTCAGGCTGGCTTTGAATTCACTCTGTAGCCCAAACTGGCTTCAAACTCATAGTGATCCTCCTGCCTCAAGTACTAGGATTACAGGCATGCACTATCTTATCTGGCTACACTAAGTCTTTTAACCAGTCTTTAAAAAATAAATGAATTGAGTGCAGTGATGTATCCCCATATCCCACCAAAATCAGTCTGGAAGGCAAGGTAGAAAACTTGTGAGTTTACTAACAGTCAAAGTAGCAAGAAAGAGAAAGAGAAAGGCCAGTGTATACATTGTACTGAATGACAATATTTTGCAGTCATGTGGTGTGACTATATAACTGTTGAGCAAAATTATGTTGTGACTTTATTTTAAACTTGTGACAGATTCATACTGGCACAAAAATTAAGAGATGGTAATGATAGAATTCTGTCTTATATGTGTGTTTTTATTTTATTTTTATTTTTTTTTCTTTGCCAGTGCCCTAGAACAAACAGGTGTTAACAAACAAAAACCTAGGGACAAGGGTATAGCTCAGTGGCACAAGTGCTTGCCTGGCATGCACAAGGCTCTGAATTCAATTTCTGATATCAAAAAAACAAACAAATAAACCTGTTTCAAGGCACTTGGTAATTCAGTGCTACAACGGATTGTTCTTTGGACATCTTAAACTTGATTAACTATACCAAAATTGCTGTTCACTTCCCCAAACTGTTCTCCTTCATTATGATGGAGATAACCATCATTGTCATATCTTGTCTCTCTTTTCCTCCCAATTTGACTAGAAGAGATAAATAAGTTTTTAATATTGCCACTTTGTTTAGTTGAGAGAATAATGCAGACTCACCTAATTCACCCATACAAGCATAACAATGCCTGTTTAGAAACCTCTAAATAGTATAGAATGTTTTTCTGAACATCAGTATCATGTCCATTCCTACTGACGTGTTCTGTTCTTCTTACATTGAGCCTTATGTAATAGAAGGCTGTACATGGTGGTTTTGTTATGCTCTGTCTCTGTTATGATGTGTTTATCCAAACAGGAGATTGGATTGTAGTTCCAGATGGCTGTTTGTAGCCAAGCAATTTTATTTCAGAAAAGTAAGTGACTGAAAAGTGTAGTTACTTCTCTTTTGGTAACATCTTTTCATTCACTGACAGTTATTGTGAACAAGTGAAATAAAACTGTTAATCAGTCAAACAAATGTTGCCTAGTTTACTTGTTAGATATCTGTATATTTGAAAATTGTATGTTTTTGTATAAGTCCTGTCGTAGCCAAATAATTTGATCTTCTAATTTTAGAATTATAGGTTATATTCACTTTAATGCTATTGTGTTGAAATGTTAACCATTGAAACCACCCACTTATAGATTAAAGATTGCTTTAAAATGAATCTTTTGCTCCCCTCAATCTAAATTATACCTCTGGTTTATTTGGACTTTAATACATTTTGCTATTTATTTTGAAACTGGCATCTTTTGATAAATTTAAAAGAGCTATTTCTCATTTTTATTGGCATGAACATAATTTGTTAAGAAAGGTAGTATGAAAAATAATTTTAAAAGGAAAATAGTTTTAGGTACTGTCCATTTTGATGAAGTAGTGGTTTCCAAAACTGATTTTTGAGGAATGATGTTAGCTTGCTCAGTTAGTATATGTCTGTAGAGTGACAATGGTGGATGTGTATGTAAAAGAAACAAAAATTATGAATTTAAGGATTTAGTTTAGGGATGTTTCTCCCTCCCTTTTTGTCATTTCAGAATAATGCTGTCTTATTTTTTGTTTTCTCATAGATGCATATAATATTTTCCTGAAAGCACAAGAGCAAAACATTATCTTCAACAGTGACACTTACAGAACTCTAATAAAATTACTGTTGTTGAAGGACAGTTTCACAGAAGCAATGCAAGTGAAAAATGCGTAAGTGCTGGCCCACTTTTACCTTCCACCTTAAATATCAGCTACCATTGGGGCTTTTAGAGGGATTGGTATAGTGGCAACTGATTAGCCTCAGCTGCCCATAAAAATTGTATTTTAGGTTAAGTCACTTAGGAATTTTATTTAAAACCTAAGGAAATTAGCTGTCACTGGCTTTATAAAGTTGTATACATTTTATTAGAATTCATTTTAGATATTCACATACAGAAAAGCAAAAATTTTGTTACGTACTTCTTATTTGACAACTAGCTCCATGTATATTGTATGATGGAGCAGTCTTATATAAAAAAGACACCAAAGGTTTTGGACTTAGACAAAGGTTTGAATCTTACTTACTTGAAAGCACTTTGAGCTTGGGAAAACTACTTACTATCTCTGAGCTTCAGTTTTTCTTTCTTATGATGAGTTCATAATATTATTTCTGAAAATGTCTTAAAGATATTGAGAATAAGGTAGAGAATCATAGATATTCAACACACTTTATATGCCTTTTTTCCCTTTTTTGTCTTGTTCAGTTTTGAGTTTTTTGGTTTTGGTTTTGGTTTTTTTTTTTAAATCTGGGTGGTGATGATAGTGGTTTTTGTGTCTTGGGCTAATCAGTGGTGGCAAACCTGTGGCATGCATGTTGCTTGTTTTTTCTTTTTAAGTCAGAAGACTTTATATATGAGTTGCTTTTTCTAAACTAAAACCTTAATATTCAGGTTTAATTGCATTGTTGGCACTTTGTGATAAATAAGTGGGCTTGGGGTTATAGTTTGGGCACTCATCTCTGAGACGTTTGCCACCATTGCCCTAGCTTAAGATACTTTATTAATGCAAACAGGAGTCAGAGTTCCTTCTTGGTGTCTGTTGTCTGCCTCTGTCATCTTACCTCTAGTTACAGTGAGTTATTAAACAAAAATGGCCTAAAAAGAAAGAGCTTGGGACACCTGCTTTGGGACATAGACATGTCTTGTTAAGGGTCAGTAGCTTGCTTGCTTGCTTGCTTTCTGGTACTGGGGATTGAATTTACCACCTCGCATTTGCCAAGCTGGCACTTACGCCGGTGAGTTAGACCTCTGGCCCCAGTAGCTTTATTTCTGATGAAAAAGTTCAATGTTTTCCTGATATACTGTGAATTTTGAAATAATCTCAGCCAATTTTTGGCCTAGAATCTCAAACAAAAATAGGGTGCATGCCATTTTTCAGGTCACTAGAAAGTTATACACCATAGGGCTTACTGAGTTGTAGTTCTAGCGTGATCCTCTCTCCCCCACTTGTCAGGGAGACAGCATTTGTCTCGGTGGATGTGGTCTTGAATTGTCTGAATGTCTGAAACAGTCACATTAGAACTACTTGAGTATTTAATGTACTGAGTGCCTCATTTGTGTATTTACTCATTTGCTTGTTAAGTTATGAATCTCTACAGTATGATTTAATCATTTGCTTGTTAAGTTATGAATCTCTACAGTATGTGGTCAGTGACCTGGAAACTTACATTTAACAGTGTCCTGTCATCTATAACCACTAAGGGTCTGGTCTGTCTTCTAAGATTACTTTTCTCAAAAAATTACTATGAAACTATCCCATAATAATAAATGATGTTCTGAAATAACCAGTGGTGATTTGGAAGGTAGACAATATAAAATGTAGTATAAAACATTTCTTTGTGTAGCCTTCTGTGGGTCTTGATCTTTCTTTTCTTGGGAGGGGTATTGAAAGATGTTGATCTAGAATATTGTGATAAGCATGGCCTATTTCCCCTTATATCCACAACCTATAAAATCTAAATTTAATTTCTTTCCTTCCCTCCTTTAGAGTTTCACAAAACTTTTTTGAGGTATGATTGACCTAAAAAAGATGTGTGTATTTAGTGTGTACATCTCAGTGAGCTGGGGTAAATACACATGCATAGAAACATCAAAGCCATAAACATGTCTGTCACCTCCTACTTTCCCCCAACTTTGTCTATAATTGTGTGTGTGTGTGTGCGTGTGCGCGAGTGTGTGAGTGTGTGTGCCTACGTGCACGTAAGAGCATGTTCCTCGTAGCAGTTTTAAGTATATTCTGTAGCACTGTTAACTATGGGCACCGTTTTGTGTATAGCTCCAGAACATAATCTGGCATAAAAATTTTGTGCCCTTCCTTTAATTATGTCCCCATTTCCCTCTAGCCAGCCCTTGGCAGCCATCATTCTGCTCTCTGCTTCTGAGTTTCACTTTTTAGATTCTACATATAAACCAAGACTTTTTGTATAACTAAAAACTTTGGGGGGGGGGCTGTGTTATCCTATCCAGTTTATAATAGAACTGCCTTCCTTCCCCATGTAGCTGTGTAGTTGGATGTATGTCCCTTTTCTTGAGTCACTAAAATATATCTACCTATGTGAATTGTAACTCAAGTTAAATCTATATGGAATAAATTTTAAAATAACCCTGGATCAGGAGCTCAGAAGTGGCAAGTTCAAGTTCCATTTATCCAATTAATTGTATTACTGGAGGTATGTCATGTATCTCAAGATTCATTTCATAGTTCATGACCAATTCTAGACCAGGTCATCTCTTTCCCTTCCAGCTCTGTATTAGTGAACAGAGTAAAAAAGAAGTAGCCAGGTAACCATATCAGTGACTCTATATAGCAAGAAGTGGTAGCCACTAGTACTATTTTGGAGCCCTTATACCATCCATGAACAGCAGTCTATTGTTACAATTATCTGTGTAATGCCTCTTGATCAATCCTAAGAGCAGTCTTAATTTCCTATAAATTTTTTAAATGCCATCTTTGGTTTTGACTCTCTATAATGTGTTACCGATGCACTTAACTTCTAATGAGATTTCTTCAGTTTTACTGATAAGGTTATTGACCTTCCAAACAAATAATGAAACCTCAGAAATAATAGTTAACAGCTGCCTTGAAAATTTTTAGAAGCCAACTTTCTTTCATTGTTAGTTTTCATCTTTACTTTTTTAAAATAGATGTTTACTTACAACGAACTGTTTAAGGAAAGTAAACTACTTAAAGAGAAGTAAGAAAAGTGAATTATTATTTTAAATCTTTGATAAGTAAACTTCTTGAGGGGTGCTGGGAATCGAACTGAAGACCTTGTGCTTGCCAGGCTTGCCGAGCAGGTGGTGTGCCGCTGAGCTATGGCTGAGAATCATACGTAGCCCTGCTTTATCGTTTGAGAGTGGTTCATCATTTTCCCTGCTAGCTGCTATTTCAGTCTATCTAGAAATGTTCTCCAGTGTAGTATAGATTCTGAACACTGACTCATATCCCATGCACTTGTGATATAAGCACAATCTGTAGTCCATTCATTACTCTGAAATGGCTAATGTTATTTGTAATACTCTCTTTTGGCTAAGGTAGATTAATTTTTTGCAGTTAATTATAAGTTAAAAGATTAATAATCTTTCCACACCCTGTATTTTTTTTTCCTTTTTGGCTAGCCTCAGAAAAACGTTTGAATAGTATGCTGTTGAATGTAGTAGTCACTAGCCATATGTGACTGTTTAAATTACTTAAAATTAAATATGATTTGATTATACTATTCTGCTCCTCTGTCACAGTCGCCATATAGCCATTATGTACCTAGTGACCTTGCCTAGTAGGCAGTTCAGATAAAGAATATATAATTTCTTTTATTATATAAGTGATTCCAGTGCAGAAGTCTGTCAGTAACTTTTGGTAGTTTTTCGCTTCTTGCTAGTTTGGATTGTATTTTGATTGGTCTGTTTCTACATTTATAAGATTTGAGAGTTTTTGCTTCCTGGTATTTATCTCTGCTTTCATATTTGTAATGAATAGGTAGCTTCTTGAGATAGGAAGAGATTACTGATAAAAGTAAAGTATCACATGTATGGGGTTTTGAAAGATTTGTAGATCACAGTCTCAATTTTATTACCCTGTTTTAGAATTTTAGGTAGTATTTTTAAGTAAATGTGTAATATTGATATGAAAAGTGAGCTTTTAGTAGTGTCTAACTTACTTAACCATGCTACAGTTTAAGAAAGAAAATCCTTTATTTTATGCACTGTATAGTCTCATGTGAGTTATCGACTTAAAACCTTTGACAGATGGGACACAGGGAAAAAAGTCAAACTGAGCAATGGGTACTTTGGTAGGATTAAGAGGATTGGTCAGCGATCTAGGAAAAGCCTGCATGCAGGGGCCACAGGGTGAACCTTTGAGGCTGAAAGTGATAGAGAGGATGAGTGTGTTGTGGTGTCTTTGGAGGATTTTCCTAGGACTGATGGGAGCGGTGTGGCAGCGACCTGCTTTCTGGCAATCTGCTCACGGTGTAGGCTCATGTTGGTGCGGTCGGTCATCCCTGAGCTTTGATAAGGCAAATGGCAGCAATTGCTTTTGCTCATTTTGACCTTTGGAGATTTCTTGATCGGGAGATGAACCCTCAGTGCATTAAGGATGCTGAAATTTCATCACAAGAGCTGTGCAAACAGAAATAATATCTGGCTGTTAGGTTGTGGGTTTGTTTTTAATCCTGTAGGTTCTAGTCAAAGTAAAGCAGTTTTTTACTGTTGAGTTTTTAAAAATAAGGAGTTTTGTTTCAGATATAAAGCTGGGATAAGATTGTTATATGAAGATTTTAAATTTTAATTTAATGGTTTTAGTTCCACTAGTATGTTTAAATGCTTTAAAAACTATATGTATCTAGATGACAGAAAGTTGAAAATTAATCAACAAAATGACATGTTGGTTAGTAATATGCTTTAGTTTATATTTAAAATATACAGTGCTGAAAATAAATGCTCATTTTTGTTGCTGGAAGAATAGTTTTACATTTTATAATTACAGTGAACATAGAAAAAAGGGAAAAAGTATCCCACTTAGGATACAGCCGAACAATGCAGGGCATGCAGTTATTTTAGTCATCTAATATGTCAGCATTCAAGAATCTGAACCGATTGTTTAAAAAAAATCTTGTACTTTGTTTCTTTTGTTGCTCATTTCCAACTTTGTCATCTGTCAGAATGCAAAAAAAAATTATCCTTCTATAACCATTGACAGGATAACACAAAAGCTGTCTCCAGGTCGATATTTTGCAGCAATATTTTTAACATACGAACAGTAGTTTTTATAATTTCACCTTGGTGCTCAACCATTTATTATCGTATCAGAAGCATGTCAGTAATTCCTTTCTAAATGTCTGCTTCTTTTAGCGCTGAGACCCACATCAAGGGCTTCACACTGAACGATGCTGCCAACAGCATCCTCATCATAGCGCAAGTTAGGCGGGATTATTTGAAAGGTATGTCACAATGCTTGACCTTTACGTCACATTAATGCCTCTGCAGATTTTTCTTGTAACGCCCTTCGAATACTTGGATAAAGGAGTCCATTTAGCAAATTACCTGCTTATCAAGAGCCTTTTGTGGTAGCTGAGAGACGTAAATTACTGTACATGCATTTATAATACAGCTTGAATATGAATGTACTTGTCATTTGACCACTTAGTCCAGTTTCCATTCCATTTAACACAAGATGGGTTTTCTTAAGATGAATCACAGCTCTTCAGACATGCAAAATTTGTGTTCCAAGAGGAGAAAAAGTACAGGCTTTCAAGTGCGTTAAAATTCACAGTACAAGTCATTTTGCTTTGGAAATTAACATACTTTCGAACATCTGAAACAATTCCCAGCAGTTGTTTCTCACATATTGTGTTGGTTGTGTGTGAGATAGCAAATGTGTTAAATTGAGTGTTAAATATGTGGGATTGTGCACCAAATGATTATAATATTGATTTTTAAAACTTAATCTAATACTTTTTTAATAGTTCATAATACCAACAGCAGTAAAATACAGTTTAGAGTTTTTAAATGCTTAAGAGGGCAGCGCCAGAATTATGCAGAGGTGACTTTGGGAGGGTTGGGATGGGGCTTGGTGGTTTGGCAAAGGCCGTTTATGGGTTTGCCTAGTGGGGTGGAGTTGGATCTGGAGGTCTTGTGAATGAGTTCCCAAGGGGAACAATAATAACTCTTTAGGTAAGAAGCTTTTCACATTTTCATGTTTGAATTTTAACCAGTACAGTTAACACCACGGTTTTGCTAATACAACAGAACCCATTTAGTATATGGCTGGAGGAAAAGCTCTTTAATGCTTAAATCTGTTACTTAGTTTCTTCCCGTCTGTAATGTTTTTCCTTGCTTGCATGTTTATAAAATAATTTCACATCGCTAAGAGAAAATTGTACTAATTGTGCAGCCTTGGTGTTGCTTGTAATACCTAGGTGTGCTGGTCCTTAGCTGTCTCTGTAACTAACCAGAACTGAACACGTAAGTGCTGATTTCACCCTTTGCCACGTCTCAACCTTGTCGTTCCTCAGACAAGGCTGACCTGTCTAGACATCTCTTTGGACAGCCCTGAATCATAAATTGAACGGCATGGGGCTTGTTCCTAAAACTTTAAAAAGCTTATATTTCTAATAGAAAAGACTTTGTTAGGCTTATTTTTCATGCAGAGGTGATAATTTTAAGACACAAAACAGTTAAATTTGGTACTCATAAATTAGCTTATTGTGCTAAATAGCTTATGTTTCTATAAATAAAAAGAACAAAGCACTTTTTAATTTTAATTCCAGAGGTTCATCTCACCTGTGTTTTATTTTGATTACTACCCTCTACTTGTATGTCAGTGCACTTTGTAAGAAAGTGCACAAATGTAGTTTCTCATCTGCTTTTCTCCACTGTGTAGCTTGAATGGATTGTTGCCCAACAGCAGAAGTGGGGAGCACAGTGTTTCCTCTGTAGCCTCCCACCCCAAGCCCTGGTGTCCAATCTTGCCACAGACTGAATCACACATTTGCTCAAGTCATCAGCAAGAATGAGAATGCTGTTGTTTTGTGCTCCTTTATACATTTTGCTCCATGAGGTGAAAGTTCCTAAGCTTTATGATTGCCTTTCATTCTTCTGCTCTTCTGTCGTTCAGGTGTCTTTTAATCAATCCCATCAAAGGCAGTTAGAAAACAACAAAATCAAATATATCTCAGTGAGCTTTTTAAACATGCTGTGGTGAAATATGAATAGTACATGTATACAAAGCAGCTTTGCAGTATTCTTAGTTTCTGTGAGTTACTGAGTAAATGTTGAAATTGGGTGATAGTGAGAAAAGACTGTGTGTTTGTGAGTGTGTATGTCTTTAAGGTCATTAGCTAAAATGACAAATTCTGCTTAAGAATATGATTTAGGGGCTGGGGATTTAGCTCAGCGGCATAAGCGCCTGCCTTGCAAGCAGGCAGTCGTGAGTTCGATCCCTGGTACCGATAAAAAGGAAAAAGACCAAAAAAAAAAAAGAATATGATTTAGGTCACAAGTTTTCATGCTCCCTCTCGATGACAGAAATGATCTATTCTGCTTGCCTCTCCACTCTCATGTACCCATAGATGCAGCCTCTGGGATAGTTGGACTGAGGTTGATATCTAGCAGTGTGACTTTGACCTCAGGAAAGTAGTAACTTCCTGCCCTGGTTTCTCATCTGTAAAAATCAGTGCTTACCTCAGTAAGTTGGTTTTGAGTGTAGATTTGTAATACTATGTCTGGTATTTAATAAATGCTCAACAAATACAATAAAATACACAATAAATTCCAGTTACCATTGTTGTATTTTTGTTATTTTGATCCATTGGTGGGTAGAAAGATTTTCCCTAACATGAGTACTCAAAGTACTAAAAATATTTTATCTTTGTCTGACGAAGTTAGCCAGACATTATCAAGCTTATTTTCTGTAGATCATATTTTTAAAATAGTATAAAAACTTTTATTTCCTATTTGAATATGTATTTATAAAATTTTATCGAATATGCTTTTTAAAATGACCTATGTGCCCTAAATGAGAATTGCTGGCTTATATTATTTATAGATTTGGAGTAATAGTTTATTCAGTAAGAAACATTAAATTCATCATGTCTTTTATTTACTATATTTTTATAGACTTTAATTATTACCCTTTCTCATTTTTCTGTGAAAGATAAGCTGTTATTCAGAAAGCTGTTTTGAGAGTCTTAGTTTTGTCTAGGTTATACTGCTTTAATTGTGAAGTTTTCTTTGGTGGAGCTAGTACGGCGATTGTTATGCCAAGTATTATTCCACCCCCCTCCGATCTGCTACTCATGTTCAACATAAGGATTCCATTACCTTTGTAGATGAACCTAAAATCAGAAGGGTATTCCATATTTATTCATAATCAAGTACTTACAATTGTGATTAAGTAAGCAAAATACCATTGTACTATAGTGAAAAGAATTGAGTAAGCTTTATTTTCTTTAAAGACTGAATACAAGAAAATAACTGTGATGTGCCTTTTAACATAAATCTATTAATGTGAAAATTGAATTTTCCAGTTTGGCTACTCCACAGTGGTAAATTCTATTTAGACCATATTTCCTGGGGAAGAAAAAAGGTTTTGAGATATTAAAAGTTTTTTGTTTTTAAGTAATCATGTAATCTTTGAGTTAATAAAATTTGAGAAGGTATGAGTCTAGCTAAAAGTTACATATTTTTGGAAGCTTTAATTTTTTTAAATTCTTCCTTATTTATACTTATGAATCTATCAACATTGAAATTAATCATGAAAAAAATGATATACCTGAATGGAACTCAGATTGCCAGTCACACTGTAGGTTTTCTTTATGTCATAAGTTTCTGTGATCTCAAATACTTTATAGATAATCAAATACTTTTTTAAAAGTTTCTTATGAAGTATTAATATTTTCTGTAATCTGGAATAAATTATTTATAACTTTGTATATAACCGCTTGGTGCTCAGATTTAAAAGCTGCTTTTCAAAATGCATTAAAGTCAATATGAATTAAATAAGGAAAACTGTACCCTTTGCTCTTTTATTTTAGAGGCTCTAGCCACTCTAAAAACAGTCTTGGATCTGGACCAGGTTCCTTCTAGGTTATCAGTGACCCGCCTTACCCAAGCGTTTGCCTCTAAGGGTGATGTACAAAGTATAGAAGCAGTTCAGAAGATGGTCAGCGGACGTGACTCAATTGTGCTCTCAAATATGATTTTCATTAATAACATTGCCTTGGCGCAAATAAAGAAGTAAGTATTGTCAAGTTTTTCTGAATGAACACTATGTCAAATAACACCTTCTAAAACTTTTTTTATGCCTTTGGAAACCATGTCAACCTAGGAGATTTCATTTTTGATTATTTTCTATTATGAATAATTAATATGTTGAGAATATATTTTATATTTAGATTAAATCTTAGAATAAACATCAGATTCATAAAATTTGACAGTTGCTAACTTTTCTTGGTATGTGCATGTATACATACTTGTGTATGTGAATGTATATATGCATGCCATGCCTCTTGTCAAAAATCCTGTTCACAAAGGTGAAAATGATTTCATTTGTCAGCAGTATTTGAGAGTGATACCTACTAACATGTTGTGATATAGAGGACCCAGCAAACTTGTCAAGGTTGTGCATTTCTAGGGTTAGGCATATAGCTACATGCACGTAGAGCATGTATGTAGTATGCATAAGGCCCCTTGGTTCCATTCCCAGCACTCACTAAAAATCATTTCCATATTCCTCATCCACCCACCATCTCAGTACACACACCTATAAGAAGGAGGCTTGATTTCTTTACCATCATCCCTAGATTCCTTATTGGGAATCATCATTGTACAAGTAAACAGGACTTGATTTTTTTCTGTGCTTGTTGTTAACCTCCCTTTGCTCAAGTTCAAGAATCATAGGGATAACATGGAATTGACACTCTAATAATGCTTTTGGAGGAAAGATGTTCTTTTTAATCTTATCAGGTGTGTTTGGTGTTTGCAGGATTTTTTGTTTATTCCTATTTCTTTGAGCCCCAAGTAGTTACGTTTTGTTTGTTTTTACCCTTTAAAATTATTTCCTTAAATAGAACATCAGACTTTCTTTTTAATAAGAAGATGGAATTCTTTTAAGTTAGAAAATTAAGAACATTCCAGTGGAAGGCTGAATGAATTTTGCAAAACTATATACTGTAAAAATTTCTTACATGACATGAAGAACGTGTTTGTATTCACTACTTAAAAAGGAATTGAAATCCATAAGAACAGTGTATTGATACTCATTTTTAGTTAGAGAATTCTTATTTTGATACACTAAGCATAAAATCAATTATTTGAATGTAGAGTATCATAGCTATAAAATACCAATTTTTTTTTTGTACCAGGGATCGAACTTGTGACCTCACATTTGCCTGGCAGGCAGTTATGCTGCTGAGCTAAATCCCTGGCTAAAACACCAGTTTTTAATTTCCTTAACTAAAATTGTATGAAATATTTTTCATGATTTGCTTAGTAGCTATACAATTGATTTTTTTTTTAGCATAAAGATACTGATTTCTGAGAATTTTGTTTTTCCTAAATATATACTAGCTTACAGAAAGAAATTTATGTGACTGGGTAAGAGACATTACCAACTTTAAAAGATGTAATATATTACCTTTGCCTTATACAGTAGAGAACAATTGTAGATTATAAAGCCAAAATTATAACACTTACACAGATTAGCATGTCACTTCCACAGAGCTGCAAAATCAAACATTTCAGATGAAGTTACCTTGATTAATGTTTATATATATAACTTTGTTCTTATCTCTAGAGCAGTATTTTAAAATAAACAGCTGTTTCAACTAAGATAAACAACTACTATAGTGTGAATTGCTCAATGATTGCTTTTGCCACTAGAATATGATTTAATTATTATACTTTTTCTTAGTCGTATTAATTATAAATATATTCCTCTTGTTCCTAAAATATGTGTATCAGTGGATCAAAAAGTAAGCTCTTATACTGAAACTGGCTATAATATAAATATAAAAACATTTTTAAAATAATTTATTTTGCCTCCTTTTTTAGCAACAACATAGATGTTGCCATCGAAAACATTGAAAATATGCTTACTTCAGTGGACAAAACCATAGAACCCCAGTACTTTGGCTTGTCATACTTATTTAGGAAAGTAATGGAGGAGCAGATGGAAACAGCAGTCGAAAAATGTAAGCTGGTTGTTTAGTTAAAGAGCACAGAAATATATTTGTTCTCTGGTTAAACTAGACCAAATTTCTTTGATGGGTAAATCATACCACTGTTTTAACAAAAGGTTTTTCTTACCTGACATTTTCCAGTAAGCATCATGGCAGAAAGATTGGCCAATCAGTTTGCAGTTTACAAACCAGTCACTGATCTTTTCCTCCAGCTTGTGAATTCAGGCAAAGTGGATGATGCCAGAGCTCTTCTACAGGTAAGGACTCAGCACAGTGGCACTTGTCACTAGTGAAAAGCAGCTGAAAAATTACTAGACATGCTTGAGTGTGCAACTCCAGAAATAAGGTGCAATATTGCTAGGCCATTTGAATTGAGTGTGAATCAAGATTGCATAGCAAGAAACTGGATTTTAGGCTGTAGTTTGCCAGTTTTAAAGATGCTAAATAGGACAAGAAATGTCCTTACAATTTAAGAAGGGGTCGAGAGTGGGGAAGATGAATTTTGCTGAAATGATTTAAAAACAAATGCTTCCATGCAGGTAGGCAGTGCAAAACAGTTCCTTTGATTTTTCTATGTTAATTTCTCAAATACTGTAAATAGTGTGCATCACTATGGCAACACGATTTACAAATAAAATGTAGAAAGTGTTTGCTTTTCAAGTACAGCTTCTCACTGAATACTCGACATTAATTTTGCTTTCTATTCACTTGTGTGTCACAGACACATTAAATGACAAATGCAGGTCTCTGTGGCCCGCACTTTCAGTTAAATAAGCAATCTTCAGGGAAGAAGACAACTGCATTCACACCATTTGAACAGTAAGAAACATAAAGCTGCACCAATTGCGCAGAGCGGTAGGCGCTCGAGCTGCCACTGGCAGTGTACACAAACAGGCGCCGCCGGAGCCCCTTCCCAGCAGGCGGCAGTCAAACAGTCGCCGTGATCCTACCAGCGGTTGTGTTTGTGTAGACTCCCTGTGTCACACTGAGGCCTGAGACCAGGTTTTGATAGTAAATAGTATTATATTCACTTACATTTCTACCAGCTACACTATAGCTTAAGCAGAAGATAGAGAAGGTAAAACTGTACCCATTTGCTCGAGTTCCGGTTTTGATTGTAAAGTCCATCTTGACTGACAGTGAGATCCAAACCATTTTTTAAAGAAGGGGCCTGAAATGTTTCTTCTGGGTTAGCAAGGTTGTATAAAAATGTATAAATTGGACTGGTTTTTGTGTCTGGACATAGAAGAATTCTAGTTAATTGCGAAGTTGCTTGTTTGATTTGGTTCATTTACCAACTCTCACCCTTTTTTTTTTTTGTTTGTTTGTTTTAAAAGGAAAATGCAGTTTGTAATAAGAATTTCAGGAACAGTTTATGGTTGTATCCTGCTGCCTTTAGTGTTAAGAATTCTGTCTTAATGTGATTCATGTTTTATCTTCATGTATACATAAGATATAAGCATATAAATATCCCATCATATGCAGAAGAGCATTTATTCAGCTTATTCAGTATTTATTCAGTTTATGCACCTTTGACATATTCTTCCTGACAGCTTTCCTGGACAGTGGCACCTGATTTCCTCTTGGAACTTATTCTCAGTCATAATCTTGAGAGCGCGTAGTAGCTGGGCGAGGATATAGCCAGGCTCTGGCTTGGTGGCCTAACCCAAAAGCTCGTGGTGACAGCTGAGTGTTAATGCTACAGCAGCAGCAGTCTGTTTGCTTATGTCCCATCAGTCAGCTGAAGTTCCGGATGATAAACCCTCTGCTCATCCTTTGCCTGCTTGTCAGACATTAAAGGATTATTCTTGCTTTAGCACAGAACACTTGCTTCACAGATACTGAAAGCATCAGTTTATAATGTAAATGTTCCGTGTGCCCCCAAAAGTTCTTTTTATACTCCTCGTTTTAGTATTGACAGTGTTTTAGAGCTTTGAAAGAACAGTGTGCTTTTAGAAACTTAAGAGAATGACACCTGTGATGAGTGTAAACTAAAATATTGTCTTGCCATATTTGATTTGACTATAGCACCCAAGATTGGATAGACACTTGATTTATCTGGTCTGTCATACAAACTTTTTTTTTGAGTTTAACTTTTGTCTCTTTCTCAAGCACTGGCTGTCTGTTGCAGTGAAAGCCTTTTATAAAATAGAGAGATTGAAATCAGTCCTTTTGTATGCATAAGTGTAGGTAATTATACTTTAAAGAGAACTTGCTTTGTACATTTTAATTTTTATAAAGAAACGAGCAGTTATCTCCCTGACACCTTATTAAATGTATAATTAACCTTATGATCCCTAGCTCACTTGTGAATGCTTGGCAGTATAATTGGAGAGGAATAGTGTTTCTTTTTTTCCTCTTTCTTTGCAGTCTTAAACCTTGTTCTGCGATTGTTGAAGCATTAGTTTAATTTTTCCCTTTTCTTTTTAAACAAACTTTACACTTGTAATGCCAAAGACAGCACTCATCAATGCTTGGCATAGCTTGCGCTTATTTTCTTTTTTCTTTTTCTTTTTTTTTTTTTCCTTGCCTTAAAAAAATGCGGTTGACTATTAGGCTTTCCTGGTCGTAATGATACACTACTGTATTATTATTGTGAACTTTCTTAATTGAAAATATTCACCTTGGTCTGCTTGTTTATCAAAAACCTTTACTTACTGAATAATTTAATTTTTAGAGATGTGGCGCAATTGCTGAACAAACCCCAATTCTGTTGGTGTTCTTTGTGAGGAGTGCTCAGATAAAAGGAAAGGTACGTACATTACTTATAAACAAGTCAAAGACAGTCCTGCGATTTCACCTAAGAGCTTGTTTGTTCAGGATCTTTTTTTTTTTTTTTCCCAAACAAGGTAAAGCTATTTATTTATTTATGTTTTATTTTTATTTAAAGAAGAGAAAAGTCAGACAAGAAAAACAGAAAGCAAAAGGCATAAACAACAACAGCAGATTCAAAGCAATAACAATACAGGTCTTCAAAACAGATTGAAAGAAATTTAACAATGGTTGTTATATTGCATATTGTTCACTTTTTTTTGAAATATAGAGAAGAATATTAAAGAAAATAGAAAAACAGAAAAGAAGTGTAGAACAATACCAAATCTAAAAAAAATTATCATTATAGAATCGCTAGTTGTTTCATTTCTCATTGTTGTCTTTAAAAATAGTTGCCAAAGTTACAAAATCACAGCATAAATAGTGGCTAGACATTCAGACATTGATAGTGTAAATCCTTCTGTTCAATGTTCCAACAGAGATTCAGTAATGTGGTCATCTATCTTACACACTGTACATACCTGCATGCTCTTTAGAGCACTTTCCTGCCCTTTCGTTTTCACAGTATTTATTATACCTTTTGGATCCCATTATTCTGTCAGTTTTTATTGTTTCTTACACTAGAGAGACAGTATGATATTTATTTATGTGAGTCTTGTTTATTTCACTAATGCGGATATTTTCAAATTGCCTCCATTTACCTATAAAGGCCTCAAGATCATCCTTTTTATAGCATTCCATTGTATAAAAATACCACATTTTTTCATCCACTCTGCAGTTGATGGGCATTTTGGTAGTTTTCAAGATTTAGCTATTACAGTTGTGCTGCTGTGAACATGGGTGCTCATATATCTCTGTGACATGATCTTTGCAGTTTTTCTGAGAAAATACCCAGGAGGGGAATAGCTGGATTGAATGGAACTTCCAGTCCTAGTTTTTTGAGGAATCTCCATACTGATTTCTATAGTGGTTGCACCAGTCTGCACTCCCACCAACAGTGGAGAAGAGTTCCTTTTTCCTGCATCCTCCCCAACATTTGTTATCGGTTGTTTTCTTAATGGCAGCGATTCTTTCCAGGGTGAGATGAAATCTCAATGCTGTTTTAATTTGCATTTCTCGAATGACCATTGGTGGTGAACTTTTCTTCATATATTTATTTGCCATTTGTTTCTTCATCTGAGAACTGTGTGTTCATCTCACATGCCCATTTTTGGAGGGCGTCTTTTTATTTGGGGGCTTGATGTTTTTCAACTTTTTATATGTTCTGGATATAAGTCCTTTGTCTGAGGAATTGTTGGCTAAAATTCTTTCCCATTCTGTGGGTTTTCTTTTCACTTTGATGGTGATTTCTTTTGAAGTGCAAAACTTTTTTTTTTTTTTTATATCGGTACCAGGGATCGAACTCACGACCGCACGCTTGCAAAGCACTTATGCTGCTGAGCTAAATCCCCAGCCCCGCAAAAACTTTTCAGTAATATGAGATCCCAGTTGTTGATTCTTTGAAATGTTTCTGGTGCAGTTTGTGTTTTATTCATGAATTCTCTCCCTACCCCAATGTTTTCAATGTTTTTTGCCTACTTTGTCTTCCAGCGGGTTTTGTGTTTCTGTTTTAATATTTTGATCCTTAATCCATTTGACTTTAATTTAGTGCATGGTGATAGTCATGGGTCTATTTTCAGTCTTTGGCATGTGGAATGCCAATTTTTCAACACCATTTATTAAAGAGGCTATCCTTCCAGTGAACTTGTTTAGCCCCTTTGTCTAATATACGGTAGCAGAGTGTCTTTGTAGTAGTGTTTGCATCTTCTGATCTGTTCCATTGACTCTCAGGTGTATTTCTTTGCCAGCACCATGATGATTGGTTCAGGATCTTAAACACAACACCCTCAAGACTGAAGATCGTCTTAATTTTTAGGGTGTTGATGCAGAATCAATTAGAACTTCTTAGTGGTACTAAATTGCAAAACAACTTCTTGTGGCAAATTTCCCTTTCTTGTATTAATGTGCTGAGAGCCCCAAGAAAGGGCCCTTCGGAGTCAAAGATAAAAATCACATTACTGAAGTCACCTTGGTGCATTTAATATGTTAGAAGTGCGGAAGGAAACTTAACGACCAGAGGGTGTCTCCCTTTGGCTGGCTGCTTCTGACCATTTCTCAGCTAGAAGCCACCATAGGCCAGTGAGTCATTCAGCTTTAAAATCTTATGATGTGGTCCGTCACACTGATGTTCCTGGTACATCTTACCTGTCTGGACTGTAAAGGGGTGCACAAACATTGTAACATACTGTATTTTTGATGTTTTGAAAAATGAAATCATAGTATGAAAAATTATCTTAGATCTGATTTTACCTGTTGAGCTCCAGGAATTTCATGCTCAGATTATTTGGGTACTTGATAACATTTCAAACAATGCAAATTATCATTTTTGTTCTAGGCAAAACTACCCAAACAGTTCACATAAGACAGAGAGGTCTGGTTTTCCTTTATTTCTACATACTTCCCCTTCTCATACACATACTTGTAAAAAATTTAACCTAATCACACTTTTTAATCTGAGTCGTATATTTATGTACAACAGTGTTTAGAAAATACTTGGTTGTATGTCCCCACCCTCATTTCAGAGAGATTCTTTTCAGATTTTTAAAAAAGAAGAAGAATCTGTGCTGGGATATGGGTTGTAACATGCTTGGTGGCAGAGCTTGAGCTTTCTATGCAGGAAGCCTTGGGTTCTGTGCCCAGCACCACTAGGAAATAAAGTACAGGGATCTAAAAAGCACTTGTAGGCCAAGCGTGGTGATGCGCATCTGTGATCCCAGCACTCCGAGAGTTGGAGGCAATAGGAGTGTGAGTTCAGGTCCAGTTTACACCACCTGACCAGACCCTGCACTGCCCCATGGATGGACAGACAGATGAATCAGCTGACCGATCAGGCAAGCACTTGTCTGGTTTTGTGCCAGATTCTGACTGCCTGGGTACAGAGATGGCGCAGGAGGCACACAGTAACTGTCTCTGCTTAGAACATTCCTCAGAGAAAACTTCAGAACGTCGTAAGAAGTCTGGGAAGATGCAGGCCTAGGTGTGGGGTGACTGAATCCACTGCTGATGAGGGAACTAGGACTTTTAAAATACTAGTTACAGTGTCCTGCTGTTTGTCAGTAGAATAGGTAAGCAGGATTTAGCCTCTTGTGAGGGGACACCGGAGTCTGGAAAGTTCATCTTAAGTTTGTTCCACAATGTGTCTGGAAATACTGCTTGATCGGGCTATGACACTTGTAGATTCTCTGCAGGAAATAAGACCATAGATGTATCTACATGTATTTCCACGATTCAAATAAAAGTTCCAGTGAGATCCTGCAGATAGCTCTTTTTATGTACCAAGCAGGGAAAACTCTAGAATGTTTGGCTGAATTCTTCACATTTCATAAAATTTTGGCATCTCAAAATATACCTGGTATCTCTTCTATCCTTGGGGACTTATAAATTTTTGGCATGGTTGCCAGTTGATAAAAGAAGCAATCATTAGCTATTTAGAAACATTATCTTGAAATAATATGTTTAAATATTTTAGAAAATCTTCAGGGAAATGTAAATGGAATTCTATCTTTTGAAAAATATTAGTTTGTTTTAGTGTAAATCAATGAAGCAACACCGAGTGCGTCTCGAGATACACAGGATAATCATTAAACTGAATAGGCAGCTTTTTATAATTACTCTCAAGATTTTCTGATGTATTTGTTTATTAGCGGCCTATTTCATTGTTCTTTGTGGTTTGTGGCAATGTTATCTACATTTTAATTTCCTAGGCACCAGTTCTAAAGTCTTTGTTGGACTTGATTCCTGAATTACGTGACACAGAAGAAGCGTACACTTCCACCATGAAAAGCTATGGTAGTACATTTAACCTTACTGTGTTATTTATGCGATTTAAGTTGTAGTATAGTCAACTAAGTCTTCAGTTCAAAAGGCAGCAACTGTAAATATGAAGACACTTAGCAATGATGTGAATAATTCACTTAGCCTAGAATATGTTTGAAACTGTGAAAATTGTGAAATACTATTCACGTAACTCGCTGAGCATCTCTGGGGCAGCACAGGCATGCTGAGTAAGATCCCAGCCTGAGAAGGACCTGGAAGTCCACCTGGACTCGGGTATGGGAAGCCAGTCCGCCTCCTCTAGGCCCTCACCTGAGAGGCATCAGGAAGAAGGGGCCTGGCCTGTCCAAGACAGGCGTTGGTCTTGGCTGCCTTCTCCTCAGTGCCCTCCACCCGCCTACCTGTCCCTGTGAATAGTAGACTCCATTAGCAAGCCTAGCCCAAGCTTCACCTGAGTCCCAGTGGAAATTACAGTCTTTTAGCCAGTTTTTCCGTCACTGCCAGAAATCATAATGAAGGGAATCTGATACAGTGTTTCCTTACTACTCAAGATAAATGTTACCATTTTTAAAGTGATGATCATTTTGCCATCTGCCAATTATTATAGTACATAAAGAATTGCGTTTATTTGTGGAAGGACAAGTAACTCAGCAGTCAGAGTTAGTAAACTGGTTCTTCCTTTTTCTGCCCTTATGAGGGAACTATATCCTTATTTCAAAATAAAGGGACAGCCAGGGATGGTAGCACGTGCCTATAATCCCAGCACTGGGGATGCTGAGGCAGGAGATTGTTGTGTGTTTGAGACCAGCTTGGGCTACATAAGTGAGTTCAAGGTCAGCATGACCTACACAGTGAGACCCTTGCAAAATTAATGCTAATAATAGAGGTATAATCATTAACCTCGGGGCTGGGGATTTAGCTCTGAGGCATAAGCCCCCTACCTTGCAAGCAGGCTGTCATGAGTTCGATCCCCGGTACCGATAAAAAAAAAAATCATTAATCTCATCCACTTTCCAGTACCTAAGTAACATGAAATATGTCAAATGTGTAAAGCACTTAAATATTACTACTAAAATAGGCAGGAAGGAAAGAAAAGAAAGATACTAGAATTTCCTAAGGCAGCTTCCTAAAGAAGGGGGAGCCTGAACCCTTGCTAGTAGTAGGGAGATGTTTCCGAGGCCATTTGGGAGGGGAGCAGGGGGTTTCCACAGAGGCAGCTGACCGGAATTAGACTCCCACGGGCTGGTCCCACTCCAGGAGGGGCTACTGGGTCATTCGCCCTAGCTCCCCTGAAGGAGAACCTGGCTGGATTCAGAACTTCAGCTGATGGCCACTTTAATTACCATGAAGCTTCAAAACTGGATAATAACCAAAGTGCCTGATAGCATTAATATTATTCTGAAGGCCTTTGAGTGTAGCCATTTGTCATTTCCTTCTCCTTCATAGTGAGTGGCGACCTGTGGGTGCCGAGGGCGTGGAGAAGCCGGGGGACATCTGTAGACCGTAACTAGCTCCGGCATCTCTTGCCTTCGGATACAGGCATTCGGGCGTCCCTAGCAAGTAGACTGTTCTGATGAAAAGAGGAGGATAGTCCTGTTTACCGATGATTAATGCATTTCTCTTCTTTAATTTGGTCAGTTTTGGACAATGACTTACCATCTGCTAAAATGCTGTATGAACATTTGACTGCCAAAAACCTGAAATTGAACAACCTGTTTCTAAAGCGTTACGCGCTGTTGCTGAAGAACGCTGGAGAGCCTGTTCCTTTCACTGAGCCCCCTGTGAGTAGCTCTTAATTAAGAGGGGGAAAGCCTACACCTCATAGGAATATATAAAAAATGAGCTGAATGCTAATTATCTGAGGATTAGGTCTGTGTGAGGCGCTGCCCGCCTGTGGCCGGGGGAGAGCGCAGCCCAGAGGCAGAGGCAGCCACCTCAGATCCACCCGGACCTTCATCTGGGGCTGCGTGTGTGCACTGTGCTGGGGCAGCTCTCATCGCTCCCTCCTGCACCAGGCTTCTGTGGCCCAGTGTTTCCGTCACTGAGCATATTGTGTCATGGATAGGTACACGTTCATTTTAAGTAAGTTGGTGTTTATTTCTTCATGATGTAGAGAATCTGGCTTACTTTAGTAAGAGAAATCAACATATGCAGACTTTTATTTTTTGTACCGGGGATCGAACTCAATGATCTTGTGCTTATCAGGCCAGCACTTGAGTCACTGAGCTAAATCCCCGGCCCAGAATTCCATTGTAACGTGTCACTACACTGTTTGTTCTGGACACCTTAGCACCACGTGTCCAGGCACTGCATGAATGTCTGCGTACGTAGAATGTGCGTGCAGGGCTCCCGTGCTCCAGCAGTGTGCTTGAGACCCTCAGGCAGGAGCCACAGCTTGAGAGCAGGCAGTCTTGGCTACCGGAGTGCCCTGCTCTGTGATTTCACAGGTTGCACAGTCACAACTCGATGGTGACTTTCTTCTTTCTCTTTCTTTTTTTTTCTTTTTTCCTCAACAGGAAAGTTTTGAATTTTATGCAAAGCAACTGAAGGAATCAAAGGAAACCCCTTCCTGAAATAAGTAGAAACTGCCTTGTTTATTGTGTATGTGTGATCCTGTGTCTAAATGTTATTTTTAAGATATGTTTGAGAGAAATAAATAAATGGAAAGTTACTTTGTTTATGTTTTAGTTTTTTATGTGTGGAGTACAATGTAATGTTTAGCCCCTTATTGAAGGTACTGTACACTTACTGGACTTTGTGTAGCATGTAAAAGCGTTTCCTTTCAGGCTCCTTGTGCATGTGAGGCCACAATTTGTGAGCATCTTCTCCCTCTTTAAGACATGCTTGTTAGTTTTAGTTCTTTATTTTGGAGCTAGGTAAGATGGTGTCATCTGAGTTTTCTAGTGCTTAATACTCTGGATGATGGCAGTCTCTTGTGTATGTAAAGTCGTGGGTCTGTCCCTTGCCCTTAGCCAGGATGCCATTCGCCAGTGTGTGGAGCTTTGCAGCCCATTTCCCTGCTGCCACAGTGGCTTCTGTGAGCTTCTGAAATGTTTGGTTCTGGTCCCGGCTTCTCATGAGATTTAACAGTGCGTTTCCTGTCATTGTGGTTTCAGGATTTTGTCACAAGCCATCCAAGCCAGGCCATTAACTTTAGACTCTTGTGCTGTAAATATGTGGCTTCCCATGTGAAGCTGGGAATCTTGATTTATGATCAGCCTTAAAAAAGTCCGTATGGGCCCTCGTGCTCACTAGTTACCTACATTGTAGTTACTTTAAAAAAGATAGACATTGGGGCTGGGAATTTAGCTCAGCGGCATAAGCACCTGCCTTGCAAGCAGGCGGTCGTGAGTTCGATCCCCAGTACCGATAAAAATAAAAAAGACCAAAAAAAAAAAAAGATTTCAAAGGTGTTTTAAAAAAAAAAAAAGACGTTGAAGACAGTTTACCATTTCTAAGGAGTGTCCGTGTGGAATACGGACCTGTTTGGAGATGTGAAAATGTCTCACTTGCTGATTCCCTCACTGCCATGCCTGCCATGTCCATTGAATCTGGGGCTGCCTGCTCTTGGGTTTCAGAGCCGGCTTGGCTCCCACCCTTCCTCGGAGCAGCGCTCCTTCAGCCAGCACCTGCCCACAGGTGGACAGGGAGTGGTGACAGAAGGCAGCCCAGTCGTGTGTGTCATAGGACCAGCAGCCTTCAGTGCCATGCTGTCCTGTTGGTCCTGTGGAGGTGAGAGGCGGCACCCGTGCTGAGTCCCAGTCTCGAGAACGGAATGGAGCCCCCTGTGCCCGTCTGGAGTATCTCTGCTAAAGCAGCCCTTGAGTTTGCAGTCACACTAACCCTAGATTAATTGAACTAAGTTTTATGGATTTGGGTTAAAATGTTTCAAAGGTGAGTCCTAAATATCTAATAGCTACATTGAAATAAATAGAACTATAGCATAAACAATTACAGCAGGTCAATGTATTACACTCCAATTATATGCAAACAGAAAATTCTAAAACAAGTGTCACTGTAAAACTTCCTGAAAGTAAAATATTTTGTGCATAAGTATTAGTTCATTTATTGGAACCTAATATAAATGTAAATTGCTTTAAATAAAGTATACTCCAAGTACCTCTGGACTGTTCTTTTGGTTTGGTTTGTTTTGGTTGGTTTGGTTTATTTGGGTTTGAGTTTGGGTTTTTTGGTACTGGTAATTGAACTCACAACCTCACACTTGCCAGGCAGACACTGAGCTGCTGAACAACGTCATCCCCGGTGTCATTTTTAACTGCTCAGACCCATTTCAAAGTACTTCAGTCTTAAACATTCAGATTGAAAGTAGTGTAAGTGGCCCCTGTTACAGTCAAAATCACCTTGCTAACATCACTGTTGATCGGTTTTATGAACAAACCAGCATTTGAGATCTCTAAAGCACAGAGTTGGCAAGACTTAGAAGATTGGCTCCATGGGAAATTCACACTCAGGGGAGTTTCCCAGCTCCTTAGCTGGCTGGGCTCTACCTACTTCTTAACTGGGGTCTGCAGCACCTCCCCTTTCCAGGAGCACTAACTCATGCCTGCTGCTTTCGGACCCTTGTCCCCAGCTGGCATTTGGACCGTTCTCTCCCAGCATCCCCAAAGCCAGGTTGTCCTCCAGACACACTGTGAGCTCGAGACTGGCGCTTGGTCTTGGTCTGAGTCTTCGGTCCTAGTGCAGTGCTTGCTGTGTTAACACGGGCATCCAACACCCGCTTCTGTGTGTCAGCCGTGCTTTTCGTCTGGTTTTCATAGCCTTCCAAAAGTGAGTTTGCCCAGAATTACATCAGTAGATAATGAGGCTTCTACTTCCTATATGAAAATGAAACTTGGGCATTCCACTTTAAAATCAGTTAGTCCAACAAAAAATCAAACGAATGTAAACTATAAGGATATTCTTCAATAATAAACCTTTCATGTCAATGGAAGGACATGTTCCCTGTCTTGGGGCACCTTATGCTATAAGGATAGTTTCTTCCATTTATTCCAATACCTCGTGCCTGGCAATAATCACTGAGTTTGCAAGTTCCAATAAATTATTAAGCCAGCTTTATATTGCAGATTGTTCTTGGTGCAATCTCTCACATCTGCAGTGTGTGTGCTCTGTACACTTTCTCATGTCTTTGGGCACAGTTTTCATTTAATATTTGTCTTTCTGAAAAACCAATATTTGTTAAATTCCTGTATGTAAAAGCAAAATTCCTCAAGTATGATAGAACTAATAGCAGCAGGGGGTACAAAATCATGGTAATTTATCGCTTTGCAGTTACACAATCGTGCACAGGAGTGTTTTCATTAGAAATGGATCCTGCTTTCAGGCCTGTGGGCTTTACAAAGCTCACATTATACAGCCTTAGTACAAATAAAGGAAATGGTTGCATTAGCAAATTCCAAACAGGCACTTACCTTTTCCATTTTTGCATGAAGAAAAGAAACATTAGATCCCCGTAGAATGAAAGCATTTAACCAGCTTGACTGAACACTGCGCTGCACCTTTGTTCGGACAGTGGTGGGCTGCCCTGATCTGTCCGTGGAGCCTCTGAAGAGGATTTTGGTTGGTCCTGCATGCGCTCATGTGCTTGTGAAAGTCTTTTTCTCTTCCTCTTTCTGAGACAGGGCCTCTATGCAGTTCAGGCTGGCCTTGAGCTCACTTTGTAGCCAATGCTGATCTCAAACTCATGGATCCTCCTGCCTCAGCCTCTCAGCTACTGGGATTACAGACATGTACCACCATGCTCAGCCAAAGTCTCCCTTGACTGGGTCAGTGTTCCTCTCGGAGCTCTCCTAGTTAGAACTGCCAGGCACCAGGAGGGACCCATCGAGGCTCACTGGATGACCAGTGGGCACAGGCCGTGTTACCTTCTCCAAGTCCATGCTCTCGGAGTGTGGTGTGTGCACATCAGGGTTCCCTCCAGATGCTTGTCATAAATGCCACTGTTTATTCATTCACTCTGACTCAGAAAAAAACAGGAGTCGAGCCTGAAGAGGTCCTTTAAGTACTGAGTGCCCATATAAAAAACATTTTTACCAGGGCCAACTAACTGATCATGACCTAAAACTGAACCAAAAGAAATCTTTTCATAGGTTGTCTCAGAACCGATATTATCAGGAACCCTTGAAAATGTGTGATGCAAGAGCCTCAGTGTGAGCCAAGCACACTGCAAGGATTCTGTGAGATAGTGGAAGGAACAGAAATAGCCCTTTCTGTCTGTTTTTTTGTTTTGTTTTGGTTTGTTTTTTTTGTTGGTTTTTGGTTTTTTTTTTTAAGCAAGGACCATTGGTATTTTTTTTCCAGCGGTTTCAGAAAACAATCTGAATTTTACAAAAGAATAAGACAATCATACAGCAAGTGAGCACTCTTCCCTGGCAAACAGAGAAGCCTCACTGTATTGCTATGTATCAAAAACCTCAAACCACTGTTTTATCACTGTTGTTTTAATTCACTGCTGAACTACATACCTGCTGCTCCCAGCTCCCAGCAGAAAACGGGCTGCACTCCAGAGCCGCCTCAGGCAGGAACCAGGTAACTCGGACACAGCTTGGTTTCATTTGGATGCCAGAGATTGAAGCCAAAGTCTGCTAAGTAAATGCTGTATCATCAAGCTCCTCCCCAGTCCTACCCAGGCCACTTTTGGTGAAGAACCAATTTGAATTGATAGTTCGTGCTGTTTTCAAGTAAGGCCACTGTCTTTTGAACATGAGCACTGGATACTTTTTCTAAATCAGCAGCGAGAAGCTCCCATCCCTCACCTTGTGTCTTGCTGATTTCAGACCCTGTTTGGTGCTGTAGGCTACAGCAACTCTGCCCCGACAGAACGTGGCTCCTCGGGCTGTCTACGCTAAGGGACTAATTTGAGACTCAGGAGAACCCCTGCCCTCAGGTCTGTGAACACTTGGATTGGACACAGATTTTAATACCTCTGCTGCTGTTTAATCTGAGAACACAAGGCCTGAAGAAAAATGTAAGAACAGCAAACAAAAGCCAATGTAAGATCTAGCTGTAGAATGGCTTAACCCGGGGCAAGATTACACTTTATATAATCCTTATAGGCATGACAACAGTTTAAAAAATCATCAAGAGATATGAGTTAATATAGGTAATTCCTTTTGGTTTAATTAAAATTCCTCTATCAATAGCATAACAAAATTGGAGAGCTTAAAGTGAAAATTTCAAACGCTTTTACCTTTTGATCAAGGGTCAGGGCAAATGGAGCACGCTGTAGTATTTTACTGGAACACAGCCATGCCGCACCCCACACACAGTTGGTGAGCTGATTTCACACCGCGACAGAGTGAAATAGTTGGAGGAAAGAACTACTCTATGGCTTTCAAAGCCTAAAATATTTACCATCTGACCCTTCGTAAGGGAAGTCTGCAACCCATGTGTTTGAGAATTACATCACTGCGTATTCCATCCCTTAAGGATACAGGCTCATGAGCCCACACGCACACCTCTGGAGCTGGGTGCTGCTTTTCCTGGCTTCGCCTGCCTTAGCAAGTGCTTTAAATGAAATAGAGCCACAGAATCAGGGTTCCAGGCGTGGGGCCACACTGTGGGAAAGCCCCGCTCGTGGCAGCGAGCGGTGAACCACTGTTCTAAAAACAAACAACCCCAAAACAAAACAAACGCGAACGGCTGCCCCCAGTTACAGCAACTTCAGCCTTTGTCCCTTGAAAGATCACACGTGGAGCAGTGAGGGCCAAAGGGACCTGCAGGGATCACTGTCCCTTCCCTCCCACACACTCCCCCGCCCACTTCTTTTGGTCCCAGACTCTGGTTTTCCTTTGGGAATACAACCCACCGTGCTCCAGGTGTCTCTGTTTTGGGTCACTCGGGTCTGAAGCAGGTCATCCGGGGCTGTAGCAGCCCATCCTTTGGCCACTGTGCAAGGTTCAAGGCTGGTCTTTGAGACCCAGCCAGGGCCACTGAGATGCAACCGTGTGGCCCAGCTAAGCCTGCACGGGTTCTGTGAACCTCTTCTGGACTGCAAGACTTACAGCGGCTCAGGCCTCACCCCCTGCCCTCTGATTCCTATGGGCCTCAAACACTTCTGAACCCTATGTGGTTCTGCCACCCAGGAGCTGTGTGAATTTGGCAAACCAAATGTGCCTGTGCCTCAGTATCCTTACCTGCAAAATGAGACACTGCTTCCAAGAGTTGTACTAAGAATAAGTGGTGGAATCTGTTTACCTGACACAGAGTAGATGCTCAATAAATTTTTAATTGTTCATGTCGGATTTTGGATCCCATACAAAAAGAAGAAACAGCATTCACTAGTATGTTTTAGCTACTAGAGTGGCTAAACAGAGGATAAAGTATGGTACAGATGAAGCTAAACATTTAGTCGGTTATCATTTTCTCTGGGTTCTAACAGCTCCTGCAGGGCCAAGCTACTCAGTTCACACCCCATTCGTTCTCATCCTACACCGAGTTGCCTGTACACCCAAAGGAAATAAATTAGCAACATTGTAGGCTGCACCAAGTGTGGGTTTTCTCACTGGCAATCACGAGCTCTGGCCAGGGAGCAGAAAGCCTTTTCAACTGTCTTTATTCTACTGCCATCCTGTGGCTGACCTGTGCCACTGCAGCACCAGGGGCTGGATGTCGCTGAGTGCCCGAGCGTGCCTTCACTGCCCCCGGGAGGGGCTCCTTGGGAGGAAGGGAGTGCAGCTGAAGGGTCTTCTCCGAGGCCCACCAATGGGAGAGGCTGAGCACGAATCACCAGTCTTGGCTTGACTTCTGCTTGATGAACCTTAAGGACACATAGTACAGGAGCAGGAAACCCACGCTGATGCCGATGAGAATGAGGTAGATGGCGTAGAGAGGGTGGGAGTTGAGACCCATCTCACTGATCATCTGGAGACACCAATATTCAATGAGCTCACCTAGAGGTCCAGTGACTTGCCTGTCAATTCACAAGCCGAGGCCCTCACTACTTACCATATCTCCTGGGACCAAATAGGTGATGTTTCCAACCTGCATGGCGTGAAGGCGCCCGTTAAACTGGATCTGCATCAGCCCCGCGAAACACCACCGGAGGAAGGACACATTGGAGACCCACAAAGGCACTGCAGACAGCGAGAGCCATGTCAGCCCCGCGGTCCCTGTACCTGCGCGAGGTGCCACTTGCCCTCTGCAGCCTGCTCCCAGCTAGTCCTCAGAGGGGCCAGGAGGCCAAAG
Source organism: Cavia porcellus (assembly GCF_034190915.1). NCBI lineage: Eukaryota > Metazoa > Chordata > Mammalia > Rodentia > Caviidae > Cavia > Cavia porcellus. Next base: position 214,944,503 of record NW_026947484.1, read on the forward strand.
GATTCACATGTAGGATTCAGAGCAATTCTAGAGGGTCATTCCCTAGGTGTGCTCAGCATCCCAGAGCGCTCAGCGGTCCTCTCCAGGGAGGACACAGTCTGGGCTCTGCCTTGTGCAGCAGCATCACGGTTCAGAGAGGAGGAAGCCCTGAGCCTTGCCTGGCTGTCTGCAAAGAGCAGGCAGAGCAGGGAATGGGGGAAGGTGGGTAATGGCTTTTCCCAGAGAGGAGGTGGGACAGCCATAGAAGTGGAGATTGAGTGGAGTGTCCTGGGGTGTCACAAGAGCTGGGGAAGGCAGCAGAGGGCAAGAAGCACGAGGTCACCCCTTAAAAAGCTCATTGTGTGTGCATGACCTCTGAGAAAGGCAAGGTCACAAAGGTCAGACTCTTGTGCTGGCCCAGAGCCCAATCGTGGATGGGGATAAGAACACAACTTAGGGGGCTGGAGGTTTGGCAAGCAGGCAGTCATGAGTTCGATCCCCGGTACCAATAAAAAGGAAAAAGACAAAAAAAAAAAAAAGAACACAACTTAGGAAGACTCGGGAGGTGCAAATGACCTGGCGCCCTGGAGATGCTGAGAGGGAGGGAGTTGGGGTGGCTTCTGGGTGTTGCCTGGCTTCTCCAGTGGAGACACTGCCATGGCCTGCAGGGCAGCTGGCAGAGGCATCTCTTGCCGATCCTGAGTGGGACTGGCCGGAATCAGCCTCTACCCACGGCCCGCGCCCAGAGAGGCTTGGCTGGCAAGAGGTGCAGACGCACCTGTCCACAGGTTCTTCAGGTTGATCATGAAGCCCCCGGTGAGGTAGAAGGCGTTGTAAAAGGCGTTGCAGAAGAAGGACGACATGTGGAAGGTGGGCAGCAGGGCGGAGGCCGCCAGGGCCATGGCCCTGCCGCAGAAGACCACCAGCCACACCAGCAGGAAGTGCAGCAGGAAGGGCAGGAGGGCCGGGTGCAGGTTGGTCAGCCAGTAGATGGGCATCCCGTAGATGAGGACGTAGGCACAGTGCTCTGGCAGCTCCCCGAGGACCTGCAAAGGACACAGAGCTAATGCCGTGTTCATGCCGCTATTTTAAAATGTATAATGCTTGCATTTATCGCCTGCCCCGTGATGCCAGCCTGCCCTGCCGGTACTGAGCCTGCCGAGGGGATGCCCTGGGCGCAGGCCAAGCTCACCCCCGAATCCTCCCGCAGGCCAGTTCAGAACCATTCCCTCCAGACAGGCAGCCACTATCTGTGCTCCAGAGACCTGGCTGCAAGCTTTCATCCTGCCCTGCCCAGATCTAGTACCAGCATCCTTTGGAGAGCTGTACAACCTCTCTGAGCTCAAGACAACACCTGCTCCCCCTGGAGCAGGTCAAGTGTGCTAAGTGTCCCCATTGCTTCCTTTTTAGGGTCCTGCTGACCAGACACTGATGCACACTGCTAGCCTTTTGGGGAGTTTTTAAAAACATGCAAGTGTGGGGCTGGGGATTTAGCTCAGTGGCATAAGCGCCTGCCTTGCAAGCAGGCAGTCTTGAGTTCGATCCCTGGTACCGATAAAAACGAAAAAGACAAAAAAAAAAAAAAAAAAAAAAAAAAAAAAAAAAAAAAACCATGCAAGTGCAAGGTCCTGAGTTCAATTCCCAGTACCAAAAATAAGTGCAAATCTTTGAAACCCCCCAAGAGAAGGTGACCTCTGCAATCGTGGGAAATGTGGAACCCTGGGACTCAGCAAAACTGTGTGTCCTGGTGTCTGTGCAATGCTGCAGCTCTCTCCACCCTGCACCCACTGTCACTCTCACCAGTCACCTTTGCAAAGTAATAGGGACCCGTGGTATAGAGCCCGTCTTCGAGTTCAGCATACAGCATCGCCCGCTCCGAGTGGCCTGGGGCCGGGTGGGGTGGGAGGGTGAAGAGTGAAGAGTTATTGCCTGTTTCTGATTTTGCATCGCCTTTAATAGCAATAATAGCCTGAATGTCTTATTGTATATTGTTTTAAGCAGGCACCGTAAAGGAACCTGGCCCGGGGAGGCTCCTTAGGTGCTGAGGATGCATCCCCTGCACATCCCCATCTGGCAGACTGCGACAGGATGGGAACAGCTATGACTTTCATTTGTCTGCTACATTCATCCACAAACTTCACACCCCATCACAGCCACTTATTACATAATCACAATGAAACTGCTCTGCAAAGCTCTCGTCTGCAGATGCTCAGGGGCGATCTCGGGCCAGCTCAGAGCATGGCCGACACCCCATGTCTGCCTGCCCCAGAGCGGGGGACACTTACATTTGGAGACTACATCCAGGATCACATTGAAAGGGATGAGCCCACCGATCATGAACAAGAGGGCCGTTGTGTCCTGGAAGGAGAGCTTGGTGTCCCCGTGTCCATAGTAGAGGAACCCAATAATCAGGGACATCAAGCAGGCCTCTACCCCGTGAATGAGGAGGGTTGGCAGGTCTCGGAAATCATTGGAAATCTGACGGCTTTAAAAATCAATAAAAAGAAAGCAATGTCAAGGGGACAAGATTCCCCCGGGCCTTGTGACCTTGAGAACGTCACTCAATCACTGGAAGTATCACAGAGCTTCTACGAGGATTAAATGCGAGGACTGACCAAAGTGTCTGTCCCACAGTCTGTACTAAACACAGGGTTCTTTTGCCATTAAGAATCAGCCTGGCTATTTTACTGAAAGAAATTGTGCTGTGGGAAAGATCAGTCGGGCCATAAACTATGGAGATGTTTGCTGCAGCATTACTTATGCTGGTACAAGTCAGAAAATAACCTAACCATGTCCAGGGATCAGAGAAGTCCCAAAGCTGGGCTGCCCTGAAGGTGGAGGGATCTAGCCGGTGACAGGCAGAGGTTCTAAGTGGGAAAAAGCTGCTGTGGAGCATTAAGGAGCTGACCCTACCTGTGTATTCAAACGCTCTCCTACGTGGAAACTCACAGAAAAACACAGCACGTGGGCCTGGCCTTCCCTGAGAGCTAGTGTGACAGGGACACTTCTTTTTCCAGCTTAGATTCTTGTGTACTATCTCAGTTTTTTCACAGGGAAAAACATCATGATAGTTCCAGTAAGGTTATTTTAATTTTGTTCAGAGAATAAAAGTTAACAATGCATCGCATGAGGGCTAGAAATATCCTGACGATGGTGTTTTTCAAGCAATTCTACCTCTGGCTTCCTCCCCAGATTCACTTTAGATGGAAAGGGCTAAATGGACAGGGACTTTCGGTGGGGAGGGGCGCAGTGGGGGGTGGGGGTTGTGCAATTAGAGACACTCACCGGATCAGGGCAGTAAACTGCTGTATCACCCCTGGCGGCTCTGAGGGGGTCTGGCAGTTGTCACAGGGGAGGGCTGGGCTATGAGAGACAGTAGGTGGCAGGTCAGGCACTCCCCCGACCCCTCATTGCAGCAGGAGCTTTGCACCCCTGCCCACCCCTTGTACCTGGCCACACAGGTGCCCACATCCAGCTCCCTGGGCTCCACTTTCCACAGAAAGTCATCGAAGCCACGCACTTTTTCTCGAAACAAGGCCGCCAAGGACTGAGCCTTCTCCCTGGTGGCCACTTCCAGCTCGTGGCTGCGCCTGTCAATGCTGGTTAAGTCCACTGTAAGCAGATGTCAGGCCATGGTTGATATGACATGATGATCCCCACTCTCCGAGAAGAACTCAGGAAGCAATGGCCAGAATGGAGTGGGACAGAGACCTCCAGGGCTGGCCCCTTGCCCTGCCAGGCCTGAACACTGAGACTGAACTCTGTTCCCATGATGGAGACACCCAAGGGGGAGAAGGGGTCTTCAAGGTCAGAGGTCCCATCACAGCTATACCCTGGGGCCCAGCTGTCCAGAAAGTTTCTGATGAGAGCTCAGCCTCACAGAGCCTGCTCAGGAGAAGAAAGTAGGCTGGGGGAATGGTGGGCCAGGAGGAAGGGTGGGAAGGGAGGGATTCCTGACACATTTCCCTCTCACAGTGGGTTAATAATCTGGCTTCCCAAGCACCCAGCCCAAGGCAGGATGAGATTTGGCCGAAGAGAGCCAAGGACCAGCCAAGTACAGAGTTCTTACTGCCCTTCTTGGTCAGGGACGCAGGGAGGGAGTCAGGCCCCCAAATTGGGAGCCAGGCCCACTGCAGAGTTGCCTCCTGCATCCCAGGAAATGGCCCCTGTACCCAGGGACCTTGTCCTGCAGTCCCCTCCTGTGCTTGGTCTTCACCCTCCAAGGTTCCAGCAGTGCCAGTGCTCAAGGCAGGGCCTTCCTCTGCCCAGCTGGTCCAGGCTGAACACATTTCATGGCCCCTCCTCCCAGCCTCAGCATGGCTGGGGTCTCTGTCACCTCTCTCCTGTTCCCTTTCTCCCATTTCACCTCACTCAGCAACCAGGTCATGCTGAGAAGGGATCTCAGAAACCACGGTCTGTTCTTTGGAGACACGAAATACCAGACTTGCTAGGTACCCCAGGCCCCATTGGCTCTTGTGCCCCAGACTCATGAGGGACACCTACCCCAGGGCTTACAGGCAAGGACCTCTGTCCCCACCCTTCACCCCCAAATAATGCAAAATAAAAGCAAAAAACTCTTTCAAGTCTGCTGTGGGCATTTGACTCCTCTAGGTGTGCTTCGAATTGCCCCCAGAGGCCACGTAGGCAGGTGCCTTCTGTGCCCTTATCTGAGGATGGGTCATCTGAGAGTGACAGGCTGGCAAGAGGCCAGGATGGCACCTGTGCCCAGGAGGGAGGTGCCTTGAGCTCACTGAGGGAGCCGGTACACAGGAGGAGGGATGGGGCGGGGAGAGCACTGTCAGGGAGGGTCAGCAGGTGGTGAGGCCTAGCACAGGAGGCAGGCTTAGGTCCGGGTTAGGGTCAGGTTGTTAGGAGTAAAGGCCCCACCTCAACCCCATCATGCAAAACAAGTCCAGTTCTGAGCACAACAGCTGGGTCGCCACAGGCAAGAGGTTGAGCTCTTCCAGGGTGTGACGGTCAACAGGAGACCCCAGGGCCCTGGTACTTCAGGCCCTAGTAAATGCCTTCGAGGAAGTGGGCCCTGTCATCAGGCTGGGCCCCTCACCATCTTCAGTTTCCTGGGAAGAACCTGGGGTTCAGCTGACCCGAAGCAGCCGCCACTGTGCCAACTGTCTTGCAACCAGGTCCCGCTGCAGCACTCTTTGGGTGCTCCCAGGGAAGGTGCCCCAAAAAGGTCACCACTCCCCAGGAAGCCAGGCAGGGAGGAAGGAAGCGGCTCATTCATGCTGCCTGGGTGTAAAGTCCTGAGCTCAGTACTCAGGAGAAAGACAAATCTGGGCCAGCAGGGCACTTTCCACACCAGAGAGCCACTCACTGGGCCCTGCACCCAGCGGCACAACAGCCAGAAATGCCTCTGTAGGGCTTCAGATTCCTGGATTCTGGCCTCTGCGAGCTGCCCTCCTGCACGGAGGGCCACCGTCACGGCTGCTTTTTCTCAGGGCCTTTCCAGCCCTCGATCCCTGGCCAACCCAGGCCTCCATCCCTTCCTCCCACTACCTCTCCTCCTCCTCCTCCTCCTTGTTCCCCTGACGCCTGCCGGTTTCTCTCCTGAATCTTTTCCGCACGTGTCAGGGGTGGGGGACTGAAAGGGGTGCAGCCCTGGGCCCCAGGTCCCCGGCCACCAGCCTTGCAGTCTCACCGTAGAAGTCCGCAGGGTTGCTGTAGCGGGGGCAGGGGTGGCCGATGCTCGTGAAATACTGGACCATGTGCTGTGCAGACCCCAGGTAGACGGTGGTGCCCGAGGTCATGAGGAGGACCAGGTCGAACAGCCTGAAGATGTCCGACCGGGGCTGGTGCAGGGAGATGAGCACCAGCCTGTTGCCCTTGGCCAGCCGGGACAAGGTCTTCACCAGGTTGTGGGCTGTAAAACTGTCCAGCCCCGAGGTGGGCTCATCCAGGATGAGGATTCCTGGCCATGGAGAAGAAGAGGGTGACCCAACGGCACCCCAAACGCAGCCCCTCCCTCTCCCCAGGCTGCGGGCGCTCACCCGGGTTCCACAGGAGCTGCACCCCTATGCTGACCCGCCGGCGCTCGCCGCCTGACACCCCGCGCACGTAAGCGTTGCCCACACGCGTGTCCGCGCACTGCCGCAGACGCAGCTCCGCGATCACCTCCTCCACCTGCGGCGGGAGCGGGTGTGGAGGCTCGGGGGACCCGGAGCCCAGAGACCCACCCCTCTGCTGGGGCTCAGCGGGGTGGTGGGCGCTCAGAGCCTGTTCCTGAGCTGCAGCTGCGCTCCGGCCTTTGCCCAGCTCCTCGGGGCTCACTGTGCAGGGCACCAGACAGTTGGACCAGGAGACTGGCTCTCAGGCACAAACCCATGACAAATGCTATGGAGGGAGGCGGCTGAGGCTGAGATGGCTGTGTGTGTGTGTGTCGGGGGACTGAACCCAGGGACTACAGGCTGACCATCCTCGTCTGTCTTTTATTATGAGACAGGGTCTCACTATTTTTCTGAGTTGCCTAGTCTGGGCTCAAACTTGCAAATCCTACTGCCTGAGCCTCCCAGAGTGCTGGAATGCAGTTTGGACTCTTTCAGGCAGGTGATGATGAGCTGGGGTTTTTGGACTCCACCTGGGCTGGGTCCTGAGGCTCAGAGGGTATGGATGTGCTGACTGGACCCCATGACTCGCTTCTGGGCTCAGTTACCCTTTTGTCACGCTGGGCCTGGGAGAAGCTCCTGGGGAGGCGCAGCTGGGCGATGAAGGCCAGGGTCTCCCGCACGGTGAGGTGAGGGAGAAGCTGGTCGTGCTGGCGCACGTGGGCCACACATTTCCTCACCAGCCGGGGGGTGCTGGGCTGCCCGTTGATCCAGATTTGGCCTGCCCTCATCTTGCCACCGGTGTCGCGGCCAGTGATCACGTCTAGCAGTGAGGCTCTCCCACAGCCTGCAAAGTGACCGGAGTCACCACTGAGGCCAGAGCTGCAGGGGCCAGCGGGCAGCTGCTGTTGCCCACTTGCTGTCCAGCGCCCTGGCCTGCACTACCTTTACCGAAGTGGCAGAGCCCCAGGGAAGGAGGCACTGCTGCTTGGCTCCGGTGTGGCAGCTCCTGGACGGGACGTGAAACATCAGGCTTTTGGCTGGAGTCAATTTGTGTATCTTTGGGGGGTTGGGACACATTAGTCCTGGGGTTTGGGCCAGCTCAGCCACCAGCTGAATGACAGAAGAATCCTGACCGCCACAGGCCTGCAGAACCCAGAACCTCTGTCCCTCCCACTGCTATGATGAGCGACCTCCTAAGCCAGGCTGGGGTTGACCGCACCATGAAGGGTAATTTTTCCTGCTGGGCCAATATGCCAGTGATGTTCCATCAGTCGCTGTCTTTGAAGCTGGCTTGATGGGAAGGACTCACTGGGAACATTCATAGCGTGTCTTTTTAAAACGCACAATTAGGAACATATTTTGAGAAAAACTGGAGAAGAGTACTAGGGAGGAAAGCTGCAGCAGTAGACACAGAAATGATTTCAAAGTACAGCGTGCACGGAGATTCCGAAGGCAGCTCCGCCCTTCTCTTTTATTTTTATCAGTAGCACTTTTTATACTCTTTAAAAAAAAAAAAAAAAGACCCCCTGCACTCAACGCTGTCTACTTTTGAATGATGTACCAGTTTCCACTGAGTCGGGGAACTGAGCCCCAGATTGGATCTGTTTTGCAAAAATACTCAATGAAGGCTCATTCTTGAACAGCCATTTGAACTGTGAATGCAAGTAGGGTTCAGACTTGGAAACCCTTTTTTTCGGTGAAGCCAGAAGTGAGCCCTGTCCAGGTGCCTGGGCGGGGTTTAGGTTTCCTTATTGAATATTCCTTTTGGAGACAAAAATTTCTAAGTTATTTTCAAACAAGGGTCAGTACAGAATGTGTGGCAACTTCTGCCCAGTGTGATGCTCCTGCCCACGGCCTAGAGGCACAGAGCAGAAGGGGCTGCCAGTGCCTCCTGGTTATACCACACTTAGGATCCTTGAGAATTTAGTCAAGAGACGAACCAGAGACAGGGACCCAGGCCACCTTCCTGGGACACTGGCTTTGGGGCTTAGGAGGGAGGAGGTTTCACTAGTGTGCACAAGGACCTTGAGGTTCCCAATCAGAGAGCAGGAAGACTGTTATTTTCTAAATAAAATTTGGTGAGAAAAGTGGGCAAAGTTTTCAATAGAGGGTGCCTGGTGCTTTTGGAGAGCTCCAAGAACCAGGTTAAAACACCTATGGCCACACAGGACCTTGGCAGAAAGAGTGACATCTCTCTACCAACAAATTCATTAATTGGAAAGTACTTCCAGCATTGAAGATTCTACCCAGCACACTAAATGCCTGGGGATAATTTTCTCTTTTAAATTAGGGCCATCAATTTCTCTCTCTCTCTCTCTCTCTCTGTAGTAAATGTCATAGGAAGTATAACGTTTAAACTTCCCTAAGGACTTTAACAATTTCAACCAAGTGAGCTTAAAATCAAATAACACTAAATCTGGAGTCAGAAGACCAGGATATTATTCAGTGTAATTCCTGCTCAGCCTCTTGGATTTTAGTTTCCTTAATCACATATCAAAGGTATTCATAGCTAAGATCACATGTACCAACTGTTCACCAGGATGACTCTCGGAAAGAGCCCCTGATGCTCAGTTCAGGAAGAAAAACCATCAGAAGTGACAAATCACAATAATGCTAGTTTAGGTCAGAATTCCAGCAGCAGGGCCAGAGTGGGAGGGGCTTAATGACTGTGTGTATTGTTTCAGTTACAGAGTGCATTTACAGGTAGCATGCATTTGATCTTTGGTTAGACAATAAATAGGACTTCTCTATCCAAAGGGTATAAAAGTTTGGAGTCCATGTTAAATACACTGAGTAATCTTTACCTCTGGAAATGATTAATTAAAAGGTAAAAAGTACTATAACACTATGTGAGGAGGCGCTTGGTTCTAAGAAATCAGAAGACCAAATTCAAGTTCTAGCTCTATGCTGCATGTGAGTCATTAGGAGAATAACTCAGCATGGTGAAGGAGTGTGTGTGTGTGTGTGTGTGTGTGTGTGTGTGTGGTGTATGCAAGGCACACTTTGCAAGTGTTCAGGATTAGATAATTTGAAAATCTTCCTCTAAAAATGCTTCCCAGCTCTCACATTCTAGAACTTTGAAGTTTGCCCCAGGAAGGTCTGTCTGAAGCAGTTGTAAACATCTGGTTCTTTGCAGGTGGTTGGCGGTTGTGCTTTGGCTTTGGAGGGGGAACACAGTGGCAGGGCTATGCCTGGTCACTGTCTGACCATGACCTGAATCTGACTGTAGGGGAAATGACCTGAGCAAGAGCCCTTGTGGTTGGAGGATCCCCAGCAGAGAACATGATGTTCTGAAGATGTGTGATGGCCCTGTCCATCCAGGTGTAAGAGACAGACACTGTGACCACAGCTTCTGGTGGGCAGGAGGAAGCTCATGATTCAGACTAGTACCAACCATCTAGAGACTGGAAAGGGAAAGCTGGACTTTGAGCCTGGGTCTGTCCCCTTAGGTCACTCTGTACATTCATCTGCTAGTCAGCAAAGGTTCTGCAAGAAGCATCCATTTCTCTGAAGGACCATTCCGTATCCCAGAAGCAAGAGACCATTGCCCCTGCCCTGCTTTCCTCCAGTGGTACCTGAGCTCCCGATGATGGCCAGCATCTGCCCACTTTGCACTCGGAAGCTCAGGTTCTGAATGCCCTGCTCAGCGGAATCTTGGTTCTTGTGGGTCATCCAAGGGATCCTGAACTGAGCCAGCTGCTCATACCAGGGCACCTGGGAGGCCATGTCCACCTGCGGGGAGAGAGACATCAGAGGGCTCCTCAGGAAGCCGGGTCAGCAGCTCTGCTGCGCCCACCTGTGCTCACCTCCACCGAGATGTCCCCTGCCAGTACACACTGGGCCCATGCCCGCCCCACTCAGGTTCTACCAACCATGGAAGTGCCACCGGGCATAGCGGCTGTCATCACACCTGTAATCCCAGCACTCTGGGAGTCAGAGGCAAGGCGGCTGCAAATTCAAGCCCAGCCTGGGCAACCTTGTGACTCAGTGAGACCCTGTCTCAAAATTTTAAAATATATTTATTTATTTATTGTCTTTTTCCTTTTTATCGGTACTGGGGATCGAACTCACAACCGCCTGCTTGCAAGGCAGGTGCTTATTCCACTGAGCTAAATCCCCAGCCCTAAAATTTTAAAATATATTAAAAGGGCCAGGGATCAGTGCAAAGGGCCTGGGTTCAACCTCTAATGAAGCAAAATAAAAACAGCAACAAAAACGAACATGGAGATGGAACTCTACCACTCTGAAAATCTGACGCTGCTGTTCCCAAGTCCGGGGAAAAGGCCTAGAAATCAGGTACAACAGCAAGACAGGAAACATAAAAAGAAGCAAAATGTCTTCACTTAATGATAGATGTTTACTAATCACTTTCAGGTATTTACTGTGTGCAAAACTTTATGTTAATCATATCGTATCTGTTACCTAATTCAATCTTCATTGCCAATCTATATAGCATGGGTACGATTCTAACCTGTGTTTTACAGATGAGGCTCAGAGCAGTTAAGTAACCTGCTCTAGGTCACATAGCTAGGTGCAGAGAGGGAACGGTTATACGGCAGCTCATTAGCTTGTCCTAAACACACCCACAGGAAGCCAGGCTTGGGTGTCTGAAGTTCACCACTGCAGGGCCCACGATGTCCCCGACGTGGAGCATGCAGCTGCCCAAAGGAAGGGAAATAGCGGTCCTTGAATCTGACCAGGGTTTCCCCAAGAACCTCTCAAAGGTTGCTGTGTTGTCCTTGCTTGTACTCTGGGAACAGCACATTTTATCAAGGGGGACAAATCTATAGACAGAGATACATAAATGGGTGAAACCTGAATATATAAAGTCTGCGGTGGGGTTAGTGGCCCCGAACATGCCCATTGCCTAGTTTTGATAATTACACTGTGGAAGACAAGACGTTACCGAGGAGGGAGGTGAACACAGGGCACCTGGTCTAAGGTGAGTTCCAGATCTAAAGTTGAAAGGGTACCAGAGACTTTCCGCACAGGTTTTCTTTGTGTTTCTGCAGGATCCTGGTCTCTTTCCTGGCCTTGCCCCTCCTCCCCGACATGCAGGTGATACAGAGGGAAGTCTGCAGGCCTGCAGCCGGCAGATGGGGCCTGGGGCTCCTGACTGCAGTCCTTCTTGGGAGCCCAGGGCTGCAGGCTGGGCTTGCCCGCCCCCACCCTGCTGTGGGGCCACCACCAGCCCAGTCACCTGCACACCTACCTGGTAGGTGAGGTCTCGGACCTCCAAGGTATTGGACTGGCCTCTGTAGGTGAAGTACAGGCTGTTGTCATTTTCAGAGGAGAACAAGCTGTCCTGGAGACTCTGCTGGGAGGTGTGACAGGCAAGGGGCTCCTGAGGACACAGGAGAAGACGGGGAGGGTGAAGAAGCGGGAGCAGTGGCTGGCAGTGTGGAAGGAGAGGGGTCCCCATGGAGAGTGGCCAGGACTTGGAGAAGACGGGCGCTTCAGGATGGGCATTGCTTTCTCTGTTCAGAGAGCTCGGGCTACCCCCAGAGCAGCCCCTGCCTGGGCAACCTCAGCCCCTGGCCAGGGGCTCTGAACCCAAACAGCTTAGGATGAGTGGGCTGCAGGGAGCAGGGCAGGGGGGCCAGAGCCAGGAGCTCGGAAACCCTTAGCCTTGGACCTCTCTCCTCCCCACATCTGGCTTACCATCTCCTGATGCCAACAGACTGCACACGACAGGAAGGACAGAGACAGCATCGACCAGTGAGTTAATAATGCTCATTACCCGTGATGACCTTATCCCAAGAAAAATGCATCCCTTTAATTTTTAATTTAATTTAATTTAATTTGATTGCTACATTGTAGGTTGAACCCAGGGCTTTGCGCTGAGCTATACCCCCAATCCTTTTTTTTTGAACAGGATCTTACAAAGTCACTGTTTTACACAAACCCCACGCAAACCTGTGATCCTCCTGCCTCAGCCTCCCAGGGTGCTGGGGTTATAGGTGTACACTACCACACCTGGCCGTATCTTATTTTGCTGAGAAGTTTTGTGCAACAAAACCAGTGAGAATGTTGCAGATGGTTTCAGAAAGGTTTCTGTTATTATCACCCACAAATGTGTACCGCGAAATGATCTTGCTGTTGTTGGCTGGTGGTATATTTGTGTTTCCTTGAATATTTAATTGACACATACTTATACCTATTTATGAGTACAATGTGATACCTGGACAACGTACAAAATGTGCAATGAGCAAATAAGGCCAATTAGCACTTCTGTTCCTTAAGCATTCATCATTTCTCTGTATAGCTTGCTTGTCTAGACAATCAACTCCTCTTATCTGGTTCTTTATCAAATGTACAACAAATTGCTGTGAACCATGGTTACTGCAATGTGCTGTAGAACATTAGAATTTATTCCTTCAATCTTGTTTGGTGTCTGCTATCTGACCTCTGCCCACTCTGCCGTGTAGCCTGGCATGGGCTTGGAGATCCTCCTGCCTCAGCCTCCTGAGTGTTAGGGATTTCAGGTGTGTGCCACCACACCCAGCTGCAAGATTTCCAGTTCTTAAGATACTCCATTTTCCTTCTGTTTCTAAAGTGCAGGACCTGGGATAGATTCATTAACAAGCTTCCATGGCCCAGGGGATCCCCTGTCTGCAAAACTGTCATTTTGACATACTGGTGTATTTGTTCCTTCCATCAAGCCAAAAACAAACTCAAAGTGTTCACCACACTTCAGGCTTAGAGTTTGCAGTGAGACAGTAAAAAAGATCATCTCTGCGAAGCTTAGATTTGCGTGGATGAATCAGGATTTAGCACGGAGGAAGACAAGCCAGCGGTAGAGGCAGACTGACCTCCAGCATGTGGTCAGAGGTAGCTTCACTGTGTACATAACACACACACACTCCCGGGGCCTTAGATGACAAAGCAAACATTGGCTTCTGTCGAAGCACTCCTGCAATGGTGCAGGTAAGAGGCCTCCTAGGTAGGACTTTCCTGGCTGTCTGCCCAGAGTTCTGGGAGAGTATAAAAATCACAGACGGTTCAAGGTTTGAACTACTGGCAACATTATCCAATAAAAACATGGGAAAGACAAGCACCTAACTCAGGCAAGGGGTTATCACCGGAGAGCAGGGGGCAGAAGTGGGAGAGATACAGGGAGCTTCCTCTGAGCCCCCTTCATCACCTCCACCTCCACCCCACCCCACCTGGCTTCTCCAGATCTTTGTGCTAAGCTCTCAGAAACCCGCCAGTTGCTGGGGGACCCATTTGGGCTAAGGTGAGACCGGTCATGCTGTGTTGGTTTTAAAGCAAATGTCTGCAGGAGGATGTTGGCATCAGGGGGGAATTCGCTCTGCCCCAACTTGCCAGGCTGGACTCAGGGAGAAGGAGCTCCTAAGGAGGCACCACCAGACATTTGGAGTCTGGAGGAGTGTGTGGAAGTGACCTCACATCCAGGTAACCTCAGAGCCACTGTGCTGTGATGAGAAGCCAGAGGGCACTTGGTGTCTGATGGACACAGAGGTGGAAAAAGGCAGGAAGGCAGGGAACAATCTGAGAGGGGCGCAGATCCTGTCCCGAGGCCTGTCCCAGGGCCCCTCCTTGAACCCAGCCACCACAGAAGGAGCCGAATGGGCAACTCAGGTTTAGAAGAGGAAAATTTGTGCCTGGGTTGGGTATGACTCCTGCTCCATCTTAAAATATTTTCCTTGGCTCCCAGGAAGGATTAGTTAGACTCTTCCTGAGGTTTTGACAAACTCTCTCTATTTTTCAAATACTTAAATATCTATTGGGCTGACATCTTAATCAGTATGACTGTCAGAACATCACTTGAATTGCTGACAGGCGACACCCAAAAAAGCAAAAGCAGGTTTATTTGTAGGTAACCAGCTTGGCTCCTGCTGGGCTACATTGTCATTTCTCCATGCATTAACTTCTGATCAGATTCCTGAGTCAGAAGCACCCACAGAAGCTCAGGGATCTCAGAGCTCAAGACTTTGCTCTGGGAGGGGAACCCTGGTCCTGGACAGGGGGGATGCACTAAGAACCTGTGACCGATGGGGACATGCAGGGCTTGTTCCTGGCTGAGAGGACACTCTGGATCCTGGGACATTCAAACCAGAGCTCCAACAACTCTGGCCCAACACCAGGCCTCTTTTGCCCTTCTCTAGCCTGGTTCCTGCCCACGATGTGAGCAGTCTGTGGTCTGTGGGCCTTCAGGCACCCACCACTCCGGGTACCTGATGCCAGAACTCCCCGTGCACCCTGCCCTGACCCTCTCAAGCCCTTACTTCATCTGCTCCCAAGACAGACAGCTGGCACCCCTTCTGCCCAGGGTGCCCTTGGGCCACAGGCACATTTGATTGTGGAGGGAATGGATGAAATGCTGGTGGGCAGGCCAAGGTGACCACAGGACTGTATACATTCCTTGAAGAGTGGCATGGAGCTGGGATGGGGCAGAGGAGGGGACAGGCAATGGTGTGGGCAAGAGGCAGAGTCTCTCCTGATACTTTATTCTAGCTGCCATTCCAAAGAGCCCCAGCTTTTCAAAGGGTATCCTTGGGCCTCCAGATTATGAAGAGCGCATGTTGCATGTCAAGTCAAGAAGGTAGAAATTATGCTATTTAATAATTTTTAGCTGGATTGAGAACATGATGAAAGATGTGTGGCCCTCATCCTTTTGCTCCAAATACTGCAAACATTAGGGGCTGCGCTAGGGGCTGGCTCCAAGGGAATCCAGAGGGCTCAGCCTGGGCTCTTTGGCCTGACTGGGTCTTACCCAGGAACTCAAGGCCATTCCAGGTGCTTGTGCCACCTGCTGGGCTGTGCTTATTCTTGCCTTTCTCTCACAACAGGCAAAGGTGATGGAACGGTGGGGTGGCACAAAGGGGAAGGGGGGCCCTTTCTCCTTCTCTCTCCTCTGTAACCTCCTGCCTCAAACCCCACCCATCTTCCCCATCAAAGGCTGTAAAATGAGTGAGGGAACTTTGTCCCTCCACGATGTCTGGTTCACCCAGGTCTCTCCAGATCCTGCAGCTGCCTGCATATTTTGGGCGTAAAGTCTGATGTTCCCAGAAGAGTCATGTAGCTGCATCTGTCACTTCACTGTGGCTGAGATTCTTGGCCTGACAGCCACATGGGCAAGGGAGACACCAGAAGAGTCCCTGCTACGTGCGAGCGTGTTTCTGTGATGGGATCTCCTTCAGAGAAAGCTAAATCAGCCCAGGTCCCAAAGAAGAACCTTATTTCCCTACGGGAGTGGGACTGAGAGCTGGAAGTGACCTCAGAGCCCTCACAGCTCCAAATCTGATCCCCTCTGCCCTCTGTCACCCAGGAGTGACACCCCAGGGTGCCCTGGGCAGAAGTCCTGCTGCCACATTCGTGCTCTGCTGGTGGTCCAGGCGGTGGATTAGGACAGACACTCTTGAGAGAGGACAGAAAGGTCGAGCTCCTCCCCTGCTGCCGGATCAAGGTGGCCGCTGTCACTCACCAAGTCATCCCGGACAGCAGGACTCCTCCAGGGTCCCTTCTCCGCAGCCTCCCCAGCCATGGGGCCCACCAGCTCTGCTTCTGATTGCTGCAGCTCCTGCGGCTCTTGCTTTCTTAGAGCTGGGTGCCCTGGTCCCTTGTTCTGGGGCCGGGCTCTCTCCCAGGAGTCCTCTCTGGCAGGCCCTCCTACAAACCCTGTGTGCTCTTCTCGTGTTAAGATAAGGACGCTCCGGCTAAAGGTACATCTGATAATGGCATCCGTGCCAAGTCCAGGCTGGGCAAGCAGCAGGTGGGGCACTCTGTCACTGGCAACTCAGCTGAAGCCACTCTGGAGAGGGGCAGGCCACCAGAAAATTCATCAGCCCGTGCTGCCTGTTGGCCATGAGTGAGCTCTGCTCTCTGACCACAGAGGAAGGCTTGGACCCCCAGGTAGAGGGAAGTCACCAGAGCTCCCCGGAGGAAGGTCCGATGGAGGCCTCCAGGCCTCGTCACAGCCTCGGTGTCCTGCACGTCTCCTATAGCGTCAGGTAAGGCGGGACTGTGGGACTGTCACCACTTCTTACTACTGAGGGTGTTCCGGGATGTGTGTGGTGGTGGTGGGGAGTTAGGGCTGCTTCCTTAGCAGATCGGGGTGCAGAGAGAAGAGAAGGGCTGCCATGCCCCTTACCCTCCCTGTGCTGCCCACAGCCCTTCCCCACCGTCTGCAGCCCGCCCTCTGTGAAGAGAGGACACAGGGAGCGGGGGCTGGGAGCATGAGGTGGAGGAATGCAGGTCAGCCTAGAGGTAAACAGTGTCTTGTTTGCCATGGCACAGCCAGAGACCTGCCATTGACAGCGGCTGCTGGCACTTCCTGTGGGTGGTGCCAGCCTGTACTCACCACCTGCCAGTGTCTACAGAGCAGGACACTGAGGTTAAACTACAGTTAGGATCCTGTCCAGAGACAATGGGCAGGCAGAGCTGGGGTCAGTGCTGGGGATAGGGTCTGGCCCCTCCAAGACCCTTGCTGCCTCTGCCCTCGTGTGGTTTCCTGTACAGCAATCGTGTTGGGACCTGGTGGGATATTGCATCTCGCCGGCGGCAGCAGTGGAACAGGCAGATCCTCAAAGATGTTTCCTTGTACGTGGAAAGTGGACAGATCATGTGCATCTTGGGGAGCTCAGGTAAGCTGGGGAGGAGGAGCCTTCCAGTTCTCGGGGAACATGCTGTAAAGGCTGTGGCTTGTCATGCTGAAATAAATTTAAGTTCAAGGTCACAGGTTTGATATTAGAATGAAATCCACTGATGCACCTGACTGAATGGAACTTGGTACAATACGAAGGCTTGAGAAAAATCCTTGAAAGAGTATAAAATCCTACCTAACATGTCAGTTCTTTATCGGTACCGGGGATTGAACTCACGACTGCCTGCTTGCAAGGCAGGTGCTTATGCCACTGAGTTAAATCCCCAGCTCCCATGGAAGCATCTTGATTGCACTGTTCTTGCAAAATGTTGGTATTTACCACCGTTATTCATTGGCATTACTCTCTTCAACAGGGAAAATGTAAGCCTGGGGTAAAAGTCAGGGAAGGTACTGATCAGGAATATGTAAGAGTTTGTCACCCAACGGTTTATGAGAGGGATGCTTGATCAACAGCATGGAAATTTTAAGAGGGCCTGGAATCTGAGAAGAGAATGATGCATCTCTCTCAGAATCGTGTTTGTTTCTTACCAGGAAAGTTGTTATGAAAAAAGCAAGTCTGTCTCTGAGTCCCTCTGGCTTTCTGTCTGACCATCCAGTCTTTCCCTCTGACATGTCATCCTGGCATGGTGCCATTAGGCACGTTGTGATGCAGCTGGAAGCTGTCACCACAGCTGAGCAGATGGGGCTGCCTGATCTTGAACATTAAGCCTCCCAAACTGTGAGCTAAATAAACCTCTTTTTTATACAAATTACCTAATTTAGGTATATTTGGTGTGGGAATGGAAGGCGGGCTAGGACCGTCTAACCTCTACACACAGTGACGAAATCCGTGAGCACTCTCTGCCTCGGCAGGTGCACAACTGGTCCATAACAGTAGACTCTGAAGACCAAAAGAAAAGGAACTCACTGACCTTTGTAACCTACGCTGGCTACTGTAACAAAACACTGTGCACCGGGTGGCTTACAAGCGACAGAAATTTATTTCTCACAGTCCTAGTTGCTGGGAAGTCCAAGATCCAGGGGCTGACCGATTTTGTGTGTGATACAGGCTGTACCTCATAGACAGCTATCTTCTCCACCTAACCTCATGGTAGCTGGCATGAGGGGTCTCTCTCGACTTCTTTAAAGCTACTAATCCCAGTCGGGAAAGCTGTACCCCTGAACCTACTAATCACCTTCCAACCCCGCATCCTAATATTCCACAACATCAGCTTGGGGGTTAAGACCTCAACGCCTGAATTTTTTCTTTTGTCTTTTTGAGACAGGGTCTCGGTATGCAGCCCGGGCTGGACTTCGACTCAATTTATAGCCCAAGCTGGCCTCGAATGCACAGCAAACCCCTGCTTCAGTCTCCTAAGTATTGGGAAAATAGGCATGCACCACCACGCCCAGCTTCAATATTTGAATTTTAAGTAGATACATTCAGACCGTATTACTAACTGAAACTATCATACTCTTGGAAGATTTCCTACCAATTCTTATTCCTTTTATTTTTATTTCTTGTTTTACCTTTTTTTTCCTTTAGTACTGGGGATTGAACCCCAGTTCTACATCTACATCTACTAAACTACATCTACATCTACTTTTTTAAAAAATCTGAGATAGGATCTGCTCAGACTAGTGATCCGCTTGCCTCACTCAGCTTCCCAAGTGCTGGGATTACAGATGTGTGCCACCACCCTTAGCCGTATTTCCGTTGTTTTTTTTTTTTATAGCAGGGATCAAACTCATGACCTTGCACTTGCCAGGCAGGTGCTTATGCTACTGAGCTAAACCCCTGACCCCTTCCATTTAAATTTTTTTTAAAAAAGTTGAGGGACTGGGGATTTTGCTCAGTGGCACAAGCGCCTGCCTGGCAAGCCTGAGGTCATGAGTTCGATCTCCAGTACCAAAAAAAAAATTTTTTTTGATACAGGAATTGAACTCAGGGCCTTGCACTTGCCAGACAGGCAATTATGCTGCTGAGCTATATCCCTGGCCTTATTTCCATAGTTAAAACAAGTTCTACCTATAGATGCATCATAATATTCAAGATCATTCTAATTCTCCTTTTGATAAGTATAACATGCTCTTTTAAAAAAGCAAAAAGCTGTGCTGCCCTATAGTAATCTGTTGTATTCTTTATGTGAATTAAGAAAGGTGACATACAGAGCACCCTTCTCAGAAGCGTGCCCGTATGCAGTGCCACGCTTTGTGTACATTTCCCAGACAGCAGGGAGAGCTCTTGGTCTGGGAGGTGGCCGTGGCGTCTGATGATGTACCTAATTGTGGTTTCTAATGTCTGCCACTGTACTAAGCATGAAACCACTGTAGAATGCAAGTTCCACAAAAGCAGGAACTTTTTCCTTTTCCCTGCTGGGTCTTTAACCCTAGAACAGCCTCTAAGCAGGTGCTTAGCACTTGTTCAACAGATGAGTGAATAAATTATATCTATGAGGCATGACAGAAAAACGTGGTGTGTTTAAATCAAAGAAAGCTCATTATGATAAAAGGTGAATTGCCATTAATCCACCTCAGAACGTTCTCTCTTGCTTCCAACACTGTTATGCTATCGTTCTGGACACTTTCTGAAGTAGTTCTGGAAATTTCCTTCCACATGTAAATGTTTACCTTTCATGGTCATTCTGACTTTGGGGAAGAGGCAGAGTCGCTCTGCGGCGCCAGATCTGGTGACCAAGGCAGATGAGGACACTCTGAGAGCTTTTCACAAGCCTGCCGTTCCACTGGGTGGCACTCAGCAGCAGTGTGCACCGCAGCTCTGCTCACACTCATACACACATTCACCAAAGAGTGCTTCAGACTGGCTTCAGAAAGTGCCAGGAATGACAAACAGCATTTGACGCAAAGAGGAGTATTCTGAGAGGGGTTAATGCTTATACGTCTCTATGCCTAATTAACACGCCCAGTGTTTCATTAAATGACCTGGCTCCATTGCTATGCACTTCCGAGTGGCACTTATTTTATGATGAGGACAAGATGACTTTCTGTGCACAGTCTCACCCAAGTGTGGCCTAAAGCAAGCCTGCCTCGGGCCACCTGCCACACTAGGGGGATTCGTTTCACTCCCTAGTGGCTATTGATTGGAGCCCAGATTCTGGGATGAATGTTTCCTTGCAGATTTAGTTACCAATTATTTCTGCCCTACTGAAGAAATAATCCCCCCAAACAGTTTTACTGCCCCTCAGGAAATTCACCGTTTGTGTGTTTGACGTGGCTGCCTTATTCTAACCGTGGTTTCTCTATCCTTTGCTTAGATAAGCTTTGTCACCAGGCTGGTTCCTCATTAATTACTTAATAAGGATTTGACACCTGTTGAAAAGACTGAATTAGTTATCTACGTTCATGCAAAATAAAAAGAATTCCCATGGTGGCTTAAAACAACAACAACAGCAGCAAAACAGAAATCCCTTATCATCTCTCAAGGTTTCTACTTGGTTTATCTCAAGTCCTCCACAGTGTGGAACTGTGCCCAGGGCTCCTGGTGCAGGCTGAGGCCAGCTCCTTAAGCGGGCACTTCTCCAACTCTGTCCACATAGGGGTCACCCAGGGATCTTGGCCTGCAAGGTAGTGTCACCCACGCACAGATACAAGCAGACAATCCCAAGGGAGCACAAAGAAGCAATCCAAGTGTCCTGAGAGCCCAGCGATTCCCAGAGTCCTGGCTTTGCTTTTATTCTGATCCTACAGCCTCCTTTTCAACTCCAAAGGAAATAGCAGGAGCATCTTCAGCCTTGACCCGTCTGAGAGAAGTGGCTTGTCCCTGAGCGCCTGACGCAGGGGCAGGCCTCCGCTGCCGTCCCCCAGGGCCCTGCAGAGCCTCGTCTTGTCCCCCCAGGCTCAGGGAAGACCACGCTGCTGGATGCCATATCCGGGAGGCTCAGGCGCACGGGCACCCTGCTCGGGGAGGTTTGTGTCAACGGCCGGGCGCTGCGCCGGGACCAGTTCCAGGACTGCTTCTCCTATGTCATGCAGGTGGGCCGGGCCATCCCCAGCCCCTCACCCACCTTCCGCCCGGCCAGGCCAGCCGCTGACATTCCCTGTCCCGCAGAGCGACATCTTCCTGAGCGGCCTCACGGTGCGCGAGACGCTGCGCTACACGGCGATGCTGACCACGCGCCAGGGCTCCGCAGATTTCTTCCAGAAGAAGGTGGGGACCCCCGCCCCTGCCTCCTGCCCCGCTTAGCCTTTACCCTGCTGAGCTCCACCTGCTCATTTTTATTTATTTATTTGGTACTGGGGATGGAACTCACGACCTTGCGCTTGCCAGACAGGCCCTCATGCCCCTGAGCTAAATCTCCAGCCCCAGGCCTTCGCATTTTGATGGAGAGCTGAGAATGTAAAATATGGGGCTGATTTCACACTCCATCTGGGAAAGACAAAACAAAACATATCACACCCCCCCCCAAAAAAAACCTTAAAAACAGAAGGTAGGTAATCTCATTCAGAATTTTCCAAAATATGGATGGTAGGTTGAAAGGATATTTTGGGTGTAAATATTATTTAATTAACCTCACCTTTGATTTTTAAACTTTTTACAAAGTTTGGCTGCTGACCTATCCCCTTCCCCATGTGACTTGCACGACCCTGTGGTTCTTGCCGTTCTGTGAGGTCTGTGAACAGCGACGTTACTTTCCTACTGATTTTTCTGTTTATTTTGCGGTGTATTGAATGGCCCTCATCCAAATGGGATTAAGTTAACGAAGGCAGAGACTATGGCACAGTCAGCGTGTTCAGGTTCCCGTGTTTCTTAATTTTGGAAGTAGCTGCAGGTAAGCCTGCTGGACCCTTCCCTGGGAGGATTGCCTCAGTTCTGTCTGGACTGTGAGGCTTAGGAACCCTGAAGGGTCAAGTGCCACCTTCAGAGAGACACAGCTCCCTGCCGAGGAGGCTTGTGGATAAGTGGCATTCTCCCTTCGGAGCATCCCAGACCATTCTGAGAACAGCCATGGTGGGGATCTGCCCTCAGGAAGGACCGTCAGCCATGCAGAGGGATGCTGGCCATCCCCCACCTTAGAGCTCTCAGAGGTATGGCAGGGTCCTACCATTTCACCTGGTCTTGCTTGCCCTCTCATCGGGCTGGCACTGGGCAGGGTTTGTCTTACACACAAACCTCACTTCTCATATCAACCTATGAGGAAGACATTGCTTCCATCTTGCCAAACAAAGGACTGACACCCAGTTAGGACCAAGCAACTGAGAGTGGCACAGCTGAGAGGGAACCCAGTTCCTCTAGCTCCATCAGGCTCCTCGAGCCCCTGTGTGGCTAAGTGACACCAGGGTTCAGCTCACCAGGACCCCTGAGTGCACTGGCGTGTTCACATGGCGTAGGGCCCCGACATGAGTGTACAAGAGGAACCAGGCCACAGGCCCTCTGAGGCTTTCTCTCTGGTCATTTAGCACTCCCCCCCCCTTTTTTTAAAAAATTTTAATCTTTATTTTAAAATTAGACACAACAAAACAGAACAAAATAGGACATAAGAAAGCAATGTAAGAGATATAAATTTCAAAGCTAGACAACCTGAGATTTTCACTATCATATTGTCTCTTGTTTTCTTCCAAATAGTTGTCCATGTCTTCACATACTGAGAATTCATACAAAACAACATAGTATAAAACTGATCCGAACAGAATGAGGGAGGCGATTTAGGTCTTCAGAACCAGATAATAGGGAAGTTGCTAATGGCTGTCTTAAGAGTCTCTAGTTCTCTTCAAAATAGCTGTCCATACTTTCATGTATATTGAAGTTCAACAAAACAAAACAGGCAGCAGGGAGGGGTTGTTGGTTTCCCAGCGCTCCAGGTCCCAGCATGGCACAGGTCCAAGCACTTCTCTTTCTAAAACAGGTAGGAGAAAACCCCACTGGTACCGGGTGTGTCAAATGAGGTCATAAGCAGATTCTTCTGGTGGAGTGATTCAATTCTATCACAGATTCTCCCTGTGTGGAGAGAATCTGAGAAACCCACAGGCATAAATCTTCAGCCAGGTCGGGTGCGTTGGCCCATGCCTGTAATCCCAGCACTCAGGAGACCGAGTTCAAAGCCAGCCTGGGCTACAAAGTGAGTTCCAGGCCAGCCTGAACTGCCCAGCAAAGCTCTGTCTCAAAAGGCACTCACACATTTACACACACACACACACACACACACACACACACACACACACACACACAGTATTCAGCGAATTCCTATGTACCATAAAATGGACTGATGGCAAATTTGCCTTCTCTGCCTGGCACAGGCAGCCCCTAAATGTTCTGAGGAAAGTGACAGCACAGAGCTGGCCCTGCTTGAGTGTCCTTCCTGAGCAAGTCCAATCCACGAGAGCTGAAATCTTGATGAAGTACTGTAGTGAGCAGCAGGTGATGGTCACAGCGCTCATGGTCTAGTAGACCTGCTCTGACCTTGGAGGGAGCTGAAAGCAGGCCTGGCTGATGTGAGTGGTCTGAGGTCTGCTGAGCGGTCAGCTGAGCTGTGTGCCCTGTGGACTCCCTGAGCACTCAGACAGCCCTGACACTTGCTAGGGGCGGGACCTCGGACGAGTTGTGGCCCTCTCTGAGAATCTGCTTCTGCCTCTATAATAACTCGAATGATAATATCTCTGTGCTACGGTTTATGTGAAGAAGAAATCAGATTATGTAATTGCCAGAGTATAGAGAAGAATTGGCTTGATGATTCCCAAAGCCTTTTCAAGGGGTCAGGGATGTAGCTCAGCAGCACAGAGCCTGCATGGCAAGCGTGAGGTCCTAAATTCAATTCCTGGTACCAAACATAACCAAATCAAACAAAAAACCCAGGCCAAACAAAACAAACAAACAAAACCCAAAGTCTTTTCAAGATTCTGAATTCCACTTCACATAGACTACACAAACAAGAAGTTTTCCCATCAAGCACAAAACATCCAGAAAAGATGAAATAACTGTCTCCTCTGTCCATCCAATCCAAGCCAAGCAACAAATGTACAACTTTCCTGAAGCTCCAGGCATGAAAGGAGGTTTGGAAGTTTACCCCAGCTGGTGAGCACACAAACCCAGCCATGTCAACCAAAGCTCAATTCTAGGATCTTTTAAGTCAGAGGACAAGCATTCTTCCAGATCATCTCAAACTAGTTTATTTACACTTTCCCCCCTTTTCATTATTTTTATTTATTTCAGATATGTCGCTTCCTTTGACTAAAACTTCATGTATGCTGGTATCCCATCCTCTGCTTCTCTGGTCCACACATCATCCTTTTTTTTTCCAATCTAGTTTGCTGTGGTTGTTTTCAGTGCAATTCCTCCCTCCTTCCCTCCCTTCTTTCTTTCTCTCATTTTCTTTCTTTCTTTCTTTCCTCCCTTACAAAAAGAACACAGCCTCACCAGGGAAGGATGGGAACAAACACATCACCAGATACATACTCTTGTTTTCAGCCACCTTCCCCCTCAGAGCTGCCTGCCTTTGGGCGATCAGTCAGGGGAGGATTAGAAGTAGTGGAAAGTTTCCATCAGATCTCTGGAGACAGGATGAGCTGAGGAAGAAGGGAAACGGAGGGAAAAGGCCGGCCTTCTAGACAGTGAAGCACGGATTTCCACTGTCACTGTTTTAATGAGTTGTGAATAAGGAGACAGGAGCTGCAGGTGAGCGTGGCCAGCACTAGAGGCGAGGGAATTTTAAGAAATGTGGCCGTGATTATAAATTGGGTCCCTTTGAAGTCCTGAAAGAAATCCAAGGAAAGAAGAAGGTTGCTTTTCATGACTTTTGGCAACTGATCACATTTTATGGATGCAAAACATACAGAGATTTGGCCCACATGAAACTCCAGGATGTAGCTAGGTGACAGAAGGAAAACCAGCCTTATTTCAAACCAATTTGGATTTTTAAAATGTATAAGTATTAATAAATTTCAAGATTTAAACACTTATAAAAGCAAGCTATATTATAACTACTTTTTTGGGTGTTTTTTCTGTACAGACCAGATAGAGGCAGCATCTGAAAATAGGTGCTCAATGAACTATCTGTCATTTCATGATGAATCTCCAGAGCCAGGGATTTAGCTCAGTGGCATAAGCTCCTGCCTTGCAAGCCCATGGTCATGAGTTCAATTCTTGGGACCAAAAAAAAAAAAAAGTTGGTTCATGATGAATCTCCTTGCAGCAAATATATTTTGTGTTCCAGGGTTTTAAAACATGTATGCCTTTTCCTCATTTAAATCTGATACAGGTGTAATACTGTAACCTAAGCCAAATTAGATTTTGCTGTAACTGGCTGGTTTCTGGACGTGGCTGGTTGCTTTGTGACATGTTCTCTCTCCAGCTGGGGAGCTGAGATTGCAGCTGTCACCTGGATGGCCCACGGTCCTGGGCTTTGTGTCTCTTACAGGTGGAAGCTGTCATGGCAGAGCTGAATCTGAGCCATGTGGCAGACCAAGTGATTGGCCACTATAACTTTGGGGGCATTTCCAGTGGTGAGAGGCGCCGAGTCTCCATTGCAGTCCAGCTCCTCCAAGACCCCAGTAAGTGGGACACAGACCTCTGGGTATCTGGGTGCTCGCCACATGTCTGCAGATACTCAAGGCCCTTTCTTCTTGATCCGCATGTGGGAAGGAGTTTGTGTAACACTGAAATCACTGAGCTTTCCAAACTGGGGAGCCAGGATTTTTGGAAGTACTATGTAGTATATTTCCTGATGCTACTTCATCATCTAAGTATAGATAGTCCCCAACTTAACAATGGTTCAGACTTAAAATTTTCAACTTTCAGATGATGTGAATGCAATACACGCAGTATAAACTGTGCATTGATTTTTGAACTTTGAGCTTTTCTTGGGCTAGTGAAATGTAATGCCATCACCCCTCCCCACCCACATGCACACACACACTGTACCAGTCCTGGGGACTGAATCCAGGGCCTTCAAACTGAGCTATTTCCTCAGTTCTTTCTATTTTTTATTTTGAGACAGAGTGGCACTAAGGCACTAAGTTGCCAGGGCTAGGCTTGAATTTACAATCCTCCTATCTCAGCCTCCCAGAGTGGGATTACAGGCAATGTCCTATTCTCTTATGATGCTGGGCTGTGTCAGCAGGTCACAGCCACCAGTTGGCTGTGTGGTGGAAAGGAGGAACCACCAACATCCTGCATGCTGTGTTGCTATGATGTTCAGATGATGCAGGGACCATCGTGCTCTCATCAGTCTAGATGCCTTAGCTGCATTTCCAACACACAGTGTTTTCACTTTACTATGAGTTTATAGAACATAATCTCTTAATAAGGCAAGGACCATCTGCACAAAACATCTCTTGAATTGGAAACATTGCATTTGTATTTTAGTGTTCTATTGGCATTTTCCATGAGCACAGGGTCTACACCATTCACTCTTCTTACTCTGGCAGTACCACTGTATTTGCAGAGAAAGGGTGATTACTTTCAGTATGATAGGAGTGCTTATGAAACCACAGGAATCAGTGTAGAAATTGAAGGCTGACACCCAGAAGTGTATATGCTTTGGGGCAGGGGTGAGGTTGCCTGTCCCCTTCTACTCTTGCCTGGATCACTTACTGCCCCCGCCTGGTAGATCCAACTCTTCTATGAGCCTGAAAGAGGGGACACTGTATCCGGGCCTTTCTTTACATTGGTAGATTAGACTCCCCGATCTTCTGGTGGTGCTCGGTGACTGGAAGGCAGATAAAAGAAATGCTCTTGGTCATCTTCATGCTGGAAATAAGTCACACTTGATCCACCTAAAGAACACAAATGGCAGCCCCACCTCAGACCTTGTTTTATGGAGATTTCTTTGCTATATAATTATGCTTTTAGTGTTAGTGCTATAGATATGAAACAGTTATGCCCTTTTTTAAGTCCATCTTCTCTCTTTTGAGAACAACTTGGTGTCGGTCAGTGTCTCCTGGATGGAGCCCAAAAAGGCCACAGCACCAAGTAGGGGGGCCAACCTGTCGCTCTCTGTCCCTGTGTTTGCTGCACAGCTAGGGGTTGGGTCCCTGGCCAGGTCCTTTCTCCAGGGTTTGGACTGAAAGCAGTTTGCATGCAGGTACTTCTCTTCACAGTCTATGTGGTTGGGGTGCAATAACTCAATAAAGGAGTGGTCAATATCTGAGTTTCAAGCACAGTGTCCAGCTGGGCAGTGACACCGACGTCCATCCCTCCTTTGCTGGCAGAGATCATGCTTTTCGATGAGCCAACCACAGGCCTGGACTCCATGACTGCAAATCAGATCATCTACCTCCTGGCAGAGCTGGCTCGCAGGGACCGCATCGTGCTCCTCACCATCCACCAGCCCCGCTCTGAACTCTTCCAGGTAGGAGGGTGAGGCCATTGTTCCACTCAACCCAAGGGTGGGAATGGGGGTGCTGAGCTGGGTGTGAGGGAAAGGACTCGCGGTGCATCATCAAGCAATCAGAATCAACAATCCTGATTTGGGCAGAGAAAGGATGCAAGCCAGTTTCTTTTCAGCACCATGTTCCATCTATATTTGAAACACTATCTCATTTTAGTTTCTTATAATCCTCTAAGGCTGGCATCAGTATATCTCCTTGAGAGAGGGAAAGAGTGAAGCACAGAAATGACTCAAAACAAAGTCAGTATGTCAGAGTTAGGAGGTGGACTTGCCATTCATGGTTGAGTTGGCCTCAAAGCCTGTGTTTTTCCACTGAATCATACAGATTTCTTCTGAAAGCTCTCATTTCACCCTCCCAGTATCCTGTTAGTTAGCTACTCTTCACTTTTTATAGAAGAGAATCTGCGATTATAAATATGGACAACACACAAACAGAACACCCCAGGTTGCTCAAGGTCACTCTCTCTGTATAATATCTGGAACTTTAACCTGGCTGAGCAGCTCTTCTGTACCTTAGAGGTGATGGGGGCTCGGGAGGGAGAGGGCATGACTGCCAGAGGCACCTCAGCTGGTACAGATAGGCACACTCTATTTCAAATAGGCCCACTGAGAACGCTGATGGTGACTGAGGTAATCAAAGGTCTGACCCACTGATTGGAAGTGAAGGACGTGGTGACCTGATCACACACTGTCTGTTTTCTGATCAGCACTTTGACAAAATTGCGATCCTGACCTTTGGAGAGCTGGTTTTCTGTGGCACCCCAATGGAGATGCTCGATTTCTTCAATGGCTGTGGTTACCCCTGCCCTGAACATTCCAATCCTTTCGACTTCTACAGTAAGTTTTGCTTTACACTCACCAGCATGAATATTTTTCTCATATTTCTGTGTGGATGGCACCTACTCCAGTGGGTTTTGGTTTTGTTTTGATGATTTTGTGTGTCAAGGAACTAATTTGGTAGATCGATGAACTTGACTTGCCATTGATGACTTATCGGAATGAGGTAGAGATCTCTTTCAAGCAAATTGGTGTACTCCTACCTTGTTAGAGGAAAATTAACTGAGCTTCTGAATTCTCTGATAGTCCCAGTGAAATTCTCATGGCCTTCCTGGATAGCTTTACAGTATTCTGATTTTATAGGTGGGCATTAACAACAGATTTTATTCTGATGAGATGCAATATTAGGATTAATATTCCTGCAATGATAAAACATTATTTTCCATTGTGTATGTATGTGCATTGGAAAAAACATGGATCATATTTTTTTGGGGGAAAAATCTAGTGGACCTGACTTCAGTGGATTTTCAAAGCAAAGAACGAGAAATAGAAACCTACAAGCAAGTCCATAGGCTTGAATCTGCCTACAAAGAGTCGGCAATCTGTCGTAGAACTTTGGAGAACATTGAAAGAACAAAATGCCTAAAAAACTTACCAATGGTTCCTTTCAAAACCAAAGATCTTCCAGGAACTCTCTGTAAACTGGGAGTCCTCTTGAGGTAAAAGCTTCAGACCCCCCCATCAGCATTTTAGGCCTTTAGTCACCAACAATGAAAGAAAAAGAATTAAAATGGGATTGTTTGGTTTTCTTTCAGGAGAGTGACAAGAAACCTATTGAGAAATAAGCAAGCAGTGTCTATGCGTCTCCTTCAGAATCTGATTCTGGGTTTGTTCATTCTCTTTTTCCTCCTGCGGGTCCAGAATGACATGCTAAAGGGCGCTGTCCAGGACCGCGTAGGTCTCCTGTACCAGTTGGTGGGCGCCACCCCATACACGGGCATGCTCAATGCCGTGACTCTGTGTAAGTGTTGTGTGCAGGAAGCGCACTTCTTTCTTCCTGGGTAGTTCCCTGCCTCAGCTGTTACCCTGCCAATGTCCACCACAGAAGGGTGTTTCTGCGAGCTAGCCCTGGCCCTCTCCAGAACCCCTCCCTGGGGAAAGGTAACTATTGTGTCGTGAGCACCTTACCGTGAATTAGCTCTCCAGGAGGATGTCTCTGAGAGTCTCAGGATTCAGGCAAACATGTAGTTATGAGGTCTTGGTGTTAGGGGAGAGGTTTTCGAAATGTCTTTCCTGGCCCCCAGAATGCCCACAGCCCATGGGGGCCCCATTACCTGGCCAATTTTGCAACATCACTTGCTTTTTGGAGCTTACTTTGGAATAACCGGCACGTGATATTTAAACTTGGTGGGAGTCCAGAAGCAACACCCAGATGCCTGATATTATACCCTAATCAGGAAAATAGGTGCCAGAGGGATCCCTGAAATGGAACACACAGTTCAGGGAATGAAAGGCAAGGGTGATGCTTTTTGCAAAGTTGTTTTTAAGGATGGACATGAAGGACAACAATAAGTCCATGTGTTTACCAGGCTTTTCTGGCTCCTCTGAGTCACTGTAAAATGCAGGCCGCTGTGGGGGCCAACGTACTGCACAAAAAGAGAACAAAGTGCCTTGCTCACTCATTCGTGCCCCCCCTTTTTTTTCTGGAATTGATTGACCCACCCTACCCCCAAATTTAAGAAGAAGGAAATAAATCACATCTTTTGCCACCACACTGGAATTCAGATAGAATGTAGACTTCTGTGGTGGGGAGGCTTTATTGTCCCATGGATGGCAGCACCGCTCCTTCCGTGAGTGGGCAGCCTGCCCCTCGGGGGCTTCCCTTCTGCATGGGGTAGCCCTTCCTCCCTCAGCTGTGTGGTGACGACTGTTCTGGAACCTGCCTTCTATGTCAGTCCCTGTGCTGCGAGCTGTCAGTGACCAGGAGAGTCTGGATGGCCTGTATGAGAAGTGGCAGATGCTGCTGGCCTACGTGCTGCACATCCTCCCCTTCAGCATCATTGCCACTGTGATTTTCAGCAGTGTCAGCTACTGGTAAGAGGGGTTCAGGGCCATCCAGGGGCCCGCATTGAGTAAGAGGGCCCGTGAGCCGCAGGGGAGAGAGCTCCGGGGTGACTGACCCTGTGTTCTCTGCTCTGGAGGATCTGCATTTTGTCCATCCTTGTTTAGTATAATGTCCTGTCTTTCAATGCACAGATTTTATAATAAATGCAATAACCCAGCTGTAGGTGGTATGGAACCAGAGTATAAGCCAGACAGACCACAGGTGCCAGGGAAAAGCAGGTCCTACTTTTTCAGGGCTGTCCAGAAAAGAAGGCTCTAAAGTGGCTGGGATCAAGGTTCCCAGAGAGCAGAGGAGGTGGCCACTGGTCATCAGCAATGATGTGTGGCCTCCCTAGGCTGATATGAGCTGGAGAGAAGCAGCTCCCCTGTCTAGGGTTTCACTGATATACTGGACACTGCAGGGACATCGCAGTCTGGGCAGAGTGAAGAGGGCTAGAGGAACAAAACAGTGACTATGGAACTGGGAACCAGCAAGTACTGGGAACCAGCAAGCATCCTCAGTGCTAGGGGGTTTAGATTGCCGCCTTTTTTTTTTTTTTTTTTTTTTTTTTGGTACTGGGGATCAAACTTATGATCTCAGGACTTGCCAGGTGGGTACTTATGCTGCTAAGCTAAATCCCCAGCCTTAATACCTTCTTTTTATGTCTTAGAACTTTAAATTTATTTTCTTTAGTGCTGGGAATCAAACTCAGGACCTTGCACTTTCTAGGCAAGTGCTTGCACCACTGAGCTATATCCTCAGCCTTCCTTAGAACTTTAAAGATAAAAATCCACAGATGTGTAGAGTGACAATATTTGCAGGATTTGCTGGGGGGAGAAGGATCTCCTCCCATCTTGTCACTTTGCTTTAAATGATCCAGCGTTCTCTGACTCCATTAGTGTAAAGGTGCCTAGCTCATGAACTTAGGTAGTTCTTGAGACCTTGTTTGGTTCACTGTCTGGCTTCATATGCAGACGCTCCTAACCATATCTAGTTCAAAGTCCCAAGGCATGGAGTATGAGTCATTGTGATAAACCAGACAGACAAGCACAAGATAAACTAGGGTACGGCTAATGTGAGCTCCAGATTAAAGGCTCAAAGGGGAAGAAGCGGATGGCCAGTTGGAGAAAGCAGAGGCATCAGAAAGTGAAAGGAGAAGCAGCCAGCAGGGGGCAGCAGAGAGGGCGGCGGGGAGAGTGTTAGCAGGTGTGGCTCACCTATGAAGTAAGAGCAGTGGGGTGGAAAAGAGGCAGGAACTGTAATTTCCAGAAAAGGACTTCATAGACTAGAGGGGGTAAATGTCAGGTTTCCCAGGGCTCTGGAGGAAACAGATGCTGTTTGGAGGAGCTTGGTGAACAGGGTAGGCTGAAAAGGTAGGATCAGTTGCTTAAGTGACCATCAAGCTCTTAGGATGGTTGTCTTAGGATGTGATAAGTAAGATTAGGAACCATTAAGGGGCAGAGGCCCTACCTAGCATGTCCAAGACCCTGAGATCTATCCCCAACACCACAAGAGACAAACAAAAAGAAAATACAACAAAAATTAGATTGTGAGTTAGATGAAGATACAGCCAAAATGGCATCAGTCACAAACCAAGATTTCAGAGTAGATCCAGGTAAAGGCAGGGAATCAGAATATCATGAGGTCATAGGTACAAGTAGGCAGGGGAATATTTGGCAAAGACAGGATTGGGAGAGGAGGATGAGAGGGCAGGAGAGAGAAATGGAGAATAAAGACGGCAAGAAGATTATCAAACAGGAGGTGAGTTCGGTCATGATGGAAAACACCATTGGAACCCAAGATATACAGATGAAACCTTAGGGGGCCAGATGAAATCCAGGGGCCAGATGAGGCAAACTGGATCCATTCAGCACAGCCATATTCCGCGGTCAACACACTTTGAACATGCTTTTCAATCACCTACGTGAGAAGGCAGGGCTCCCAGAGGTGAGGCAAAGAACGGCAGAAGCGGGCCAGGATCTGAGGCCGTGGGGACTGGGGAGCGGGAACAGGAAGGAGGCTGAGGCAGAGAGGGGATGTTCCGGCTGCAGCCCTGCAGGAGGGGCTATTCGGAATACTGTACAAACTGAAGTCACGCTGAGTGACCCAGGTTGGGCAGATGCCCACTGGAAGGACACAGTTAAGTAGGAGATGTTTGTGTGGATGATTCCCCCAAGGAAGCTCAAGACCTTAGGAAAATGGAAGTAAGTGACCATTAACAACACAGATACCAACCCAAGTGTTTCTGAAGCATCCTAATAGGGAATGACCCTTGTCCAGGTGCTATAAAATCATCAGAGGGGAATGTTTTAAATGTCACAAGACCACAGTAGGGAAGGGAATTAATAGTGCAAACGTCATGAATTGTGCAAGACGAAAGGTGAAGAAGGGAGGTGGAGGACACTGAGAGCCCAACTTCTTTTCCTTACTCTACAATGTCATGGTCACTTAACACCCCTATCACCCAAGGAGTATAATTCAGGGAAGACAATATGGGAGACAGCGGCACAAATATAGGGTTGCTTGTTTACAAGGAAACAAGTCAAATCAAGGAAGGGCAATTCAAATAAAAGGTAAGAGTGGAATGGAGGCTTGGAGAGGGAAGCCAGACAGCTGGAGGATGAGAGTGGCGAGGGGCTCCCATGCTGGCCCAGTGCCTCAGCTCAGGGATGCAGTTCTGGAAAGGGGGGCTGAGACCCAGGCTGGACCCTTGGCGCTAGGGTAAGTGTGGTGCTGGGAGGAAGAACATGGTTCTTTAAAGGAGGCCTGCAGAGTTCAGTAGCCTGCATAGTGCAGTTCATTGCAAATGTTGTCTAAGTAATTTATTATTTTGCCACAAGTGTCTCACTGAGGTGACTCGTACTAAGTAGAAGCCAATGGAAACAACCATGGCAATAAATGGTCCCAAGCATGGGCTCTGTTCCAAAAACGCCTTATACAAAGGCAGTTTGGCGTGCTCTGCCAGCTCCGCCCAGCCTGTAACCACCAAATATTTACTCAGAGAAGGCAAATATGGTGTTTTTCTTAAATAATGGTACTTGGGAAGGAGACTAAAGCTCTTTTGTTTTTCTAGGGCTTTAGGCTTATATCCTGAGGCTGCTCGATTTGGATATTTCTCTGCTGCGGTCTTAGCCCCTCACTTAATTGGTGAATGTTTAGCTCTTGTGCTACTTGGTATAGTGCAAAATCCAAATATTATCAACAGTTTAGTGGCTGTGCTGATCACGGCTGGGTTGCTGATTGGATCTGGATTTGTGAGGTAAGACACAAAGACCCAAAGGATTTAGGGTGGTATGATTTGTGGTTGATAACCACAGAATGGTGACAGCTATAAAGAAATTCCAGAAGGGGGGCTGGGGATTTAGCTCAGCAGCATAAACACCTGCCTTGTAAAGCAGGCAGTCATGAGTTCGATCCCCGTTACCGATAAAAAGGAAAAAGACAAAAAAAAAAAAAAAAAAAAAAAAAAAGAAAGAAAACAAATTCCAGAAGGGAGCTCTGTGATGCTAGCTAAAGAGAACTTACTCTACCTGCTAAGTCATTATTATTGGCTTAGATCTTGTACCAATTACTCAATAAAATGTCTTTCTATTGGGAATCAGGAAATGGTAAGGTAAGCAAATTAATGATATGATCCACATACAACAAGCTATGAAATCAAAAGAAGGAAAAACTAACCTGAATGTTCCAGAAAAATTCACGATCCACATTACAGGGTAAAGATTATGTATATTATTAGTTCATTTCTGACCTGGCACTGCTGAGGCTCTATTCAAGTTCTCAATTCCCAGTTATTTTTAGTAATTAAAATGTATAAGAAAAAACACTGCAGAAGAAAAGACTGCTCAAAGTTTCAGGACTTAAAGGACATGTGCCAAAGGTTAACGGTAATTACCTCTAGATGATATTTAATTTTTAAGTTCATATTTCCTATGGTTTACAAATTTGCTACAATTGGCAATCATCATTTTATAGTGAAAACACACACAAGAGAACAGAATGGGCAGAAAATTTTAAAACGTTAAAAAGGCAGATGACACAAGTGGGATCGAACTCTGGGTCCCTGAGGGTTTTATTTCCTTGACTAAAAAATCAAATCACAGGGTCAGGGATACAGCTCAGAGGCACAGCACCTTCTTGGCAAGTGCAAGATCATGAGTTTGATCTCTGGTTCACACACACACAATCAAAAATCAAATCCAAAACAAACAAGCAAAGAATTAGTGAATATCCGGTATACAAAATTACCTCTATATGTTCGTCATTTAGCTCTCAGAACAATCAATTTTCAGGCAGAAACAAAGCTCAGACTTGACTTCGCCTGAGTCCTGCAACTCTGATGCCTCTGGCTCCCTAGAGAGGGGGCTGAGTCAGACACTTCCTCCACCACTGCCTGCCCCATGAACAGGACTTCTGTCTTTTGTTTCTTTCTTTGTTTGAGACAGGGTCTCACTATGTAGTTCAGGCTGTCCTTAAACTCTCTATGCAGCCCAGGGTGGATTCAAACTCATGGTGATCCCGAGTTCCTGCCTCAGTGCCGGGATTACAGTTGTGTGCAACCACGCCTGGAACTCCTCTGTCTAAATCAGTTTCCTCATTCATAAAAGAGTTTCTCCTCTTGGCCTCGCCGACCTCAAGAGGTCACCAGGAGTAAATGATGTAACCACATGTAAACTCAGGGAAGCAAAGCAAGCTAGGTTTGCATGGATCTGTTTTTCACATTCCCTGATATTTGTCCTAAGTGAATTGTTAGTACCCATGAGAAATGCTTGGATCAGATCATCCTCAGGGGTGCACACTGAAGCTTGGCATCGCCTCCTCTTTTGTATTACTTGAATTATCATGAGCCAGTCAATCTAGTATTTTTTCCTGTACCTGCTTTTTAGGAAGAGATTAATTGCTGTTAAAATGGAAGAAATGGCCAAAATTACCACATGCTCTTGATTTCTCTGTAAAATCACCATATTGAGAGGCCTCACTGGGACTTTGCTCGACCTTCAAGCACTGATGCGTTGTCCCTTTTGGGGTCACTGTCCCTGACTGAGTTGCAGGCTGCATTTGTACTCCTGGCTGCCTCCTCCTCCAAACACAAATGGAAAGAGCTTTGCTGTTCCTTCTACTCACATAATATTCCAAGTTCTTTTGGACAAAAAAATGTACGTGACATGGACCTGTATGTAAAAGGAAAAGTTAGCCAAATTCTCACACCCCAGAGTTAAGCTTTGTTTCATATCCGGCTAGACTTTAGTAACACTTTTAGCAAAAAATGGGATTGTGCTATTGTGTAAGATGGGAAGGACGCATAGTGCCTTACCACTTAACAGCGTAAGGGGGGCATTTCCATGTTGACAAATCTAAATCCATGGTTCCTCCCTCTGGAGAGTACCCTCTGGGTTTCCGGGATAGGCCTGGCCCTCCTCCCTACCTTTTGCTTGGTTAGTCTTCCTGTGCTTGCCTGCTGTTCCCATGGCCTAGGAGCTCTCTCCGGATGCCGTTTCCTCTCACTGCCCACCCTGTGCCTCTTGTGTTGCAGTCTTTCCTTAATAGATCGCCAGCCTTCAAGGCTAGCAGAGGGGTCTCATTTATTTTTTATTTTTTTGTCTTTTTCTTTTTTATCGGTACCAGGGATCGAACTCACAACCACACACTTGCAAGGTAGGCGCTTATGCCACTGAGCTAAATCCCCAGCCCCAGAGGGGTCTCATTTATCGCAGTCCTTCATAGAGGCCAGCTCATGGTCTTGACTCAGGTCAGCATACAATTTTGCAAACCTAGTCGGTTCAAGACTATTTCACAACCTCTCAATGTGGGCCATCCACTTTGTGCCTTAGAAAATTGCCTCTAACTGAAAGTCATGAGGCTTGCCGGGGGCGGGGGGGGGTGTCACTTGGGAATAGAGGAGGTAGACCATAAACACCAAATATGAGAATGTCATGGACGTGTAATGCTATTTTTCATATGTTCTTGGGATAAACAGGTCACTATCCTATGTTTTTATGGTCTTAATCTTTTTATGCATAGTGTTTCATTTTTGGAATGCCAGTAACCATGGAACATAATTAAATGTTTTCCTCTTCGAATTCTTCTTCCTTGAGCTTTACTAGGTCGCATATATAAATTCCATGAAAAAATTCCAAAATTGCAGTCTTTGGCATAAACGGGTATATATTCTCTGTCTCTAACCACATTCATTGTGAGTTCAAGGACAAGACATTATTTATTAAATTCCTAAGGCATTCAGAACTACAGCTTTGCAAATATACTTAATACGTATGTTTTTGGCTGGTAGAAACCATATAGTGGACTAAGAAGGTTGCAGCATCCCAAGAAGGTTCTTCTGAGTTAGACTGGAGAGGAGTCCTATGGTGTCTTCACGGCAGATATGTGCCTGCTCGCTCCCTCCCGTTCCCTTGCATTTTAGTTTAGTTCTCACTTCATGCCCTAGAACCTTCAAATCTGTTTAATCACAGGTACCGTCCTCTCCTGTAAATGCGTGTATGTTTTCTCCTGTGTTATCTAAGTGGTGCTTACCAAAAAATTAGGCCTCTAACTAGTCTATCGTGAAAGTCTCTACTACAATGGTTGAGCAAAGTGTAATGAAAAATGACTGAATCCCACCCTTACTAACTAGGAATGTCTGAGACGTACGTTTGGGGAGAAATAAGCATATAAGGGAATAGCATAGTCTAACCCCATTTGTGTAAAATTTTATAAACACATACATAGGCTGTATATGTTACCAAAATGTTAACCACAGTTATTTTAGGGCAGTGTATTTCTTTACATTTTAGCATTAAAGATTTTTATAGTATCTTTTTTTGATAGAGATGGAAAATTATGTTTATGTTAGAGAACATAAGGATTGCTTTTCTTTTCATTTGGTCAAACTACTTAATTTTGTCTACTGAATTTTGTCTCTTTTTTTTTTTCTTTTGTTCTCTTAAGGAACATACAAGAAATGAACTTTCCTTTTAGAATCTACAGTTATTTTACATTCCAAAAATATTGCTGTGAGATTCTTGTAGTCAATGAGTTCTACGGACTGAATTTCACTTGTGGTAAGTATTGAATTTTGATATATTATCTTTACTCTTTGATATATTATTTTTACTTTGATATATTATATTACTCTGAGGAAGCAATTTCCTGAGAGAAATGTATTCTGGAGATAAATGGTATATTTTACAATGAATTGATTTTCAGTAACTTGTCTTGGAATAAAAGCCAACATGATTTTTAAAACAAAAATTAAGCAGTGGTCCAGTTTGTATCCTGCCAGAGGTCAATACTAAGACCATTTTGGTGTTACTAGCAAGTGACAGAATTTATGAACACAGCTGAGTTCTAGTATATTCTAGATAGACTGAGCTCCTGTATCTAGTGAGCTCACTGAAGCAAACTATAAAGTGGCTCATTGATTCCCAAAATGGTGGTATGTACCTGAGCAGAGCCATTTTTGATAGCAAAAGTCTATTCCTCAGTTCCACTGAGGGGCAGTGGGAACACACACAAAAAATCTCCCTGGAGATCCCAGGTGCACTCTGAAGAAAATAAGAGAACATGGCGGAATTTAGTGGTCATTTAAATATTTTTAGTTCCTTTAGGATATCTAGTGCTAAGTGAACATCATTTTATCAAAAATATGGTAAGGAATTTATACTCAAAATAGAAACAAACTCATCCCCGTGTCCAAATGAATCCAAGGCCCAGAATTCTCTCTTGCTTCATCCACCTGTGGGTTCTGGACTCAAAGATGTCTGTATCTTTCATGAAGAAGGGTGCTTCACTAAGGGCTACCTGGTGGCAAATACTTGGTGACTAAGTCACCTGAGGTGTGCCACAGCTGATATTGTCGACCTTTTCTTTGGCAGGCAACTCAAATAACTCTGTGATGAACAACCCAATGTGCACCATCACTCAAGGAATTCAGTTCATTGAAGGAACCTGCCCCGGTGCCACATCCAGATTCACAACAAACTTTCTGATTTTATATGCCTACATCCCACTTCTGGTCATTCTAGGAATAGCTGTTTTTAAACTAAGGGACTATTTCACTAGCAGATAGTATGGAGCTCTGCTGGGAGACGGAAGTTCAGCTGTCAGATGTGGACGACTGTTCCAAACGTCTGCAGTAACTACACCGTGGATTTCTTTCTTGGTGGGCACTGTCCTTCCTCCACTAAGACTTCACCTGTGCTCTTCAGATTCACACAGTCCTCGAGTCACAGCCCCTTGTCACTCCAACCTGTTAGGACGGGTGGTATTTGAAAATTGTGACAAGAATGTAAATAATAATAATCCGTAAGCCTATGGGAGACCAGTGTGAATATGTTTTCCTTGTTCTATAAAAAAAAAAAAATGAATGTTTATAAACTATGCTTATGCTTGATGCAGAATTTGCTAAGAAGAAATGTTTGAATGATTACTGACTGAAAGTACTAGGCGGAAAAAGGGTTTAACTGAAACAGAGAATTATGGGGAATTAATTAAGAAGGTTTTAGCTATCCGTTATTTTCTCACCTTGCTGGGATGAAATACCCATCACTCAAAATTAAGGAAGGACCGCTTAGCTCACAGTTTATGCAGGTTTTAGCCCATCGTCAGCTGTATCCAAAGCAGGGTGGCGTGGGACAGGGTCAACATTTCAAAGTGGCAAAAGACAGCAAAGGCACCAAGAACAAAAGGAAGAGCAAGCCTCTCCATCTCCCTCCCTTTTAAGCAGGCTCCCCGCACCCACACCCTGGGGACCAGTGTACACTCACACCATCTCTGCGCCCTTCTCTTGCACAGGGTGAAGATATTTACAAAGTGAGGGCCCTGGCTCCCTGCTGAGT
This sequence comes from Cavia porcellus, assembly GCF_034190915.1. NCBI lineage: Eukaryota > Metazoa > Chordata > Mammalia > Rodentia > Caviidae > Cavia > Cavia porcellus. The sequence continues at coordinate 214,983,211 of NW_026947484.1, forward strand.
CCCTTATTTAAACCTCCAAACTTCTCAAGGTGACATAGTGTATCAGCCATTACAGATACCATTTAACACCCACGTTTGCTAGGCCTTGGGGTGAATACCTGTCATACTAGCTACCTGGGAGGCTGAGGTGGGAGGCTGAGGTAAGAGGATCACGAGTTTGAGGCCAGTATGGGCCACCTAGTATAACTCTATCTTAAAATTTTAAAAAAAGAGAGAAAGCAAGCGATTAAGGAAAAGTCCTCAATGGTAGCACACCTCCCTGGCATACAAAAGGGCCTGTGTTAATTCCCAAAACTCCCCGCCCAAAGCCATGAACACATAGAAACAAACTGAAACCCACATTTATGTGCACTGACTGGTCCACAAGAGAGGGCTCAGCTCTCTGCTCACACTGACAGGGGGTTGACAGCTGTTGGATGGTGACCACCACTGATACTGAGGAGTGATACTGATACCTTTTGCTGAGGGTTAACATTTAACCTGCAGGCAGGGACTGAGTGGTGAGCACAGTACATGGACAACTTTCTGGAAGATGAGCTTGCTACTTTCCACATCCAGCTTAGCTTACTTACAAAATCAGAAGCAGCTGTTACTACACAAGTGCACGCACTGAGACATGACCTCTTTAAGACATGGAGATCAGCTGTTATTAGACATCCTTAGAGAAGAATATTCAACTGATAACATTTCCACTGAGCAGGCCAGAGTGACACATGAGGGATTCGTGTTTTTGAATTGTAAAGAGAAAGAATGTTGGTAAGTATAGACACATACATATTTCCACAGAAGAAATGATGAACATAGGATATTAAAAATGGATTCTCTACTAAATGACTGATTATCTTTCTGATTGGTCTTCAAATAATTCACATACAAGTCTGAAATGAAACTATGTCAGTGGTGCCAGTAACCTTGAGCGGAACAGCATAGCGAGCACAGGAACTTTGTACAGTTACTGTGACCTAACTTTTAAAAAGCATGATAAATTATAGCATTTGAGATATCTCACATTGTAGAAGAAAATATCATTTTTTCTTGAAAAGATCATTTAATTAAGGAAACCACAGCAAAATTCTACTGCTCTGAACAACATTTAAAGATCTGGAGACATTGGTAAGTCAGCAGAACAGTATCATCAATTTTTATAAAAGCTCTGTGAGATTGATGATTATGGTATAATAGTTACATAATGCCTTATAGGTTATATATGTCACATCACTTATAGACAATTCCGAGATGATAATTTATTAAAGTAGCTCAAAGACAGTCCCACAGGAACCCCTTTTGAAATCACCGATTTCGACATAGGAACGATATGGGTGTACACAGTAAGTGGAAACATTTCCTACTATTCATATGCAGATGAATTTCATTCTAGCTTGGACACATTTGGAAAATTGACATCACATGTGACTTCAAGCTATTAAATGTTAGTGATAGTATCCTGACAAAGCACAATGACTTGCAACATGTGACATTTTATATCTTCAACTAAAAAATGGACAGTGATGTGTAAGAAAACCAAATTATATAATAAAAAATCCCTATTACTATTGTGTGCTAGGATGCTTTGAAGATCACAGTGCTCGCTGTGAATGTAAAAAAGGGCTCCTTCTTCATAGTATGAAGCAGGAATCTATTCTTTTTTTTGGTGCCCGGGATTGAACTCACAACCCCTCACTTGCCAGGCAGGTGCTTATGCCACTGAGCTAAATCCCTGGCCCAGGGAATCTATTCGTAAGGCAGATTCCTCAGAAGAAACAGGAAATTCTGTTCTCTAGCTACCAATGACTGTGAAACTCTGAGGCACTGCACCGCTATGCTTCTTCTTAGTAAAGTGCTTAAAGCTGGGCGCAGGGCAATTACAGGTGAACTTCTAAAGTAGAAACAGAAAAACAAGAATAACTTTCCTGGTCAACAATAGCAATTATACTTAAAATGCACTATCGGGACACAAATCTACAGGACTGGAAAGGCTTCTTAAAGGCGTACCGTTTTGTAAAGAACTCTAGTTATCCCCAACTCACGACATTCTGGTTTGCTTCTCCATGGGACATCACCTTAATTTTGTCCACTCTTCAAAAAGTGTTCATTTCAAATAATGTGTCAGTCTCACTTGGTGATGATTTTTAAAATGCTTCATTCCAAACCAGTGATTCAGAGTCACCCGTAGGATCCTTGAAATGTGCATTTTTTTTTTTTTTGAGACAGGGTGTCACTATGTATTTGAGGTGGATTTTGAATTCACTGAATAGCCCAGGTTTGAACTCAATGAGATTCTCCTGCCTCAGCCTCCCGAGTGCTGGGATTACAGGTGTGCAACTACCTTTCCCAGCAGGAATGGGCATTTTAAATGAGTATTTGCAGGTGCTTCTTATGCCTTGCCGTTTAGAATAAAAGCAGGAAATCCAGGAGCCCAAACCTGGTTTCTCACCAACTACATTTGAGTTCAAAGTCTAGAAAGAATGTGTCCAACATGGACACTTAACATTGTATTTAAGACTGTTAGCAAATATTCTTGCTTTCATAGTCCCAAGAACATCTAAGCAAAATGTATAGAATATTCTGAGCCAAGTCTGTGCTACTGACACGTTAGACACAGGTAACAGGAGGTTCCTTTATTTTTGAGAAATATTACATACAGTTATAAAATGTTTTTCCTTTTTAAAAGTCTTAGAGTATCCAAAAAAAAGTTGTATTAGAGAAAACGGAGCTTTTCCTCTAACAAATCACACTTCTTAACTTTCTTCACAGACAGCCACGAGAATTAATTAATAAAATAATCTTACTTGAATTTGGGAAAGAAAATCAATAAAATAGCTGAGTTAGGTTCAAGAGTCAAGCTCAATTTGTTTCCAAGACTTGGAAGCATTTCTCTTGTACTGCTCCAGTTCCTAAAACAAAAACATGCATGAAGAAAAATCAACTTTCTAATCTCAAGTAGGCATCTTAGAACCTCCTTAGCCTTTTAAAGATATAACAATGTGTCCTTGATAGTATTATCATTCCCAAAGCTTCTGTTGTGATTGTACTACAGACTTGTTTTCTAGGAATCGTTTTTAGTCTCTGTAGTCCAGGTGTTGATATTTATTACAGTTTCAGATATAATTATATATTACATAGAACACAAAAAACTTCTTCCAACTAATAAAATAAAACATTTGTCAAATATTGACAAGTCAAATGGGAAAAGGATTGGGAGATGCAGGGGAGGAGGGGGATGAAAACAGAATTAAGATGCACTGTGCGCGCACCAACTTGCCAGGAGACATAATCATCATGCGCTGCAAACACGTATTAATAAAAATTTAAAAAGCAAACAAACAAACCAGAAGTCAGTGAAATAACAATATTTAAGATATACTTGTCAACTTTTAGAAATTCAGAACTGGGGATTTGCTCAGCGACACAAGCACCTGCCCAGCAAATGTGAGCTTTTGAGTTCGATCCCTGGTACCCAAAGAAAAAGAAATTTCTCATACATATTAGAGAGGTGCGTATGGCGTGAATGGAAGAAACTCGCGCTCAGCACAGTTCAGAGGTCCCGGTCAGGACAGACTCGCCACACTGAGGTCAGCGGTCACTCCCTGGGGCTCTGGACGGCAGGAAAGGAGCGGTGGACACGCTGCGTGGGCCTCAGAGTACAGTGCAAACCTGGGAGAAGCCTGGGCACTGCTGCTTCCTATCTTACAACTTCTGTACCTTTCGAATGTTTTTACAAGAATATGTTTTACATTAATTAAGAATAACTTTACATTGCATAAAGCAAAGAAAAATTTTACTGGAGATGGAAATCTCATAAGAGACAAATGAAAAACAAAAATGATTACCAAAGGGCTTTCTTCTTGGCTTCCTCCGTGTTACTCAATCTCTAAATAATGTACAGTTTCTTATTTTGGTTAAGTAACATGGTGACTCTGCCAGACAAGGTGATGGCTGCCCTTTGGTTAACAACAGTGAAGTTCACAGTAGCCAAGAAAAGAATATCTGTTCTCATTGTCAGAAAAATCATGGGTTGTGTCTTTAAGACAGCTGCATTCTAAGTTATAATTTGTGTCACAAGTTTTCACTCTATACAAGTGTTAGAATTTTTATAGCACTTTGCAGTATGCTTTTTCCCTAATGAAGTAAATCTAGTTTAACAGCTATGTACCATTTAAAAGATTGTTAACTTACAAAGAATAAACAAATTAGTATTGCCAAATTTGTCTTTAATTGGAAGTTGTTTGGGGGGAGTTTTTGTTTTGAGATGGGGGTCACACTATGTAATTCATGCTAGCCTTGAACTTATACGAGGTAGCCCAGGCTGGCCTCACACGCACAGCGATCCTTCTGTCTCAGCCTCCCAGAGCTGGGATTGCAGGTGCGTGTCTGCACCCAGCTCATGTCTTTAACTGGAAGTGTTGTATTTTTTTTTTTTTACCCAGATGAAGGTGTTAGCAGCAGCCCCTGCTGCCTGAGGGGAGAATGGGCTCAGCACATGGGTTAAGCCTGCGGGAGGAGGAGGACTTGCTGAGTCAGGACTTAATTTACCTGATTTCTAGTACAAAGATTAAAGGCCCTGAGACTCATTTGCTATTCTCTCATTCGATCATTAATAATGGGACCTGAGGGTTCAGGGGGGGAAAGAGGAGCACCCTGTCCAGTCTCCTACAGGTAATCGTGTTATAGTCCATAAAACAGCTGTCATCGCTACTGTGGAGAAGAACCAGAACCAGAACCAGCGCCACCATTGGGGTTGTAGGGACGCAGGCATGCAGTGCACAATCTGGACTCCTTTAGGCAGCAAGGCCCGCTCTTGTGTAATTATGGACACAGTCTTGTGTTATGTGAGAGTTTAAAATTTAGAAGTAGTTAAATCATTCTTTCTTTTAAATGAGGATTGCTATTCAGATGTCAAATCAAATCAAATCAAATCTAGTTTTATTGCAAAATGTTACACACAACCATAATCAGATTAAAAGCTCAAAAAGACAAACCATATGAAGAATGTTTCAGGTCCTGTGGGGTTTTGCCTTCCAGCTCCACTTAAAATTCCAGCTATAGACAACTGGCTAGACTTTCAATAATGCAAATGAATTTTTTGTGGGCTATATCAGTAAAACTGGCAGTGACTATCTTGCCCATATAATAATGAAATTTAAATGTTTAGAGGAAAATCAGTAAGAATCTTCCAAAATTAATCTATAGAGAATTTCTTATAGCTAAACAGCCATGTATGTCAGCACACAATTGGAAACAACTTTAGGTCCTGAAACTCCTTCGACAGAACATGAAATAATATTCAAATTTAAAATGCTAGATACTGAATGTCACATTCTGAAATCAGATATCAAATAATTAAGCATCAAATGATAACCACGATGGTATCTTTAAAGCAGAAGCATATATTTATGTTAAGGAACTATGAGTGCTATCTGAAATCAATGTAACTCATCTACTAATACAAGAAGGGAACTGGCTTAGATGCAAGACTTGTCAGGTAGGTTAAAAGTCTGTCAGCCCTGTTGGCAGGTACACACAAGAGTCCAGAAAGGAGTGATTCAGGCACTGTGGGATTTTGCCTTCTAGATCCATTCAAAATTAAGTCAGGGAAGATGGACCTCAAAGTGAGAACTCACAATGCTATGAAACGCCCTTGCCCTTTAATAATACCATAGCATGCGAGCTTAACGACATATCATTCCCATACCTAGACAGATACACTTATCACCAATAGCGGTTAATCATCGACTCTGAAACAGTAATCTAGGGATGATGTCCAACTACTTCCTCAGCCAAGGTTCACTGTAATAAGAGTTTAATAAATGTCGTAAGGGTTACCGCAGGTCATTTTACCATCTGTACAACATGCTCCTTACTTCGCTTTAGCTACTAAACCTCCTAAATACTCACGGACCATTTTCAGTTTATATAAAATTATTTGCTTATGTGTTCTTATGTGTGCTAAGAGAAATAATCCTGCTCACTGCTCCCAGCACTGCCCAAGTTAGAGAGCTCTACAGATCCCAAACCAGACGACGTCACAGGTTTCAAGTTCAAGTGCTCGCTATACAGAAACTTCCTCAGAGATGACAGGTTGTGGAATGTTTCTTTTGTTAAACTAAAAGCAGATCTGAAAAAAAATCTAGGAATAGTGTTTGAGTCATAGTGAATTTACTTCTATTCTGACATGAGCTGGTACACTGAAATGGGGCCATCACTTTGAAGCACCTTCCTAACAGGCCCTAGGTTCTGTGAGTTTATACAGGCTTTCTGGGGCTGGGGATTTAGCTCAGCAGCATAAGTGCCTGCTTGGCAAGTGCGAGGTTGTGAGTTCAATTCCCGGTACCAAAAAAAAAAAAAAAAAAAAAGAATTTTATATAGCTTTCCAATGGACAAGATAATTTTCCTGCAGTAAGAAAGGTACAGGCATATCTGAATGTTTGCATGAAACACCAAACCTTTCACGTAATCCCACAAGCAAAAAAAATATATGGACATGTCTCCGCAGCAGCAAGGTAAGAATCATGAGTTATTGTAATGTAAAAGTAAACCCGAAAACCACAAACAATAAGTGAATATAAAATATCTGTGGGTGGTGGAATGATTTTTAAGTTTCTTCTTTATGCATATCAGAGGTTTTCTATAGTACAGACATAATTTTTAAATAATTTTAAAAGTAAAAATATACTATATACATACATTGAAAAAGCACATGGAATTTCCAAGGCACTGCAGATTTTATAATAAAACACAAGATGAAATTAAGTAAGAAGAGTGATACCTGATCCTTCTGAACCCTCATCTCATCCACTTCACTCTCCGCATACTGGGGATCTCGTGCCGGGTCCTTGAGGTCTTTCAGTGTGTTGATTCTCTGAAATCACAGTTCTTCAAATCATGTCCCGCTCCTCCACGGCCACCATCAGTCTAACCAACCACATTCCCACCTCCCACCTACTGCTGGGCCCCTGGAGACCTTTCAAGCTTTTATCATCACTATGAGGCCCTTTCCAAATTCCCCAGCCTCCAGCCGCCTTGCCCTGCACTTGCTGCCTCTCGCTCCTCCAACAGCCAGGGAAGCAGAGCCGGCCACCACCTACTCACCTTGTCACCTCCACCGTGCTTTATTTACAGCAGAGGGTTAGTAAACGTTTAGTTGGTTTTTGAGCATGGGGGATTAAAAACAACGTCATCACAATAGGGCCCTTAGAACATTTCCTACAACCGAAATAGTGCTAAACATTCTTGCTTTAAAAAACTGAGAAATACCTACCTTTGGTGGGAACAGCTTTTCATAAACTTTTTTCCACAGCTCCATTGGTGTGTGAGCATGAAACTTTCCAATGTCATTATCAGGAGCAGGAGGAGGACCTAAAATTGTCAGTGTATTCCAAATGAGTGCATTGATTAAAACACTACAAGTTATCAATTAACTAGATGAACACATTTTAGACTTCTCATTTTCTACCTAAGTGACTATTAAAATGTACTCTTACCACCATAGCAAGATTACAGTATTGGAAGAGCTAAGGAATAATATGTAAACTCTAACCCTCATCTCCCACATTTTATTGCTACATTTATATTTTCTTAACATTAATTCCGGATCTCGCTTTGTACCCTAGCAATATCTGGATGTATGCATTAAAGATGTAACACTATATAGCATCATTTGTATTACGTAAAATTGACCATAACCAAAATGTCCACTGATAGTTAATAATGAAATAATAATGAAAACCTTGCTTTGTAATACTATTCAGTGGATAAAATAACAAATAGACTTGAATGAAGCAGTAGTATAGGAAAAAACATTAATGCAAAATCACTTAAAAAATTCCAAAACAATGAAGTGCCTGCCAAGTGCAAGGTCATGAGTTAGATCCCCGGTACAAAAAAAAAAAAAAAAAAAAAAAAAAAATCCAAAATAGTAGCTATAGACTGATAAAATTATGTTAAAAATATTTTCTAGGGGCTGGGGATTTAGCTCAGCGCATAAGCGCCTGCCTTGCAAGCAGACAGTCGTGAGTTCGATCCCTGGTACCGATAAAAAACGAGAAAGACCAAAAAAAAAAAAAAAATTCTCTATACCACCACGTATGTGTATAAATGCATCAAAACTAGAGATACATAACAAATTTGTTCCTTATATGTACTGTTTACAAGAATTATTCATGTATTGCTTAATTTATTTGCATAGCTTGCTTCTCTTTCCTTTTACTTCCTTTTCTCTCTCTTTCTCTTTCTCTCTTTCTTTCTTTCTTGTGCTAAGGAGAGTCCAGGGCCTCCTGAATGCTAGGCAACTACTCTACCATTGAGCTCCACACCTAGCTCAGTTTTATAATTTAAATTTGAAGCTAGAGCTTCTATTTCCGTTAGAGGTTATGTTTCACAGTGAGTGAAACAACAATATTTGAAAACTTAAAACAATTTAATGTGACTTTCTGGCAATTTTCAAGCTGTAACCTGGTTTATGCCATGTTTATCTTTTTCCACTGTCTGTATTACTCACTGAAACTTTTTCAACAATGACTTTGCAGGGTCTCCTTACTGCCTTGGTGGGAAAGGCACCGATATGCTCTACTGATCTTTGCTAAACTCCCTGGTGTGCATGTGGATGGGTGTGGAATTTGCATACAATCTCAACACCTGCACAGGGCCACGTGTCTGTCACCATGGTTCAGATACTCACCAATCCCGTGGCCCACCTCCTTTCTAACTTCTCCCTTCACTAAGAGTCCTGTTTCTACCCTCTGACAGTTAATTTGTCCTCCATTCCAAAGTTTTCATTTCAAAAACACACTGTATAATCACATTGTGTATATCCTTCACTGACTGTTTTTTCCTCATTTAGTGTAATTCCTTAGAATCATTTTTATTTTTATTTTTGGCACCGGGAATTGAACTCAGATCTTGCTAGAATCATTTTTAAGTGGATTGTTTGGGCTTTTGTTGTTGGTGGTGGTTTCTTTATAGATTCTAAATCTCAGTCCTCTGACAGATTTGTGGTTCAAAAAATAATTTCTTCCTGACTGTCGCATGTCTTTTCATGTTCTTCTACACATGCGCTTTCACAGGGCAACAGTTTTAAATACTGATGAGGTCCAAGCTCCATGGTTTTTAAATTCAGTAATTATCAACCTCTTTTGACCTCCACCTATTCACACGGGTAAAAGAATTGCATCAGCATTATCTGTTACCACACAGAGAAATTCTCCTTGCTACTGAAATTATGTTGGCACTAATGCCAATTATAAAAATCAGACTCCATGGCAGCTCATTAAGCAAAATCACTATTCCTTTCATTACACTTCAATCTATAATCTTAAGACAAAGATCTTTAGTCAAAGACTAAATAGTCAAATAAGTTTTAGTTTGTCAGAGTAACAGAGAATGGAAAATAGAAAACTATTGCCTGTTAGTGTATTAAAAGCAGATCACGCTATTCCAAAAGCATAGTGAACTGCTAGGGTCAAACATGTTCACAAGGAAAACGGTCGGTGTAAAGATAAAAAGTTTGAAACGTAAGTTCTAAAAATCTCCCTTGATGCAGAAGACTATGGAATCTGCGTTAGGAAACACACCCATTAGGAAAAGCAAGCCATTTTTATAATGAAAAACTAAGGCACTCTTCATTGGTACAAACGTGCTCTTTTCATTTTATTCTATCACTTCAGTTGTGAATTTCTTGACTATATTCTTGGTTTCTTCTAAACTTAAGGAGCTAAAATTTACAAATACCTGGAAAGCACCGAGAGAAAGGAAATACATGCAAATAATTTTCAGGCTAGAGATCAGAAGTGTTTCTTAACTGGGCAACATCTCTTCAACCATGAATATGTCAAGGTGATACAGGTCGCATCAACACTGGACACACAAGTAAATATATCAAAATAACTGCATCAAGAGTGAAGCCAGAAACAGTGGGGCACGCTGGAGATGAGGTGAACACGGAGAAGGATAAAATCAATAAGCAATTAAAAGGCACTGAGCAAGTTTAATAAGTCCACCAACCTATCTGACACAAAGAATCCAATCCTGCTGTGATAAACAGTGGTTTATTCTGATCCACACATATCGATTTGCTACAGGGAAAAGAAAAAAGAATCTATTTTAGTTTAGCAAATCAAATATGCTCCACACTCTAAACATGAGTCAAGTTTTATATCTAGCTTCAGACAAGAAAAACTGCCCCAAATGAAAAGTGATTTTTCCCACTGCCCCAAATTAGTGATTTGCAAACTTAAAGTACAGCATAATAACGGTTTTAAAGAGGAAAACGTGATAGATCCACATTACCTTAAATCCAAACCAAGAGAAAGAGCAAAGCTAAGGATGATACACACTAAACTTTTCAGTTCAATTTCAAAGTAACATAAAGAGTAATGGTAGAGGGAAAGTTCCTACTATGAGGAGGAAAGAAGCAAAAGAAATCAGTGAACAACATGAGAAGCAAGAAAGAGTCTGTAGTTCTCCCTTCTGGGCACTTTCCAGGTCAAGAAACAAAAGAATTTGAGGACAGTAATCAGATGAGGTCGCATTAGCAATTAAAATAAATAAAGTAAGTTTCAGCAGTACCTTCTATCAATGCCAAATGCCAACTGGTTGATAACTCCACGTATTTTTAGTAAGAGAGCTTCTGATTTGCTGGTAAACTTTACAAAAAAATAAAAAATAAAATGAGACAAAAGTCAGGAGAATCAGTTCTATGCTCTGCTTTCCAACTAACAGGTCAAATAAATCTGGCCTTGAACAAGTACGACTGCACAAAGAATTACAACAAATAGAGTAAGCAGACAAAGCAAAACCGGAAAAAAGAAGTTCTGGCGAGTTTAACTCATGCTTCAGACATCACGGGTGCGTGATGCAGAAAAGACTTGTTTGTGCACAAATCATCTCAGCAACTCAAATATTGTAATCATCATCAAAGTTTTTAAAAAAAATATAGGCCTATATGTGCGCATGATGTACATGTGTATGTATGTAAACATACTTAGTATAGTTTAAAAGAACAATTCCTAAAACACAACTGGTTTGGCTAGAAAATAAGAGGCATATATCAAAAATAACTTTTACATCCCAGGACACACTGCTGTCTTCAAAGCAGTCACTATGGACCTGCAGACTGGAACAAGACTGACACGAACATTATTTAACTTCTTTCTTTTGAATTACCTTTAGAGCCTGAAAAATTAAGCTACTGAATATTCTCACTTGTAGAGGATAATTAGAAGTACCACAACCAGAACACCCTTCTAGAATGAAAGGAGGTGAATATTATTAATAATTAAGGTCTAACATTAGGTTAACAAAACTTAGGCCACCACACAAATTGTGGGGGTGGGTACAGGACACTGAACTCAGGGCCTTTGCACAGGCTACATGCCTTTTTTTTTTTTTAGATTAAGTCTAGCTAAGTTGCCCTGGCTGGGCTTAAACTTGTACTTTAGCCTCCCCAGTTGCTGAGATTGCAGGCATGCACCTGGTTTACCCAACAAATAATCTACACTGAGATTTGATTTTTGAAGATACTAAGTTTTCAGAGCCAAATCAGAATGACTAAGATGTATGGAAGCAAAAAAAGTGAACTTAAACTGAAATGAAATATAAAATAAAGCAAAGATTTCAATTTTCTGATTCAATTTCAATTCCACAATATAAACTTCATTTTGAAATAAGAACAGGCTCCCAGGAACAGTACCCAAAGGTGGGTACTTTGTAAATATACAAGACCTGATACATTTATTCAAAAGAAAGCACTGAAATAATTTTGATCCTTCTAATGAAATGTTTTAAAATCTACACAGGAAATTTTCACCAAATTAAAAAACAATTGCCCTACTTAATTATATTTCTATACTTAATATGATTAATGTTATTTATATTCTTAATTTAAATTTTATGTAATTAAATTTTTACATTTAAAAATTTTGTATTTACTTATTTTTGTTGCACTTGGGGATTGAACCTGAGCAACACACAAGTTAGGCAAGTGCCGTACCACTGAGCTAAATGCTGAGCTACTCTGAGGTAGGCACTAAGTTGCCCACATTTGCCTCAAATTTGTGATCCTCCTGCTTCAGCCTCCTTAGAAGCAGGATAATCTTATTAAATATATTTTTATATTTATTATTAAATATATATTTATTTTATTATATGTGATAAGAAAAGGAGCCTAATCACAAATGTATTTCCTAGAACACAGGGGTCAGTGAACCTTATCTATTTTCTAACTCAACTCTGTTGAGTCTATCACCTGGAGAAGAGCCGCAGAGCCCCAGACCTCCTGTTGGAACAATCTCAGGGTTAGGAATGCAATATTCCCCAGTGCAGTTCACTTCACTTTCAGACTATGAGAATAGAAAGTCTTTCCTTACACAAATTATCTCTGTTGATTCTTTTCAAAACAATCAAAAATATTTTCTCAAGTGCTTTGTCAACCTATAAGCAAAGGGAATTCAAACATAAAAGGTAGTGATATTTTTGTTTTGTTTTTGTTTTTTGTTTTCTGAGAGAGGGTCTCATTATGCAGTTCATGCTGACCTTGAAATCACTGTGTAGCACAGGCTGGCCTTGAAAAGGCAATGACTTTAAGAAAACACACCATTAAATGTATCTAGAATGTTCAGAAAATATAAAATTTGAAAATGTATATTGTATTAGTATAGTCATAATATTCTAGCCATGAAGGCAAGGGGCTGGACCATGGTGTCTCTACCATTCTCTGATTTGGAGGAAAAGAGACCATTAAATAATTACCCAAATGTGAAAGAAGTATTTTTTAAATAAAAATGCTTTTATTTATATCTCCTTTAAAGGATACCCAGTAAATCTGGTCCTGCTATGGGAGATAATGGTAGCAATAATTACAATAACCAACATTTATTAATACTTGTTTTGGGTCCTGGTGTAAGCATTGCACAAGGGCTTCCTGTTAAATCTCACAAAAATCCTAGGAAGAAAGTATTATTTTTAACCATTTTAGCTAAGAGGACCTGCCTAAAATCACAGGCGATCACCTTTGAAGGCAGGCAGCATTACATCAGAGTTCATGTTTTTAACCTCGACAATAAGCTGACATTTTTAGAGTCAACAAAGAACATGAACCCAGGGCCTTGTACATGCCAGGCAACCTCACTGCACTGAGCCACCACCCAGCCCCAGATGAAGTCAAAACAGGAAACTCAAGGTGAATAAACAGGCAGTCACTTTATTTCTGTGCGTGTGGTTGGGCCTTATGGATATGAAAAGTGTAGAACTTTGCTCTCAGGAAAGGGGGAGTCACCTAGCAGACTGTGGTCCATATACATTCGCCAGCCCTCGGTTAGAAGAGGCCTTCGGCAGTGGGAAGAGAAAGGATGGGATGAAGTATTTATTATTCACAGTCATGCATGAAGTTGCTAATTTTTCAAATATGTTACTCTAAGCCCAAGGGATAGAAAATGTACAAACCATCAATGATGCTCCATAATAATGTGCAACAAATCGAAGTGTCTTGCATATTACTTTTCTCTTCTCAGAGTCAAAATCCTACAGAAATGTCATAAAAAAAAAAACAAGGGAAGAGAACTAAATATCTATAGCAGCAAGAAGCCAATTAAATAAGGCAGAAACAGATTCTTCTTTATTATTTAAAACCCACCCCGAGGAGTACGATTCCATCACCTTGATATTTGTTTCTCTAGAGACTGAACAAGAGCTTCAGTCTTTAGAGCTCCAGCTATCAGATCTTTTCTTTGTTTAAACACTTAGCTCAAAAGAATTCAGATATATGCACACATTTTATAGTGTGGAATACCCGACGGATTCCCTGACAAGCAAAGATAAGAAGAAACTAATTTTCTACTTTCTTCAATTTAAAAGTTGAGAAGAAAGTTCTATCCCTCAGCGGTTTAAGATTCATTTTCTAAATCTTCTCTGTCCCAAATGTACCTCTGTTTCCAAAACCTTTAAGACGTGTGGCTTCCTAACCCATCCCTTCCAGAGACAGTTCTATTTCAAGATTGTTTTCATACCTCCCCATAGAGAAGAGCCATGCACATCCAACAAACTCAGCTAAAAGTGGAAGAGTTTACCTGAAAAATATCATATTTACTTCCAATTATGACCAGAGGAACTGGAAACGGGTCAATTAATTCACGATCCTGTTAATAAACATATTTCAATGATTTACTATAACTTTTTATTGCTATGTGGCTCAGTAATTTCCCTCCAAGAATACATCACTTTAAGACTCTTGTTGGCTTATCATAGAATTTGATCCAATATAAACTTTCATTCACCAACCTATGTTTCCTAAGCATGAAACTAGAAATGGCAATTCCCCAAATTACTGGTATTTACTTTTTCCCTGGTCTGTTCTTTTGTTTTCTGATTAATACACCTTCCTGGTTTTTTTTTTTCTATGTTAACTGTTTATTGTATTTGCATGGGAAATATAAAACGCTGCTCTTAGTTTTCTAGAGGATAATATTCACTACTATACTTAAATAATTTGTGTTACTATCACAGCTACTTTGTAACCATCTGTCAGATGACAACCATGTGACAGACACCAAATGAACAAAAAGTACAGAGTGACAGTGAAAGCTGTTACACTGTACTCCTTGCCTAAATTTGTAGCTTCATCTAGTCTTTGCGAGATGACTTTTGTACAGACTGGCTTTTTATCTTCATTTTACAGAGATTATAAAATCAATATCAAACTATGACTTTAAAACTCTATTTCTTTTGACTGGAGTAATATGCCATAACAATCAAAGTAGATGTCTAATAAGAAGACATAAAAAAATCTTTTTTTCTTACTGAAGTTTTATTAAATTGCTATAATTTTCCAGTGAACAGGTTCATCTACATCAAGTGAATTTCAAGCCATGCATAAAAATCTAAAGTTGTTTGTGATGTTATCTTAACTATGTGCGGGATGACTAAAGATCACAAGAACAGGCCCAGCAGTAACTCACTGGATGTTCCTTCTGCATGGTGCTCCACATCTTCTGTCTCATTTCAGAAGCTGCTTTAGAATTTGTCCTTCCCAGTTTCATTATCACTTTATCTACATGGCTTCTTGTGGCTTGCAACAGATTTTCCATGGTGGGCCAAAGGTGATTAGGCTTTGAAAGATCCAGAACAAGAACAATAGAAAATGTCCTAAGGAAATAAAAATATCCTCACCAAAGCCTCAAAATAGTGATCATTTTAAAACACCAGTGTACTGAAATTTATCCAAGAATAACAACATTATAGCTTATGAGAATAAAAAAAAACCCAGCATTATCCTATTTAAAAAAGATAAAACTTACAGCCTTATGTATTCCAATGCTTTTCTCTAGTGATATTTCAATATTATAATCAATAGAGGTACTGAAATTTCTGTTTAAACTAAAAATAATCATTTAAATGAACAAACTGCAAGCATTTGGGTCCAACAAGTGCTTTGTTTACATATAATTTTATCATGTGCTCCAAGGAAGGTAAGCAAAAATACTAGTAAGTGGTAGCAGCAACATACCTAGTCAAGAGAGGATGGGAATAGACTTACTGATGGGCCTTGTTAGGAAACTATCCAACTTACTTATTCTTTATAACAATGCTTTCTAGAAGATGTTATGATGTATATTTTATGGAACTGAAGACTGATCACATAGTTACATAATTATAAGCTGTAGAACTAATATTTAGGTCTAAAGTTACACGTCTCCTTTCTATAACACACTGTCTCCCCGAAAGCATACCTATGCCCACCAGATAGATTCATCATGCCCATTATGCTGCCTATTTGTACAATGTTCATGCACACAAATATATATATATATATATATATATATATATATATATGCACTCAGTGAAAAACATACCCCGTAAAACAAAAACAAAAACAAAAGAAACCAAACTTTAAAAATGGTCAAAAGGCTCAAAAAGACCTTTTTCTAAAGAAGATATACAGATGCCCTATACACACAAGAAAAGATGTTTAGCAACACTAATTATTAGGGCAGTGCAATCCAAGGAAAGCATACCCTCTTAGCCATTAGAAAACCCGTTGTTAGAAGGAATAAAAAAGCTAGGAAACAACATGAACTGCTGAGGACACTGAACCCCTTGTACATTCCTGATAGGAATACAAATGGTGTGGAGCTGTGGAAAACAGCATGGGGTCCCTCAAGAAATTAAACACACAATTACCATGTGATTCAGCAGTTCTACTTCTGGGTCCATACTCCAAAATGAGAAGCTGGGATCTGAACAGACGTGTACACTAATGTGCTGAGTAACATTACTGAGAACAGGCAAAACACAGAAGCAACCCAACTGGCCACGGATGGATTAGTGGATAAACAAAATGTGGTGTGTACATATAATGACATATTAGCCTTAAAAAGGCAGGAATTTCGAACATGCAACCACCTGGATGTACCTTGAAGACATTATGCAGAGTGAAATAAACCAGTAACAAAAGGGCGGATACTGTCTGGTCTCATGCATATGAGGAACCTGCGTGGTGTAACTCACAGAGTGTGAGAGCAGAATGAGGCTGCAGGAACTGGGGGAGTGGGACAGGGAGCAGCTATTGTTTAACACGAGCCTCAGTTTGAGAAGATGAAAAAGTTCTGTAGACAGATGGCAGTGATGATTGCACAACAATGTGATACATATTTAATTCCACTGAGTTGTATAATACTAAATTTTATGCTATATATATTTTTCCACAATAAAAACCAAGTACATAAATCTAAGAGTGTTTTAGAAAATGGTCATGATGGCTAGGGACATAGCTCAGTGACACAGTTAAAAAAAGAAGGAAAATGGTCATAGTAAGGTGTAGAAGCATAATCAGGGGTCAACATCTTCACCACCAGGGCAACCATTCTGCTAACAGACACAGCCAGAGATTGTATGTTATTTAATTATTTTGCTTAGGTCAAGAAAACATGCTATTTTATGTAATTTATGCAGAACAGTAACTTCATTCTATACTGTTGGTCTAAATTTAGTAAGTAATCTGAGACATTAATTAGTTATCAAATTTTTCTATAAAATTACTGTAATACATGTCTAATCAATCATTTCTGTCACTTTAATAAGCTTAGAAACAGTCTAACCACAAATTGTAACACAGAGATTTTTTGAGACAGGGTCTCACTGTAAAACCCGGGCTGGCCTCGAACTCATGGTGATCCCTGTCTCCCTCTGCTGCGTGCTAGATCACAGGTGCATGCCACCATGTCAGCTGAAACAGATATATTTTCAGTAGTAAAGAAACTAACTTTATTTTAAGGGTTGTAGAATAGTTACACTTGAAAAAAACTATTATGATTTAACTTTTTTATAGTGGTAAAATATGTATGATAAACACTTTTTAAAGTGAAAAATAACTCTGTTTTAAGAAAAAAGAAAAATAGATTATTCAATTATTTTCTAAGGTTAAAATTTTTGTTTCCCAGTACTTTGAAAATACATGTGTTAGTTTTTACTTATTTCATAGCAAATGACAACTAAAAAAATTTTTTTTTTAATTTTTTATTTAAAGAAAAGGAAACAAAAGAATACATGGAGATTTTAAAAAAGGGTAGAAATGATACAAACTTACAGAAAAACAAACGGTAAGAAATTGCTGGTTGATAAGTTACACATTGTCATCTTAGAAGTAGCCGTTCATGTTATGGAATTGAAGCCTTTAGAATGACATTCATAAAGTGACACTACAAACCCTTCTGCTCTATGATCGAACAAGAGCTCAGTAACATGGTTATCAGTCCTACACATTCATTGTCTTACTATGACTGATCTTAATTGAATCTGAATCGTAAGACTATGGGTTGGCCATGGCTGATTTTATTTGAAAATGGTATGCTTGTCAGTATCAACCCTAAAAGTAGAGGCAACTACTCTGAGGATGACAAGTTGTAAAGAATATCCATACTGGTATTAATTAGTAACAGCTTCCAAACCCTACAATGCTGCCAAAGTTAAGTTTTTATAAAAATAGGTGATACTATATTTAACTATAAAAAAATTTTTTTTAAAACCACCTTTCTTTTGTTTTCCAGTACTGGTGTTTGAATGCGCGGCCTCCCCAGTTCTTTTTCTATTGTCTTTTTTCGTTTTGAGGCAAAATCTCACTAAGCTGCTAAACTGCCCAGGCTGGGCTTGAATTTGTGCTCTTTCTGCCTTAGCTCCCCTGAGTGGTGAGATTACGGGCATGCACCCCAGACCAGATTAAAAACAAAAAGTATCTTTTGAAACAGGAAATCATACCACAGGAAATGTTCTATTACAAATTATTCAAAGTCTGTGGTAATGTTCAATGCAATTATAATTTATGAACAGTTATTTCAAAGACAGCTTCTAATACCATTTGGCAACAGATTATTTCCTCAAATTACTGGGCTTTGTCCAACATAAGAAAATTATGTGTCAAACTAGTTCCAGTCCAAAAAATGCTCCGAGACCAGAAGCTGCTTTAAGAGTGAATGTTTTCCATGAATTCTTTGGCCACTTTGGGCCAGGTCTCTGGCTGCCTTTCTCTGTGTCGCCCTCAGTCTGACTTCTCCTCTGGCCTCCAGCTGGCTCCAGCTGTCATGGTTCCAGGGAAAGGAAGGCTGACCATCACATAGTAGGAAAAAAGCTATGGAAAGACGGGGCTTTCTGCAGAGCCCCAAATTCCCACAAACCTAGCAGACCCAGGTGGTCCTGGGTCTGCAGAAGGGGACAGAAGTCAGGGTCAGTAGTGGTGCCAGCCCAGGACCCGTTCTGAGCAGGCTGCGTCTTCATCTTTTCAGTCTCTGGTCCTGCAAAGTGGCTGCTGGGGACCCTTCAGCTCCTCCCCACCCTCCCCAGCTCTCTTCAGCCACACTGGAGCCACCCTAGTTCCCGTTCTGCTTGTCTCCATCACAGAGACACATGAAAACTGTGTTGCTGTTAAAGTCCATGTTTCTGAAAACGAATACCATACGGAGACGGTGGTATAGCAAGATATATATAAAGTCTGTTTATAACCACGAAAAAGACTAAAAGACATAGCCTGGCATGTTAATAATGGTTACTTTTTATGTGATTCTGAGTGCTCTTGCTGTCTTGGTATTTTTCAGAATTCTCCAAGTTTTCTTTATGAGGATAGTTTGGTTTCAAATAAAATAAAATAAATTCTTTTTCACTAGAAGAAAAATCTCTGGACAAACAACACCAACATTATCTGCAGCCAGCTAGCTCAAGAGAAACACCTGTTCTGCTAACAAGAAATAATTCCACATACTAAGGCTCTCAATGCCTGAAATATAACAAATATTTGCCAAACCTTTTGTCTCTGGTCCAGCCAGCAGCAATGGTTTGTGCTAATTTCTGACAAGAATAAGATCCTTCAGAGTTTAAGATTCTTGCTTTTCTTGGCTAAGATGAGTTCCCAGGAACATTGTGAGAAATGTCACAATTTTCCATATCTGATTTGGCCAACATGTGGGAGTCACTGTCAGAAAAACACCCCAAAGGGTCTGAGGTTTTCCCCTCTGTTCCAGCTCTTTAAGGTCAGCAAACAGAACCTTTCTTCCTATTTGAATATATAGTCTTCAGATGAAACTCAAGGATGTTAATTCTCATTAAATTAAAGGTAGACTTATACTACCCCACTGAAGAAAAACCTCCAGGCGGAATTGACTTGCACTGAGATGGAAAGTAGCAAGAATTAACTCCCCAAATTTATTTTTGCAAATGAATTCACCACCCAAGTATTTTTAGACATTTTTTTTGTTGGTGGGCTTGCAAAGTATGTTACACCAGTGGGAATGCCAGCCTTGGTTCTTTAAAAAACCTCTTTGGAAGTATTACAGTCTAAGCGCACAGAAAGGAAGTGGGCACGGACCTTCAGCAACATCAAACTGTCGCCTCAGGTTAATGACTCACCAAAGCCTACACACACAGCACCCTGCAGACGCTCCGTGTACTCGCGGCTTTCCTGACCTGGGCTCACTTACCGCAAAAGGTCACTTGTGATCGGTATGCTGATTAAGTCCAACAACGAGGTTCCTCCACCCAGTTCCCAAAAGTGAGCAATATCCTTTGGCTGAAAAAAAGTTTCCTTTTAATATTTAAATTAAAATTTTTATTTGTTAATTTTAAGTGCTTATTTATATAATAAGTTTCACTGTTGACATTTTTCATTACATACAATCTGATCCTATTTCTCCCATCGCCTCCCTCACCTCCCCTCTCTTCTTCAACAGTCTCCCTTCTACTTTCATGTTGTCTTTTCTTTTTCTGCCTTTTTTTTGTACCTTAGACTCCACATATGAGAGAAAACATGGAATACCTGCCTTGCAGTCTGGCTTATTTCATAAAGCAAGTTTTTGGTGAATTGTAATGTTTAAAATTTTGAAGAAGTTCTCACCTTATAATCTCTAAAATTATTTCATTACATTTGAATCATTACTGATTGTGGAAGAAATCATCACGCTGGAAAATCTCCCTTGATTCACAGTTTCATGAAAAAAGTTTTTAGAGCTTTTTTCAAAAGTTAAGCTTATGAAAGGTGCTTCAGTTTCCAGCAAAAAGCATAATTACATTTCTAGGCTTATCATTCATGTCAAAATTCAAATGAGTCATGTAATGAAGTTATTTCTTTTTAATTTCATGGTTTTAATAGACAACTTTTGTTGGTGGATCCAAGAAATAACAGGCAGTTTTACTTTTCTTTATTCACTGTCTAAAGAGCAAACATCTGAAGCCAATCAATCCATGGACACTGGCCTGTGCTGTGGGAGCGGTGAGTCCCTGGGCTCGGGACTGCTCTCCCACACAGTTAACCTTGAAAAGACTCCTTCTCATGCGGGACTCCCCGAGAATCCACATAGGAATTTGCCTCCACTACCCCACACATTATTATAAGCTCTCCCTCTATTCTGAATAGTTTCCAACATTCCTCCAAAGAGACACTAAGTGAAAATAGGAAAACAGAGTGTATGGTTTCAGTACTAACAAGAGGGTTTTGTTTTGTTTTGTTTTGTTTTTGTACCAGGGACGGAGTCCAGGGATTTGTTCCTGCTATGCAAGTGCTTTATCACTGAACTACATCCCAGTGCTGTATTTTTTTAAATGCTAAGAATTTAGATTTTTGAAAAGTATATTCTCATAAATACTTCAAAAGTCAAACCCACATTTTTAGCAGATTTTTAGAGAGACAGATGGTAACACAATATTATTCTCATTTGAAAACCAGAAGAAGTCACATTAACGCGATGCAAGTCAGCCAAGAACTGTAAGATGAAGCTGCAAAGCAACCTTATTTCAGCATTTTAAGATGTATCAGATGAGAAAGCTGAAATGCTTTCAGAGTTTGGGTTGGCTTCACATCAGCTGGACTGCACTTGAGGCTTACCAGCACAGAGCTCTGAAGTGTACAACGGGACATGCCTAGCGATTGTGGATGAAGTGGAAAACGGAAAACAAAGTCATCATCACTATTTCCTAGCCGACAGCACTGCAGCGTCTTTATGAAAACACTCACCGTGTTATGGCCTTTTGCTCTTCTTCCATACGTATATTCCAAAGCTAAGGTAGGCTTTGGTGGCTCGTCCCTGTACAAAAAAGGGGCAGATCATATTACCGTAACAGGTGAGATTAGTTTCTGGTGCTATTATCTTACTCCATTCATTTTTACTTCCTCTTAAAAACTTTATTAGAAGTTACCTTGAGTAAAAGCATTGAGGTAAAACATTATTTTAAAAACTTATATAAGAGATAAGCTTTTTTAAAACTGTCTTAGTGAATCCCTGCACCCTGGGAGGCAGAGGCAGAGGACTGCAAGTTTGAACACGGTATGCGCAACTGAATGAAACGATGCTTTTTAAAAAAGTTTTGTTTTAAAGGCTGCGGATGTAGTTCAGTGCGAAGGCTCAGGATTCAATCTCCCCACTATTGTTATAAACAGAAACAAACAAACAGAGAAGAACAGCGGCACCTGCATGAGGGGTGGCGCGTTCGGGGGATTGCAGAAGGCGACAGCACCAGCAGCAGCCACGGCTGTGCTCGGTCACGGAAGCACTGACTCAGGCCTACGCTGCCTTCACGTGGGACTTCAAAACCTAATGAATGTTAATTTATTGAGGATTTCAGTGGACGACTTTAATTAATATCATTCTCTTAACTGAAATCACGGCTTGGACATGGGCGTCCTCAGGCTGGTGAACATTGTAAACAAATTATGTAAGTCTTAAATCTCAACAAATGATACAGAAAATGTTAAAATGACTTGATGAATGCCACACTTTATATTGCTTGGTAAGTAGTTTTATGGTATATATTTCTTTTTTTTTATTGTGGTAAAATATGCAAAATAAAATTTACCATCTTAACCATTTTCAACTATCAGCTCAGTGTACTGAGTACACTCACATTGTTCTGCAAACAGTCTGCCAGGTTTCTTACCTTGCAAAAGATTTTTTTTCCAAATCCATTTTATTTTAAGAAAAAAAAAGAGAAAGAAAAGGAAGAAAACAAAAAACTACAACAATATTTCAAAACACATCAATCAGAGGACAAGACATCTGCATTCAACTGTCAGAACAATACCAGCACAAATGTTTTTCTTTGGTGTGAACTCAGAGAAATCAGTAGTGTAACTATTGTAACTATTTTTATATACATATACATATATAATGCTGATTCAGCTTCTCACACTGAAGAGACAATGTTTACGCATGTGTGAATTGTTTATTTCACTAATAAGTGTAGCCTCAAGTTATACCCATTTACCTATAAAAGTCTCCAGTTTATCCTTCTTTATGGCTGAGTAGCTCTCCATTGTATAAAAATACCACATCTTTTTTTATCCATTCCTCAGTTAATGGACATTTAGGTTGTGTCCAAGATTTGGCTGTTACAAACTGTGCTGCTATAAACTTGGGTGCACACATTCACTGTGGCATGATGTTCTTAACTCTTTTGGCAAGATACCCAGAAGGGGAATAACTGGGTTGAACGGGACCTCCAATCCTAGTTTTCTGAGGAATCTCCACACTGATTCCCACAGTGGTTGCACCAGTCTGCATTCCCACCAACAGTGGAAAAGGGTTCCTTTACCCCCGACAGCCCCTCCAGCATCTGTTATTGCTTGATTTCTTGATACTAGCCATTGTCTCTGGGGTGAGGTGGAATCTCAGTGTTGTTTTAATTGGCATCTCTCCAATGACCAGTGATGGTGAACATTTTTTCATATATTTATTTGCTGTTCATATTTCTTTGAGTGTATATTTATCTCAGAGGCCCATTTTTGGGGATCTTTAAATCTGGGAGGACTGATTTTTTGAGTTCTTTGTATGTTCTTGATAGTAATCTGAGGAACAGCTGGCAAACATTTTCTCCCACACTGTGTGTTGTCTCTTCATTGTGTTGATGCAAAAGCTTTTCAAAAGTGTGAGATCCCAGTTGTTGATTCTTTGTCACAGTTTCTGTGCAACTGAGGTTGTTCCTACACCAATGTCTTCAAGAGTTTTACCTACTTTATCTTCTATCAAATTTAGTATTTGTTTTAATATTAAGATCTCTGATCCATTCTGATTTTAGTTTGGTACATGGTGGAATATATGGGTCCACGTTTAATCGCTGGCATGTATAGAACCAGTTTTTCCAGCATCATTTATTAAAAAGGCCATCTTTCTTCCAGAAGATGTGTTTGGCACCTTTGTCAGATATGGAGGCTTAGTATGTCTGCAGTTGATTCTGCATCTTCTCTTCTGTTCCATTGATCTTCAAGTCTTTTTTCTTTTGCTTTTCTTTTTGTCAGTATCACATGCTTTTAGTCACAGTAGCTTTATAGTATAATTTCAGCTCAGGGATTGTGATGACCCCTGTCTTATCTTTGTTGCCCAGGACTGCCTTTGCTTCGTCTAGTTCCAGATGAATTTTAGGACTGTTTTCTCTAATTCTGTGAGATATCCTATTGGAATTTTGATTGGGATTGCATTGAATCTGTAGAACAGTTTTGGAAGCATGGCCATTTTCACTATAATGGTTTTTCCTACCCAAGAGCATGGGATGTCTCTCCATTTTCTAATATCCTCTTCAATATCCTTTTTCAGAGTACTGTAGTTTTCAATGTAGAGGTCTTTTACATCCTTTGTTAGAGTGACTCCTATGTATTTTATTTTTCTGGATGCTACTGTAAAAGAAAGGTATTGTTTCCCTGATTTCTCTCTCAGTGAGTTTGTTATTCGGGTATATGAAGGCTACTGATTTTTGAGTGCAGACTTTATAACCACCTATGTTACTGAATTTGCTTATTAAATCTAGTAGTTTTTTGGTGGAGTTTTTGGGGTCTTCTAAGTAGATTATCACGTCACCTGCAAATGATAGTGTAACTTATTCCTTTCCTATCTTTATTCCTTTGATTTCTTTCTCTTGTCTAATTGTTCCAGCTAAAGTTTCCAGGACTATCTTGAGTAAAAAAGGAGACAGTGGATATCCTTGCCTTGTTCTTGATTTTAGAGAGAAAGCTTTCAGTTTTTGTCCATCCAGTATGATGTCGGCTGTTGGTTTGTGGTAGATGGCTTTTATCAGATAGAGATAAAGATCAATTTTCTATAGGGTATTTTTTTTTCCTTTGGTTCAGGGGATTGAACTCACAACCTTGTGCTTGCCTGTCAAGTGCTTGAACCACTGAGCTAAATCCCTGGCCCTCTACAGGGTTTTTATGCTGGACTTTGTCAAAAGCTTTTTCTGCATCTATTGAGATGATTTTTGTCCTTGGCTCTGTTAATATGGTGTATTACATTTATGGATTTATGTATGTTGAACCATCCCTGTATCCATGGGATGAATCCCACTTAATCATGGTGTATAATCTTTTTTATGATTTGTGGAAGTCTGTTTGCCAGTATCTTATTGAGGATTTCTGCATCAGTTCATTAGAGAAATTGGCCTATAATTCTCTTTTTTAGTTGGGACCCTCTCTCATTTTAGTATGCTTGCTTCCAGGAATGAATTTGGGAGTACTGCTTCCCTGTCAATTTCATTAAAGGGTTTGAGAAGTAGTAGTGTTAGGTCTTCTCTAAATTTCTTTTTTCTTTTCTTTTTTAATTCAAGAGAAAGACACAGAGAAGAAAAACAAAAAACAAAAGAGACAAACAACAATATAGGTTTTCAAAACAAGATGACAAATTTAACAATGGTTGTTATACTGTGTATTGTTATCTTCAACAGGGTTGCTGAGATTACCAGCTACAGACATGAAAAACTGATCTAATCATGGGAGTATTGACTGTTCTTTTCCAACAGAATTAGTAGGATAGTATGCCTTTTTCCTTTTCCCTTTCTACTAATTTTTTTTGTAGAATTCAACAGTGAATCCAGGCTTTTCTTTTTTGGTAAGTTTTTAATTATATCTTTGATTTCATTTATTGACATTGGGTTATTTAGAATTCTTACATCTTTTTGATTCAGCTTTAGTAATTCATAGGAATCCGTCTGTTTCTTCTGTTTCGTTTTGTTTTTTGTCTTTTTGAGACAGGGTCTCGCTGTGCAGTTCAGGCTGGCCTTGAACTCACTTTGCAGCCCAGGCTGGTCTCAAACTTGCAATGATCCTCCTGCCTGCTTCCCAAGTGCTGGGATTGTCTATTTCTTCTGCATTCTCCATCTTATTAGAGTACAAGTTTTCAAAGTAGGTATAGATGATTTTCTGGATTTCTGCAAGGTCTATGTGATTCCATCCTTTTAATACCTAACTGCATGGATTTGAGTCTTTTCTTTCCTTTTTAACATAAGGCTGGCTAAGGGTTTGTCAATTTTATTTAATCTTTTAAAGAATCAACTCCTTGATTCACTGATTCTTTGTACATTTTTTAGTCTCCGGTGCATTAATTTCTCCCTTGAGCTTTAAAATTTCCCCCTTATACTTTGGTTTAGCCTGCTCTTCTTTTTCTAGAAGTTTGAGGTTCAACATTAAGTTGTTATAATGTGCTTGCTCTGTTTTCTTAAAACTGCATGCCCATTAAACAATGACTCCCCATTTTTCTCCACCACAGTCCCATTCTCCTTTCTGTGCCTATGTATCTGACTTTTTTAAACTTATTTCACTCAGCACAATATTCTCAAGGCTCATCCAAGCTATACAGCCTGTGATAGATTTCCTTTTGAAGGTGGAATAATATTGGTATATACTAATTTTTAATTTGGAGAACAAATAGAAACACAATTTTAAATTTGGGACTTGTACATTTATATTTCTTAAATATTTTTAATTTTACCCCGAATATATATTTCTTGATTCAGATAAAAAAGAATACTTGGCTATATTTCCTAAAAGAGGAAAATTTTTTATGAAACAAGATGATGCTTTTTAGTACAAAATTTGCAAATCTGATATTTAACATACAATATGGAAAATTATCTTTTTTCTGAGCAGACTATCAAGGAATTAATGTTAACTTTTAATTCCTTATAGTAGTTTATAGTATATTATCTTGAGTTAGACGATCTATTATAGGAAACATATGAAAATGGCCTAAGGAGAACCGTGATTTTTTTTTATAATGACAATTTTTTTTAATTTAAAAAAGATTAACATAAAAGAGGACATAACAAAACAGGTCAGAACTGGACAAGTTAAGCAACATAGTGTTTTACCACAGGATAATCTGACATAACAGTAGCTACCATAGTGTCTCTTTCCTTGAAATATTTGAATATACCTTCATACACTATAGTATCAAACATAACGAGACAGAGTAAAACCATTCAAGAGAATGAAAGTATTACAGGGTATTCAGAACCAACTAACAGAAAATGAACAATGGTTACTATATTATCTCCTTGTCCATAAAAAATTTTGTTTATACTATCACATCTAATCTATCACATCTAATAAAATCCAATAAGATAAACATGATAAAACCAATGGAGACAGAAGAACAAAAGCTTGGTGAGACTTCAAAATAAGATGATGTTAAATCAGCACTAGCTATTATAATGTCTTGTTTTCTTCAAAATAGCTAGAACAACAATTTTTGGAGATGGAAGATGATACAGGTGTTGGTATGAAGAGCTTTTCCAAGGCACAATGTTGGTAGATTTAAGGAATTACAAAAGCCAAGATTCTATTATTTGTATTCTTAAACAAATATTTTCAAGTGAATGATGTTTCTTTAATGTGACTGTAATTCAATTCCATCTGTTTTAATGTTTTTAGAAAGTCATAAGAAATATGCATTAGAATAAAGAGAACAGAAATATGGTCTAAAACTGAAGATTTTCCTTTTCAGCTCCCTGCAATATCCATTAATCATAATCCTAATGGTTAATCTGATCGTAGGCTTCTGCAGCATAAACCCATTGGGAAGTATATAAAACAAATGAGAAAATATGCAATTTGAGGACCCCGTGCCTCAAAATGTATCCTTGAGTAATTTAAAGGTCATAATTATTGTTCTAATAATTACATAGTAGATAGAATAATTTAAATACCAAAGTAACACAATCAAAAAGAATGTTAGTACTATTATAGGTTAGTAATTCTGGTAACATTTTTCCCTCAAACAAAGCAGCTCAGTATTAATCCTGTGTTTTTTGACCTCTCATTAGTTCTATCTTTAAAGAAGCTCTTAAAAGTTATACTAAGGACTCAAGAATTAAATATTTGTTTGGGTCTCAAAATCATTCTCTTTCGATGTCTTACAGACTTTAACTTGTCCTGTACACTAGAATAAACATAAATGAATTTGTAAGGCTAACATAACACTTACCTGTCAAGACACCTTAAAATAATAGTAGTCTTCCCCTAGAAATTAAAAAAGAAACAATACTGTGTTAATGTCATCCATATGTAAAATTTTATTAGTGTTCATAATTGTGGCCAAAAATAGCTTTTTAAATCACTGAATGATAAATTACCTAGAAATGAAAACTCAGAAACTTTCAGAACTGTTTTAAAGTTTGATAAGTGGAAAAGTTAACTGTCAACTTTCATCAAAGAGTAACTACACTGCTATTACTATAATTACAAAGTCCCACAGATGACAAATATTAGCAAATCATACCTTACTTTAGCGGTCAACTTGGCAGCTTTTAAAATTTTTTCTCTATTCAACAATGCTAATTACTGGCTAAGCTGATGATTAGTGTCTTCTAAAATGTTTTTCATTTCAATTGTTGAAGTGGAAATAAAGAAAAAAGCTAACACACAAATAAAAGACATGTTGCAACTATGTTCAAAACAGGCAATTCAGAAACTGGCTTAGAGCATTTAATTCTAGAGGATACACTTGTATTCCAACTTTCTTTTTCTGAGTCATGAAATACAGGTCCTGGTTCTATTTTGTGACTAGCCATAAAACTTAACCTCAAATCTTATCCACGGAGTAGCCCACTGGTTTGAATCATTGTAGATTTTTTTTAAGTAGAAAAACTCTTTTCTTTTTTAAAAAATAGCCCCTTAAAAGAAAGCAGATAAAAAAGAAACATCAGGAAAAATTCTGCCAGAGGAAATCTTTGGGCTTCAAACAAAAGAGTTTAGAAAACAGTAGATTAAGAAAACAACCT
Source organism: Cavia porcellus (assembly GCF_034190915.1). Lineage (NCBI taxonomy): Eukaryota > Metazoa > Chordata > Mammalia > Rodentia > Caviidae > Cavia > Cavia porcellus. Next base: position 215,011,720 of record NW_026947484.1, read on the forward strand.
TTTACATTTCTCTTTTTCTTCTTCTTTTGGTGGTCGGGATTGAACTCACAATCACACGTTTGCCAAGTAGGCACTTAACGCCGCTGAGCTAAACCCCTAGCTCCTACATTTGTTTCTTTTTAACTAAAAAGCCTATAATTTTTTAAACCAAAAAGATATTAAATTAATCCAGATTATAGGTGAAATATCAAATTGGATGAATTTTTATAATGAGATATAGAAAAAATAATTGGAATATTATCAACAGTGTATAGTATATTGTTGAAAGATGTTTATTGGCTAGTATTACACCAAATTGAAAAACTAAAAACTAGTAATCATGATTCCCCATTATGTGGCTTTGAAGCCTTATAAAGTTTTCACTCATTAATTGGAATGGTTTTATTCTGGGCTGTTTGACATTACTGCCTGTGATGATATGAACAGCTATTTTGAAGAAAACAACACATCATAATAGCTAGTGCTGATTTAATATCATCTTATTTTGAAGTCCCACCAAACTGTTGTTCTTCTGTCTCCATTGGTTTTATCATGTTGTATCTTACTGGATTTTATTATATGTGATAGTATAAACAAAAATTTTTATAGGCAAAGAGATAATATAGAAACCATTGTTCGTTTTCCATTAGCTGGTTCTAAATACCCTGTAATACTTTCATCCTCTTGAATGGTGTTTGATGTCATAGTATATGACTCAAATATTTCAAGGAAAGAGACACTATGGTAACTACTATTGAATCGGGTTATCTTGTGGTGAAGCACTATGTTGATGAAATTGTTCTGCTCTGACCTATATTGTTATGTTGTTATGTCCTCTTTTATCTCAATCTCCCCCTTTTTTAAGGAAATTTATTTATTATTTTTTTAATTAAGGGAAAAAATTTAAAAAATTAGCAGGATATATTATAGTAACTTTTTTGATTTCCTATTAACTTGATTTGAGCCCTATATTGCTCCCACCATCTTGTTTTGACTGATTTTACTCTGTTCTGTTCTGTTTGATAGTATCAAGTTTGAGGGTATAGGCAACTACTTTGAAGGCAATAAGATTCACTATGACGCCCATTCTGGTTTGACTATTATCTTCTTTTGAAGTCCTGTAATGTTTCCAATGTTTAGGTTTATTGGTCTTGTTCTGTACTGTTTTGTTCAATTTTATTATACCTAATGATATAGGCAATTCTTTTTAAGGTAGCAAGAGACATTATGATAACCACTGTTGATTACCTTGTATTCTGTTTTTACATCATGTACTATGTCCATCCTTTGTTTTGACTGACTGCTTTGTTTTGTCATATTTGGTTTTATTCTCGCCCCAAAAAAAAGTAGTAAGAACTATGGGAGTAATAAAACCCAAAATGTGTAAATGTTGTTGTAAAAAAAGAGAGGGAAAAAAAAGTGCTCTAAAGGATACAACTGCAGGTGTGTTTAGGTGTGTTAAGATAGATGACCATATTACTAAGTTTTTGTTGGATCATTAAACACAACTGTTTGCAGTCTCACTGTTTGAATGTCCACTTTGTATGCTTTAATCCTGTAACTTGAACAACTATTTCTAAGATGACAATATGTAATCTATTAGCTAGTGATTTCTTACTGTTTTTTTTTTAATTCTGTATTACTTGTACCCTTATAGTTTTGGTTTTTTTCTCCTTTAAAATAAAAAAAGAAAAACTAAAAACAACCTAAATTACAACCTAAATTATAGGGAATTAATTAAATCGATTATAGTAGTCTGTGTAATAGACTAATGTGTAATTATTAGGAATGACAATATAGAAATATACTTACATTATAAAACACCTATAATAAATTAGTATGACCCTGTTTTCTTTTTTTTTAATTTTTATTTTAAAGGGGGTAAAATCAAACACAACAAAACAGAACAAAATAGGACACAAGAAAGCAATGCAAGAGATATAAATCTCAAAGCTAGATGACCTGAGATCTTCACTGTCCATCAAATTGTCTGTTTCCTTCCAAATAGTTGTCCATGTCTTTGCATACACAGAATTCACACAAAACAACACAGCATAAAACTGATCTGAACAGAATAAGGAAGGCGATTTAGGTCTTCAAAACCAGACAATAGGGAAGTCACCAATGGCTGTTGTAGAGTCTCTCGTTCTCTTCAAAATACTTGTCCACACTCTCATGTACATTGGAGTTCAACAAAACAAAACAGGTGTGGAGAGTGGGGGTTGCTTGGTATCCTGGTGTTCCAGGTCCCGGCATGGCGCAGGTCCCAGTAAATGCTGGTGGCTCCCATCCTGGGCCACCACAGCCTGCCATGCTCACAGCTGCTCATGGGGAGGGGTGTGTGTGGCTTCAAGCTGTTTCTAATGAATTGACTATTTCACTGCCTACGTTCTGAAGTGGTCAACAGAAAAGAAAGACATCTCTTTAGGCTCCTGCTTGAAACCAACAGCATCAGGAAGCTGCTGGCTGTGATTCAGGGCCAGAGGACCCTGTTTTCAATTTAAAAGTTTATTTTCCTGGTGGATATCATGGCACATGACTTGTAATACTGGCACATGGAGGCTGAGGCAGGAGGATCATGAATTCAAGGCTACTGTGGATTACACAGTGAGACTCTGTCTCAAACAACCAAAACCAAGTAAAATCTTTTCCTGTTTTCTTTACTTATACATGTAGAAACATACATACACATGCATATACATGCATACACACTCTTGACAGAAACACAAAAGAGATCTAGAGGGATATCACTATGTTAATAATGACTGTTTTTAGTTGGTAGATTTGCAAGTAATTTATTTTTTGAAGAAAAATCTAGATTTTCTTAATTTTCCTACACTGAACATGTATCATATAAAATATGTTTTTAAAGTTGTAAGTTAAAAGGTAATGAATTCTACACACAAAGTAGTCAGAATTACTGTTTTAGAATTGCAAGGAATTTCAGATATCTATCCAGTTTCTTCAAATTCTTATATAACCTAGCATTGATTTAAATATTTTTACTGTAATTTCACATAAATGTAGAGTACATATTGTAACAATTCCAAATAAACATAAACTCAGCTTTGGAAACTGTAATTAAATTTTAGGCTATCATCATCATTAAGATTCACTGGTAAACTGTGGTTCTTTAAGAATATGTCCACATGCTCTTGGGTTTCCTAAAATTCAAGAAATATTGACCTACTACAAATTCATTTAGGGACCATCAAAATGAATGTCATCTTCCCTCCCATGACCTCAATCATACCAGAGTCCAGTCTTCTGACCCACCTGAATCATACTATCCCCTATGTGGACCTTCCCTGACCCAGCACTTTCTTATTTTTCCCTGTGTCTGAAATAATTTTTAAAAATAATTTCATACTTGTTTTTATTTTAAAGAGAAATTTTTTTAATTTTTGAAAAATTCAAAATATGACAATTAGAGGGTAACAAAGGTTAATATGTCTAAAATCCTTGTCTAAAACTTCACTTCCCAGACAATCAAAATCTTTGACATTTCAGCATCTTTGGAACATTCTCTCCCTTTGATGGCCTCGACCACTTCTTAGTATGGAGGAGAACTCAATTACCTTCCTCCTCCACACCTGAGCCTATGCAAGTGAGTGAAGAGAGACAGAATTATAGATTGTTATGGTTTGTGTTTAGATGCCCCCTCAAGCCTCATGCAATCATGGATGCGGCTGAATCCAGTGGTCGCAATTGGTTCATTGTCTAGCACTGGGACTGGTGATGTGAGTGCTGCACCCGCCCAGAGCAGAGCAGACATATAGTGCAAGAGTGGGAAGAAGAAGAAGAAGACATGTCCTTCTCTTTTTACACAGTTTGACCTTGCTGTTTGTGGTGGCCATGAACACTGACCCCGCCATGCTACCTTGCCTTGGAGCCAGACGAGTATGGACTGAAACCTCTAAGAACTGTAAGAAATAAATCTTCCTTTAGACTTTGGGCATCAAGTATTTTGTCTCAACAATGAGAGGAAGGTAACCAAGTCACAGACACTTAGCAGATTAGTGTTGCCTTAATCCCCATCATCGAAACACAGTCCACACTGTTGACCAGCAATCTTGCCCCATTTGTCTAACAAAGTCCCTCTCCCATTTTTTGCTATAGGATATACAATATGTTGCTCTTGATCCTGTCTTTAGGATGCTCTCTTGGCCCTTGCCATTTGCATTGCTTCTTTTCCCTTCTTGCCTTTCAAGCTTTAGACATCACTCTCTTACACAGGTTTTCCCAGTCTTCCAGTCTCTTGGGCAGTTACATGCCTTCCTGGTTTTCAGCATAGCATCTCATGCTATTGTCATTGCTGGTATATAAGTACAGGTACTCAGGTTCCTTCATAGTAGCCAAAGTGTCTTTCATGTCTATTTTCACAGGTACCAGCAAGATACTTGGCACATCAAAGATGTTCAATAAATGTCTACTGAATGATGTATGAAAGCCAGGTTGGAAGGTGTGACAGATAATGGTGCTGCCAATTTGAATGGATAAAAAATGCCGGGCAGGTTAGTGGAACACACTTCTGGGTGTGTTTGTGGATGGTGGACACACAGGTCACAAACTGAAAAAGATCCACCCCAGATTCAAGTGGCACCAAACAATAAGCTTAGAGCCTGGATGGAACTAAGGGAAAGAAAAAGGGACATCCTCCCCTCTGCTTCTTCAGGAGGGCTCTGGTCTTTGCCATTGTCTTTGGATGTTCACCTCCAGCTCCTAACACAGACTCTTTAGCGTTCATCTCCAGGCTTCTGACACAGACTCTTTAGCTTTCTGACATTGACTCAAACCAGACTCTGCAGTGAGCTCCAGGCCTTTGACTGGGCATGCAGATGGCCATTTTGCATTCTTCCACCCTGATTCCACAGGTGGCTACTGTAATCCTATTTAGTACCCAATACATACAATATTTATTTTAAAAGCACCTGAATGTAAATACATATAATTTAACTGTTATAATATAATTGTACACATAATTTGTTGTTACTTTCGTGAACACTAACTGATACAAAAGAAGAGAGAGAAAAAAAAAAGAGGGAGGAAGCAGCAAGGTAGCTGAGTTTTTTGGTAAAGAATCGTTACTGTCAAGCTAACCGATAGCATCAATTAATTTCTTCTCTTTATAATCCACAATAAATCAGCACTCTGGATAAAGTATTTTTTAAAGAATAATACCCTCAAAAGTTCCAGACATTTCAAGGGAATTCTCAAGTCTTCAAAAGCAAAATTAGCTTTAATTTCATAATAATAAAATAAAGCCTGGATATGCCATATATTGCTATTAGGAAAAGAGTAGTTTCACAAACAACGAACCGTAACTGTAAAGAAGCCAATAACAACTGTTAAAGAAAGTGATTAGGAGAGAATCTTAAGACTAGTACTGATTATTGTCCACATTTATGTCAATCCACATGTGCATCTATACTGCAATAGGAGGAAATGTAGAAAAAAAATTTTTTTTTGGTACCAGGGATTGAACTCAAGACCTCCTGTTTCAGGGAGGTGCTTAGGCCACTGAGCTAAATCTCCAGCCCCAGAAAATTTTTAAAGTATTATATCTAATATAAAAATTACTCTTCACACAATGGTACACTCATGAAATAAAACTCATTTAAAAATTTAAAATATAAATGATCCCTATGATACTTTTATGTTAAAGAACAAAGTTCAGATATTAAACCAATATGAACCAATATGAAAACTTTTTTTTTGTCTTTTTCATTTTTATTGGTAGCAGGGATCGAACTCATGACTACCTGCTTGCAAGGCAGGCACTTATGCCCCTGAGCTAAATCCCCAGCCCCTCCAATATGAAAACTTTGGAAAGTACAGAAATTAAAAGCAAAACAAAAATACAGTGATTAAAAATTTACTATTCATATTTCTACTTTTTATCTTCACAGATTTATAGAAATCAGATCATAGTTTACATAACATTTATGTCCTACTTTTTGAATCCATATTATTTTCTTTCATCCCTTTTTTGTGGTTATATAATTATTTCCCCTTATAAACATAATCTTAACATAGTATCCCCACTCGATCGATGTATGTCCGGTTGCGCAGGAAGAGCTGCTCAGGGTGACCGAACATTGATGCTGCCCACTGAGTAAGGAGTTGTGCTGGGTTCTGAAAGCCTCCTATTTGTTAATACCCTTAAGTGGAAACACAAAGCACAAAAACTGAACAATAATATGAACTCCAGACAGAAAGATGTTACGATGCTACATGAACTTCAGCGTCTCGGGTGTGGAGAGCCTTGGCCTGTTTTAGACAGTGTCTGCAGCAGTTCTGCCTCCCAGGCAGGAATTCTGTGTGCCATGTGAAGTTGAATGAAGATATGATGCATCTGTCACTGCTGTGTGGCTACTTCCAAAATTCTTCTGTACTCCTGGCTAAGTACAACTGAGCTGACAGTGAGTGGGGAGGGGTCCCTCCTGCCAAGCCGTGGTCCAGCAGAACTGCTGCCTTATTTCCCCCACATTTTTCAAACCCTTTGATAAACATCACTGATAGAACTCAATTATCCCATTAGATTCCTAAATGTAAAATATCTGAATCCAAAGTATGAGATTTAGATGCTGACTTAGATATTTACAGTTAGGTGTTTAAGCCCTTTGTATTCAACAGAGGTAGAAGATGCAAGTATTTTCAACTTTTAAAATAAAAAACACAACAATTAAAACCTTTTTTAAAGATTTTGTTTACTTCCACAACTTTTCCTAGGTCAATAATACTCGGCACAGTCAACCACACTAGTCATCTGGTTAGAGTTGAAAGTATGTTAAGTTTTTGTCAAAGTATTACAATAAATTTTACCAGTGGTTGTTAAATCACCTTAATAAGGGGCTGGGGATTTAGCTCAGCGGCATAAGCACCTGCCTTGCAAGCAGGCAGTCGTGAGTTCGATCCCTGGTACCGATAAAAAACTAAATGACAAAAAAAAAAAAAAATCACCTTAATAATTGAAAAAAAAGTGAAAGCTTTACCCCATTTTTACTGCCTATGAAGAAAACAGACTTTTCTCCAATCTCAACTCCATCGCCTTCGCGGCCGATCCTTCCTCTTTTTTCCACTTCAGCTTTTGCGATTTCCCAGAGAGTTTCACTATATGACAGGCAGAAAAAAATGCAAAAAAGCAAAACATATTTATTTAAACACTTATATCAGGCAGAGAAGTTTTATTTCAGTAAAATTTTGAAGATAAAACATTATATTCTAGGGAACAATAACCTTGCAAATTATCTGGTGATTAGTCAGGCTGTGATTAGTGAGTGTTTTCCTTTGAACCAGTTCTCTGAAGAATACTGAAACTGGTAAGGAGAATCTTTACTACCACGGTTGAGTGTTGTCTATTTTGAAGCTTCCCAGTAAGGATAAAGGTTGTACATGTTAGTTTCTGAACATACAGGGACTTTAGGAAATGTACAACTTAAATCATCTAGAAAGATAGCAATCATGCAAAACCAGTATATCAAATAATCTTTCTTCCCTTAAACGTTTTTTTTTTTTTTTTTTGATTGTCATTACTTTGTTTTTAAAATTAGGTTTTGGCCCCAAATTTCTTTTCTAAAATACGAAAGTATAAAGACGAAAGGGGAAAAAAATCACCCTTCACAAACATCTTGAAAATCATTTTTTCATTTCTCTATGTACAAGCCAGTATCTTTCTAAAAAATAAATCTAAGTGAAAATGGAGTACCGTATTGAACTAAAAGGACCTACAAGGTCTACCTTGAATCTGCTACTTTTTATGTATGTGAATTTATGCAGACTCTGTCTAGATTCTTCATTTATTTATCAATTAAGCAAATACTTATTGAACACTAAACCAATGTTTATCCTCAGGGTCAAGACCATTTCTTCACCTCTAAAATGCCAATTTAAAAAAAAGTATAAAAAATTTAGAGGGTTGTTGTGATTGTTACAATGTGGTCAATTAGTTTAGGGGCTGGTCTATAACATTATAAAAATTATTGGCAGTTTATAATTGTTATTAGTCAAAAAACAGGGATAAAGAAAGGGCCAAAACAGGAATATAAAAAGTCAAAAACAGGTGTATTCAAATGTTTGCACCAAAATTCATCCTTTTATTTCACAGTGAGTCTCTGGGTACTCAGTCCAGGCCTGTCTGCTGTTCATTTACAAGTCATTCTTTCAGAACCTGATTATCTGATGTCCAGGTTCGCAGCAGACAGGGAAAAGGCGCTGTAATTAGGCATGCCACTTGTGGAGATTTTACTTGTATAGCTTTACAACTTTATCAATGACAATGTGATGGAAAGCTGACATTTTCTACCCTAAAGTTCGTAAATTCAACAGAAATCTATTGATTCAAAAAGCGAGAGAAAGCTTTACCCGGCTCTGTGACGGCCTCCCTGTCCCTCTCCCCCACATCCTGTTAAATTGTTCTGACAAGTCCAGATATTATCTCTAGTACGGGCAGTTTAAATAGGCCTCACAGAAACGAAGAGCTCCAATCAGAGCCCTCCTATCTCCTTAAACGTGATGTTAAACTTGCCACAGTGCTTTCCAAGTTCTCCCTCATTTACGTCCTTCTGAACCTCGCGCCTGGTGGGGACCCCGGGAGGAGCTTTGGGGGTTTATCTCGCCGCCTATCCCCCGCGGCTGCAGCAGTCCCTCAAGAAACTTATGAGAATCGAATCGGTGAATGGACGAAGTTCACCTTTCTAACTCTCTTACTTTTCTTCCTGTCTGCGGCAGTTTCGACGGCCCCTGCCCATGCAGACACGGCCCCTAGCAGAGCAGGACAGCCGGGTCTCCCCGCCGCAGGGCCAGTGCAGGCTTCCGGTCCCCACTCGGTCCCTCGCGGCCTCCCAGGTTGGGGTGGGAAAGAGGGGAGGTTTTGGAGGCGAGTTAGGCTGGGCGCAGGCAGGGTAGCAGAACTACCTGGGCATTGTGACAGGCCCCCCAAACGCGAAGAGGTCGGCGTGCGGCACTGCTCGGAAACCTGCGAAGCGAGAGCAGCAAAATAAACCAGGAAAGAGGTCTCCTGGATTCCCATGGCAACGACGGCGCAACCCTGTTGCGTGCAAAAGAATGGCATACTGGGAAATGTAGTTTTCAGTGCTCTTTTTAAGATTCATCTTTGACAGTGACCCCTAAGATTAGAGAAGAGACAGTGTTTACAAATTTGGGGCCCCAAAGCTGGAAGTGTTTTTTTTTTTTCCTGGCCACTGATATATTGGGGTTTTTTTTTCTCATTTTTTACTTTTCTCTTTTCCAGTAGCCATGACTTGGGAATAAAGAAAAAAAAATCCAGGGAAGTATTTTCCCAGTAATTCACCAGAAATGAGTATAATTAAAGTTTTAAAATTGAAATTGAAGCACACAGTTTTAATGTTCTCAAAATTTCTGAAAGTTTCACTGTATCATGCCTTGTGCAATGACACATTATGGGTAAATTAATGAAGCATGTATATCTCCTACATAATTCATTTACTTTATGGATGTAAATTGTTTTTGTTTGAACTCTGTGGTCTCTTCATAAATTGCCAGGAATCTCCTTCAATAATAAACCTTGGGTAAAGGTAACAAACCTTTGTAACCTTTACCCAAGGTATGCATGGTATGCCAAGCCCTGTGCTACACAGTAAGGAATAAAGAGGTAATACAAGATCTTGACCAGCAAGAATGATACCATATACCCAGCTTACTATGTTACAACCCAAGAAAGTGAGTGATATTGCATAATTATTTGATATTACAAATAATTACATGAAAACAAAAGTAATTGATTATGCCTGAAGGAATTAGTGGAATCTTCGTGGTGATGATAGCATCTGATCTGTTTTGAATGCTCAGTAGACCCAGTCTGTATTATCCAAGATACCCTGAATATCTGAGGAAAGTATCCTCTCCCCAATTCTCTGCTTTTTGGCTTAATTTCTATGGTGTGATGCCTAAGAACATGGGATTTGAACAAAGGTGTATACTATGGTTTATATTTTGACTTCTCCTAAAGCCTCACCTGACTAGGTGGAGTTTTGGGAAGGTGACTGAATAATAGGAACAATAGAGTTGGCTTGGTGTTGGAAGCAGGGTCTGCTCTGAAGGAGAGGGTCACTTTGGGCATGACCTGCAAAGATTTATCTCCTTCCCAGCTGCTCTTGGCTGTTTCCCAGCTGCCATGATGTGAGCAGCTCTCTCTCTGCAATGCCCTCTGCTGTATGCTATCCTGCTCTGGAGCCAGCAGACCATGGACAAAAACCGTGAGCCAAAAAAATCTCCCCTTATTTTGTTGATGTTGGTTGCTAAGTGCCTGTGATAAGGAAAGTGACTAAGATATTAGACACATTCAATTCCTGACTCAGTGTACTCACTAAAGTGTCCATACTGCCACACCTGGTCAATTAGTGTTTCTGAGCCTTAGTTTCTGATCTGGTGAAGCAAGAATGATTAGTAGTTTTAAATGAGATAAATTATGTGAAACATAACAAGCATATATGGCATATTGTAAGATGGATTCTTATTATTATCATGTGGTAAACTGCTGATTGGCTGTGTGTGTGTTGGGGGTGGTTTGAACTCAGGGCCTTCTACATGCTAGGTAAGCACTCTACCACTCAGTTATACCTCCAGCCTGGTAGGCAACTTTGAACAAAGCAGCATTAAGGACACATTCCCAGAAATGACACAAATGGTTGATAAAAGAGCATTCACTTCAGTCTTTGGGAACTAAATCCTCTAGCCCACTGGTGTATTTTGGAGACTGAAAAGACTACCTTGGCACATAAGGGTGTGATGAGGGTGGACTTCAGTGTAGTAAGGATGACTTCAAGGGGCATTAATATGTCTCTCACTGAGTCCACATCTGTATCCTGGTGTTAGTCAGACTATAAGCTCATAAATTAATGTGGGACAGATTGTAAGTCTTAATAACTTGGGTTCTGGCACCTAAGGGTCCTTACACATGCTAGTTAGGAAATCTTATTGATATTAATAACAACAGATAATACTTTTATCAAGTATATGCTGTATACTAAGAATAGTATTAGTACCTTAAGAGTGTGGTTGTTTCGATAACTGTGATAGGTGGAGGAGGAAGCCTAGTGACAGGAAGGCGAAGTTTATCTGGCTGGGTCCTATTCACCATCGTGGACCCAAGTAAGTTGATCTGATTGGGTAGGTGAGTTCCCTTTTCTTTTTATTCCTCTTGAGGCTTCATACTTGACTAAAGAAAGTGATCTTCCTGGGTAGATAGAAAGAGTTCCTACAGTAAGAGTATATGAAGACTTGAGCTCCAATACTGGGTCACCCCAAGAAGACTCAAGGTTTCAAAGCTTGTAATGAAGGAGAAGACAGTTTTATGCAGCTTAGTAGATGGAATGAGCTTAGTGTGGAAGGGTAAAGGGATGGTACTATATGTATTTGGGGAGCTCCAAATAGTTTGGAGTGGGATCATTTTAAGTGTCTGTTAGAGCTGAGATGGGATAGCAAACTGGGTGGGTAGCCTGGACTAGTGTGAAAGACCACAATCTGAATTTTGCTGTGTTGGTTATGAGAAGCCAAGTAAGATTTAAAATAGGAGTGTCCTGTGAGCAGGCCTGACTTTCAGTGAGATAATTTTTTGCAGCTGTCTGAAGGATGTTTTGGAATCTAGAAGACCATATGGAAGCTGTTAACAATAGCCATGAAAATGATGTTTTACATTCACTCTGCCTTGTTTTCAAAGTTACATAAGCTTCTTGTAGAAAAAATAGTATTTAGAATCAAGAGAGTGAAATAAACGTACCCCAGAAATGATTAAACATTTTGATGTGCTTTATTCTAATCACTTCTTAGAGTCGATTATACTGTTAAGCTAATAAACTGATTTTAACCTGTATTTCCCCTTATCAACTTTTAAAAATTCATGGTAAATATAATTTTAATATCTGCATTATGGTCTGCCATGTCATTTTTTATAATTTACTGTTTTTGTTTTGTTTTGTTTTTTGATACCAGGGATCAAACTTATGACCTTGTGCTTGCCAGGCAGATGCTGTGCTGCTGAGTTATATCCCTAGCGACTTAGGCATTCTCTTAATGTTGACTAAGTTTGAGTTGGCTCAGAGCAGCTCCTGACATGAACCCTTCTCTGGGACTTCTCCCAACTAAAACTGGAGAAAGCAACTCACTACCTTTTTGGAGAAAATCAGCATTTTTTTTTGCAAATGAAATGTTATTTGTAGTTAGAGAATATGAATCAGACACTCATCAATGCAAAGAGAAAACCCTGGCAGATGTCTCATGATTCCAGCTGTCCTGACTTTACTTATGACATCATTGCTGAGCATCCCTTTGATTAGGGTATTCTTCTATCCCTGTAATAAAAATGAGAAAACATCTTATTTTTGTCTAAATTAATTCAAGTTTAAGTTTGGAGTTTACAACTACATAGTGTTAGTAAAGTGAGGCCTTAGGAAAAGGGAGACATCCTGGGTGACTGATGACTTGATGATCCTATTAACCAAGTTATAGGGCTCAGGGGAGGATAACCAGCTCTACAAGACACGGTGTGTTTGCAGAATCATCCAGCTGACAGCTGGAACATGTGGGATCTACTGGACTTGGCAGTTAGATACCACACTACGTCAGTGGATGGCACTAACTTCACGCCTGCAGAAAGAACAGAAACATGTAGTGATCTTCACATCATGCACAAGCCAATAAGAACCCTTCTCAAGTTTTTCTAAGGTTACACACTTTCCATACAGTTTTTTCTCATAAAAGGCAACTTTTACTAGAGTTTGCTAATATTTTCCAGAAATTCAAGTGAATAACTTGTAGGCTATCTCCTCTGAGATTGCCCAACATTAGTTCTTAAGGATCCTTCTTGGGAAGTCATTAGTGCCATATTGTAAGAGAGGGAACTAGCTTTCCTTTGTCATTGACACAGCTAAGGAGGAGTCATCTGATGGTAGTAAAACCACAATATAACCCCGTGGCAACTTCAGGAATGCCCCACTCTGTGCTATCTCTCTGTCTGTTGCTCCCAACAGCCTTATTAGATTATATTAGTAAAAAAATTATATTTAATACTGAAGTATTATGGTGTCTTATTTTGCACTTGTTTTCTCATGTTCCTAAAAAAGATTTTTCTCTCTTGTCTATTATTGGACTGCAGGAGTTGATAATTATAAAGCACACAGTGAAAATTTTTAGATCAATGTTAATGCCTCAAAAATCATTGCAACTATGCACAATTTAGGTAAAATTGAGTTTGGCAAATGAAATCATGGTTTAGAGCCGGTGTAATCTCATTCCCTCAGCCCAGTCCGCTGGCTAGGCCCACCAGCACTTCAAGGGACAACAACCTTCCCACTTATATGTTCCAGAGACTACATCTTAGTCCCACTGAAACATGAAAGTTTTGCTTTACCCTACATAGCTGTATTTGGATTTACCTTAATTTTGACTTAAAAGGGAAAAATTACTTGTAGTTAAAATCTCTTTCTTCTTTGGGCCAGGGATATAGCTTAACGGCATTAGTGCCTCCCTGACAAGTACAAGGTCCTGAGTTCAATTCCCAGCACCAAAGAATAAATGAAAAAAATAAAGAAATCTCTTTCAGCCTTTAGGGAAATAGAGTGGGGGAAATGTGAGGAGAGTGCAGTTTCTACAGGAACTGGTAGCACAGACAGGAGCCTCCCCGTGGACTTCCTCCTGCTCCTTCCTTTCCTCCTCACTCCCAAAATTGCCAGGGTCTCGCCCCAGAGAAGCCAGCCCAGCGCCTATCAGCCTGAGGAGGGCAGATGCCACCACGGCCTGGAGAGGGTGGATGGGGGAACTCTGTTCTTGGCACCTCTGGAACACGTCAAGCCTTTTACTGGACAAATGCAGTTACTTACAGTGAGTTGTTCAGGATTGTAGTTCAGTTCAATTATGTATTAAATGCATTTGTTCTAGGAAACTGATCACTATCTAATAAGTAATAAACCAACCAATAAACACATTTTTAGAATGAAGTCTCTATAAGCTGTTACACTAACTTGTAAATCAACAGTTACATTTATTTCCAAGTGATAGCAGTATGTATTTGATTTTTAGGGCATAGACATACACATTCACACAAAATCAAGAACAGTGAAATAAATTTTAAAACAAAGTTCATGGGCTGGGGATTTAGCTCAGCGGCATAAGCGCCTGCCTTGTAAGCGTGTGGTTGTGAATTTGTTCCCTGGTACCGATTAAAAAGAAAAAACCCAAATTTCATTAAACTCATCTAAGTGAAATAAACTCCCTTAAGGAGTTCATTATGAAGTCATGGGTAAACCAATATTTCTATCTGCTTTTCTATTGAATATATCTAATATATATTCAATATATTCAATAAGTTTGCCAGAACAACTTGTTTTATAAGGATAAAACAAAGCAACACGGAAGTCAAAGCATGACTACAAGAGGAAAGAATAACTACCATTTTCATTAGGAGTAGACCTCAGGTTTGACAATTTCTTGAAGATTATTCAAAAGATAATGCTCAAAGTGGGTTTTGTAAATCATTTATTATGATTGAAAGGAGAGAAAATGATAGGTGACAAATATTACAGTTAGACAGGAAACATTTTTCTTTTGTAACCAATCATAACAACATTCTTTGCATTTTAAAAATGGCTGTATGAGTAATTTCCCAGAAAATAAAATTTTCACATCAGTTACAGAAAATTGATTTCCTTCCATCAAAATATTTTATCTCTCCTCTCTCAAAAATAAATGCCAAGGCTAAGATACTACAGTTTAAATTAAATCTTTGCTACTCATTCTTAAATTAGAAGATTTAGTTGGTGGCAGCTTACCAGATGGCTACCTACTGCCTGAGAAAGTTCTCACACGTAAGTAACCACTCTGCCAAGCTTCTGGCTTACCAGATAATGACTAGTAAATGGTTTTCTGGAAGCCCAGAAATGCTACTGTATCCTGGCCAAAAGAATCCTGAGAATCATCCCAAACTGGTAATCAGTTTGTTCTAAAAATTGAATTTATTTACTCAGTGACTGGTTGTGGCTCAAAAGATGCAGTGAGAAATAGTCAATGGAAATCTCTTTTGACGGGTCTTTTAACATCCTTTTGTGATTAATTGTAAGGCATGATGTTACTTGAGCACCACATTGCTTGGCCCTGCTCTTCTTCTTAGGATGGAACATTTCTGAAAGACTGTGAGAACAGTACATTGCCACAGGGAGAAAGCAGCAGAGAGGAGAATACGAGGGCTCTGCCAGCACTCAATGCAGCAGCTAACATCTTTCTCCAATGCTTAAAAAGTATGACACGAAAATTGATAAATATGTCCAAAAAATAAATACAAATGTTCTACACATAAATAAAGTTAACTCTACTCATGATTACTATTTGTTAAACATTTCTATAATAGAATTTTCATGTTTTATCACAGTTTTATTTTTATGATGAATACTAATGATATTGCTTTGACATATATTAGAGTGTACTGGCCATTTATGACCTGGTATAGTAATACATTTTAATATGCTTCCAATTAAAGTTTTTACCTACTTTGATGGAAGAATTATTTTTCGTTTAAAACAAAAAAAATTTGGAATTTACTTTTAAGCTATAATTAGAAAGAACTGTCTGGAGGGGCAACACTGTCAGGATCATCTCCATTTCAAAGGCACTGATATTTAACAAAGCAAGGTCAAATCGACCTAGCACCAAATGCAATGAAAACTGGGCAAGATTCCAGCGAACCTGGTACAGGAGAAATGTCAGGAGTCACGGTCTCATGTTAAACTTTACACACCAGTGATCTGTGAAGGGGCAGGTACCCTTCTAACACCACAGAGGAGGTGGTTCCCGGATTCCTGTCTTCTCACACGATGATTCACAGAGCCAGAAGGTTTATTGCACTTGCTCTAAAAATCTTCCCCACCACACCACTCCACAGCTGCTCCTTACACTGTGCATCCCGCTCCTTTCCCAAAGCCATCTCATTAATTAAAAGCGCATGTAATTACAGTACTTAGATTTTTGGCAGTGAGCTTTTCCAAATAATCAACTGGTTAGCAAATGTGAGCTTGGAATCTCCTTAAGATCGCCAGAATATTTAAAAGGGGGAAAAAAAAGAAGCCATTTTGCATTGATGTCTCTGATGGCCACAGAGAAAGGAGACAGGGAAAATGACAAACTTTAACCTATTTTTAAGAGAAAATGAACATGTTGGCAAATTTTGTGTTTGTTTTACTATGGGCTGGCTATTTAAGAATCAAACAGGAGGTGGTAACCCTGGGAATGGCTGGCGTCTAGAACACTGGCGTGGTGCCCCGTGACAGTGTCAATCATCATGGCGCAGCTGACAGAGCCGCTACACCGGGACAAGGAGTGATGTCCCGCTCCTGAGCTTTCAGAGCAGGGTGGGACCCTTGGTGGGTCTGCTGCTTGGCAGCAGGTGCTGGCTTCCCTTCGCCCTGGCTTGGGGTTCCTGGGGCTTGACAGAAAGCAAGGCTGGAGCAGAGAGGTGGTGAAACGCTGCCTTTTGTTGATGGAAGTTGTTGATGTAACTGGCAATCAAAAGAGTGATTTCAAGAATCTAAAACAAGAAAAATAGAATTGTTATGCTCCTGAGAAGGTCCCACAATTCCAAGAGGACAAAGGGTGGGCAATGGGTGATCCCCTTGTATAAGTGCCCAACCTGCAAGAATCCCCTTCTTTCTGGCTCAGAGTGTGAGGCTCTTACATGCCTGAACCATCAAGGCACTGCCACATTTTTCCCATTGCTTAAACCACCAGAAAGAGTAAATCTCAAAGACAATCAAAATTTGCGGCAATATTTGGAAATGTGATGGTCAGTATACAACTCAATCAAGTATATTAAAGTCATGTTTGTGAATATATAAGAAATTCAGTGTGTTACATCAATTATTTAAACAGAAATACTGAGTAATCTATGCCATTTTGTTCATGGCTAATCATCTTTACTCATGTACAGAAATGATTAGGAAACAGAGCTGCCATATTTTAAACCCCTCCAGATTTGAAGAAATTGTCTATTTAACATTTTTGTGATAACTTTTAGGAAAATCAATTTCTTATTCTTTTTACTAAAATAGGCACCACACGTTAGAATGCAGCCCTTTGTTGTTTTTACTTAGAGACATTAAAACTTTATAATTTGTTTGAAATAGGAAAAGAACAAATATGTTTTAACTATAAAACTCTGCTCTTCCTCTGAGTTCATAAAGCAAATAACTCCAAGTAGATAAGATAATGTAGATAAAATACCTGATTAACAATAATTCCATGGTCATTTCTTTTGAATATATTATATACGAGGTGCAGGGCTAAGTTAAAATAAGTAGCATTTTTCATATAAAAGAAACCAAGCTAAAGTTGGCCAGGATTTGAATTCATGGTTGTTAAATTATAAGCAACATCTTTTTTCCCACCTGGAAAAGCCTTTGCTTAATAAATGTTTTGGTACGGAAAAAACTAGTACAAAAATTTGGCAGACAGGTTCTACTCACCTTGGGTTTTGCCATGGCAAAAAGTAATTTCTCTGTTGGTTTGTCTTTTGAATGCAAATTGTTAATGACTACCATAAAATCATCTTGATAACCTCCAAAGGTCATTAGATTTTTGTATGCATAGCTGATTAATAACCTCTTCAAAGAAAATAAAAAGCACTTATGTTATATACTCTTTACACTTAAAGACAAATGAGAAAGGATTAATAACATACATCTCTATTAAAATGCTGATGTTAATTAGTTATGGCATAATGCAAAAAACATATTTTCTAAAATCACGTCTATTATAACTTACAATAAACAGTGTTGGGGCTAGTTTTATATTTTATTTACAATTAGATTTTGATCCTGAAAAAATTCACTGCAAAAAAAAAATAGAAACTATAAGAACATTAAAAACACCAGTATTCTAGCAGCCAGTGAAAAATAGCTATTAATGTATTTGTATATGTTCTTTCACTTAGCTCTTTTTATATGTCAGATTAAGCTATATGAAATTGACACTTCTATGGCCAAACACTGTATGTCAAAACTGGCAAAGCTACATGGTTCAACCTGATAGGTAGATTTTGAGGTATATAAACAGAAACAGTATCATGAATACTGTTGTTTAGCACTGTACTTTTTAAAGTTAACAGCAAGTTGTAAATATTTTTTCATAGCAACAAAGGCAACTGTATAGCATTTTAAATTATTCTATAGACAATCTATTATTTTATTAGTCTCCTATTACAGCATATTTAAACCATTTTTACTTGTTACTTCATAGTACACATACTTAAATATTTCTTTGATTATAAAACCAAACAATAAGAATTGTTTAAGGAGAAAAGACAACTGGGGGTTTTCCCCAGCTCTCCTCTGAGGGGGTTAATACCATCCACATTCTCAGCTCTATGGTCTTCCTAACACTGGATAGCATCATTCTCTTAAATGTCTGCAACCTAATTGGTAAAAAGTAGAATCTGTTTTAAATTGCATTTATTTAAATACTAGTGAAATTTAACATTTAAAAATATAGGGGGCTGGGGATTTAGCTCAGCAGCATAAGCGTCTGCCTTGCCAGCAGGCAGTCGTGAGTTCGATCTCTGGTATCGATAAAAAAGGAAAAAGGAAAAAGACAAAATATATATATATATATATATATATATATATATATATATATATATATAATATTTGTAGTTCTCCTTTTGTGAATTGTGTTGGCCCACTTATCTATGAGTACAATCATAATTTTTCTTGGGGAGGTAGGGCTTGAACCCAGGACCTTGTACATGGTAAGCACATGCACTACAATTGTGCTGTGCCTCAGCCCCAACCCATAGTTTTCTTATTTTATAAGAAATAAAATTAAGGATAGGCAACAAATATTTTTCCCAGTATGTTTCTAAAACCATTTAAAACACGTAATTTCAAGTTGCGCAGTCTAAAAATAATGGAGTCTACACCTATAATGATAGGCTGAGAAGCGAGCAGACTGCTCTGGCTCTAGATGCTGTGACTCTAGACTGCTCCCCCGCTGTCTGCCTCCTCACTGTCTACCTCCTGGCCTTATGTTAACCATGGTGAATCTGGGGAGCTAGTTTACTTAATAGAACTTGATACTGATACATAATCTGTCTTCAGTTATCCAGCCAACAACTAAAAAGTATTTGGAAAACACAAACTCTAACAAATATTTTAGGTACTTACAAGGAGAAATGGTAACTATAACATTAAAGGATAGTTTTGTTACCAAACCCATTTTCAGTGCTCTCTGATGACTATCATCAAAGTTAAGAATAGCCCACTACAGCTCTGAAGTCAGCAATTCCTAGCCACTAGACCCCCCCCCAAAAGGAATAAAATATTTTCTGATAATCTGACATGTGAACCAGGTGTGGTGGTGCATACTAGTAATCCCAGCACTTGGAAGGCTGAGGCAGAAGGATCACTGAGTTTGAGGCCACCCTGGGCTACACAGTGAGTTTAAACTGGCCTGAATTACAGAACAAGAACCTGTCTCAAAAAGCAAAACAAAAACAAAATGAAACAAAAAAACTCACACATGAAATAGGATAGACAACATTAATTCAGATAAATAAATGAACACATAAAAAAGAGTAGTTTGACTTAATTTGTACTTATGTGAAAAGCTCTAAGGCTCTAAGTTTTGTATATGTCCAAACTGGACTGGAAAGTAATGTTATGGAAAATTATAGAAATTATGCTGTAGAAATAAAACAGTGAAATTAAAACTGTGATCATTAAAGTTTCTATTTAATATCTTAACTATTTTTATTTTACATAGGAAGCAATTATCCTAGCACGCAAAAATATTCATGTCATCAATACAACCATGATGGTAATTTAACCATAGGATCTTAATATTTTTCCCATACACAATAAATAATCTGGCTTATCTTACTTTAAAAGATTTAATTGTAATCATAGCTGCAAAATGGAGCTCAGATATGTTTTCTGAGTATTAGAAAAATAAGATTAAGATATTATTACCTTCTGTTTATTGTATACTAAGAAGAAGCAATAGTGGATTCAGTGTAAACTTTTAGGGCTTAGTCTTACCATGGAGTTGAATTCCAAGATGCTTAAACCATTTTCATTGATAGCAAGCCACATGAAAGCATTTCCAAGTGATGGTGGCGTTATGGGCTATGAAGAGATGAAAACATACTGTATTATAAATGCTAAAACAAATTACAGAAATTTGCTTTCAGTCTAAATGCAGGGAATACCATTATAAAGCAACAAAATAATCACATTATTAAAAATATCTCTTGGAAAGGAGATTGTTTGATATACTGAACAGAGTAAAGAATTTGATTTTAGGACACCGGACTTTAAAACCCAAATCAGTCATCTCATAATCTGCACTTGGACAAGACATTTAATTCCTTTAAGGCTGAATTTCTCCATCTTTAACATGTAAACAGTTTTTACTATTTATTTTTTTAAGAGGTTACTAGCTGAAAAAGCTTTTAGAGTTTCCATGATGGCCAAAATCCTAAATGAAACAAAATATACTGATGCACTTTGTATGATATACAGCGTTACTACAATGTAGAAGATTACTATAATTGTACACTTCTTCTAGAAGTTTATTAAATTTGATATTCAATATTCTAACAAAAATAGATTAAAAAGAAAATATGAAACTGTGATTGTAGTAGTGAGAAGTATTAAAATTTCTACCAAATTCTTTATTGCAAAAAGAATGAAACTATATAGTCTCCTACTACTAAAACCAATTAAAATTCATGAATGTTTTTGAGCATTCCATAGTAACTATTTTATTCAGTTAACAACTGAACTTCTACAAAAATTAATTGTTTCTTAAATCAAATGAAAGAATATCAAGACTACAGATGAGCTGGAATGAATTTTGTGTTACTTCTATATAGTAAAACTTAAGAGAATCTCATATTTAAAAAAAAAATCTAGCTTATCACTGTCTACTGAGTGCTGATTTGAAAATGTAGGTAAGCACTGAATGAGATGCTACTCAACCCAATGTCTATGGATAAGTGATTAAACAAGCTAAATGAGGGCGCATCAGTGTAGCTGGAAGCCATTCAGTCTAAAAGGGAGGAAATGCTACATGTGCTACATCATGAGCTTTCAAGACATTATCCTAAGTGAAACAAATAATCATGGGACAAATACTTGTAATTCCACATACATGTGCTTCATAAAAAGTGCTTTCCGGGGCCTGGGGGTTGAGAGAACATAGAAAGTTAGTGCTGAATGAATCTAGACTCTCAGGTTAGGGAGATAAAACTGTTTTAGAGATGGATGGCGGATAGCAATGTGAATGCACAGAACTGTCTACATAAAAATAGGTAAGATGGTAAACCATATGTTACTTATATTTTAATACACACACCAAACAGAGACACCATTAAGCAAGGGAAGTGTGACTCTATTATGAAGAAAAGTGCTAGTCACACCACACAAAACTCTTATAATATCATAAGAGTTTGTGTGAGCAAATTTAGGTCTCCCTATGTCTTGGTTACTTTTTCTCATTGCAGAGACAAAATACCCAACACCCAAAATTAAGGAAGAAAAGGCTTATTTAGCTCCCTATGTGTGGAGGTTTCAGTCCATAATAAGCTGGCTCCAAGGCAAGGTGGCGTGGCACTGGGGCAACACTTCAAGGCAGCAGCCAGCCAGCAAAACCAGCCTGGGAGCAAAATGGGTTCCTTACATTATACACAGGCCACCCCCTCTCCAGGGTGAGTGCAGCATTCACAAAATCTCCTTGTCCCCCTCTTGCACAGGAGGATGTTTACTAAGTAAGAACCCTGGCTCCCTGCTGAGTCTCTTGGTAAAACTTCTAAACTTCTCAAATTGATACAATGTAGTAACTGTAACACTTTATTTTGCCCAGGCTGGTCTCAAACTCCTGGGCTCAAGCAATTTCTCCTGCCTCAGCTTCTTAAGCAGATGGGTGTCATCACACTGACTTAGAGTATTTAAAAAAAATATATACTTAAACTCATGCATATACATTAATTGCATAAATGTTTAAGAATACTAACACTAGGGGCTGGGGATTTAGCTCAGCAGCATAAGCACCTGCCTTGCAAGCAGGCAGTCGTGAGTTTGATCCCCGGTACCGATAAAAAAGAAAAAGACAAAAAAAAAAAAAAAAAAAAAAAAAAAAAAGAAAAGAATACTAACACTATCAGGCTGGGGCTATAGCTCAGTGGCACGGCACCAGCCTGGCAAGCGCAAGGTCCCGAGTTTGATCCCCAGTGTGTGTGGGAGGCCTAATCCTATCATCTTTCCCGTAACTTAGTATGTAGTTTCCAATTCTAGTAGCAAAAATAATTGCTTGCCCAATAATAAATCACTGATAGAGTTGAAGGTTCCTTAGAGTTGACTTTTCCAGTCCACACTGTTTATTAATAGATGAGAGCATGGAGGGCCAGAGACAGTAACTTGTCCCAAGATGGGAGCTATTCCGCAAGTGTTTGCTAAGTGATAATTGTATGCAAAAGCACTATGGTGGGCCCCAGAGGACTGTAGGATTACTCTGGAGGAGTCTGAAACTTATTAGTGAAGGTAGAAGAAATACACAGAAAAAATACAGTGCAGGACAGGATGTATTTTAAGTCTTTGAGAGTCTAAAGTGGTATGGTTCAACAGAAAAAACAGAAATTTTAAAAGCACATTTTGGGGGCGGTTTGGCTCCATGGTAAGGTGTGTACTTAGCATGTGTTTCCCTTCCGGGAAGTGCTGGCTACCTTCCCCAGGCGGGTTCATGGCTTTCCCCGGTTTCCACAGCATGCTGGAGTCACTCTGGGGGGTATTTACCATGGAGTGCTTTGTCAGCAACACTGGACTATGATAAAAGATACCAGCCTGGAAATTTGGTGCAATTCATCAGAAACCAGAGGTTGATGTTTCTCTGAGGTTAGCTCAGCACTTGCCTAACAGTAAATACTAAGTCAGTGAACCAGAGAGAGTGTAAAGGAGAGCCTGGATAAACCAATGAGGAGAAGAAGCAGTGTCCAGCACGGTTTATCATCTCCTGATTTGGGTAACGAGTCTGGGAAATGATTTAAGGTGAAGAAAAGTTGAGCAGAGGGGAAGGAAAGGGAGAAACCTTTCCTTTTTCCAATACTCTTTCATTTTTTTTCTTTAAATTTTGGGGCATTTCTTTGTTTTTCATAAAGCCCAGTATATTAATACTGGGGTAAATATGGTGGACCACGTACCCAAAAGTTTTTACAATGTGTCTTCCCCCCTTATTCCTTCTTACTTTTGCAAAAAACAACTTGGCACCAAAGAATGGCCACTTCCTGGCTACTGTCAAATAAATGCGCACACAGTCAACACCACTGCGTCCCCGGAGGGCCATCCATCTGGTTGACAGTCGCTGGTAAAGTTGCCTAAAAAAAGAAAAGAACAGAACAAAAATACAAAAGCCAAAGCATACGTGGTGGATCATCCTCCCAAAATAAAGCTCTCCAGGGGCCAGTTCTAGGCCTGCCTGTGCCACATCAGTTCCCTGCCTTCTCAACTATCTAGAGAGTTTATTTCAGCAAATTCTCAGACTGGCATTGTTCTCAGCATGACTAAGGTACCCTCAGCAGGTACATTTTAAACATCTGAATAGCTAACATCAAACCCTACTGTAACTTAGTTCACAAGGTAATTTCTCCTGAGAATACTACAATTTTTATTTTTTAAAATTTTTTTGGTATCGGTGAAAGAATTCAGGGCCTTGCACTCCCCAGGCAGGCTCTTTGCAGCTGAGTTTAAAGAGAAGTTCGAGAAGCCCAGTTGGCAGAATTTTAGGTGTTAGCACTACCATCTTAGAGAAAGGCTAAGTAGAAAGACAACTTCTCAGACCAAATCACAAAGACAAACCAGTCACACCACAAAGACAAAAAAGACTGATCTTAAAAGTTTCTGTTTTGGAAAATTCATAGAAAACTTCATCTTTATCTTTAAAATTCAATCAGCATTTATTTATACCTTCTAAATACTGAAATTGCAAATTGATTTAATTCAAACCTTACATTAAAAAGTTTCGTGTACAAAGATAGCTTATTTTTTATTTTACTTTGTTTATAATAGAATATTCTATGAGATAATTGTTTTTGACAACTGCTTCATAAGATTAAATATCTTATCAGTCAATTTTTTCTTCTTTATTATCAGGATTAATCTGCACAAGTATGAATAAGACCAAAAGTGGATCTAAATCAATTAAAAGCGTTTTTTTGTTAATGCAGATTGTATATATGCTTCAAAATACAATGTCATACATGATAAATAGACTCTAAAGCTTCTGGGCACATCTGAAATAGAAATGACTGTCATGTCTTGGGGCTCATCAATATTTCTTTAATTTTTTTAACCCTTAAAATTAGAACAGAAAAATATTACAACAACAACAAAAAACAAGTGTGACTCTACAGAAGAGTTTAAAAAAATACTTCCTTACCTTAACTGTTCTTCAGTAAAGCTATCTCTATACCTTTTAGGATAAAATTTTTCTATGACTTGTTTTAGTGTTTGATTTGCTTTGCACTGGTTGGTAACATGCCCTTCTGGAGTTGAGAAAGGTCTTTCAAAATCTCCAATTTCCACCTGATTGGAAATCCAAAAAAGAGAAAATGTAGGCTATTCAAAGACATAAGACAAAAATCAGTTTTAGCTTTTCTTTAAAAGTACATAACACAGGGCCAGGGATTTAGCTCAGTGGCGTAAGCGCCTGCCTGACAAGTGATCCCCAATACCAAAAAAAAAAAAAAAAAGTATATAACACATGAACCCATTTTTTATGATTCTGTGATTATGAAATTTATAATCACATGTAAGAACTTTAAATCTAAATTTCATTTGAATTCTAACTTTGGGGGGAAAAGCTATTGATTTAAACATTTCAGTATGATTTCTACATTAACCTCCCTAGATTACTCTTAATATATAGTGGTCGTAGCTGACGTTGCTATTATTTCCCGTAGTGCAGGATATTTCAAGGTACTATTTTAATTGCTAATAATAAGGTAAAATGGAGGTTAAAAATAAAAAGCAAAGAAAATAATAAAGCTGTAAGACATTTTGAAATAGTTGGAATTTTTAAGCCTCTCTAGTGTAATGAGAGCAAGAATTACACTATCACTGTTTCCTCCTTAGATTTCCCTATAAACTTCGCTGTATCAGCCACTCATTCTGCTAGTCTATTATTCTAGGAATGGAGCCCTTCATGTCCTTCTCTAACTTGAAGAAAGAATGGTCAGTCTCTGACCTGTTAATAGACCACGGAGATGCCATTCTTCACCACCCATCCAACTACCCACCCATCCATCTCTCCACCAACTCAAGTACCTATTCCTTTATCCAAACCGGTACTTATAATACAGGTGCTGTGCTAAGTGATGGAGACAAGAAAAGCTGAGCTTAGTCCCTACTCTAAAGAGTTTGCTAACTAGTAGGGGAGACTGAGGCACAAACACTGTTGATGAGGTGTGTTAAATGCCTTGAGCAGGATACCAAAGAGGGCGCGGGGGAACAGCCACATCCTTACCTATAGCTCATCCAACAAGCAGGTGGCAGGCTCCACCCAGCCTGGAATGGTCCTCCAGCTGTCTGGGCCCTGTGGTTTGTCTTTCCAGTTCTGAAGCTCATCAGTTACTGTGTAAACGCTCAGCTGAGCTCTGCCCATAGCCTTTTGCTCATAACCTTCTTGGCTATTTGGCATGGTTTTGCTGTCTAGCTACCAGCCTTCATTTTTCTTGGTTTCTATCAATTCTTATCTCTTTGCTCAACAAGAATCCTTCTCTAACATCCTCACACCAAATAAAAACTATCCACCAGACCTTCACACTGAAATCCTTTCCTCAGGGAAGATGCGCCCTGTCCCTGCCTCTCACCAGGCAGCACACACCACAGCCGTCTGCAGAACCCAGACCAGGCTTAACCTCCACAAACAGTTAACAAAGCTGCAGACTGGTCAAGGCAACAATGCCTCTTCTGGAAGCGGCAGCGGTGCGTTCAAGCTCAGTGTCTTGCCTTTCTAAGTGCCCAGTATACTGTTGGGCATAGAATCAACACAGCAGATACTTGGAGAACAGCTGAAAAGCAGCTCGCTCCCAACATGTCCCACATGGACACGACACCTTACCAGACACTATAGCAGTTATGATCACCAGTCTGAGAATTTCCTAAGACAGAGAACATTAGCATGGATCTACAGGCATTTAAAAGAAATAACTCATCTAAAAAGAACCCCCATCTATAGAGCTCAAATTTCTTTGGTGTATTTCATTTATCTTCATAAAAATTGCTCTGAAGGAAGAAGATTAGAAGTATTTAATTTTCCTTACGTACAGAAATTATACTTTTTAAATTTTTGAGACAAGATCTCACTAAGTTGTTCAGGCTGGCCTGGAACTTGCAATTCTCCTGCCTCAGCCTTCTGAGTAGCTGAGTTTTTTTTAGTCATGTGGCCAAAATTTTATTGACGTGTTGTCTTCACTGGTCTCTCTTCCTCAAATTCATCTAAAATGTTGTAAGTACATGTCCCCAAAATAGTTTATAATTTTTCTTGGAGAAGTTTCTTGACAAAATTAAAAAAGATGAAATTAAATCCTAGTTTAAAAAAAAAAGATGCTAGGTTTGGCGGTGCATACTTGTGATCCTAGCATTCAGGAGGCTGAGGCAAGAGAATCACTGTGAGTTCGAGCCCAACCTGGGCAACATAGGAGTTCAAGACCAGCTTGTACTACATAGGGAGATGCTGTGTTTAAAAAATGCATGCTTTTAATAGAGAATCTGTACCAAGAATAACAACTGGCAGGGAACTGTTCCTAATCCTATGACCAAGAAAACGAGTGCCCTGTTTCTCTTTCCTTCAGCATTTTATCAATGAGGTCAAGACACCAATACCCATGTGTAAAATTTTACAGAAGGACATTTGACCCCACAGGCTGGATTCAGAGAAGTTTCTTGGAATAAGTTCTCCTACAAAATTAAATTAAAGGATGACATGAAGTTGACAGATGAAGGGTCAGGGTAGAACATTCCAGGCAGAGGGAACAGACCAAAAAACATAAGAAGAAAAGCCCAGTTTGTACATAAGAGCAGAAAGTTCAGGGCCCAGTTCAGATCAGGAATGTCTGTGTTTGTAAATGAGATTCGCATTCTTGCTTTATCTCCATCTCAGTTACTAGTGCTATGCAAACAAATCTGCAAGCCTTAAGGAAACTGCAGGCTTCGTTCTCTGTCTCTTTTGGGTTACTGCTTTTGCCGTTCAACAGCTATTCTGGGAGAAGCATAAGCAGTCACAAGAAGAGAGCACCTGCGATGGTCCACTGACAGTCCCTGTGGAAGTGCCATGAACAGAGCTGGGGATAGGGCCTGCCTGGCAAGTGAAAGGTCCTGAGTTTGAATCCTGGTACCCACAAACAAACAAACAAACACACAAATGAAGTCCCATGAGCAGCCAGCATTAGCTACGAGACTGATGCTCTGTGCCAGCAAACGCCAGGTGAAGCAAGGACAAGCTGCTCTCTCACATTCCTCCCCTGTTATCTGAAGAGACTGAGCCTTGGAGTCATTTGTTATGCAGCCATGGCTAACTGAAAAAATCTCTTTAGCCTCTGTGTGAAAGATAAATTAATGAAGAACATAGACGATGCTTGGCAGGACAGCAGGCAGAATGTGACAGGGTCACATATGGTAATTATCACATTCAGCAGAGAATGGGGGAAGAGTATCTAAGGCATGTAGCCAGTGGGAAAGGCATTAGGGAGTAACGAGGCAGCCAGGAGCCCTGGATTTGAATCTTACATGGGGAGTGACTGGACACAGCTTGGCAAGGAAGATACAGACCAGGAAGAAAGGGCACGGAAGACGATTACTGTGGTTTTCAGTATACGGAATTTAAGGAACTCATTAAGGAAGTATGAACCGGAAAGAAGGTGAGATTTAGGAATCACTGGCATAGGCGGTGGAAAAAATACAAGAAATGGATGAGATGTCCCGGGATGGTGTTGACAGTAAACAGCCAGGGAAAGAAGACCCTGGGGGACCCAAGCATTTGTCTCGATGGCATAAAAATCACAATGTTGCTTTAACATTTTTCCCTTAATTGTCCTGTGCAAAGGCTCAGGCATGCTAGAGACTGTAAGCTGCCACGTGTAACCATCCTCCTTTATTCTTGGACAGTAAAGACCTTAAAAGAAGCTGGCCACACTGCCACCCAGCTTACCCTTGGCCTCCTTTGATAGGTCCTAAATCCTATCCTGACCAGAGAGGCCTCAGTGGAAGTGTCTTACGTAACTTCAAAGAAATAACTCCTAAAGGCAGGAAGGCAAGCCCTTCTTCAGCCCTTCCTTTGTCTGGAGGCCTGGAACACTGACAAAACAGCTGGAGCTCTGGCAGACCTCCAGAAACATGAGGTCAACATCCCAGCGACGGCAGAATGGACAGCATAAAGATAAAGCCTGTGGTCCCAATGAGTCTGCAGAGGAGCCACAAGACCATTGCCCACCTCATTGAGAGATGAGCATACTTTTGTCTGATTAAGTCACTGTCAATTTCATGTATGTGTGCTCACTGAGGTCTGAACTTAACCCTACTAGATACAACAGGTAAATTAAAGAAAGTGCTTCTGCCTTTTCAAAGACTAGTATTCTTGTTAGGTTACTGAATGGTTCCCATGGCCTTCTCAGCCCCAGAGCTCAGATTCCTTTATTAAACACAAAGCCTGAAAACATAATTTCAAGAGTTAAGAATCAAAGTCCCCCTTATGGAATTCTGTCTCATTCTATGTTGCTGCCAATGTCAGTGGTTCAAAATCCAATCGTAATTTTATAATGCCTGCAAATTTTAAGGTGATAATCATATCAAAAAAAATCAGTGTAAGGAATTACTGAAGGTCTACTGTTTTATTGCATCAAACTCAGTGAAGAAATTAGTATCTTATCATTTCTGTACGTTACTCTGCATAACACAAGGGTTACCTGAGCTAAGAGAGCTGCCATTTCTACTGCCAGGTCCTTGTTTAGAGGAAAAAGGCCATTTATTATTTGCTCATTTGTCTGATACATTAACAGCAATTTTTCCCTATCAGTCTCTCCGTGAGCTTGCATTGAGAAATACAACCTGTAAAAGAAAAAAAAAGAGGAAATTTCTCATTAAACGATACTTTTCCTCCTGCTTGCTAGCAATTGAATCTACCGCCTCACACCAGCTAGGCAAGCACTGTACTCCTGACCTTCACCGCCAGCCCCCAATTACATTCTCAAAGACCAAGAAAGTAAAGATAAATCCTGAAGACTGAGATGGGGTTGTTTTAACATAATTCTCAAGCAATATAAACCCAGACATTACTGCCAGTGCGCTGTTTCTTTTCCATATAACATTCTCAGCAAAATGGAAAAACAACAATAAACTGCTTTGAAGTGGAGGAACCTTCTTATGCTATTTTTTATGCCCTGAAGTACCAAATCCTTAGTAGGATGGGCCTAATACATAGAATAATGCTAACTTTTCCTCCTCTAATAAGAATTTTTTTCCAAGAGCCTGAAGAATCCCATTTCTCTCTGTCTGTCTGTCTGTCTCTCTCTCTCTCTTGGTACCAGGAATTGGACTCAACCTTGCACTTGCCAGGCAGGTACTGCACCGCTGAGCTACATTCCCGGCCCCAAGAACCCCATTTCCATAGCTCTGGCTAAGTGACTGTGACTCTCTAAAGTTTTAGTTACCTTAACTCCAAGATGGAAATAAGGACAGTACCTACCCGACTCCAGTATTATTAAGATTCTATGAGACATTGCTCATGAAGAGCTCAACACAGGCCTGATGTGGGGTAAATGTTCACTAGATATGGTGGTTTCTTATTAAAAGTATTATCTTTTTTTTGTACCAGGAATTACAGTCACAACGTCATGCTTGCCAGGTGGGCACTGTGCCACTGAGCCATATTCCTTACCCTTTCTTTCCTCTTTATTTAGGCAGGCTCTTGCTGTGCTGGCCGTGCTGGGCTTGAACTTCCAGTCCTCTTGCCCTGGCTGCCTGCTTAGCTAAGCTTTCTGGCACACACCACTGAGCCCATCTCAGCAGCCGCATTCTCCTCTAGAGAGCCTTAGAATCACAACAAAGTTTCCTTTCTTTCTTTTAGTGTGAACATAGCCAGAAGAAATGGGACAAACTAAATGCTGTCAGGTTCTGACTTAGGAGACAAAGGACACAGGGCCCTTATAGCTGGACAAAGGTGGCAGAGATAAGAATGTTGAACTATGTTCCAGAACATGACAACTACAAAGCACTACTGAGCATAATCTTTGACTTTCAAGAAGGGGGAAGGAAGAGTTGTTCCTGCAGGGAAGGATGCTTATCAGATACATTTTGTCAAAAACATGCTTTGACTTTTGTAATTTCAAACACACAGTAAGAAATGGGGCAAAATATGAAGTTTTAATATGAATAAAACTTAAACACTAGTTTCCAAATGGTTGTGTATGAGAGTTCAAAATCCATTAATTCAATCTGTAAGCCCCAAGTCTACATTATTAAAAATTTGTAACTTGCATTATAATTTAAAAGCTGAAAAGGTACACGATTCAACTTCACGGGCCTCTTCTCAACATTTAAAATGCAACTTCCTTGAACACCTGGGATACCCCTGAACACACATCAGTCCTCTCTGACCTTGGCATAAACATTACTTCCTAAAAGAAGCCTGGCGATGTCGCCTGTCCCGGTCGGGCTCTGTGTTATACACTCTCATGGTATCACACTCTCCCTTCAGAGAACTCAAGTGTAACTGTGCAGTCATTAGGGTGGGTATATGATTAACAGCCCTCTGCCTCACTAACCCGAGATTCCAAAAGATCAAGAACTGAGCCTATGTCTGCTATTATTTCCATTTTATCCAGACCATTTAGCTAAGTGTCTGGCTTATGGTTGAAACTCAATAAATACAAAGAAAGATAAAAAGAGAATATGAGAGAATGAGAATTAGAAACACAATTGAATGTACTCATTTCTTCTTGTAGATGACAGCTGTCACTCAGAGGAAAATAAATATGTAAATATATAAATAGTATGCAAGGATATTCCCAGGAAGCTAAGTTGCGGGTGCATAATTTGAACACAGCTACACCCTCAGGCTCTGGCATCGGGACACAGCGCTACACACCTGTTTTTATAAGTCAGACGAACGGTTCTTGTACCTTCACATTTCCCAGGTTGCTGTTCTTTGGATGCCTGTTCCCATTTGGAAATAATGTCACAAATCTAGAAGAAAAGTGGGAAAAGGAGATTCACAGGGCTTTCAAAACCAACATTTCTGAGTCCTTTTTTTTTTTTTTTTTTTTTGGTCTTTTTCCTTTTTATCAGTACCAGGGATCAAACTCACAACTGCCTGCTTGCAAGGCAGGCGCTTATGCCACTGAGCTAAATTCCCAGCCCCAAAAACCAACATTTCTGGAAGACAAGTATATCTGTAGGCTGGCAATTCTTAATGAATATGATCAAACCAAATGCTCTCAAGCTTTTTGTTTTCAGCTTCTGTGAAATTCTAGGTGTGGGACTTAATTATAAATTTTTTTCTCCACTTATGCTTTTGGGCACATGTTAACTTTGGACTCCGGCCATGAATTTTTTACTCAAAAAAGAATCTTAATGCAGGACTGCATGAGACTGGAACCAAAAGATTCCAGGGATTTTTTTTTTCATGATTTGGCCACTGATGAAACAATTTTTCCACCTTCTGAGTTTACAAAGATTGGAATATCTGGAAATACATAAAAGAAATCAGAAATATAATACAAGAAAGGGTCTAGCCCCAGTTCTTGCTGTTTGCTTTCCAGTAATTCTTTTCTCTCTCTAGACTTCCATTGCTTCATTTGCCAAATAAGCAGACTGCGCCTGTGGGTCTCTTTATAACTATAATCCTATAGTTCTATCGTTCCCATCACTTGATGGAAACTTCATTGGATTTTTTTTACTATGATCTGGAAACTATTTTTAAAATCTCTACTTTATTTCCATACATCTGTTCTCTACCCATCCTTTCAGTTGCAGCTGTAGCTTTCCAGGTTCCCAGTGCTCAACTCAATCTCTTCTGTGCACAGTTCACAGTGCTCGCAAACATTTGTCATGTTCGGTCCTAGCTGACATTATGTGATGAGTCTGTTTTTCCCTAAGCAAAATTGAAATTCTTTGTATGCAGATGACATTTCTGTCCTTCTTTTGTTCCCCACTGGGTCCAGTCCAATGCCTGGGACCCTGAAAATAGTTCAGTAATATTGTTCAATGGAAAAGAAAAAATGAAAAGCCATTTTGTGAGTTTCCACCCTTCATTTTTCGTATATTCCTATCAGAGTATCAATACCACTATGATTCTCTTCGCCTCTCTTTCACGTGGATTATGTGCAATTATAGGTTGTGAATTAGATTTTTATGGCTTCACCAAAGTACTGTAGTTTCCTTTTTTGGTGAAGATCAGATTGTTTAACTTTATTTTACAAACAAAACAACAGCAAATACATAAAAATGATGATATAGAATTTTAAAACAAAATAGCAGGAAATTAACTAATTAATATTGCACATTGTTAACTTCAAAGTAGTCGTTCAGATTACAAGATTTAATGGAACTATCAAACTATCAAAGCACAAACTTATTTTGAACAGAGATTAGTAATATAGTTATCTATCTTGTACATATATTTATATATACACATATACATATATATACATATATACATACACACATATATATATATATCCACACACGATCTTTTTCATTCTTTCTTCTCTCCTTTCCCCTTGCTTAACTTTTTTGAAAACTACTGAAATCAACTTCCTGTAAAGTTAAAGAGCAGCTTCTCTGCTGTTTGCCAAGTTCGGCTCCTTAAAAGAGCTTGGCATCACCTTGATGTTCCCTTGAAGGCAGTGCTCTAGGTCCCTGCCAGCGGGGTCATCCGTGAACAGTGCAAATCCAGACAGCACCGGCTTCCTCATCCCTGTGTCCTGGTTCAGAGTATTCAGAAACTCTTCCACGGTGGTGGACGCATCAAACCCTACAACCTGGACCGAAATAACAAAGCAGATCTTTTCATAAAATGCATATAAAATTTACAGTAACATGTCATGGGGAAGTGAGACAGACTGGATGCATGATTAATAACAACATATATTGAAGTTCTCTAGGTGCTGTAACTTTTTGTCCCAAAGCCCCACTGGAGAAGTTTAACAGGAATAGGGCTGGGGATTTAGCTCAGCGGCATAAGCGGCTGCCTTGCAAGCAGGCAGTCGTGAGTTCGATCCCCGGTACTAATAAAAAGACAAAAAAAAAAAAAAAAAAACAAGAAGTTTAACAAGGATACCTCCATAGTTCCATTGGAAGAATTCAGAGATCTCAGCTTCAGCCAACAGGCATAAAGATATTATGCTTATCATTGGATATAAAACCAAGAAAACAATATGCAATCTTTAAATAAATGAACAGTAAGTGTATTTAAGTGAATGAATGCTTTTATGTGTTTAATGGTTCTTTACTAGGCAGTTGAGTATCTGAATTATGTGATTAAAGGCTTATGGCTACAATGTCTAAGTGATAACTTTGGAATAGGTTTCCTCCAGTTAGTAAGCAAGATCCAGGTCTCAGAGTTGGGAGGGCCTTGGTGAGTTTTCCCAGATAGTTCTTGAGATTTGGAGGTTTTAAAAGATTACAATTGTACATACCCAGTGTGACTAATCATTTGCTTACCTAGGAGGTACATGGATGAGGAAAAACTTGACCAAAGTGTTCTTGGTTTTCTCCACCAGATAGTAAAACTCATCCCTTACTTGGTTCAATGTGCATTTGTTTTTAGTGTGAAGCCTTTTTAGTAAAACTATTTCAAAACTGAACTGTTTGTCTGCTTTTGGTTTTTTGAGAACAGAATTTTATCTTGTGGTCCAGGCTGGCCTTGAACTTGTGACCTTCCTGCCTCAGCTTCCCAAGTGTTGGGATTTCAGGTGTGCACCATCATACCTGATTAACAACTTACTTATTCTGATGGAAGATTGAATGGCAGCTTTATCACTGCCAGCTGATGACCACACTAGGTGGTCTCCCTTCTATATTCTACGTGTAGGATTCGTGTCCAAGCACGTTTTGTTAGGGTAAAAGGCTAACCCACCTGGTACAGCCCATTCATGAAGTGCACTGGTATACTGAAGGGCAGCGAGTGATGATAGGGGTTTCGAAGTAGAGTGGAAAGAATTTCCATCCTCGAGGGTCTTGCTTCTCGGTCTCCATTCTGTTGTGTTCTTTCAACACATCTCTGGCAATAAATGGCATATTTTCCAAATTCTGTCCTGTGATACAAAATGTAAGATAAAATCTGAGAATAAATTTAATTAGGATAATGTAACGTATGTACCCATTAAAAAAGTTCTCATGCTGTTTATTATTACAATGTATTATGCTCATTTTGACAGTAATTTTTATTTTACATGTGCTGTTTTATTTTAAAAGTGCTCTTAACTTTTCTCAAATTCCAATTTCTTTTCTTTTGCACCAGATTGACTCAAATGTCTCTACAAAGCAATCTTCATCTTTTCTGTATTTGTTTCCTTTTGTTTGTGGTACTGAGTACTGAGCCCAGCTGCACTTTACCACTGAGCTACATGCCCAGTCCTTTTTGTTTCTGACTTTGAGACGGGGCCTCACTAACTTCCCCAGGCTGGGCTCAACTATGCACTCTTTCTGCCTCAGCCTCTCAAGTATTTGGGATTGGAAGCCTGTGCTTGCACATCTGGCTTTCTGTATTATCATAGTCACAAACTGGATTTACATTTACCAGTCATTATACTCAATATATGACTATATTAACAAAAATTTAAAAAAATAGAATAGTATATGATAAATTAAAAAACATGAGGTAGAGGGTTTTCATTTGAAAAACTGGAGGTTCATGCTTCAGTAAGAAAATGTCTTCAAATAAAACTAAAACAAAATTTAAAAGCCGGGTTTGGTAGTGCACTCCTATAATTCCAGCACTTGGGAGGCTGAGGCAGGAGAATCATTTGTAAGCTCAAAGCCAGCCTGGGCTACAAAGTAAGCCCAAGGCCAGCCTGAACTGCATAGCGAGACCTTGTCTCAAAAAGAAAAAAAAAAAAACTTTGTTTATACTACAAACTATGCACTTGTTAAAAATGTTAACAATTAAAACAATTAGGGTAAGTAATGTAAAAAGCTAGAATATGACCCTTTTTTCTTCATTTGTAAGTAATATAAAAATTACACGTAATGTTTCTTATAAAGGTAGGGTGGTTGGTAACAACTTTAAATATATTTGTATTTAAATGACTGTTACAGCAATCATACAACCTTAACCACAGACGTCCTAGAATGTGTAAGGAACCGCAGGGTATTTTCCTGTTGTTTCCAAGTTGCCTTTTGTTTCTACTGTAATTTGTTTGTGTTAGTGCCTAAGTCTATTAGCTAACCTAACATGAACCTCTGGGTGGGCCTGGTGACCCTGGGTAAGCCTCGGCTGAGTGTTCTGGGCATCCCAGTCCAAGAAAACCATTCTGATGGCTAGATTTGAAATGTCTTCTTTAAGGCAGTAAAACTTCTGAAGTAATTCAAATTCTTTTTTTTTTTTTTTTTTTGTCTTTTTCCTTTTTATCGGTACCAGGGATCAAACTCACGACTGCCTGCTTGCAAGGCAGGCACTTATGCCTGCTGAGCTAAATCCCCAGCCCCAAATTCAAATTCTTACAATTGCAAAAGCCCAGGGAAGATCAGAGAGAAAATCCATCACAAAAAACAATTCAATGTGGAGAAAAACAGTAAAAGGGAAAACTAAGGAAATAAAGTAGTTGTTCCTATTGAATGAGCACCCATAATGCCAGGTTGTTCATCGCTGAAATGCACAGAGATGTTTCACTTGACAGTGTTCTTTGCTTTTACTTCAATCTTCCATAAGAAACTTAACAGGACAAACGAAATACTTTCTCAGTTCCATATAAATTGTAACCAAAGGCTTACTATTCCAATATTTGTTTCACACATTCTTCTGAAAATGTAATGTTTTCAAACACTTAGGTTGTTTGTAGACTTTCAGGGGCCATATAAACGGTTTGCTGCATACCTGGAATCTGCATTCCTCTTTAGATGGAGCCTGAGGAGCCACAGGAAAGGATGATGGGGAAGGAAGAGCCCAACACAGAGTGCCAGGAGCTGCCAGCCCTGGATGGAGAGAAGTACAGCATATTAGAAACCATGCCGGTCACACAGCCACGTCCGGAGAAAGCACCTGACAGGGCTGGGAGCGCAAGGAGCTGATGATCACTGTCTCCCTTAATCCAAAAATGTTTTGTTCTGCTCACAGATACATGATCTCTTTAAAGCATTTTAAAGCACATTAAACTGATCTCTTTAAAGAATTTTAAAGCTACATTAAAAGCACAGAAAGTCTACATTGAGTAGCTAGTTGTGTATATTGTTGTCTACAACCGAGCCACCAGAGCAGTCGTACATGTGGTAGTATTTTTGACATCACAATCAAAGATCAGGGACATTATTTTTGTTCGATTATGTGTTTACTCATTCATTGACTGTAAGTAACTTTGAGAAAGGCAGATTATAACACTGTTAAACAAAATCCCTTCCCCTATGTGGCAAGTATAAAAATATTAACAGAACTTTAGATGTGATTTTTTTTGTGGAGGACCACCAGGACCTCTCTCCTTGAAAGAACGGCAGTTATTCCCATTATGACTAAACCTGGCCCTATTTCCATGTGTCGATATGCACAGAGCTGGCTGGGACTTTTCCTTATCCCTTCAATTGGCTTTAAGCAATGCAACTTGGTCTAGCCAGGAGCTGATGTGCAATCTTTGAAGCGAGGTGACAGGTCAGTGTTACAGCAGCCCCATGGCTCCCCAAAAGCATGTATGAGCCAGGCAGGAAGAAAAGTCACGCTCCATGCTGTTCAAGACAAGAGGCTATGACTTCCCAGGGCACTAAGGATCACACATCGGAGGGGAAGCACTGACCCCAAGACATTGGACAGTCCTCAGACCGTGTCATGCAGATTGCTCCTCTGCACATCCTTCTCTCTGTGCACTGCAGAGGGGATTTCAGGCCGCCTGCCCAGCCCGGCTCGGCTCGCAGGACTCATGCACTTCCCGCCTCTCTCACGTCATTCATCCTGGAGCTGCTCCCCTCGCTGAGAATTAATAAACCCTGGATTCGGCCTTTGGCCCAGTTAACCATCACCCTAGCTGGACTTAGGACCCCTTTGGTTCCCTACAATTTTAGACACGCCTTAGTGTCTTTATTCTCACTATGGGTTGCACTGGAAGTGGTAGATGGAATTAACCTGCTACAATTCCAATAACTTTCCATGGGATTACAAATATAAACTTCCCAGACTGCCCTCTAAGGGCCCTCTACAATGCTTATTTTTTCTTTGCTCTGTTCTGTATTCTCCTTCCTATGTATTTTTTCCCACTAAGCAAATGCAGCTTCAGTAATTTTTAAAATATTATATAAAAATGGGGAAGGGAATAGGCACTGTCCCTGCCTTGATAAGCCTACAGCCTAACAGGAGAGAGTTACGGATCTAAACAGTAAATTATCATAGAACATAGTAATACCATAGGTTAATTTTTTAAGTGTAACCAATGTGAGGAATGACTAACAGCTGGTGGAGTCCCGGAAGGATTCACAGGGAAGATGTCGCTTGGGTGAATGAAGTCTGCCAGTCGGAAGAAAGACCGAAGAGTATCCAGGGAACAGGGCAAGTGCCAAGTACAAGAGAGAGAACATGCCAAAGGCCTGGTATATTTGAAGAACAGGGAGGATTTGTTCACTGTTTGCTGGAAACAGGAAGTGGAGAGAGTTGCCAAGCTTATGATGTAAGCTTCAGAACTCTTTTCTTATATAGGCTCCTTCCAGGGTCTTATGAAGGACACTGGCATTATCAGCTGTGTACATAGTCATGGGTTTTTTTTTTTTGTTTGTTTGTTTTTTTTGTCTTTTTGAGACAGGGCATTACTAAGCAGTTCAGGCTGGACTTCACCTCACTTTGTAGCCCAGGCTGATTTTGAACTTGCAACGATCCTCCTACTCAGCTTCCTGAGTGCTAGGATTACATGTGTGCGTCATGTTTTTAAAGATGACACAATATACTTTTTTTCTTAAAGAGGATTTCTCAATTTGTGTAAGCTTCAAGTCTCCTAAAACTTGGATCTAAACCCAAGAGTTTTATGCATTTGGATAAGCAATTTCAGTTTTATTCTGTGTAAACAAGGCGTTATTAGGCAAAGATAAAAAGGAGTTTGGCCAGGCACAGTGGGGGACACCTATGTCCCTAGCAATCTGGAGGCTGAGGCAAGAAAATCATGAATGCCAGGCAAAATGGCTCACGCCTGTAATCCAAGTACTCGGGAGGCTGAGGCAGGAGGATCGTTGTGAGTTCGAGTCCAGCCTGGGCTACAAAGTGAGCTCAAGGCCAGCCTGAACTGCATAGAGAGACCCCGTCTCAAAAAAACAACAACAAAAAAGATCATGAGTTCCTGCCCAGCCCAGGCAATTTAATGACTTATTTCAAAATTAAAAGGGTTGAGTATATAGCTCAATGCAAAGGCCCTTGGTTCAGTGTCTAGTACCACAAACCCCCACCCACTCAGGTGTTCCTTAAAGTGTTAACAGAAATAACTAAAAACACCCTGAAAAATATATTCAACTGCACTAACCATTATAGAAACGCAGCCTGACTCAATAGTAACATCATTTTTTATCCTGGAAAGAACTTAAAGGAATAATTAATTACATTGAATAGCATTGACAATATAGGAAGTTGGGCTGAAAGGAATTCACTGGGTTTTTACGTAAGATTTACTTTCAAAGATGTCTACTCTAAAGGAATTTGTTATAGAAAAAAAATCTATAATAATTAGTATTAATGTGGCCATTAATGTTTTGAAGAATGTTTAGGATATAAAGATGTGATTATGTTTTATGGTTCAAAATATCCAGTGTAACTTCGGTAGTATGAAACATTGTGTCGGTGAATCTATGCATACATACACATTCATAAAGAAACATATTGATATATAAACCAAAAGGACATGGTCAAAATATTAATTGGCTATTTTTCCTTTCACTTTTTATGTTTTCCAAAAGGCTATACTAAATGCATCATTCTTACAGTTGGGAGAACGGCATTGTTTTAAATTGCATGCATACGTATTGATATATACCTGCAACGGCCCCGGTTGGTTCTGTGGCTGTCTTCGTCTTGTCTGTTTAATAAGCTGACAGCAAATCTCATTCTGTAGTTCAGGATGTGTCAGACAGATCTGCAAAGCGCTCTGGGCTAGAGATATGTGGTAATCGATTGCAGGGGAGTCAACTGCAGCATTTATAAAAAGTTGACAGGTCTGAATTAAACAAAAAAACGAATAAGGTAAGAAATAAATTTTTGTCTAAAATGATGGGGAGAGATATAATAAGATAATACTAATCAAAAGAAGTCTTGAGTGGCTACGATGATAGTTGACAAAGTAGATTTTAGGGTAAAAAATGCTGCCAGAGATAAAGAGGGTTATCCTTATAAAGATAAAGGGGCCAGTTTATTTAGAGGATGTAAGTATTCTAAACAGCTATGTATGTAATATGGAGCTTCAAAATACTATATATATTCATCTCATTCAGTATATTATTCCTTTTAGTCATTGCATTTTCATCTCTAAAAGTTCTATTTAAGTCTTTTAAATAACTTTCAATTACTCTCCTTAAAACATTTGTATGGCCCCCAGGGGCTGCCAACTCCCAGTATTCAGATCCTCAATAATGTCCTTCCATACTGTAAAGGCCAACAGAAAGTGCCAGTCCATTTCTGGGGTTAGGTTATAAAAACACGTGGCTTCCATCCTGGCTGCTCTTTCCTTCTCGGCTGCTAGATGAGGCAGTTATAAGGAGAGAACCACGCAGTGAAGAATGGAAACCTCATGGGAACAGCCATGCCAGCAGGTCTGGATCCCTCTGTTCCACTCAGATTTTCAGATGCTCCAGCTAGCAGCTTGCTAACTTTCTGAGAACCTGAGCCAAGACCGACCAGTCAAATGCGTCCCAATTCTTGGCCCTATGAAACTATGTGAAACACTAAGTGCTTTTGTTTCAAGCCACTAAATGTTGGGGAAATTTTTAAAATGGAGTAATAAATAACTAGTATATAGAAATGTTCTTGGTTGCTATCACCTTTATCATTTCTAGAGAGACTTCTGTGATTATTTTTTCTCATTGTTATATGCCATATTTGACCCTATTCTTGTATGCCTATGATTTTGTTTGTTTGAGACAAGATCTCATTACACACTTCAGGTTGGCCTTGAAATCATTATACAGCCTAGACTGGCCCCAAACTACCAGCAATCCTCTTGCCTCAGCCTTGCAAGTGCTGGTATTACGGGCACGCACCTCCACACCTGGTTCTGGCCTGTGATTTTGGATTTAATGCAGACACTGTGAACTTTTTATTGTTGAGAACTGAATTTTTCAGTATTCTTTAGGTATTTTCGACCTTTGTTCTAAGATAGAGCTAAATTACCTGCAAATAGTTTGACTCTTTCAAGGCTTCTTTTAGGTTTCCATCAATGTAGGGCAGCGACAGTGAACTTTTTGGTGCTTCAAGGATATAAACAGCTTGCTGTGTTATGCATGCCATAGGTTTGCCACTGCTGGTCTAGGACTACTTTGGGCCAATTACTCAGGCAATAATCTGGACCATTTTAATTGATGCCCAATGTGTTAGGCAATCTCTCCCTTCTCAGTGATACAAAAACAATTTTCATTCTGTGTGAGCTCCAGGAAGTTTTCTGTTTATTCCTTTCTAGTAGTTCTTTCTCCAGTCTTGGGTAGTTTTGCATACATGTATGCTTATCAATTCTCAAAAGAAAATATTTTTAATGTTTTATCAGTACTGTACATGTTTGTGGTACATAATGTTTGCATTCCTTGTGTTGGGTTGGTACATGCACATAACACATCTTAATTCTTTTTTCATTCCTTCTCTCTCCCTTTCCCATTCACTCCAGAAAGATCTATCCCCCCCATTTCCTATTATACATCTTTTATTTTGCTCTTTATTTATATTTTGAGTTTCTCATATAAGAGAAACCATGCTATATCTAAACTTGTGCATCTGATGCTGGAGGAAATATAGACTTTTTAACAAATGGTTCTGGGAAAACTGGCTTTCCACATGCAGAAGACTGAGTGTAGACCCATATTGTACACCATGTACTAAACTCAAATTGATCAAATAACTAGTGTTAAACAGAAACAATCTTCTGAAACAAAAAATAGGTAATACTCTTGAAGACATAGGCATAGGCTAAGATTTTCTGAACAGAACCCCAATGGCTCATATCAATGGATCATATCAAATTAAAAAGTTTCTACACAGCAAAAGAAACCATCAACAACTGCTGGGCGTGGTGGCTCACAACTGTAATCCCAGCACTTGGGAAGCTGAGGCAAGAGGATTGTTGTGAGTTCGAGACCAGCCTGGGCTACAAAGTGAGCTCAAGGCCAGCCTGAACTGCACAGAGAAACCCTGCCTCAAAAAAAAAAAAAAAAAAAAAAGACAAAAAGAAAGAAAGAAAGAAACCATCAACAGAGTGAAGAGACACAGATTGGGAATTTTTTGTCAGCTATTCCTCAAACAGAGAACTAATACTTGGAATACACAAAGAACTCAAAAACTTTAGACCCCATCCAGATAAAAGAACCAATCAAAAAATGAGCAACTAAAACAGACACTTCACTGAAGAAGTGTAGATCACTTAATACATGAAAAATGTACTGAGGTTCTATCTGACTCCAGACAAAATGGCTCTCATCAAGCAATCAA
The DNA here is from genome assembly GCF_034190915.1 of Cavia porcellus. Lineage (NCBI taxonomy): Eukaryota > Metazoa > Chordata > Mammalia > Rodentia > Caviidae > Cavia > Cavia porcellus. The sequence continues at coordinate 215,053,576 of NW_026947484.1, forward strand.
ACAGGAACAAATGCTAATGGGAAAAGGAACCCTCCTACATTGTTGGTGGGAATGTAAACTGGCACCAGCATTATGCAAATCAGTAATGAGATTCCTCAAAAAACTAGAAAATAAGACATGCCATTCAATTCAGCTGTTTCTTTTCTAGGTATCTTCCCAAGAGAGTTAAAAGCAACATATAGCCATGTTTACAGCAGCACAATTCATAATAGCTAAATCTTGGAAAAATGTATATGTTCAACAGATGAATGGATAAAAAAGTCTGATATTTATCCATAATAGAGTACTACTGTGCAATAAGGAAGATAAACTTGGATCATTTGTAGGAAAATGTATACTATTGTGACCATAGATAGCATTAAGTAAATCAAACACACAAGCTTAAATATCCATAGTTTCTTTTACATGAGAAAACACATACGATAAATAAAAAGAAAAATATATATACATAATAGGAAGTAGGAAGGTAGATCTTTTGGAAAGGGAAAGAGATCAAGAGGTAGAGCAAGGAGGAAGAGAGCAGAGGGAAAGAGGATAAAAAACTCGGATGTGCTGTGTACGTGTACTAACTCAACACAAGCAATGCAAACACGTACTGCAAATACGTAATAACAAAAACTGAGAAAATAAAGTGATGCAGCTGGAGAGCGAGTTTCAAGTGATCAACGGTTTCTCATAGAGACAGAGAAAGAAGAATCTAAGGGCAGATCCGGAGAGGAAAGGGTCTGCTGGTCCTCTCCCAACAGACGCTGATGTGATGTGGAAAGTCTTCCCATCTGAGAAGCAAATGGGAAATGCCATCTTTTGACATCAGGTGTTTCTATGGCCTAAAGCACACATGGTCTGTTTCAGTACATTTCAAATCATTACTGAGGAAGCATATTAAATTCGCCTAATTTTAGTTCAACAGATTTTTCTTAATGATATTTGTATTTTCAATATTCTTACAGGTGAACGTTTATAACCAAAGTTGTTATTTTTTAAATTTGGCTCAATTATTTACCAACATGTAATACTTTTACCTTAAATAACTTTATAGCTTCTGTCTGCAGAGCTTCAGAAGGCAGTGATGTCAGAGGGGAAAGGATTCCTTCCTTGCTGTGACACAAAGTGGGGTGTCTCCATATCTGAGAGGCTAGAACGGAGAACACAGGAACAGAAAGCAGAATGATTCATTTATCCAAGCTCCCCATTAAGGGAACCCTGAGCTTAGTTAGCTCTATCAGGTCTGGCCCACAACTTTCACCACAAAGGTCAGGGGAAACTTTTGGTACTGTTATTTTATTTCTGTTGCCAGGGTAGTGTGATTCTCATGTTTCTGTTTTGGATAAACTCAGTGTAAAAGCATTGGGGTTCTAATTTTCTGGCCTGCAACATATCTAACAGGGCAATGTCGTGGTGCTTAAGTGTGCCAACAGGTGGTGACCATGCAGGGCGTGAGGAGGAGTGGGGATACATAGAGTTAAGATACAAGGATAAAGGGGAGCTAAAAGTGATTCCTAAAACCACTATTGATTAAATTCTTATACTGTAGACTATACATAAAATAAGATCTTGGTTCAAGCCCAGGACAGAATCTAAACTCTCAATGGAAACTCTTGGCTATGGAAGATAACTTCAACACAAAGCTACAAATGCTTTAAGGGAGTTACGTGGCAAAGAGCACTGGGATGTGATTTTAACACTATTAAGCACCTTTGTGAGTCAGGCGCTGAGCTAGAGAGGAAGGGGTCTCCTAAGGCTACCAGGATTTCATCAGGTTGGTGATGTCTGCCAAGGAAGGGGGCACCCCAAGCAGAGAGAGCAAAGAGGTACAGCAGGACACAGCATCTTGGGGACATATGGCATCCTGGGAGCCTAATAACCCCAGTGACAATTCTGGCCCATTATAACGACAAGCTGGGTAAGCAATTGGGAAATAAGACAGTCCACAAAGTGAAAAACCTATTAGGCTAAGGGATTTGGGGTTCACTTCACAAACAATAAAACATAAGCCATATATGCTTCTGAACTTACAAGGTTCCCCTTCTATATTTAGCAATTTGCAAACCAGTTGTTCAAATTCAGATCCAACATTTACATTGTTACTTCCAGCTGCAACAGTCAGATGATAAAGCCAAGTGTCCTTAAAATCAGAACATAGTATTAGAAATGTTAACCAAGATACACTTTTGATCAGTGAAGGTAATTGATTTGCAAAAACAGTGGGGAACTTCCAGACTGAAAAGAAACCACTTGCTTTAAATCGTAACGATTAGAAACCATTTTAGTGAAACCTCTGAGGTGGGCTCATTTGAACTGTACTCATACTACTTTTTTCTTATTGTTCACATATTTATTTTTTCTATATGTTTCTTAGAAATTGCATGACAAAATTAAAAAGAGTAACACATGTTAAGAGACTAAACACAAGCTAATATTCCCTGTAGTACTATAAAAATTTTATCCAATTTAATATCTTACTCCCAAAGCAATACATAGAGAATACTTAAGAAATCCTGAAAAAAAATTTTTTTTGTCTTTTTCATTTTTATCGGTACCGGGGATCGAACTCACAACCGCCTGCTTGCAAGGCAGGTGCTTATGCCGCTGAGCTAAATCCCCAGCCCTGAAATCCTGAAAATTTAAAGAGGAAAATAATATCCAATTTGTTTTACTCTCCAAAGATAACTACTTGTCTTTTATTTCTTCTGTGAAAATATATGTAAATTTTTTTCAGTTATCATGCTAAAATATATTATTATAACTTCTAAATTTTACTAGTAAGAATTCCCTAGTTGCTACAAATTTGTTATACATAAGTTTTTTTAAGACAGGGTCTTGCTCTCTGGGCACAATGGCCTTTAAGTCATTATGTAGCTCAGGCCGGCCTTGAACTCACCATCCTCCTACCTCAGCCTCTTATATAAACAAGCTTTAATGGCTACAGGATATTCTATTATATAGCCATACCGTATTTATTTAATCAATTTTCCATTATTAAACATTTAGATAGCTATTAGTTTCTCACTGATAAAAATACTGTAATATTTAACATCTCTTAGTTAAAAGTATATCTGCTACATTTTATTTTTTAAAAAATATTTCAGAGACGAAATTACTTTTAAAATAACACTGTAGCTGGGCATGGTGGCACATGCCTGTAATCCCAACACTTAAGAGTCCAAGGCCAGAGGATTGTGGTGAGTTTGAGGCCAGTTTGGGCTACATAAGTGAGTTCAAGGTCAGCCCACACTACATAGAAAGACCCTGTCTTGGAAAAAATATTATAGCCAATAAATTTATGCATAAATCTTTGGTTGTACTTACAAACATTTTGTTAGTACATATTCTTCAAAAACAGTGATGGGTCATTACTAGGGCAGGAATATTTATTGGAACTGTTTTAACATGTTTTTAAAATGCTCCCCAGATCATGTCACAAGTTTACATTCCCTTTAATGCTGCGTGGGAGTCCTTTGGTCACTACTGCTGCACTAACATGATGTTTTAAACCTCTGATAATTTCAGAGATAATAAAAGCTTTGTAATTTTTAAAATTTTACATTTATTTGACTATAAATGAGTCTAAACATAGGATAGCCATGAACTGCCACCATCAGTTGCTCACGAGTCCTCCTCTCATTTTTTCTGCTGAAAATAAAGCTCTCAAACCAAACAGGAGGCAGGGCAGGCAAGCACGAGAACACAGTCTGGCATCAGAGTCAGGGGTTTAAACAGCACCTCAGTCTCCAGTAAGGTCTTTTTTTTCCCTTTGAAAGTACTTTCTATTCAGAAATCAGATAAAATCTTTTTATTTTATTTTAATTAATTAATTTATTTTTTGAGACTAGATCTCAAACTCCAGTCCAGCTGTAGTCCACTATGTAGCCCAGGATGACCCTGAACTTGTGATCCCCTTGCCTCAGCCCCTGGAGGTGCTACATAAAGGCTTTGTAGCAAAATAATTTTATTAAAACTCTTTTACTCCTTAAATTCATCTGGAAATTATTTTGCTGGATGTTAGAGATGAAAAGCAATATTTTACCTTAACACACAATTTTGTCAATATATAATAAACATACAGTACTATATATAATAAACACATAATTCAACACTTCCATATTAATTTGTGATGACTCCTTTATATACATATATAGGTTTATTTTTTAAAATTTATTTTATTTTTTATTTATCATCATTTTTTGGTACCAGAAACTGAACTCACAACTTCACACTTGCCTGGCAGGCACTTACACCGCTGAGCTAAACTCCCAGCCCCTTTATATACATATATCATAACAATTCACACATATAATACATAAAATAATTCTCAATTATACCCAACCTGAACTTTTATTAACATTAGTAAAAAATATAAGGTAGAGGGGCGGGGGATTTAGCTCAGCAGCGTAAGTGCCTGCCTTGTAAGCGCATGGTCATGAGTTCGATTCCCAGTACCAATATATATATATTTTAACCTATATATGGTAGAGACCTTTGATTTATCAATAAATATCATCAGGTGAGACAGATATGTTGGTTGCTTTGTCCCGCACTGTCACACACTGATTTCAGCCTTGAGATGACATTTTATCAATAAGATTGAAATAACATTCAAAATGTTCATTTCCAAAGAGGTGATGATCTCTGAAAATTCTGCTGAGAATCCTTAGCAAAATTCTATTTCTCATTCCCACAAAATTGATTTAAAGATTTTCTACCAATAGCTGAATATTGGTCTAAATCATTTAAAATCATCCAGCATGTCTTTAAGTACCTTTTCATGCTTGGATCCAATCAGGAGGTAAGTCGGGCCTTGATCTTTAGGGTGGACGACGACAGTGTAATGAGTGGATAACAGACTGCGTCCACTAGCTTCATAATCTTCATCTGAATCGCAGGACCTGTCCACCTCTTCAACTTTAGCCTCCCACAGTTTGATCTGACCTAGAGGAAACTAAAGAAAATGTTAGCAGTTGTAAGGGTGTTACTTTCTAAGTCTTTTCCCACTAAAAGGTTTTGTGGTTCTCTTTAGTTTTACTTTTAAAAGGCATATTCTGTGTGTGTGTGTGTGTGTGTGTGTGTGTGTGTGTGTGTGTGTGTTACTGAGGCTTGGACCCAGGGTCTTCATAAGGTACATCTCTTGTCCTTTATTTTTTTATTTTGAGACAGTATCTCATTAAGTCACTAAATTGCCCAGCCTGGGCTTGAACTTGCAATTCTCCTGTCTCAGCCTTCAAGAGTGCTGGAGTTACAGGTACGTGCCACCATACCCAGTGAGCATACCTTCTTTAAAATCAAATGATTACCCATCTTGCTATGAATGTAATAACAAGCAATAAGCTCAGCTGTGATATAAAAGAACAATATGAATCCCACATACTTAACTTTTGTGGAAAAGGCAAGAAGCAATGTTTCAGATTACTCAGCCAGAGTAAAATGACCCATTAACTGGTCACATAATTAATATTAATTAAGCCAAAAAATGATTTGTTTCACCTACAGAGTTGATCAGTTATTTGATTAAGCTACTGGATCAAAGACTAAAGAAAAGTTTTTTGGGGGCAAGGGGTACCAGGGATTGAACTCACGACCTTGTGCTTGCCAGAAGAAAACAGTCTTAAAACTGTTCATAAAAAAAAATAAAATTGGACAAACAGTACAAAGATTTAACTCTCAACCCAGATCCCAATAATCTAAGGCTATTAAAATATGCAATGTGTCACAAAACAAAATAATAATTGCCTGCATCTTAATTTAGGCATGATAAAACCATCCTAGAGTGAATTGACATTAAATTTTATCTACACTTTTAGTGGTCAAAGCAAATATATTTGCCATCCTGGATAGTTGTCATATCTGCTTAAAATTTTCATTTAAGTACATTTATTCCAGGAAAATCCACAGTGTACTTCAGATTTTTAACTTCTAGGACCTTTGGCCAGGTTTGCAGTTGCAGTTCTGAAAACGTCTATTCTAACCATTCTAACCATGAGGACGTTCCCCATCACACATCTTTCAGGCTGCGTTCCAGGACTCAGTGCTTGGTCTCTCTTCTGTCTACACTCATTCCCTGGGTGATCTCATCCAAGCTCCTGGCTTTAACCCCACCACACCACACATTAGCTCTTCCCAAATGCATTTCTGCAGACTCGGGGTCTCTATTAGAGAGTGAACAGCATCTCAGATTTACCTTGTAAGTTCACCTCGACACCCTGTCCACCCAGTCTTCCCCAGGTCAGTTGTTGGTAGCTTTTTCTAGCTGTTTATACAAAAACTTTGGCATCCTTGCTGACCCTTGTCTTCTCTCATCCCTCACACCTTTCCAGTCAATAAATCCTGTCCACAAGACTGTCAGGCATACCCAGATTCTGATCACATCTCAGATCTCCGCTGCTACCACTCACCCCGCTGTCTCTGGCCTGGGTTGCTGTAACAGCCTCTGACCATGGGAGGCTCAAGCCCCTTCCCTTCAATCTGTATCTAAACAGAGCCAAGTGTTTCCACTGGCCACGGCAGGACCACTCGGCTGCTCGGCTGAAAACGCTCCAGGACTTCCCACATCACGCAGGGCAAAGGCTCGAGCGACCCTAGGAAGCATCTCTTTAGTATTAGATTATTTTGAACTACAGACAGCTTTAAAAACAACAGATCCAAGAAAGGCTCTGATCCTCCTCTTTTTCTTCCTAAAAGCAAGAGATCAGACTCACAAACGGAAGAAATTCTCCCTATAACCGAAGCAAAGTAACATTCTCACTGACAAGGACAGGAGGTTGAGGCTTTGGCTTGTTAAACCAGCCCTCACGGTGCGGATCACTTCTTCACCCCACTGGGGATCCTAGCCCAACTCTCTCCGCCTTATTATATTTTTTTTTCACCTTAACTACTCTTTGTCCAGTTCAATTTATAATGGTTCAACTCTATGTGTTTGGGTCTTCATTGCCATATGAAGTCTCCAGTGCCAATGAGACACTGTAAACTATAATCTGTCTTATGTTAATTTAATTCTCAAGACCAACTGAAAATCCTATGAAGGTACAGGTAAAATTATGCCTCTTTTAAAAAGCTAGATTTTTCACTTTGACCTCTAAGATTCCATATAATTCAGATCCCATTACAACTCTGACCTTGTCTCTTATTATTTTTCTTCCTAACAGACTTTAACTGAGTCACACTTTCCTTGAGATTCCCCAAACACGACAGGCCCATTCCTGCCTCAGGATCTTTGCACTTGCTGCATCCTTTGCCTGCAGTGCTCTTGCCTCCAGTGCACTCGTGGCTGCTCTTTTACTTCCTTCACACCCTAATGAAAATCTCAGCTCCTAAGTGCAGCCTTCCCTGGATGTCCCACAGGGAATTCAACATTATCTGCCCAATAGCTGACTAATTTAATTAAACGTACTGTCTTTTGGGACAAAAATGATTTTCTGCATATAATTAATAATGATTATATACTGAGTAGTTACAGTGTGCAAAGCACTATGCTTGGCATTGAATAAAGCATTTGCTTCTAAAAGAAAAATGGAAAATTAATTTACTTTTTGGGAAAAAGAATGGTAGTATGTTAAAGGCAAAATAATTAGGCAGAAAAAGTCACGTTCATAAATAAAAAGCAGGATTTTAAAAATGAGATGAAAACTAATATAACACAAGACAATACTGTCCTAATTTAATGCTCTAAACCCATCGATTCTAAGAAAACCTGTGCCTCATTGGCCATAATATTCAGTATGGTTATTCATCTTACCAAAAGACACACCAAAGGTCCAAAAATAGCCAATGGAACTAGTGCTTTCCAGTATTTCCACTTAACAAGAAGGAAAGGCACTGATCCATATTTCAAAATTATTTTGGAACGTCTATGGCACACAGTAAAGTGGTCCTATACAGATTCAAATGCATTCCCAAGACTCTTCCAACAATTTTAATGGATTTCTGTCATTTACCTGCATTCTCAATAGTGTCTGGGATCAAAGTCTTTCATTTTATTAAATAAGTTTATAATTTAGAAAGACAATATATACTTACTATAGAGGTACTTGGTAAATATAGGAAGTTATTTGTGAAGAGAAAGAACAAATCACCTGTAGTATTATTATTACAGAGGCCACGCAGCATTTTGGTACCGTTCTGGTCAAGGCGCTATACATATTTTTACCTAGAGGTGACAGACTGGGAATTATAAACGCAGCATCCTGACAACCCTCTTGGAAGGTCTCCACACAACTGCAGGAAAGTAGTTTGAAACTACATGTACCAGACTCTCCTAACCTGACAGTTCCAAGGTAGGGTTTTCCTGCAGGAGAATCTGCAGAAAAGCTGAAAGAAAGGGCTGTCTCCTGAGACACCCTGCAGCCAGATGTCTGGGCAGACGCCTGAGATCTGCAGCGGCTTCCCAGGGAGCTCCCGAGCAGCTCCTGCCACAGGGCTTTGGTCTGACATCTGCAGTGAGGTTCCTGCCCTCTACTCCCTCAATGTTTCTTTTCTTCTTCTTCTTCTTCTTCTTCTTTTTTTTTTTTTTTTTTTTTTTGTGGAACCAGGGATTGAACTCACAACCTTGCACTTGCCAAGCAGGCTCTTATGCCACTGAGCTAAATCCCCAGCCCCCCTCCCTCAATTTTTCTAAAAGTTACATAAAGTGTGTTAACTTTTCTATAAGTTACATATAACCCCAATTCTTTTTGTTTGTTTGTTTGTTTGTCTTTTTTGTTTTTATCGGTACTAGGGATCAAACTCACGACTGCCTGCTTGCAAGGCAGGCGCTTATGCCGCTGAGCTAAATCCCCAGCCCCTAACCCCAATTCTATATTAAGGCCTTTTTTCAGGATGGCACTGGGGATGGAAATCAAAACTTCACACTTATATCTCCTATGTTTTTAAAAGTTAATAGATTTTTATTTTAAGACACAGTCTTGCTGAGTCTCGAAATTGCCTAGGATAGGCTTAAACTTGCTATCCTACTTCAGCCTTCTTTCTGTTTGGATTACAGCTGTGCAAAAACCACAACTGGATTATATTAAGACTTTCATAGGTGGAATATACAGAGCAGCTTCTGTTTTTCTGACTGATATGTTAGAATGATGCTGAATACATAGCGTTGCACTGTCCTTATTTAGGTACTATATTATGTATTTTCTCACGTTCATTGTGAAGCATTCTGTTGTTGCTGGCTTTTTTTGTCTTTTTGAGTCAGGGTCTCCCTGTGCAGTTCAGGCTGCCCTTGAGCTCACTTTGTAGCCCAGGCTGGTCTCGAACTCCTGTCTCAGCCTCCCAAGTGCTGGTATTACAGGCATGCGCCACCACACATGCCTGAAACATTCCTTTTAGTAGAGGCACTGTATTAACTCCCACCTCATAAGCCATATCTAGAATAATAGCAAGTATTTTATACACAGCTGATTGAAGCCAAAAGTGCGCTCTGTGAAAAGGGAGTATAATTAATGGACTCACATGGCCACTGGACCAAGAAATTCAGTCTGAGTAACACACTGATCAGTCCTAGGCTGCTCTTCTGTGAACTACATCATTATTTTCTGCATATTATTCGTGGCCCGTGTTGGCTCAAGTTTTATAGTTCCAGGGGGCCCCAGGTGACAGGCCACTTGTGCCCTGAGGCTGACTGGGGATACCAGTCAGACATCCCATTTTTTTTACTCTGAAAGTAAAGAAGGTAACTCAAGTTCCTTGGGGCAGAAGACTAGTTTAAAATGAGTAAATGAGATATAAAAGGCAGATGCCTGAACAGATAGGGTCTCTTTTCTAGCTCACTGCTGTTTTCTCCCTACCTTATCTTGTCTGTAAGAATGCAGGGACACAGGGGAAAGTGACAGAGGAGGTGGGGTAGGGCAAGGCTTTCTCCTCTTCATCTGAGAAGATGCATTAGTTAAAAGTTGGCAAGGCTTACAATGAAGCATCAAGACCCTTGAAGGTGATAAGGATGTGATGTCCTCAGTAATACATTTGAAGTTCATCCTTATCAAAAAATTCCAAGTTTTACTTAGCAACAGAAGAGTGAAAAGGAAAACCGTGAGCCATTAGCAAGCAAAACAAAATCCTTTAGTTAGCATATTACAATATATACATACCTTATCTTCTTGACTACGGAAATAATATAACATCTTTCCTATGAGTATACACCAGACTCTCTTGGAGTAGCCATGTTTTACCTGAAATTAGATTTCAATGAATTACACAGGGAGCTCAGAATTCTGAAAACATAAAGAATAGGTGATATATTCCACTTGAAGTTCTACAGGTATCCAGTTTGTCCAAGATATAAGTGATTGTCCAAATGCTGCTAAAATGCTGCCTAAAGTATACCTGTGATGGCATTAGCCTACCATGTCTGCTTTGGAGCTCCTCATTCAAAGTTTAATGTCTACTATATGTTAAGTACTATGCTCAAGATGGATTTAAGAAAAGGTGCCAATTTCTCAGGAAGTATATTTCACAGTTTACATATAAACTAAGTTTATATAGATTGCCAATCAACTTGTATCTCCTTGTTAGCATCTTAATGCTACAATTACAATCATGAAGATCTGAAGAATTCTAATAATTTCCCTAATGTAAATGAGTCACTCATTCAAAACATTTGCTTTCTACAGAAGTAGTCATATAAAATTATTAAGTATACTAAAAGCTAGTACTATAGAGTGAGCACCTTCCACATGTTTGGCACTATGTTAAGTGACAGGCAGAATTTGAATCCAGCTCTTGACTTTGACAAGCCAGAGACTGGTTGAAGTCCCAGATAAACAAATATGAAACAGACAAAATCTTTTGCAAGGAGCTCACAGCTTTGTGAAGAAAACAGTTAGCATTACATTGAAAAACTTCATCAAGAACACAAAGAGTTTCCATTTATATATGTTTTTGTGAAACACATTTTATCAAAATCTAAGCTGAGTATCATTTGGTGATTATCATTTCTGTGAGTTTCCTAGTGGCCCACGTCCTGTTCAGGCCCTGGCACTGAAGATCTTTATCAAACAGTCCAGACCATATCCTTCATCCTGGAGAAGCACGAAGAACCTGGCTCCCAACAGGTAATACTGAAGTAAAACCACTGCATGGTGGATGGACTGCCTCAGGCAACAGTCTTGACCACTTGGTTTGTCATAGCAATGTGAGATTGGTGTAGACTTCACGGGGCTGGTGTGATGGCCAAGTGCAATGATGTACATATAAGATAACAGGAGTTACACAACAAATGCTTCCTTCTTCATAAAGAGAAGAAGTAAAATACATGTTGCCTTCTAAACCCCAAACCCGAACCAGCCTTTGGGCTTTGGAAGCTCTGGTTTAAACAAACAACTCTGCCGCTAACAGTTCGAGGGAGTCGGAATGCTCCTTTAGCAAAAACAAAAACAAAATGTTTAATTTGGCTGGACATGTTTCAGTTTAATTAAATTGGGAAACATATTTACAGACAAATATCTAGGCACTTTTACAATGGTCTTATGTAGAGTTCATTTGTTTTTTTCTTGCTTAAACAACTGAAGAAAGAATTCTCTTAAAAACTAGAGTGTGGGGGTTGGGGATTTAGCTCAGTGGCATAAGCGCCTGCCCTGTAAGCACACAGTGCAGAGTTCAATCCCCAGTACTGATGAAAAGAAAAACAATTTTTAAAAAACTGGAGTGTGTTACTTCTGTCTATAATCAGTATACTTCTAAACAACTTTAACATACATCAACAGCTACCTTTGGAGAACCACAAATAAAGGAGGCTGTGTCTACTTTCGCATGCTTATAGCATAAAACATTTTATTAGAAAAATCCTTACTAAGATTTAAAGGCGATATGAAGGCTAATTGAAAGAATATTTTTTGGGGCTGGGGATTTAGCTCAGCGGCATAAGCGCCTGCCTTGCAAGCAGGCAGTCGTGAGTTTGATCCCTGGTACCGATAAAAATGAAAAAAGACAAAAAAAAAATTTAAAAAAAAAAGAAAGAATATTTTTTTACCCTGGATCCATAAAGGTCCTTCCCATCAGTGGTGTTTTGAAGACAGCGTATCACATCCCAGTGAGCCTTCGTCAGCACAGAAAACAAACTTCCAGGGTCTCATGTTTTCCCCTGTATCCTTGTCACCTTGGCATTTGCCACTACAGATCGTGTCACCAGCCTTGCTAACTTCAGTATCTGGGTGAGACTCTCCTGATAGAAGAGCTAGCAGTTTTGAGTGTTTACAATGTGCTCGGTATTGTTCAAATGCACTTTCTGTGTTGAATCCTCATTTAGTCCCTCCTCACCCTGGGAGTTTGGCACTACCATTATCCACAGTTTACAGATGAGGACACCAGGACCCAGAGTCCAAAGGTAACTTTTTCTTTTTTTTTTTATCGGTACCAGGGATCGAACTCACGACCACACGCTTGCAAGGCAGGTGCTTATGCTGCTGAGCTAAATCTCCAGCCTAAAGGTAACTTTTTCAAGGTCACACAGCCGAGACTGGCAGAGCCAGAGTCTGTGCCTAGGTGGCCTGGCTCCCAAGCCCCTGTCCTGACCCCTTGCCACACTGTGAGCTCTCTGCTCTCTTCATGTCCAATACCCCTTTCCATCCCTTCATCTTTGTCACCCACCTCCTCAGCCACACCCTAGTTCTTCCACACACACCTAAGTGTTCCCCTCCTGTGGTTCACACACTACTCCCCGATCCCAGCCTCTTTCACCTCCTCAATTCTTTGTACCACTGTTCTTCTTTGACTTTCTCCATGGTTTTGAAGCTTCCAGATCTTCTACTGTATTCAAATATCTCAGTTCTTTCCTGATCTCTTTCTTTTCTACCAACCTGAGATTCCATTTTTGATCAGAAAGAAATTCTTGCTCCACTTCTATGCTTCTAACAAGTCCACTCCACAAACCTTTCTCTCCATTTGCCCAGAAAAGGCTACAGGGGGTTTTATGAAATAATATTAGCCACTGTTAATAATTGCTGAAAGTGGATGATTAATGTATTATTTCCTTTACTTTCATACATTTGAAAATTCTCATAATGTAACATGGATTTCAAATCATTATCTTGATAGATACGGGATTGTTAAGGTTTAGATCCGAAGTGTCCCTCAAAAGCCCCATGTGTCTGGAGGGAGAATGGATCGTATAGAGGTCATACTCTTTAGTGAGTTCCTCTACCAATGAGTTCACAGCTGACTTGCTGTTGGGTGATGAGGCCTGGTTAAAGGCAGGTCACTAGGGTGTGACCTGGACGGTTTTTCTCCCTCCTCTGCTGCTCCTTCCTCTTTTTGCTTTCTGGCTGCTGTGACTGGAACATCTTCCCGCCAGATCCTTCCACCATGCCTTTCCTACCTTGCAGCCAGCCAACCATGGACTGAACCCTCTAAAACCATGCACCAGAATAAACCCCTCCTCCTTTAGGCTGTGGGTCTTGAGTATTTTTGTCACAGAGACAATGGCTCAGAGGGTATAAAGCAAGTAAAAATTTAACTGTAGCATCTAAATGGTGGGAACATAAGTGTCCACTATAAAATTCTTCCATTTTTTTCATACTTGAAATAATAAAATGTTTGGGAAAATAAAATCATCACTCATATCACCACAACGTAAACCCTCTACCCCTACTTCTAGGCATCTGATAATACCAGAGAAAAATAATCACTATGAATTCAAATCATTAAAGTCAAATGAGCCCTAAGTAACACTTCTCAATCCTATGTGTCCTTGGCTACATCTTACTTTCCTTAATGATTATTCTCAATCCTCTACCCACCTCTCTCAGTAAAAGACTTTGCCTTATGGAGTGAAATTATCAAGAAACTGAAGACAATAGCGGTGACATCGCCCTGTGTCCTACAGGTTAGGGCTTCACCCATAAGCCCTCATCTTTCTTCCGTCTATCCCTGCCGTGATGCATTCCCTCCACATCCATCACCCTCTTCTGGATCTTTGTTTGTGTTCTCCTGCCTCTCCTCTGTCCTGAGTTCTTCCCCCCAGTTTGTAAATTCAAGGCACATGTCTTTCCATCCTAAAAATGCCTCTTCTGACTCCATGTTCCCGCTAGCTTGATATTTTCTAATGTGCTAAAAAAAAAAAAAAAAAAGTAAATAGTTCTCCAAATTCAAATACTGCACCCAAGGGCTGGGATTTAGCTCAGCGGCACAGGTGCCTGCCTGGCAAGCCTGAGATCATGAATTCGATCCCTGGTACCAAATACTGCACCTACTTATCTCCTACCTCCCCTCCAGCCCATCAGCCCCCCGCCCCAGCCTCCACATATGACACTGCAATCACTTCCTCCAGGCCAAACATCCTGCTCCCTGGTATCTACAGTGTTACTCTCACAGCTCTTCAGAAAGCCCCTTTATAGGGCCCTAAATTTTGGAAACTAAAGTGTTCCTTTCACAGGACCTTTCTCTTGAATACACTACACATTTTTCTGGGTAATTTCTTTCACTTTATAGTATCAACTGCCACATAAATGCTGCTAAGTCCCCAAATCCTTCTCTGTTTTTGACACACTTTTTTTTTTTGGTACCAGGAATCGGACTCACGACCTCGCGGCGCGCTTGCAAAGCAGGTGCCTATGCCACTGAGCTAAATCCCCAGCAAATCCTCCTCTCAAACCTAGCCCTTTCCACTGAAGCAGACTTGGGTTTCACCACTTGCTGGGCTTCTTAATTAAGATGTTCTCATGAGTTCTAATGTGTCCCAAAGTATTCAGAGCTTAATCTTCTTACAGGAACCACTCCCCCAACCATCCTAGGGTCCCCACCTTACCTCCCACAAACTCATCCTCCTGTCAGCAGGGTATCCTGTTAATAACACAAATGTGCCAAGGACCCTAGGGAGAGTTCTACTTAGCCTTTCTGATAAAGATCAAGTAACTAACAAGTCAAAATCAGGTCTCCACCACTGGGCCACCCTAGGTTTTGCTCCGAAGGACTTGTTGCTAGTGTAGGTGGCTCTGCTTCTACGTTACATGTCTTGTTCACGCTGGCTCCTAGCCTGAGGTGCCTTCCATGCCGTGCCATTTGCTGTAACTAATTCCTGCTCTTCCTGAAACACTCAGCCCAGGCAAATCTCTTAGAAGTCACTGAAGATCCAGCTGCCTAAACTGTTCCATGTAATCTCATGATGTATCTCAATAACTGTACTTTTCATATATCTTTTTTTTTTTTTTTTTTGTATCAGGGATCAAACTCACGGCCTCATGTTGCTGGGCAGGCGCTGTGCCACTGAGTTAAATCCTCTGCCCTCATATGGCTTTATAAATAGGCCTATGCTGATGTTTTCCCAACAGGTTATAAAACCATCTGAGGAGTGGACTGTGGCCTATTCGTTTTGCTATCTCCCAGCCCATTGTGCTGCAGGTGGTAACTGCTAGACAAATTTTTTAAAAGTTGTTTTGAATTTGCACATTGAAAATGTTTTTCCTATGCATTAAAGCAAAAGCTGCAGGAGAGAATGCCTAGAATATTATTAATTAAGTTCTCAAAATCTCTCTGTATATTTCTGTTCTTAATAATAACACTGTGACAACTTGAAAAACCTCTCTCCTTTCCAAAGTATTCAAAGCTGTCCTACAGTATTTCAGACTGTAGCCTAAATGTGGTCTCAGAGAAAGTTACTCAGGCTAACTGAGGGGAGACTTTCTCTTATAAGGCTCTGAGGATGAAAACATGGGGATGAACAAGCTTTCACAAGCCATAGGAAGAAAGTCTAATACACATGCTACCTATAAATCCTAACAGTTGAGTCATCTGGTGATCATATCATTTTAAACTCGTTTAAAATGCACTGTGGGCTAGGAAGCAGAGATGGGAAGTTAATGTGAACAGAAACTGACAGTGTCACGCTCCTAAACAAACAAGCAAGCACACAACTAGTGGGCTGAGGGGTGACAAACTCTTAGCCATGGGATCATATGAAATCGAGGCGTTCATATATAGGGCTCTGGAAATAAGAGGGAAGTTTATTATTATTAATTATAGTACAAATGTGGCTTAATAAAGTAGTATGGTGTTCACTGGAAAATACATTTGCGTAATACTAGGGAGTTGCCAGACCCATTAGTAACTGAGAAAGTATTTTCATAGTAATTTAATATTTTGGAGAAGACATAATACATCTTTTTGTTGGACAGATTGGCGAATTCTTTCTTGCTTGCACTATAGTTGGCTGGTCTTTGTAAATACGAAAGAGAAGCATCCATCTATATTCCCACATTATTATGAAGTGTCAGTTGAATTATAGCATAGCTCCTTTACCTCTAAATTTTTCATTTCTTTCATAATCAAAGCACATGAGTGATGAGTGAATGATTATATGTGTGCAAATATTTTATCTCCTCAAAGTAACCAGTAAGATTTTTAAAAATTTTCAAATGGTATTAGGTGATCTTGTCCTTTATAATCTTCATCCCATCCTATAATCTTCCCCAGAGAGGAACTCTGCTGTGAGTAATCTCCATCCTGTCATCCTCCCTGGGGAAGAACTCTGCTATATTCTAGTAATTCACTGTGATTTATAACAAACCAGGGATGTCACTGATTGTGCGTTTGCCAAACCATTTAGGTGACTTTAACAATCATATTAATTTACTCTCTGCACCAGAGGTTTATTAGATTTTTATATTGCATAAGATTTTCTACTTGATTTTGACATGTAGAATTATTTTTAATTTCATAGTAATTAACAAATTTGGAACAAATTTTTGTAATAGAAAAAATGGTGCTTCTGTTCAATAAATGCTTGAAAAATAATAACTATTAGAAACATTAATTCTAAAAAAGTTAGAAAACAGAATTAAGAAATTATATAATAAAATCCCACAGATATAACCAATATATCTAGGTATATTTCCCATACAGACAGTTTTCTATAGATACCTGTAAGAAAAGTGAGACAAAAATGTCATATTTCACTCCTCATCTAACAAATACATTTATAGCATTAAATATCTTTTAATATTTAAAAGGTCATATGGTAAAATATTATATGATTGCATAAGCATTCAAACTGTTCCTGACCCTACCTTAAGTTGATCCTTATTTTTTCTTTATTACAAACCATGCTGTGCAATAAAAATGTTCTATATTTTAATATAGTGACATTAATACCTTTCAAAATTGTGTATTTCATAGTATGTTAATTATACCTCATTATTGAAAATAGAAAGAAAATGTGCTGTAATAGATATATTTATACTTAAATCTTTTGCAAATTAAGAACATTTTCTGAAGATAAACTTTTTGAACTTAGATGGCTAGCTCAAACAATACATTTTCAAAATATTTGACTTTCATCCATCCAGAACTATTTACTCAGTTAACACACAGACCAAGACACTGAACAGTTGTCTTCTAGAATGACAGTCTCATAGCAGATTTCTTCTATTTTCTGAGATTTTGAGTTTGCTCTGTAATTCAGGCTTGCCTTGATTTCACTATGTAGCCAAGGCTGGCCTTAAACTCATGGCAATCCACCTGCCCCAGCTCCCCAAGTAGTGGGATTACAGGCATGCACCACCACATCACAGCAGATTTCTTAATGTGTGTCAATACTATGTTTCAAATTTTTTTTAAAAAATCCTTTCTTTCATAAGTATTTTTCCTGATGCTATAGATTGTTCACATTTTTTAACTCTGCTTCTACCTCATTACCTCCTTTGTTCTCTCCCTCCCTTGGTAAAAATTCTAACTAATTAGAAAAAACTTGCTGAATATTAAGGTTATTAATTGGACCTCACACTTCTAAAGTACCTTTTCAAAGCTTTTCATCTGTCTTTTAAAACTTTGGCCTTAGAAGTTTTAGTAGAACATTTTCATTTTTATATATTGTGATCAAATTTATCATTTTTCATCCTTCATGGTTTTTGTCTTGGGCATCTCCAAAAGAGTAAGATTATGTAATACATATACTGTCTGCCACCTATTTTTCAGAATCCAGGTTCTAATTCATGCAGGTGTATGGGGCACTGCTTTACTCATAGTTTCCTACCTTAGTGAGCAATCCTTTCACTGCTGGTTTGCCCTCAGACTGCAGGAAAAGTGGGTTAGCAGCCTGTACTCGGAGAACGTTCTGCAACACTTTAATCCATTCTTCCAATATATTGGGAGAATCTGCACTCAGGTAGTACGTGTGTTTTTCAGTCATCAGCTAGAATGGGATAAGGAAGCAAACGTGAAGATGTAGGATTATTAACATATACTTCTCCATTCCTCATACATCAATACTTTTTTTTTTTTTTCTTGTACCAGAGATCAAACTCATGACCTCATGCTTGTCAGGCAGACACTTATGCCACTGAGCTAAATCCCTGGCTTCTATATATCAATACTCAACATGAAAGCAAACGTGCTAAACTTTAAATCCTAGGTTCTAAGTAAATGACTCCAAATTCCCATACTTTTTTTTTGTCATTACTTTGGTCAATTACCTTTATCACAAGCATTTCACATGAAACTATTTCAAAGTGTTGATTTAACCAGGATCATCTCTTTGGTTGGTAAATAAATAAATATATTTATGCTAAAAAATAATTTACTTTTTGAAAATTATAATTCAATTTTTGTTGAAACAATTTTTTTACTTTGGTTTAACATTTTTTATATATTACATTTTGGGGTCATGATTTTGTATCTTCGTTCATCATGTTTTCATTTTGCTACAAGGTCCCTGGCTAAAATGAAGGACAGAATGACAAGGCTATAAAAGTACAATTTTAACAGCCAAAATGGAGTGAATGTAAGCAAAATGAGAAGACCATGCACATGAGCACAAGAAGAGAGATTATTTTTGAAACTAACAGAGAGATCAGGTATTATAAACTCATACTTTTTCAGTATGTGCAAATTGAACACAAGCAAATTATCCAAATGTTTCAGAAGCTTACAAATGATTCTTAACAGCAATGCCCCAAGACAAAGCTTTCCCTGATTCACCCTTCTAAATCCTTGCAAATTTCTTTGTCCACTGGGAACATTGATAATGTACCTTTCAGGAAAGTGGTGTCTTCCACCCTCCAAAGGAGCAAGATAAGAAAATACAAGTTATTGCAAGCATTTCAGAAATAAAGTATTTGAATTTAAATTGCATATACCACGCTATCTTAATACCCTTATTTTTAATTTAATGGGTTTTGGGCAAGATGGCCCTGCTGTGTGGATCAAATGGCCAATGGCTCTTTCTCTGGTAAGATTTGGCAGAATGGTCTTGCTACTACCAACAGCTTTCCCATTTGGATACAATAACCCCAAGGCTCAAGGATAAAAAATAAAAACACACCTAATGTGTTATTACTAACACATGGTATTACAATGTTACTTGGGATTTATTTATCAGACAATTCTTCCCTAAAATAGGTTGACATTTTGAGAACTGAAAATACCTACAAGATTAAATATGAGAAAAGAAGGTCATAAAGGAAGAAAAAGTAAAGAAAGTTACAGTACAAACTACTCAACATAAACTTTATAGTTTTAACTAAAACATAAGCTTAAATTACAGTTTTAACTGAAAAGCCATAGAGTATTATACACCTTTAAATATCAGACTGACTCTACATTGAATCAAGAAAACATTGAATCATCCAGTCTCCATTCTAGTAGTTTGAATAACTGATGATTGAGTTTTGCATAAGTAAATAAATGTACATATGTACCTGAACTGTTTGTTTGTTATCTCCTCTTACAATACTGCAGGATGCACTAAGTTCAATATGGCCCTGGGGTTTTCTAATTACATCACTCTGTACAAAAAGAAGAAAGCCAAATGTAAAAGGAATAACTGTAATAGTAATACTAAGAGATATTTTATATCATTAACTCATTTATGCCAAAGATTATAATCTTTTGAATTTTTGCATGAAATACATATATGTTACCTAGAAAAATTCAAGGAACAAGTGTTTGAAGAAAGAATGTTAGGGGTGTCCAAAAAATGGAACACTAGTCATTGAAGAATTAATTATATTACAGGGAAGTATATCAGTCAGGAGTCTGATTTATAGTTTGAGGAATTTGGTTCTAAACAGCAAATACGTTTGACTCACCGGAGATTTGTAGTAAAGTAATTCACCTCCTTTCAGAACAAACCACCTCCGCTTCCAAGTCTTGACTTTACCGCTCATTTTTAGTAGATAGCCAGATTTTTCCAGTGGTTCCTAATTTAAAAAAAAAAATTAAAGTTTCTTTCCCAGGCTCAAACTAATTGATTCACTAATTTTTAGAAGTCTGACTCAGTGTTTACATTTTTCCCATTCTCACTGGACGATGAACAGGTTTTGGGGAGCTTCTGCTCGGGCTGTGCACACTCTGTGTCCGTGGAGTAGGCGTCCGGAGGGATAGCGTAGTCATTCTCGGAAGCCACAGAGGTCAGAGACACACCTAGAGACACAAAGAAATAAATTAAGGTGGCTTTTAATCCTGGCATGATCCAAACAGCGGCTGTTAGTTCTAAGAAATGCAACTATTTCTAACCCATAAACTACTCTAGACTAGATTTATTATCATTCCTTGAGCCACAAAATGCTTTTTTTTTTTTGGTCACGGGGGATTGAACTTATGACCTCGTGCTTGCAAAGCATGTACTTTGCAGCTAAGCTAAATCCCTGGCCCTTACAAAACCGCTTTTAAGGCAAAAGACAGAACTAAGAGATAGAGACTATCATGTAAATATCCAAGTCAAAGGAGCATAAATAATAATTTGGCTTCATTGCAACCACAGCTACTGTTACATATTTAAAATACATGCAATAGACTACTAAGGTAGTTTTAGTTAAGTATTAAAATAGATATTTACATCTTGATTCATAAACAAACACATTGAACCTTAAAGATTTTCATAATCACATTTTAAACCTCTTAACTTCTGTAATTACTTTTAAAGTAACCACATTAAAAATGATTTTTTCTATATTTTATATGTCAAACTACTAATTTACAAATTTTTAAAATCTTTCATAAAACAGAAGCAGAAATAAGACTTTCATTTTCCAGTAGCTATAAACTAAAATTCAATGGAATATTTTCACAATAATTCAGTTTGCCTTAATAAAAAATTACTGCTGAGTTGTATGACACATTTATAGGGTGTCTATAATTGGAGATTTTGAAATAATAAAATCAAGGACCTAATGTCATTATTTATCATAGTATCCAGCAATCATTTAATGTTTATTAGCATTTAAAAGACAAATTAGAATAATGACACTTGTGACACTACCCTTATTTAAATCAGGCAAAGTAACAATTGTGGTATCTTTATTTTTCATGTAAGAACAGAAATTAGGGAACTCATAGCTTATCCTGGCTAATGCCCTCATACTCTAAGCTTGGAGGCCAAGGCCCAGATACAAAGACTTGTGCAAAGTAAAATAGCCAGGCAGAGGCAATGTTGGGAGGCAAATCTCAGCTCCCAATCCTGGGCCAGTGTGCCAGGCACTGTCCTTGGTGCTAGGGATAGAGAGGCCACAAAACAAACATTTCAGCCCTCACGGAACATGGATTCTAGTGGAGGGAGACAGATAAAACATTTAACTGAACCGCGATGGAAAATACAACACACAAGCAGCCGATGTAACCAGAAAGAGCCAGCATGGAAGGCCAAGAACTACACCATGGATGGTGTGGCCACGGTGGGTCCACGGAGGAAGCAGTATTTGAACAAAATCCTGAAAGAAGTAAGCGAGTCAGCTCCATAGACACCTGGGGGAAGAATATTAAGTGGAGGAAACAAGTGCAAAGGTCCTGCTATAAAAGTATGCCTGGTGTGTCTTCTTGAACAACAAAAGAGCCAGAACACTAGAGCTGAAAAAGAGAAGCGTAAGGGAGAGATGAGGTGATACATAAAGGCATGCTGCAAAGCCCCATAGGGACTGTGAGGAGCGGCTGTGGTGCAATACCCTCAGCAAAAACTGACAAACCCTGATTCTGCCTAGGGGGCACAAAACAAGGCAATGAGCAGAAACCTAAAATACTAAACCAAGGAAGGCTTAGCAGCTCCAGTTCAAGCTGAGGGGTTTAAAAGTACCCACGAGTCCACAGAGCACAGTTTGAAAACAAGGACACACAAAATAAGCATCAAAGGCTTTCTGTTGAGTCATTTGGTGGAATTCTCTCTCTCAGTAACCTCTTCCTATGTACTACACTCCTTCAAAAGCCACTAATAACCATGGATGTGCTTCAAGTAAAATACCGGATGATTCCCAGTTTAGTATCAGATTAACCAACACATGTTTAGATGTGCTTTCTGACATTTAGTAATACAAATATTTAACTGAAATAAATCTATCCCACGAATTACCTAAAGTTCCACAAGGTAACTATAAAAAAAAGAAAACCTCAGTTTGGCCAAAGATTTCTCCTTTTTTCCACAATAAAGTGCTCTCCTACAGACAAGATAGGGTAATAAAAATTTTTAAGAATATGTGGTTTGGTGTTGTAGAGAATTAAGAAAAAAAAAACACAGTATCTCAGGGTTAGGCTAAAGGTATCATTGAACACGATTTTAAGCAAATACTTTCACATTATTTTTTAAAAATCCTGTTAGGAGTTAAAGCTCCGAGCGAATGCTCTGGGGACGTGGGTGGCCTGCGCAGGGGGCTCACCTCGCTTCAGGGGCCTGGGGCTGCCGGGCCCACTGCGGCGGCGTGGCTCCAACTCCGAGGTCTGCAAACTGCACCTGGAGCCGTCCTCCTCCTCCGAGGAGTCATCATCTTGGAAAGCGTTGCTACTTATTTGGGTCGCCTTCTAAAGAAAAGCAGAGCAGCCTTTTTATACACCTCTAAACTTCTCTTTTTAGATTTCTGATGTTTTACAGAAAGAGGTCACAGAGTATGATTTTTTGGAAGGAACACAAAAACATATTTTACCATTGTGAAGTCTTCTTGTCAAATCCCAATTCTAATTAGCAAGGCAGTGGTCAATTAGAAAATATTTCTGAACACGAGACTGTCAATATCTGACCCGACTCATTTAATTAGGTACTGCTGGCAAGGAAGAGGACCCTGGCACTGATGCAGACCTTTATAAATTTGGAGTTTCCATTACATCATTAATAATGTTTCCTTTCAACATTTAACAGCCTGGGTCGGGGGGTGAGCAGGAGTCACATGGGAATGGATATTTCCCTTTAATGCTCTGAGAATAACAACTGTGTTCTCCAGAGCTTCCCAGTTTTTCTTTCTTATATGTTAACATGGTCTTCTCAAACTTTCTACAAAGGAAAACTTGGGTCAAACGTTAAGGATGGAATCTGGAGCCTGAAGAAACAGTTTTCTGATGCATGATGAAGAGAACCACATGTTGTTAACTATTGATGAGTTACCCCTTTTAATGTTGTGTACACTGGGGTTGTCAAATTCTTGTAGATCAGAGACGTATAAAGTCCAGATGTGCTATTGGAAAGCATGGTAGCAGAATCTGAAACAGAAAACAACATTTAAAAAAAAACCTAACTAGCACATTGCCTATTTCTTATGAATATAAACTAGCATGACTGTCAGTTAAAGAGAAATTGATCTAACACATGTGACTACTAATTACGCAGTCTGCTTTATGAACTACAGCACTTCCAGGTTTACACATGGACTTTCTTTCATGGTTCATTACTTTCTCGTATGTGCTGGTTCCCAGTTAGGCTATAAGCTCCTTGAGAGTAAGAACCACAGCTTTGATTTCTTCAGCCTATCCACGCACATTTAGCTGAGGCTGCACAGAAGTAAACATAGCTACCAACTGAGTGGCTCAGGGAGCTGCACCTATGCAGATGCTAACCGTTCACAGCCCTGTTCCTGACATCCTATTAAAACACTGTCATGATTCTTAATCTTTATCAAGTGACTCTGAAGCTGAAAGATTAAAATATAATTTCCTGAATGGTAAGAACAGACAAAAACTGAAAAGGAAGAGAATACCAAAAGCTACCTCATCAAGATATGGATGAGGGCTAGGATAGGGACCCTAGGAAAAGCTCTCTCTTAATTCCAGTTTTATGTTGTTAGGTTTTATTTTTATAGTGCTAGAAAGAAAGAAAAGGATATAGAAGTCATTATTTTCCTACAGTTTTAAACAGCTAAAATGCCAGTTTCTCTATATTTTCCTCTTTAAGGTAAAAATTTAGTGAGGTACTATCTGTATCAGAGTTAAATGTGTTTGTGCCTCCCTACTAAGATTAATTTCAATTTTAAAACATAAATCAGTAGCCTTAGAAAAAAGTTCCTGAAAGTTTATATAATTAGATTTATTTCAACGAATTTAGACATTTGGGGAGTTCTTGGCTAGTTGAAACAGCAATACAAAATCATGTATATTTTACACATTTTTTTTTTTTTTGTCTTTTTCCTTTTTACCGGTACCGGGGATCAAACTCACAACTGCCTGCTTGCAAGGCAGGCACTTATGCCGCTGAGCTAAATCCCCAGCCCCTATTTTACACATTTTTTTATTGTAAAAACAATGCATAGAAGAGAATTCACCATCTTAAACATGTTAAAGGGTACAATTCAATAGCTTTAAGTATATTTACATTGTTATAAAGCAAATCTCTAGAGCTTTCTCACCTTGTAAACCTGAAACCCCCCCTTTTGCCCTCCCCAGCCCAGGTAACTACCATTCTACATACTATATCTGTGAATTTGACTACTTCTGCTGCCTCAGTCAGGTAGAATCACACAGTATTTGCCTTTCGGGACAATATTTTCTGTTTGTCTTATATTATCACTTGGCATAATATCCTCAAGTCTGACCTACATCACAACATGCAAAAGAACTTACTTTTATTAACATTCTCCATGTTGCAGGCCTCAGACATTCGAATGCCTGATTTGGCTACAGCATAAATTCTGCTTTCCTAATGTAAAAGAGAGATTTGAAGAGGGTACTTAAAATAATTATTACTTTCAATACATATGTTTTTATTGGTACTTCATTTACTATTCCTAGAGCAAAGCATTATTATAAATCAAACACATACTTGTGAATAGTACTGTAGATATTTTTCCCATCCATTAGTCATTCCATTATTTATCTTTGCCCCCAAATTTTGAATTCTTTTGAAGACAAAGGGAACAAGTACAAGAAAACTTATTCATAAAGCCGAATTCATCTTTAATTTTCTACCATTTTAGCATGTGGTTAAGAAAAAGTTTGAATGACTGTAATAGGAAGTCAGAAAGTATTCATGATCACTGAATACCAATAAATGCCTTCTTTAATGCTTTACCATTCTGGAACACGGTTAAGGAAAAAAACCACCAAAGTCAAAAATCATAGAATGGCACTAGGTGCTGTCCCCTTCCTATTTCAACATACACTCCAATCAAGTAGAAGAGTACTCAGGGTCAAATAATAAATGATCTGGAAAACTGGCTAGAATTGTATAATATTGTCTGGTTCAGAAGTACGTTATTTTGTTTCCTCCTCTGTTCTGAGAGAGATCTCTGAAATGAGTACTAAAAGGCTATTAGCCCTGACGCTACCCCGTGAGAAAAGGGACCCCCAGGTGGTTCCATAGATCATGGTGTCCTGCACTTTGCAATGGGTCTAACGTGGGCACACTTGGCTGGACCAGGGCAATGCCATCCTCCTTCAGGCTAGTCAGTGGCCCGGGAGGTAAATGGCATAAGATAATCTCAGAGGCACTTTCGACTGAAGAGTAGCTGACTGAATTAGATGCAATTTCTCTAAGCAAGTAGCTACGAGATACACACACAGAGAGACTAACAGCAGAGTGCGCTGACCACAAAGACCAAAGAAGTAGGGCAGTAAGGAGGTGTGAGGCAGTCAGAGCCCAGGACAGAGTGGGAGAGAGAAAATAAACAGAAAACAAGTAGAGAGAGAATCACTGCAAATGAGAGAGCAGCTGGCCCTCCAGCAGGGGCGATGGGTGTCACTGATCTCTAGGCTGATGGCCAGGCGTGCTGGTGAATCATAGGCTGTCTCACTATAGTCACTATTGTATTTCAATTTCAAGAGGAGAGGGTATGTCTTAAAATAAATATTTATTAGTTGAGGTAACTAAAATGCATCTTTTCCTTGGAACCTGAAAATAACTCACAAACACAGAAATAAAACCTCAAATTTGGCCTGTGTGCTGGAAGGCTTATGAAAAATAATGCTCCTTTTTCAGGTCCGAATTGCTTCAGAAGAAGAAAAGAGAGAAAGGCAAAAAAAAAAAAAAAAAAAGTAGTAAAATAGTTTGCCAATTAAAACAAACTTGAAAGACTAACTTAAGTCTCTGAAAATTTCAACATAGTAAAAAATGCAACATTTCAATTTCTTATTGCCTGAAGCTTAACATAACTGAAATTCCAAAGATTCACATGCAATTAATTTCTACTTTTTTTGAGCCATTCAGAACTTAGTAATAAACTACATGCAGTTTCAGCTAGCTACTGAAATGAAATCTTCTCTTGAAAACAAACAAAAGCAGATACACCTTAAGGTCTGAATTTATATTAGAAAATTATGGCTTCTCTAGTTCACTGAAAATTAGAGCAGTTATTAAGTTTTGGGCTAATAATTGGGCTGAGGATTTAGCTCAGTGGCATAAGCACCTGCCTTGCAAGCACACAGTTGTGAGTTCTATCCCCGGCACCAGTTAAAAAAAAAAAATCCCTGCCTAAAATAATAATAAAAGAATATGACCCTAAAAGAAAAAAAAAATCCTACAATTCAGATGTTCCTCTGGACACCAAGGGTTAAATTATTGCAATATATGAAGGAAAACCTAAACCTATAAACCTTGCCATTCACTTTGTTTCAAACATTGGAAGAATTTTTTTTAATCTAGCAATATGGACACTCCTAAGAAGTATCACCCATTTGGTAAGTTAATTGTTGTAGTGATGGTCAGTGTTTCCATAGAATAAGTTTTTCATCTATTTTAGATCTGTAGGAAGACACTTTTGTTAAAGCAATGAATATATAAATTCAAGAGGAAGAAAATAAAACTTCCCTTGACCCAATTAAGAAACTGATTGAGTTTAAAAAAAAAAAAAAAAAAACAACAAGACCAGTAAGAATTAAGGGTCCTGGTTCGGAATCACACAAAAGCATCATGGTGGGAAGGGACTTTTCTTTGCCATGCACCGATGTTCCTTCCTGTGGAAGGACAGTGTTGAAGCACTCCTGACCTCTTCGCTCATTCACTTCGTCCTCCACAGCACACACAGCCCAGCACTTTCTTCTCTCATTGCCCACAGAAAAAAGCATCTGTGTCTCCAGGTTGTAAGTATAAGAGGGGCACCATCTTTCTAGGATGTTCCACGGCTGCCTGGGTCTGGGGGAATAATTCTAGCTAATTTCAAAGTTCAGTGTTAGAAAGTCTGCATGCTCATCAATTCTCTAAAACTCAGTTTCATTAGTAAATAAGGTAATATCTTGATTTCTATTGTCTTCTCAATTGACTTACAACTCAGTGAGGAACAAGAAGGGGCAACTGTACTCAGGAATCTGGAAACTGTCAGAACAAAACTGGATTTGGAAAGAAATCAGGAAAAGAAGTAAAACCTAAAAGTGAACGTTGAGAAAGAATCGCCATGGAGGTGTCCCACACAGGAATATAATTACCCAAGAGGGAAACCGGTGCAGAGGCGGAGTGGGGGGCTTGCTGGCTGCTGCCTTCTTTGCTGAGTCACCGGGTTCCTGGTCATCTGCATATGGAGATTCCAGGGAGACGCAGGAAAATAATCCATCATCACAACTCGTGTCCATATTCTCTAAAACTTCACCATCGCAGTCAATGAGATCTAGATCTGTTTCCTGAGGTTTCAGGGGTCGGATCATGCTAATAGCGTTTCTATTTGTACCAAACATCCTGTCAGAACTTAACTGTGGCTGGCTTAAGTGCCTTTTGGCAAGCGCTACACTCTTACTGAAAGCATTAGGAATCCTTAACCTTGGGGGTGGCAGGTGGGCCGAAGGTGCTAAGGGCGTTCTTTTTCCAGGGAGCAAGTTAGGGTGCTTTGGTACTAAAGCAGGAGACAAAATAGGACTTGGAGTGTTGGCCTCACTAGATGAGGATGAATAATCCAGTCTCTGGGATTGAAACCTTTTACTTAGTTCTTCTGAGGAACAGTCTTGCTCCTTCTTATTCAATTCAGAGCTTCCTTTGCCAAGACTATTCTGAGCTTTCCATTGGGCCTCCAGTTGCCAAGAATACAGCTTCTTGTGTTCTGGTCTCTTTATGCCAAAAGTCTCTTCCTCAAATATGGAGCTGCTGTCATCGGAGGCTGTCAGATAGGCTTCGCTGCCCCGCCTGCCGCCGTGGGCACCTTCCTCCGAGGTGTGGCTGGAGAGGGTGGACGTGCACCTGGACTTAGGTCTTTCTTTGCTCCCATCTTCCTCGTCGGAGCTCCAGTCACTCGCTGGAGCCACAGAATTCTGGGACGTGCCACCGTCTGTTGCACAGCTGGTTCTCGTTTTCCGCTTTTGTTCTGAGCTGCAACAGGTCTGCGGCAGTGTTCTTGGGCCTCTATCATTTTCTTGAACTTGGTTGTCAGCAAACTTCTCTGGAATTTCTATTTTTAGAAAACAATACACTATTTTAACATATTGGCTTTAAACATAAAATCTCTTATTTTTATGAATACACTGTAAAACTTTCAATTTTATTCAAATAAGATACATTACTCTTTGTTGTATGTTTTTTTAAAACATAAGTTTGAATATTTTAAGCTTTATATAAAACACAGAGCAGTAACACTTCCATATAATTGCATCAATAAAAAAGTTTTTAACAAAGAAATATGTTGCAGAACAAAATGGCTAAGAAAAGAAGCAAAATGTCAAACAGGGCAACTTTTTTCAGAAGCAGCCGACCTGGGCATCGTAGGGCATGTCTGTAATCTCAGCACTTGCAAGGCCGAGGCAGGAAGACTACCATGAGTTCCAGGCCAGCTGGGCTACATAGTGAGTTCAAGGCCAGACTGAATTACACAGTAAGACGGTCTTAAAAAAACAAATAAGACAAAAACAAAGCCACACCAAAAAATCAAAACACCATTATTTCAGTTTTAGAAACAAAAAAACACACAACCCTTTTTCCACTGAATTTCAAAATTATGATAAAATAGAATAATAAGCAAAAAGCTATGGTTTAAGAAACAAACTTTGTGCCCAAGCCTCAACACGTGAGGCATACAAACCCATAAAGAAAACAGAAACAGAAAAAAGCCTCCCTTGTTCTACTATTTTTTCCATATAATTGCATCAATAATTGCACTGTAGCTACAAAATATATTGTTACAGTGACACTTTAAAGATCTGGCTTATTTATATTTATAACATAGTAGAATGCAGCACTGACAGCCTAAATTCCTAAACAGTGAATTAAACTCTAAAGAATAGAAAAGGAATTCTGAAAGCAAGTTTGACCTTTATAACTGAGGAGTGAGCAACTGAACAAACACATTCCAAAATTTCATTATCAGGCAGTTTGTTAAATTTTCAAGTGAGCCAAAGCTTTGGCGCAAGCAACTTTATCTGTGTTCAACTATTAGTGGGAGAAGATGAAAATGACTTCTTGAAAAGAAAGTTAGGGGGCTGGGGATTTAGCTCAGCGGCATAAGCGCCTGCCTTGCAAGCAGGCAGTCGTGAGTTCGATCCCTGGTACCGATAAAAAAGAAAAAGACAAAAAAAAAAAAAATTAAAAAAAAAAAAAAAAAAAAAAAAAGAAAGTTCAAGTGATGGCAAGAAAGTGAATGGCAAAGCAACTTTCTGATGTCATTCTTAGAATGTCATAAGCAACCATAAAGAAAACTTAGAGCTCTAATGTTTCTACTCTGCAGGAAGAAAACTGGAAATGAAAGTAGGTAATTTCTAAACTCAGGTCTCTTTTGTTGGAAAAAGCCAACAAAAAAGATTGTACTCCAAGTGCAAAAACCAGCAGCTTCCCAGTAAGCAAAATTTAGAGGAGGCTGTAAAACTCAAAGAAAAAGAGTAGAAATCTGCACACGGGACCAGGGCTTAAACCTTTAGCAAATATTTACCTCTTTAAAGCAATAAAGAAAGGAAATTAAAACAATTACTAAATTATTTCCTGGTGTTAATTTCTTCATAAGTTTGCTAGAAAAGACTTAACTTCATGTTTACTATTATTTTAAAATTCTCAAGAACTAATGAATAAGAATGCATAGTTCTAATCTGAAACTCAGCTAAAATAAATCTATAATTGCAAATTTAAAAATTTCAACTATTCACTTGCTGTGGGAAAAAATTTTAAGATGGAAAATCAGTTTCTTCTTTGCATCATTGGCAAAAACCCTCAGAAGACACAAAATGACTAGATACACAATGTTCAAAATAACTAGATATTTCTCTTTAGATACATTCTCATAAAGCATCTATTGTCAGGAAAAAATTAAGCTATATTTGGATTAATGTTAGCAAGTAATTTTTCCTTTTTAAAAGATGCCAAAGTTAATTGATATGGTCCGTAAGTACCTTCTATGTTTTTTTCTTTTGTGAATTCAGCTTCTTTAGATGACAGCTTGCTTGTTTCCTCGTATTTTACAATTTGAGGAGGACTCCTTGCTCGAGACAAAAAGCACCCAAATGTCAAACTGCTCAGACGCTGCCCTTCAGAAAGCTTCGGTGTAGCGACAGCAGATAACTTCTTCTCTTGAACTTCTGCAAGGTCATTAATCAAAATTAAGATTTCATTGTTTTATAGCAACTTGTTAAATATAGAACCAAAGTATATAATAATGTGAACAAATCACTGTATCAGAACAATGTCTGAAGTTCATCTTTATATATAGTAACATGGAAGTTTCAGTACTGAGCATCAGAGGTCTATGCTTAAAATCTGTCTTACACACCATATGCCTGTAATCCCAGTACTTGGGAGGCTGAAGGCTGTGAGTTCGAGGCCAGCCTGGGCTACAAAGTGAGTTGAAGGTCAGTCTGACCTGCCCAGTGAGACCCTGTCTCAAAAAGAAAAAAACAATCTCAAGTAGTAGTTCTCAAACAAAAACAAAAGTACAAAACTACAATCATGTTATAAATAACTAGAGAGTTTCAGCTTCTTAAAAAGTCAGGTGTTGGTAAATACCAACTAAGCGCTGATTGAAATTAGTGTGGAAACACCAAGTGTGAGGAAAAAGAGCCTTTGAGACTAGTTAGTAAAAGAACCAAAGGAAACCTGGATCACCATTGGGTGTCACATGACCCCTCTGATGGCTTTGCTTATCCTCCTTTTCAGTAATGAGAAAAAAGGCAGATGGAGGGATTTTGTGTTTGGTGACCACAATATAGAGAACCTTAATCACTTCTTTAGGAAAGGGAGTGGGAGAGACAGAATTTAGATAGCTAATATTGGGCCAGCACCTAATTCATGAATTTAATTTTCCACCCAGTAACAAAAGTTTCCAAGGAAATTTTTAACTCTGAGAGAGCACCAAAGGGTTAAGCAGCAACTGATAATTAAGAACATAGATGTAGAGTTAAAATATTCAGAAAAGGGGCTGGAGATTTAGCTCAGCGGCATAAGTGCCTGCCTTGCAAGCAGACAGTCATGAGTTCAATCCCCGGTACCGATAAAAAGGAAAGAGACAAAAAAAAAAAAAAAAAATCAGAAAAAAAGATGGTATGTTTACTGTATCTGTTCTTATTATTTACTAAACAATACAGTATTATAAATATTTACATTGTATCAGGTATTATAAGTAATCTAGAGATGATTTAAAGTCATAGGCAGATGTATGTAAGTTGTATGCCACTTATATCCAAGGGACTTGATAATGGTATATTTTTTTTTTTTGAGAGAGGGTCTCATTATGTAATCCAGGCTGGCCTCAAACTCCCTGCAAGCCTTCTGCCTAAGTGTCCTGAGTGCTCCGAGTACAGGTGTGCATCACCACATTCGGTTATCTAAGGACTGCATCCCAAGATTCTGGTCTCCACCTGGGCCCTGGCACCAATGAATACTGAGAAACAAATGCAAGTGCATATATTTTTTAAAGTGCTACCTTATATCATACATATATTCTAGTCCAAATGTAGTTTCCAAAGATCAATACCTTTTAGTCTATAAAACCTAAAAGGCTGCCAATGGAGACCAGAATTGCAAGCCAAAAATACCAAAGAATATAAAAATCTATTTTAAGAGTTGACTCAGTACATTCAGCCTATTTCAATGAGGGTTAATGTCACAAGCCCTGAAACTTTAATTCTAAATACAGAACTCAGATCAACTATGGAGCATCTATTTTTCATCATACAGTGGAGAACAGGACAGCAAGCATTAATATGCAGTAGATAAAATGTTCTATAATCAACAATTATATATACTCCTACATGGAATCAGGAAAGCACTATAGCCACAAGTTTACTAATGTAAAAAAAAGTGTTCCAAAGATAAACAGTTAATAAGTAGTATGGCATTAAAGCTGGCTTCAAAGTCCATGTTATTCCAACCATCTCAGGATTTTCCCAATGCATCTAGGGAGATCTTCAGAGCTTTGTGAAAGTGTTCCAAAGGGAACATGAGGCATAACTAAAGCCAAGTGTGCTAAAGTCTGGACCTCTCACCCAACACTGCTTTAGTACCTATCTTAATTTATTCACATTCTTTAGAAAAAATGTAAAGGGTTTTGTTGCTAAATGAAATTTGAATTTGAATGCCTCTTTACTGGGTTATGTGTCCAATAAGCATAAGTAATACATACATCTTCCTCGATTTAATTTAGTGTACTCTTCAATTCAATTCAGTGTACACTTAAGTGACTATCACTAGAACAGGTACTAAAAACATCGCTATCAAAGTATGGGTTGCTACTTATCCTTAGACTTTGAAGTTAGATAGGAAAGGAAGAAATCTTAATGCACTGGAAAATGCAAAGAATTTATTCATATCATAAAATTATGCTCAAAATAGTTAGGCTGTAGGAATTTAAATTACTGTCAAAAGCTATGATAGAAAGCAAAAGTTGAAAATAACATACCTGATTTCTTTTAAAAGCAAATACACCTGAAGCTAAACATTCAAATTAATATTTCTCTTTTCAGGTTATTCACTGATATCCAGCTCTGCTGTCTAATATGGCCGCTAGCAGCATATGACTATTTAACTTTCAATCAATTCAAGTTAGGTAAAAATTAAAATCTAGTTCTTCAGTTGTACTAGTTATATTTCAAGTGCTTTATATTCACTTATGACTAGTGACCATCATTGGATAGCACAAGTGTAGAATATTTCCTTCAATGCAGAAAGTTCTATTAAAAAGTATTGATTTTTAATTTGAAGACTAAACATTAAGTTTAACAATATTACCAATTTTTACATTTTGAAAATCGACCCCAGAGCTTGTAAAATATTCTAGTGAATTAAGCATGACAATTATTCCTCTGGATTTCAGATTTGTAAGTAGTCAAAAGTTATAAAGAATTGTGGATTTAAGAGTTACCAGACTACTATTAAAATATCTGCTTTTCAACACAACAAAAAAATCACTTTTTTTATTTTTTAAATTTTTTTGAGACAGGGTCTTATTACGTAGTTCAGGCTGGCCTTGAACTCACTATCATTGCTTAGTCTCCCAGTCATCCTTCTCAATCTGGAAATACAGGCACGTGCCACCATGCCCAGCAGTGTCTATTTAAATAGGTCAAGCTACCTCTTGATAGTCTGTAATTATTAATGAGTTATCAGTGGATAATCCCACTCAGCACAAAACCCAAACTAGAAAAAGATTTGAATTGGTGATTCACAAATGACCTGAGTTGTAACATTTGACAACTAACTATCAGCTCAGTCCTAGTAACACAGAAATATTCCATAGTCACACTCAGAAAATGCCAAGTTCAGTAACATGGTCAGAGCATGTGAAGTCAAGGAGCTTTCTCCAAAGTCCTCAATGCAGCTACAATTATATGTGGTCCCTACTTAAAGGATTCTATTCTCTTTCTGAAGCTCCCTGGTCTATTCTCTTTCTGCAGCCAAAGTTCAAACCTCCTTAGATTTTTGATATACCTACTTTAAAGACTTCTAAGCTAATACCTGGCTTAATAAGGCCTCTGTAATCTTTCAAGAAAACAGGAAGATGTAGCACTATATTGCTGGAAAAGACCAACATGGCATCAACAATAGAGATTGGTACCCACTGCCCATGATCTCTAGCCTGCTGGGATAACAGCAATATATAGCATTTTTCAAAAATTGGGCTCCAGGACTTAGCATGGTTCTAAAAAAATGGGACCAATGGAATGTCTTCTAGAACAGAGAGAGGCAAAGTGAGTATCTGGTCATGGTTTTCTGATTTATGTAACAGCCAACTCGGTAAACCTGTGCATCACTAGTCCTACCTCTTTTTGTCTTCCTCTTTCAGGCCCAACATTGACTTGAGTGCAGGATTCTGGTTTGTTTAGATATTCTCTTTTATTTGATGGCAATCATTTCTTACATGAAGTTCATAATTAAGTCTTTAAAACACCAAAAAAAAGATTGTAAAGCCCTATACAGTCAAATAGATCCAAATTAAGCTATCTTAACAAAATTTGTACCTTGTAGTTTTGACTGTATTGCTCTTATCTCTTCATTTTGCTTTTGGTTGATCAAACGAAGATTCTGATTGTCCAATTCTAGCTAAAAGAACACAGTGATTTTCTTTTATACAAGGATAACATTCTAACGTATACTAATTATAATAGTTGCAAAATGTTAATATCTCATTATTCTATAAGCAAGTAAAATACTAAAAATGACAAGCAACTAGATGAATTTAGCAGCATAAGCTATGAACCTAAATAGTCATGGCATTAATACTTTTCCAGAATTTTAAATGTTTTCACCCCATGCTTTCCTCACTGTGAAAGTATTTTAGACCAAAGTATTTCAGCATTTAATTTTCACTTCTTAAATACTGAGCACATTAATTTTATGATCTATACATGCATGCTCTATAATCATGTAGTTAACTAGTTAGAACTAAAACTAATTAATTCGAATGAGACATTTACACTGATCATTATGAGTCTATCATGGTTTTTATTTTAGAAATATAATGAATATTAAAATAAAAGCCACCTATCCCAAGTTTACAAACACAGAGCTACACCACACACCAGTCAGAATTTTTTGTCTCACTCAGCATTATCATATATTTTGATGATTTATCTATTCAAAAGAAGTTAAAAAAAAGAAAAGGAAAAATATATAAAAATAAATACCTCATTTAATTTTATTGTTACCCATTCTTTGATTTTAGCTGCTTTCTCTTCTATTATTTTAGCTTCTTGTATTCTTATTTGTTTCTGAAATAACATCAGCAGTTTGTTTAATTCAAACATTACCTCAGTGATCTAGAAATTTTATATCCTAAAAATGCAACGTAAATCTATTTAAAACCTATTTTCAAGTTAACACATCTGCTTTCAGATTACAAAACAGATTTTTAATAGGGAAAAATTATCAAGCAAAAACAATAGTAAACCAAAGAAAGGCACACGCAAGTATCGGTAGTTTATCAACAACTCTTCTCTTTCTCTGAACAATCATACACTAAAATCAAACCACTGGTTATATCAACAAACCACTTCTGAAACAGTAGAGTAGGGTCAACCAGATTAGGGAGAAAAGAATAAGAATGACTCAGGAACATAGCTTTTTCTCTTTCAAACAGTAGTTCTAAAAAATGCAGCAAACATCAGCATTGACAAACTTTAGCTCTATTTATCAACCTTAAAATCTGATTATGGTCACAGGGCCTTTTTTGGAAAATGAATAACGTATATTTAGCCAAATATCAGCGTGGTGATATTGAAATGATATTAACTATTTAAGAACTATCATGTAATTTTTGTAATGAAATTTAAAATTAAACATTCTACTGGATCTCAATAAAGTGGTATAAAACAATGAACATGATCTAAGCAGAAAGATTTATGTCGAATATAAATATCCTAGAAACATTTCCAATATAAAGCAAAGATTGGTTGCAAACATTCTGCAGACCAAAATGGCTGCTGATCAGCTAAATTAGGAATACAGGAATAGAGAACTAAATTAGGGGTGGAGGCTGCCTAGATGATGACCCCCTCATAGCTTGAGCAATGAAAAGTACAGCGACACTTACTCTTACCTTTATTTCCCCAGGACTGAGTGAATGAACACGCGTGAACATGCTGGGCAGGTGCCTGGCCACATTAGGACTCTTTGGACTGGTGATTACCAGTCATCTAAGAAATAACTTACAATCTGTTTCACATCTGTTTTCTTTGCCTTTTGACTTTCATACAGCGAAATAAAAGAGACATTTGCAAAAATAAATAATAAATAAATTCTCAAGTTTAAATATTAAGAAGCAGTGTCTCAGCTGACAAGTGTCACATTGCCTGAAACCACCCGAGACTTACAGTGAGTCCCATTTTACAGGCACCTCTCACTAACACATGTGATGAGACCCAATCAGTTGACTGGATAAGTAAATTTCTCCTCCACATTGAGGAGTTGAGGCTCTGTCTTTTTAATCTTTGTGATTATGAACAAATGGGTGCACACATTTGGAAGACTTTGATGATTAAATATTTCCTAACCTGCTCTTCCAGCTGCAGTTCCAAGTTCTGAATGATGTCATCTTTTTCCTGTATTAGAGATTCCAGATCTTGACACTTTTTATAGAGCCTTGTTTCTGATTCACTGGTTTGAATGTTGGCTGTTTTTAATTTCTCTTCCATAACCTGTACCTAAATTCAGAGGACAAAATATTAAATTGTGCCTATACTTACCATATTATTAAGCTTAGAACTTTACTGTATATAGATTCCTAAAAGATATTATCATAAAAGGAAAATGTTGACAATTAATGTGTTCAATAATTATAAAGTCTGAAGACTTTTACCAGAGTACTAATTTTGAGGCACATAAATGAACATAATAGATTACTGAAATATTACTACCATGTGAACTAACACACATTCACCACAGCAACAATGATATGTTTGTATAGAAACAGAATGTTCTAGCCCTCTTTTTCTGTTTTCTTTTCTCTCCTCTCTCTCCTTCTTCTTCTTTTCTTCTCTCTTCCTCTCTCTTTCTCTTTCTCTGTCTCTCTCTTTTGGTACAAGAGATTGAAGTCATAAATCTCATGTTTGTCAGGCAGGCACTTGTGCTGCTAAACTGTATCCCTGGCTTGTTTTTCATATTTTATTTTATATTTTTATTTTTTGTCTTTTTCCTTTTTATCGGTACCAGGGATTGAACTCACGACTGCCTGCTTGCAAGGCAGATGCTTATGCTGCTGAGCTAAATCCCCAGCCCCTGCTTTTCATATTTTAAACAAGACAGTGATATGAAATAAGAAAGTGAGTGGTGAGACAGGATTCAAACCATATGACTTGGTGTAATAATACATTTGAATGAAAAACTGAATTTGGGTGAAAATGAAATACAAAATCAAAAGGAAAGGGGAAACAAAAGAAACTTAAAGCCTGAAATGACAGAATCGTAAAAATAAAATAAACTGAGAGTCTAGTTTTAGGTAAAATGCATTCAGTGAGAGCACATTTGTTCACTTAACAAATATTCACTGAGTGCTTTCCAAGTGCCAAGACTATTTCACATCCTGGGAAGGCATCAGTGAATCAGATATCCAAAAATCTCCACCTACATAAAAATTACATTCTAATGAGAGAGATAACAAACATAATAAACATGTAAACAATGTGCAGTACACTACACAACTGGTAAGAGCAATAGGAGTGTGGCTGAATGGATCTAAGATAGATCGGCTCTGTTTGTCTCTTCTGCCAAACACCTTCAGGCATGTGAAGTCTTAGAGGGCACAGCTACACATTATGCTTGCTGACCTACACTGATTCTATATCAACTCAGAGTGAAGTTTAGATTTTTCTGCCACCACCTTTTTATCTTTCTGTGAATCACAAACCTGATTCTTGATTGTAAATACTCTAGTGGACTGGAAACTGTCTTAAATATGAGAGGTGGTAAACGATAGTGAGAGAGAACTATTGGGGGTTGTATGCAATATTAAAAGGTTTATTCTATATATTCAAAACAGGCAAGAATGTAGTTTCAGAAATGGCTTATATTATGGTCCTAAAGAAGAATATAATATGAAAGCATGTGAGAAATTGGAGATGGTAGCTAAAATGAAAAATCCAAGACTACAAAAATACTTTTGAAAAATCAAAGTGAGTCCTGAAAGTTATAAATGTTTGACTAATGAGAATTTTCTAGAAGAAGGTACAAAGGTTGGGTCAGTTTATTACTTTTAACCCTGAATATGAGGTTTTACTTGTGGGCTCACTGTATAAATGTAAATTCAGTTGAGATGCCAAAACTGCTCTACTTACATAGTACCTATATGGTTGAAAACTATGAAAATAAAAAAGCAGATCAAAAAATAATAATAAGAGGCTGGGGATTTAGCTCAGCGGCATAAAAGCCTGCCTTGGCAAGCTCAAGGTTGTGGGTTCAATCCCTGGTACTAAATAAATAAATAAATAATAAAATGACTCTACTATTCAAATGATAATTTCAGTCATTTTAGATTTAGGTACTTTAACATAATGCAGTGAGCCTTCTGCATGATCTTAAAGATAAAGATCCACATCAAAGGGCTAGGGATTTAGCTCAGCAGGCATAAATGCCTGCCTTGCAAGCATGTGGTCGTGAGTTCAATCCCCAGTACCAATTAAAAAAAAAAAACACTAAAAAAAAAAAGATCCACATCAAAGACAGGTCCGTGTCAGAGATTTGTCATGAAAACAGCCCATCTGGGACAGAGAGATGGACAGGAAATACTAAGGTTCAATCTTAAGTCAGTATTTCCATTTTCGCACAAGATTATTCTTAGCTGTGAAAGCAGAGAGAGAGAAAACTAACTCCAAGCCCACAATGGTGTTCTCCTCTGAGCAGAAGTTCTACGACCCAGAGTAAAAGAAATACGTAAGTAACTGAATAAGAATAGAAATAAGTATTATGGGGCTCGGGATTTAGCTCAGCGGCATAAGCAACTGCCTTGCAAGCAGGCAGTCGTGAGTTCAATCATCGGTACCGATAAAAAGAGAAAAAGAAAAAAAAATTGGAAAAAAAAAAGAAATAAGTATTATCAGACCTTCATCTATGGTCTCCTTTTATTAATTCAGAGCAAATTACTCTATCAGCACTGAACTGCCATATAAAACTGTCATATTATTACTTAAGAAGGTTCTATAGACCTGGACAAGTATGATTTGGAACTACACTTCTATTCTGAAAAACACGTTCAACTTAAAGCAGTTCTCATTTTATGAATGAATGGTACAAAGCTCCTTGGATGCATCTTCCCAATTGAAAATTTAAATCTTACTAAAAAATAAGTAAGTAAATAAATCTATCTTACTATACTTTTAGATAAATAACTTTTCTGGGCAAGAAAAATATTGGCAAGTGTGTAAAACCTCTTAGAAAAAGAGATCACAAATAGTCACAGGCAACCTACATACCAACTAGCGCAGTTATGACCAAGTGTCAGACGATTCACCAGCCTTGCTTGGTAAACAGTATGAGTAAGAGGGATACAGGAAAGCTAAGAGATTTACAGAAAAAGAAAAACAAGTAGCCTTGAAAAATATCCTACCACAAGCACATGGAAACTAGTCTAGTTCTATTTCCATTCATTTAATGTGAACCACATAAAAGTTTAGCTACTCAGAGACTGACCAATTAAAAACACCTATGAATTCAAATTAGTTTAAATAAACTCTGACAATATCTACACATGGATACCATCCAGGGTGGATTATACCATGTTTTTAGGCTACTTTTCTCCTTTACTTCTTGGCAAGTCTGCACAATCCTTAGCCACTTCCTCCAAAACTTCTTAATCCTGAGGTTCCCGAATTCTTGGTCATCAAATGGTTTACTTAGTAGACTTAAATGCTCAGATCCCACACATTCCAAAGAAAAGACAGGCCTCAGTGGACTTTTAGGAGGCAACTTGTGAGTCCTTAGACTATCGTGATTGATAATACTACCTTTTGTATACCAGAAATTATCAGAAAATGTGCATGATAGTGAATGTCTGTTTTGGTCCACATGGGACCCTGG
The DNA here is from genome assembly GCF_034190915.1 of Cavia porcellus. NCBI lineage: Eukaryota > Metazoa > Chordata > Mammalia > Rodentia > Caviidae > Cavia > Cavia porcellus. The sequence continues at coordinate 215,093,570 of NW_026947484.1, forward strand.
TCCACACAGTAGTATTTTACAGTCCTATACAACTGACACCCAATAAAAATCCTGGACACCAAAGCTCAGATGACCTTCTGCATTTGGCAATGCTTCATAACATACATTACTGACAGGAGGATTAACTGCATCCTTGTGCAACTCTACTTCAAAACAGCAAATGGAAACCTATATATCGGTTCTTCTGGACCTTTTTCTTTGTTTATTTTAATCTGTATCTCCTCACTGTTATAACCATAACCATGGACCAACTCCTCTGGGTCCTATGAATCTTTCTAAGAAATTACTGAACTTGAGAGTAGTTTTGGGATCCCCAACACAGCCTCCAGTACTGTTTCCTATTAACCTATCAATCAAGAGCTCCAAATAGTACTCCCATATAATTTTATTAGCTGGTGTTTTCTTCTTCCCACTGCTCAGCTCGCCCTGCTCTCTTTCACCATAAATAATAAAGGTATGATTGTACTTTCTTTCTTGTATGGTACTGCAGGTTGGCACCGGGATCTCATATACAGTAGGCAAGCACTGAGCTGTACCCCAAGTTCTTGTGAATAAATCTTTAAATCTCACAGAATCTATTTCTATGTAACTCCAGAGATACAGTAAGCGTTTCTGGTTGTTCTCAAATGAAATGAAGAAGGACTTGTTAAGAGCACTGTATTCTGAATCCCAAATAATTTTCTCACTTAAGATGTACTGCAATGCAATTAATCATGCTAATTACATTTTAAACATGATTATTTTGGTGTGGTACTCTGAAGTAGGATCATTCTTGATGAAGATGAAAAGAGAAAGCAGTAAATAAATTTGTTTTCTATAAAATGAAGAGTTGACCTCACATAGCAAAGCAATACAAGGTCCTCGAAATTAGGATGATGGAGCAGTTAAGAATTTACTAAAGACTAAAAATGGCTTAGAAGCAGATAACTTTACCAAAAGGTAGGTTAATCCACATAAGAGAATGGTGAAAAGAAACTTTAAATCCAGGTCTTATCAACCCTGAATCAAACATAGGCAAGGGACTGAGCTCCAAAGGACAGAATGAAATTTCCTCCATGGGCAATTAGTGTAATATTTTGGGATATTTATACATAAGGTAATGTACCCGATGGTGCACTTGATAATGAATCCTATATGTCAATATTTCTCAAAGGTGCTGTTCATTATTTTTCTATCTCACAAGAATACTTACAAAGTAGTACTCAGTTGATTGGTACATGTTGCTTATAAAACTTGCAAATAGCAATAAAAATGCTTTGGCATTAAACAAAAAGATTACCAAGATTTATTCTTTTCTGTAGACAACTTTCTTAATCGTTATGGAAATGTTACTACTCAAATAAATAGAAAATGTATACAACAAAGTATAGAGTTAAATTAGTTACTGCTTTTAGTGCTGAAACTACTACAAACATAATTAGCTTAAGTCTTGTGATATGGGTCAACAAGAAAAGACAAGCTGAATTTAAGTCACATGAACATCAGAATAGGCCACAATCTCATAGAAATTGTTAAAGACAGCATGGGATTCAGTTACTCTTATTTATACAAAAGCTATATAGAGTGATATAATCAATGAATGACAGTTTATGTATCTCTGTGTATACATTTCTCATTAATCGTTAGATTCGTTACAAGGTATTTACAGAAAAATAATTCTTCTGAAGCATAAAAAAATAGGTCCTGATAAATTTTGATAATGAAAAATTTGCAGATTTTAGTAGTTTATAGAAACACTAAAGAGATTTGTGATTCTTTCTTTTCCTCTCTAATTTAATTTTAAAGTAGTATATCTAAAATAACCAATCATGGTATGTTTTTGTTCCAAGAGGGTAGCCCCTTGAATTAAATAACTTTATACCTGATATCTTCAAAGCACAACTGCTCCCTATTAAATTTATCAAAGCCAGCAGAAGAGCCCTGCTGGTTACAAACTACCATGTTTTGATCCCCTTGCACTGGGAATGGAAACATCTTAAAAATTAGTCCCCAGTAGAGTAGTTCTTAAGAGGAAAAAAGTGATTAAAAATCACAAGTAAAAATTACTTAATTTAGTTTAATTTTCAGAAAAAAAATTTGCCACACATAAAATTAAAAAGCTACTCTCAATTTCTTTCTTTCTTCCTTCCTTCCTGCTTTCTTTTCTTTCTTTCTTTTTTCATGAGTAAACAAAAGAGAAAAGGGAAGGTAAGGAAAGTGTAGGACACACAGAGGGACAAACAGACTCAGTAAGGGACAGAGGTAAAGAGAGACACCAGTGGACCAGACCAAAGTCAGGAAGGAAAAGGACAGAGAGACAGAAAGACAAACAGGCACTAGAGAGCCAATGAACTTTTTCTTTTCCTCCTTGGTTCTTACATTTTTCTTCTCCCTCTACACTATTTCTTGAGTATTACTATAGACACTACCAGGAGGCATATTGGGGATGGGTGAAAGGATAAAAGGAGGAAGAGAAAAGGAAAAAAATGTATACAAAAGATAAAGATAATTATCCTGCTGATTCTTCTCAGTTCATTGAAGAGAGCAGTTTGTGCTTATGCTGTTTGATCAGTTATGCACTTGGATATCTTGCAATCTGAGCAACTACTTTGATGATGACAATCTGCAGTACACCAACCATTGTCCATTTCCTATTTTGTTTCTGAAATCCTGTATCATTGTTTTTGTTTTTTCTCTTTAAAATGAAAGAAAGAAAGAAAGAAAGAAAGAAAAGTTTAATGGGATCATACCATCGGAATGCAACCAGCAAAATCCAGAATGTAGAAAGCTTTAAAGGACAAATTAACACAACTTTTTCAACAAAAAATTGAAAGGAAAAAATGAAAGGAAGAATAGAAGAAAGAGTAAGAGGCCCTATAAAGATTTTAAGAATGAAATCAAATGTGTCAGTTTACTTTAGATCCTAATTTAAACAAATCAACTATTAAAAACAAGGGGGAAAAAATCCTGGCATGGTGGTGCATTACAGTAATCCTAGGATTTGGGAGGCTGAGGCAGGAGGATAGCCATGAGTTTGAGGTCATTTTAGATTTCCTAGTGAGTTCAAGGCCAGCCTGAACCACATAGACTCTGTCTCAAAAAACAACATATGGAAAAAATGGTACATAAATAAAAGAGTTAAAAACAGGCACTTGAACACATAATGTAGCCAGTTCAATACAGCAGTCATTACAATAGCCAAAATGTAGAAACAACTCAAATGTCCATCAGTAGATGAATGGATAATCAAATTGTGATTTACATGAACCTCAAAAATACTCTATTAAATGAAAGAAATCAGAAACTAAACATTACATATTGTATGAATCCATCAATAAGAAATACCCAGAAGAATAAATCCATAGACACAGAAGGAAACCGGTGGTTGTCAAGGCTTGGCTCGTGGAAGGGTGGAGAAATGGGACACACTTAATGGGCACAGGATTTCTTTCTGGGATGATGGAATTATTTTGGAATTAGAAATAGTGGTTGTACAGCATGTGAATTATTCACTTTAAAATAGTTCATTGTATGCTATATGAATTTTACCTCAACTAAAACCCCCCCCCAAAAAAGCAGGAATTATGAAGTGTTTGAGGGAATCTGAGTATGTATTGACTAAATCTTTGATGTACGAAGAATGGCGATTTTTTGGTCTGATGATGGTACTGGATATGTTTTTTAAGAGACCTCTCAGATTATTTGCTGAAATTTAACTCATGGGTAAAACTATATGATGTCTAGGATTTACTTCAAAATAATCCAATTGGGAGGTGGCTGAAGGGAAAAAGTGGGTGGAGGTAAAGACAAGTCATGAGTTAGCTAACTGTTGAACATGAGAGTTCTTTATACATATTCCCTACTCAAGTATGTGACTGGAGTTTTGTACAATAAAGTTTTAAAATTTCAAATACACTTAAGAAAATCTAAGATTAGATTAGAATGGGTTTATTTAGAAATTTGTTAGGTCACTCAATCTACTATGTGAAATTAAATCTTTCAGATGAAAAATTATTCAGTAATATGCAGGTTTCAAAAGAAAAAACATGACAAACTCAGAAGAGGAAGACAAAATTTATTTTTCATCTCTCAGAAGAAAGAGTTTTGTGTTTTAAGCTTTAGAAATTCTTTATTCAACCGAGTATGACAGAGATCTTTTCATAACATGAGATCACCAAATTTCAAACATCACCATGAATGAATGAATAAATAAATAAATAAATAAATGTAGTACAAAGAAACTAGAAATAATGAAAAATATACAGAAAAATTATTCCAAAATTTAGGGGTGTTTCCTGTTAACCTTAAAATCCTTACTTTTACTTTCCTTCCCTACAAATATTAACATGTGAAGTAGACAGTTTTATATATGGTTTTCTTATTCTAAACCTAAGCATTTAACATATTATGTTCTTAGTAACAATTACTTTTAATGGAGTTGTAAAAATGGCATTGATATAGTTCATTTATTTCTCTATATCATGACATTCATACTATTTCCAACTATTCTAAATAAATCTGTTATAAATATATTAATATGTTAAATTTCATAATGGTTAGGATAACTACAAGTCATTTGATTTTTCAGGAGATAAAAAACTGAAACTTTTTTCCTCTTGAAAATGTGTTAGTTGGCAAAATAAAGTTAGAGTCTCTGCTATCTCTAAAGATAAAACTCAAGAATACTTCAAATGATAGGATGTAGAGAAGGGCTAAGGACAATCCTCCTATTTTTAGCAAAACAATCTCTATATGGGTAGAGGCAGAAAAAATTTAACTAGAATTATACTCTACCTGTTGAAAAGCTTTTTCTGCTTGACGTTCAGCATCAATAACTTGTCTCTCAAGCTGCTGCATCTGTAAAGTGAGGGAAAATATAAAAAATACAAAAACTCAAATTTCCCTTTTGGGAAAATACTGTAAATCTCCCAATGTTATCAACTTTTAAAGAATATTTAATGTGATTCACTGGAAATGAGTTACATACAATTAACATATTAAAGGCTCTGTGTGTACTTAAAAACTGATGAAACAAACTGGGCGAGGTCGCCCACACCTGTAATTCCAGCCCTTGGGAGGCTCTGGCAAGAGATCACTTCGGGTTAGAGGTCATCCTGGGCTACAATGTGGGTTCAAGGGCAGTCTAAACTACACAGCAAGACTGTCTCAAAAATACAACAAACAAACATGGATGAAACAAAAATTTCAAAGTTTTGGTACTTTTAGAACATGTAATATTTACGAGTATTCATTAATAGACAAGAAATTACTTGTCAACCCATATTAGAAACATTAAGTTAAGAGAAAAGTAAGACTTCCAGTGTCATACTTGATGCCTTGATCAAAAAAATCAGAAGGAGCAGGTAATGGTAGTGCACGTCTGTAATCCCAACCTTTGCAAGGCTAGGCAAGAGGATCGCTGCGAGTTACTGGCCAGCCTGGGTTAAATAGTTCACTGCTAGTCTTGGCCTGCCTAGTGACAGCATGTCTCAAAAACCAAAGTAGCAATGATATTGGGGAAGTGTTGTATTTTCATAAGCTCCACAGATGAAATGTTTTGGTCAACACTAGGGATTATTACATTCAGACAGAGATGGAAAGAGTTACAGAAGAGACTCTTTAAACACACACACACACAGACACACAAATACCCAAGTGATTGTAAGGAAAAATGTTAAAGACTTTAAAGGACCCACTGCTAATTAACATAAAGGACGTGTATCAAATGTTCAATACACAAGCCAAGAAGTAAAATTCAGTTTCAATTTCTTTTTTCAGAGTGCAGTTTGGCCACTTATACAGACATCTGCGACTGGATTCCCGCTCATTTTCGCTTTTGCTGGCTGGCGGTCCGCCGTCCAGAACTTGAGGAACACCGCCAGCCCCCAGCAAGCCCTAGCGGCCTGCGGACCAGGCTGGGCCCCGCCCCCTTCCCACACCACCGAGAAGCGGCCTCCCGCAGCTAGAGCGGCCCAACCCGGAAGCGCTCTGCACCACCAGGTCCATGGAGACGGCCCCCAGGATTCCTGGATCCGCACGCAGTGCTCTCGCCTGAGAAATGTTTTCTCTTTACCGTGCATTATTTCTTAAAGGTATGTTGATTGGGAGCATTTCCTGGGCTTTGGTAACTATGTTTAGCCAAATAGACATTCGACTCGGAGGTCAAACTGAAGACCACAAACACCGTCATCTTCAACCACCTAATGGAAAAGAATTCTTAAATATTTCACAAGTGACACGCACGGAACTCAGCAAAAGTATGCGTGTTTTTTGTATCATCCTCGGAGAATACGAAGATGACAGTAACTGGACTATGCTAAGAGACAGTTGGCCCAAACACTGTGACCAAGCAGAGTTCTATGGTGCTAAAAGTGAACACTTGTTCAATAGAGAAATAAATGACAAGTGGAAACACATGAGCAAAACTTACAAAGACGTCTTTGAAAAGTATGGCAACACCTTCAAGTGGTACTTTCTTGCACTTCCCACCACGTTTGCTGTCATGGAAAATTTAAAGTACTTTCTGCTGACGAAGGATGCATCACAACCTTTCTATTTGGGCCACACAATTACATCTGGAGACCTCGAATATGTGACTGTGGATGGAGGCATTGTCTTAAGTATAGAGGCGCTGAGGAGATTTCACAGGTCTCTCAGTAAGAATGAAAAGTGTGCAAATCAAAGTGTGATTTGGAATTTATCCTTCGATAAGCAGCTGGCAATCTGCCTGAAATATGCAGGTGTTTTTGCAGAAAATGCAGAAGATTACGAAGGAAGACATATATTTAATACAAAACCAATTGCAGCTCTTATTCAGGAGGCAATGCGTAATAACCCTCACCAAACAGTAAAAGGCTGCTGTTCGGATTTAGCCATTACTTTTAATGGACTGACACCCCAAAAGATGGAAGTGATGATGTATGGCGTCTACCGGCTCAGGGCATTTGGACATTATTTCAATGACACACTGGTTTTCTTGCCTCCAAATGGTTCAGAAAATGACTGAGGAATGGCAAACACTGTGCTGTTCAAGAACACCTGAAATGAGACTAGTCCAAATTAATGTGATTAATACAAAACACACTTTATTCAATAATACATAATTATTAGAAGCCTGATTAGTATGAGAAGTGTAAAGTATGTGGAGTCTGGAGTAACTTTTTATATTGACTGCACATTGAGTATTTTGGATATGTTGCATTAAATATACTATTAAAATTAATTTCATGTTTCTTGTTCATTTTATTCATATGTGCTTTAGCAAAAGTTAAATTACCTAAGTAGCTCTCACACTATATTTCCACTGAATAATAAAGATTTAGAACATCTGTTGTTATTACCTGTAGAAATTTAATTGTAAATATGATAGTACTTTTAAGGCAGTTTATTGTAGGGATCTAGATTATAGAGGAAGTTTTAAATAATTCAAGCCAGGCTTGAGCAACTTAAACCCTGTTACAAAATTTACAAAAAAAATTTTTTTTATAAAGTGGTTGAGGATGTAGCTCAGTGCAAAGGCCCTGGGTTCAGTCTCTAGTACCAAAAGAGAGTGCGAGAGAGAGAGAGAGAGAGAGAGAGAGAGAGAGAGAGAGAGCAAGAAAGAGAGAGAAGAAGGAGATGGGGAGAGCAATAGGTATTTCCTAAGCGTTCTCTGGACCTTACATCATTAATTTTTGTTAAATGTTTCAAGTGTTTAATGAGTGATGTTGCTTAAAAACATTTTAAGTTATTGTGTAGACTGGGAACTATACAGAAGTACTTGGACAAGCACTGTTTTTCTGGGATGTTTCTATAACAGTCCTTAAACCAAAAAGCCTACTATTGTACTAGCAGATGCAGGCCATGGCTACATTTTTCCACTACTGGCAATATGCTGACAATTGTCATCTTTAAAATGTTAATTACATTCTATTTTTCAGAAGAATTTTATAGTTTAGGAGCCTAAAAGAACGTTTGGGTTGGGGTTGCCAGGAGAAACAGAAAAATCCACAAAATTCTATCAAATTTTGTTAGTGAAAAAATGAGTTAGTGAAAAAAATGAATTTTAAAAACAAAAACTGTAAGTATCTTGTCTGGTTTCTCCAGGTTTGGTTTCTAATCCTAACAAGAAGAATAGAAGTCTGTTTGATTTACTGTTATGGTCACAATAACATCTTTATACATAGTAGGTGTTCCATACATTATAAATTATCAATGACAAAGTTCCCTATCATTTGTAAAGCACCATATATGTATGGATAGTACCATTATTTCAAATAACTGTTTCTAATCTGTTAGCACTGACTTATTTTTTTTTTACTATTTTTCCAATGACATTGTAAGTTGCCAGAAGCAATCATGTATGTGAGACCATATCTTGCACATTCAATGCTACCATGGCCCAAACCTGTAATCCAGGTACTCAGGAAGTTGACTACAAGTTTAAGGCCGGCCTGAGCAACCTAGTGAAACCAAGTCTCAAAATAATATTTTGAAGAAGGGCGAAGGAATGTCGCTTGATGGCATAGTCCATAAAGATCCTAAGTTTGAGCTCCAGAACCATTTAAGGAAAAAAAGAAAAATTCTAAAACCTCATACTAATCAGTATTATTTATTATTTTAAAAAGCAACACACATCACTTACAATAGCAAAGATGCCTTGAGGACAGTTCAGAAATTCCCATGACTCAACTCTTTAAGGGTGCAAAAAACTCTCATTGGAAAAGTGCCCCAGGCCATTCAGTTACTCAGGCTGATGCAGCCCCGACCCAAGGAAGCCTGGCTATGCTCCAACTGACAGCAGACCTCAGTGTTATCCACATGGTACCCGTTTTATGGACATGTAGAATGCAAGAGTTGTGGAATTTAGGGAGGCTTCTACTCAGAAGGCTTGGTGGCCAGGCAGTAGGTCCCTGAGCGAGAAATGCATGAAGCTGTTAGACTGAAGACAAAAGGAGAGACCCCAGGAAGCTGGAGAAGCCAGGAGCATAAAATATCTCGAAAAAGCCACAGGCAAACCCAAGACAGCCCGTGAGAGCCACACTCAGCACTGCCACATGAGCGAGGCCACACAGCCACTCTGGAGTTCATGTCTCGCCACAACTTGCCCCTGGTTCTAGACAAAACTACAGGGCTTACTGTTTGCTCTGCTAGATTTTGGTCTTGCTTTGTTCTATTTCTTTTTGCTCCCCGTTTCTAAATTTTGGAATGGGAATGTTTAGGGCCACTGTATATTAGAAGTGTTTAATCTTTTTTGATTTTTTTTTTTTGTCTTTTTCGTTTTTATCGGTACCAGGGATCGAACTCCGACTGCCTGCTTGCAAGGCAGGTGCTTATGCTGCTGAGCTAAATCCCCAGCCCCAATCTTTTTTGATTTTTTTAAAAGGGGCTCATGGCTAAGAGTTTGCTTTGAGTTTCACAGATAAACAATTTTGATAGAGATATAGTGGACTTCACTCAAGCATTAAAAAATAGTATGAAGTAACATGGTGGATGAAACTTGAAAACATACTAAATGAAAGGTCACATATCATGTGATTCCATTTGTAAGAAATATTCAAATAGGCAAACCCATAGAAATTTAAATAAACATTAACCTACAATGATTCTTTTCAAAGCAAATTTTTGTAAAAATACTGAGTGTTAAAGAAAAAGAAATCATCCTTTGGTTATCGAGGCAGACCCAAAAACCATGTTTTTTTATGTCATAAGGAAACAATCACGTTGTTACACTGATAGCAATGCTTTATGCCAGAAGGAAATGGAGAACATGTTTAACAGGCCAAGGGATGAACGTGTAACCTAAGGATTTTATATACAGCTATCCTGACTCTCAAATATTAGTGGTACAGCAAATGGCAAGCTTCTTAACAAGAAAGAACTAAAACAAATACTGTTCACAGGAGTTTTTGCTAAGAAATTTAGAAAATGAGGTCCTGACAACTACAATAACTAGAGATACCGAAGGCTCTATGATCTGGCAGTGAAGGTAATGCAAACCAATACAAATGCCAAAAAGGACCAGGGATGTGACTCAGTGGTAGAGTACTTCCCTAGCATGTACAAGGCTCTACTTTGATCCCAAGTCCTGAAAAAAATTGCCAAAAGAAAAAAAAAGACATAATATTTGATGTTAAGCTGTTTCATATAGCAATCATAATCAAGACAGTATGGTGTAAAAGCATATCTAACAGATAAATGGAACAGAGAGCTCAGAAGTGTATTTTAAAATATAACATTAATATATCCAGGCACAATAACATAAGCATTTAGTCTTAGCTACTTGAGAGTGAGGCAGGAGGCTCATTCGTATCCAAGAATTTGTAGATGTAGGCAACACATTTGCAGCCTGGCCAACATAATGAAACAAATTGCAATATCTCCCCATCCTCTCAATATAAGTATATCTCACCTTTTATTAAATCACTATTCCAGATCAATACTGCATATGTGACTGTATATGATGGTTATAATATGTGATTTTCATACACAGCTAAAACAAGGAGTAAACTATGATTACTTTTTCCTTTCCTATATAATTTCCCCCCTGGAGATAAGGGTTTGTTGGATTTACTTAGCTTTTTATGAATTTACTAATAATTCAACTTTAAATTCCCACCACTGTGGGAATCTTATCATTCAAGATTTTCATTCACATCTGGTTTTGTACCAATTTTTTCTTTAAGCTGCTCCTAGAGTCTCTGATCTGAGTCAGTCTGGGTGGGCTCCCTGGGATTCTGGCAGCCCAGCTGTCTCCTTTGGCCGACCCTTTGACTTTCTACCACAAAGGATGTTCTGTTTCCTTTATCCCATGTTGTCCTTGAGCTTGGTTTACTTCCTCCTTTTAATGGAATACATCTTGCTGAAGATTTTGCAGAATGGTGACATAGGACTTTGCATGTCTTCAAAATATTTTTATAATTCGACCTTTAAGTAAAATTCACAATTGGCCTTGGAACAGAAATGCAATTTTTAGAATTATAAAGACCCAGTTTTATTGTCTTCTAACTTGTAATATTGCTTTTGAGAAGTTGGAAACCATTCTAATTCCTGATCCTTTGTATGTGACTTGTATTTTTTACTCTGAAAGCTTGTAGATACTCATTTAATCATCCAACACCACCCCAAGTTTTCTTAAGGCAAAAAGAATGGAAAATACAGCCTAGATTAAAGCTCAAAGGCTTCTGATGTCCTCCTCACAGACAAATGCCCTAAGGAACCCTGTAAAGATCTAAAGGAGGAACGATGTGTCACACTGAAAACAGTGGGTATTGATAGAAATGTGTCCTTTTACAATCAATTAATTCCCTGAAACCTTCACATTTATTCCCATACTCCAAATGTCCAGCAATGAAGCATTTCCTGTAAAAAAAAAATTGAAAATTTGTTTCTTACAAAATTTAATAACTTGTTCGGTGCAGCTTAATCCCAACAATTGTGGTATTATGAGCACATGACCTTATAGATAAGGTCATCAGCAAAAGCTGATGTGGACCAGTCCTGATTATATATACACAGCAGTCAGCCATCTCTGCAGATGTGCATTCCTACACAGACACACCAGAAACCACCAGACATTTGAGAGAAGCTTGTAATCTGAAAACAACAAACACAAAAGTGGAAAAATAATTTCAAAAGAAAGAAAATTAGGGAATAGAAGAGAACTTTTTAGAAATTCTAATTGTTCTTCAGGATCAAGAAACTTTCAAATACACCACTTCACAGCCTTACCGTGAAACAAAATTTATTCGCTTGTTAAATATTAGGAAGCAGTTCAAAATGCACATGCCTTGAGCAACCTTATATGTTCCCAGACTGTGACAAAAGAGACTAAATCTGGAATTTGAGATTCTAACAGTTCATCACTGGATAGAAACAGTTAATTACTTGTCCAAATGTTGGGTATGTTGTTTACTTATCCAACAATGGCTGCGGCTGGAAGATAAATACTACTAATAGAAACACATTCATTCTTAGTTTTTTTGTTTTCTTTTTCTTTTCTTTTTTCTTTTTCTTTGGTATTTTTGAGACAGGGTCTCCTTGTGCAGTTCTGGCTGGACTTGAGCTCACTTTGTAGCCCAGGCTGGTCTCAACTTTGCAACAATCCTCCTGCCTCAGCCTGCTGAGTGCTGGGATTATAGATGTGTGCCACCCCACCCAGCTAAAACGCATTTATTCTTGAACAAATAAAAGAAAATGAACAAATTAATGATAGCTTTAACTCTTTCCAGAAAGAAAAATAAAGTGATAAAAGGAAATCACTCTTCACAATCTATATTACAGATCATATATACTGAGTGCTTAAAGTTACATTTAGGTAAACATACATTATTAAGGCATATGATAAAGTTTAGAACACTTTAAAACCAGCTCAAATTAATATTGCTTGTTTCTTTTCATAATCATTCAAACTGGAAAATAACTTTCCAAAATACTCAGAAAAGCAATGTAAGATATAATCATGTAATTTTTTACCTTCACAATGTAGACTGTAATGTAAACCTTGGGTCAAATCTATAATCAATGCATACTAACCCATCTTAAAAAAATTGAAACGATGAAGTGTCCCATATCAAGTTTCAAACAAAAATGCAGTATTTTATTTATAGGCCAGTTACAGAATAATAAAATGAAGAACCAAATTTCAAACTTTGCTTCATTTATTCCTATAAAAGTACCCTGTGCAACAGAATGGAGTCTGCCTCTGCATTTGGATCACCACAGTACATTATACTCAGTGATCTTGGCATTGTTGCAAGCACAGTGTACAAGGCAAAGCGTTCAACGACTTGGCTAATGGAGATTGAATGCTTCAGGCCCTTTGTACTCACGGATGCGCTGAGCAATTCCTAACGAAGTACCATGTTCCTCTTTCTGATTGTTTTCTCTGCAGACCCCATGAAAGGCTCTATCACCCAACATTTTTAGAATTTTTATTACAATAAATAATATCTACAGTAACTAAAAAAATGTTATTTAAATTAGCTTGTAAGGTCACCGTTAGCATATGTATAATTTCTATTACGTACTGTGTAAGCTTAAGTGAGCCAACAGAGTAATCGGGGAGCAATATAATTTAAATAGATTCACTCAGATATTGTTTGGACTATCGTGCAAAAGAGCATACTCTGGTGTTCAGTGAACGGTCTCCTTATTCCTCAAATCATCCCTAGAATGTCTCCGGGAATCATATTGACAAAAGCAAGGCCAAGAGGCAGGAGATCCCAGATGGCCATGCTGCCCCAGGTAAAAACTGCAGGTTACATGGGCAACACTCATGCCAAAGCAAAAATTCTTCATATTTTTCTTCTTTTTCTTTTCACTGAAAACCTAATTCAACACAAATACCATTCCACTTTGGCTTAAAGAAAAACTTTCACATTTCCCTCCCTAACTCAGAAAACTAGCTGGTAATATTGTAAAGCAGGAAAACTACTTAAATCTCAGCTTCCCTGAAGAGTTTATATTTGGCATACTAAGGATATTTCCAACACCATTCCTTAAATTCCTCTAAAGACCTCTCCCACTTACAGCAGCACTTGCCCAAGATTCAATAAGGGCTTTTTCTTCATAAACTTCAATATTCTAAGTTACTTGGAAACTGCGATGGAAAAGAAAAGTAGGTGCAAAAATGTACTAAATCACATGTACTCTACCTCCACCTTCAAAACATATGACATACGTATTATTGAAATTCATCTGTAATTATAAAAACGCTGAAATATTTCATGTGTTTTTCCTTGCATATGTTTCCTATCAGTCTGTAATCACCTTTATATCATCTCCTCAAACACGTAACCAGTGTGACCATTCAGAAAGACACGAGAGGGTGTGAGAATGTACAGCGTCATCTGTACCACTGAAGGAAAGGCTAAGCAAGGGAAGGGAAGGGAAGGGAAGGGAGAGAAAAGAACCGGTCAGTTCTGCGTGCCTGGTACTCTATTGGCTGTATCACAAATTTGAAAACACTGAAGACTTCAGAGCAGTTCTGCTATTTGTTAACTGTGTAACAATACTGGACATATAAATCAATATCCTCAGCCTTAAAGGTAATTTTACAATGGAGATTTTAGTAACTACTTCATAGGGTTGCTATGAAGTTTAAATTATCTAACAGCTGTAGTAAAACTTGGGGACCATATTTGGGACCGAGGGTTAGTTGCCTAAAGCCAGTGCAATAAATCAGGACTGGGAACCAGAATTGCTAGAAGGAAGAGAAGCTGGCCAGAATCCCTGGAAAAGAGTTAAAGAATTACATTAGTATTCTCTCAAGAATCTTCAGCCTTGAGGCTACTACGTTCATGTCAAGGGAAGAATTTTAAGGAGAAGCCTTGGAGCAGACTGGTCCTAACACAAAACCAAAGATTGTAGATGAGATCAGACTGGTTTTAGGGATGCAATACTTGAGTGATTCTTAGAAACAATGCAATGGGGCTTGATTTGAAAGACATATGATGTTATATAAATTATTACTACACACACACACTAACGCACACACAGAGATGGACTTATACAATCCATTGCAGTTGAACAGAAGACAGAATCAATGAATAGGCAGATACATCACAGAAATCAAAGAAGTTAATAACAAAACTAGGTAATAGAAGCTATATAGGGCGACAGCTAATCAATTATACATCAGAGATGGAATGCCTGGGTTCAAATCTTGGTTCTATCACTTTCTAGTATAAATTTAGGCAACTGCAATAACTTTTCTGTCTAAATTTCATCCTCTGTAAATATGGGTAATATTACCGTGTAAAATTATTGGAAGAGCCAGGTGCGGTGGTTCACACCTGTAATTGCAGCATTTAAGAGGCTAAGGCAGGAGGATTACCATGAGTTTGAGGCTAGCCTGGGATACACAGTGAGTTCAAGGCCAGCCAGAACTACTTAGTGAGACTATCTTAAAAAACAAACACAAAACAATGTTGAAAGAATTAAGAAGTTCACATGGGATCACTTCCTGGCACATACTCAGCATCAGTTTCCTAAACTATAAAATGGGGCCAACAAACCTTATTTCACAAGTTGTTAGGCATATTAAAAAAGTGATACCTGCACAGTGTTTAACACATAATAAATTAATAAGTATTAGGGGTTTTTTATTAAAACAGATGGGTACCAAAAGAAATTTTCAAACCTGAGAAAAATATTTCATAAAAAATATAACAAAAAATATTGTGAAAATTTGTACTTCTATTTTGGAGTTGCACATATTTATTGGAAACCATGAGTAACTTGGCATACTTATCTACTTTCCAATATGTAAAATGCTTCTGAGTAATTCCATCTTTTTTTTTGTCTTTTTCATTTTTATCGGTACCGGGATCGAACTCATGACTGCCTGCTTGCAAGGCAGGTACTTATGCCGCTGAGCTAAATCCCCAGCCCCCAAGTAATTCCATCTTTTAGAACTGTCAAAGGATTACAGTCACAGATACAAAATACAGACCAAAAGAAAAAAAAAGCAAGAAAAAAGAAACTACAACTAAAATAGCACTATTCCTCTTTATTATTTCTAAAGAAAACATTAAATCAAATGGCACTTAGACTGAAAAGTTTTAAAAGCTACTTAAAATTTTACTTACAAAGAAAACAATCCTTTAATAATTTTTAAAAAAGGACACTCATAAAAAAGAAAAACCTGTGGCATTGTGCTTTCTAAAGATCACGACAAATGTGGTCATAAGATTTAAAGGTCAACAAACTGGAACCCAGATCAATATCACTTCTATTTAACCCATAAGAAAACTACAGGCATATAGAAGTCAAAGAAAACACGAAAATTATGAGAAGGCTGTACTCAGCAGTGTCAGCCAGTGAGAGGCGAGGGCAGCAACTGGACAGCGTCCAGGAGGCTCAGAAACAAGGGCAGACTTGATGGATCCAGGCACAATCACTGTGTGAGGGGGCTGGGATTGCGGAAAATACTAGATAGATCACGGCACAAGGTGGAAATGATTTTCACAGATAAAAGAGCAAAAGACAAAGATGAATCACAGCTGTGAGTTAGGATGAGCTTCCCCAACTTGAAAATATTCGAAGTGGGAATTTTTTTCAAGTTGCAATTTTTATTATAATATCAATAACTACAGTGTAGTGCATGGTGGGTTTATTCCACCAAGCCAAAAAAGAAAAGCATAACCTTAGTCCTCCCATATAAAAGATGTTAAAGTACAAATATTTATGATGATGAAAATGAAGATTTAAATGGAATGATGATTTCATTGGATTTTATTAGAATACTTCTAAGACATTCTTGGAAAACAATACAAGGAAGATTTAAGACCTTTTTTGGAAATGTGATATGTGTACCAGTCTCCATTCCAAAAGGATTATACAGACTAGAGTTTAAGAAACCACCTACAAATTCTCCTGATCAGTTTTAAATCACCATAAATATCACTCACCCACCTATTTGGACATTACTAGCTAGAAATACAATGTGAACCCCATGAGTCACCTAAAATTTTGCAGTATACATATTAAAGACTAAAAAAACAGAGAAAATTAATTTGAACATTGTCCACTTAACCCAACACCCAAAGTATGTATTAACATAATCAATAAAAAATGTATTGCTGAAATGTGTTTCACAGAAATCTCATTTGTATTTTACATTTGCCACACATTTCAATTTGAAGTTAGTTATCAATGGCCACATGTGGCTACTGGTTATTATTTTAAACAGCCCAGATCTACTGATTTTTTTGGTACCAGGGATTGAACTCACAACCTCAGCCTTGCCAGGCAGGCGCTTAAGCTGCTGAGCTAAATCCCCAGCCCTAACAGCACAGATCTAGAATCCAAGTTCTCTGGAATCAGAAATATGGGTTGTCTTATTCACAGATGTCACTCTGGTATTAAAAACCATATGTGGCTCATACTTAGCCTTCAACAAGTATTTGTTGAATGAATGAACAAACAAAACTATTGGTTTTATGCAAATATTTGCAAAATCAAAATTCCTGTGACATAAAATTCTAATTACATTGTTAGAACTATTAAGAGAAGCCAGGCTGGGCATGGTGTGCAAGCCTGCAATCCCAGCACTCAGGAGGCTGAAGCAGAAAGATTGTCATGAGTTCGAGGCCAGCCTCAAGGTGGCCCCACGGTGAATCAAAGGCCAACCTGAACTACAGAGCTAGACTCTGTCTCAAAGACAAACACAGAAGCATACAATTATAGTAAACACAATCGTAGCGCAGATGATAGTCCATGAATACAAAGTCCTAAATAGCCCAGATGATAATCAATGAATACAAATTCCTAAATAGTGCATAATTTCAGATAATTATAAATATATTTTACCATCAAGGAAATTTTCTTCCACAATCGGTTTTAAATGATATCCTTCAACATTTAGTAAATCAAAATGCTATTGAATTCTTTAAAATAAAGAATAACAGCTTTTCTCTCTGTAATAAATGAACTACATTCATCAAATACAGTTTCCACACAATATACCAGTATTTGCAAACAAATGTTTTTCATCCTGACTAATTCTCCCTAACACCAGTGACAGAATATAGCAAATTCAGCTTCAAATACATCTGGCAAAAAGTTGAGTTATGCAATTATTTTATTTTCTGGTGGTACTATGAATTGAACCCAGAGTCTTTGTGCACACGCACACACACGCACAAACTTTAAAATTTTTGAGACAGGGTCTCAGGCTGAATTCAAAGTTGCAATTCTCCTGCCCCAGCCTCCTAGACTTCTGAAATTGCAGGAATGTGCTACCATATCTAGCAAATTATACTACTGTTTTAAAGGTGCTTAAACTCCCCAAAGATTTTTAAAATATATATAAACCAGACCGCATGTAGGTGAAACTTAATAGCAAAGGATAGAGATAAAAGCTTACCTTTTCTGCTAAAAGCTCTCTTATCTTGCTTGCTTGAACTCTGAATTTTATGAGCTGAGACTCCAGGGCTACACATCTTTCCTTCCAATCCACCGGTCCTTCTGGTTCAGAAAGCTCGGCCATATTTGTTCTAAGAAGAAAGCATTCAACAGCACACCACATTAGCACTCAAGAAGTCTATTAATCTTCCCAACATATAAGTTGATTCGATGATATTCAGAAACAAGTTTTAAACTCTTAAGACACATCCCAGTCCTTGTTATGAGTCTAATGGAAGACAAGAGATCAGGGTAGAAGCCCTTCTGCGCTAGTATTTAAACTTTCTAGGGCTCAGTTTATCCAATCCAGAAAAACGGGAATGCTGAGCATCACAAACCATTCTTCCTCTCAGGTATGCAGTGAGAACAAGTGAAATATTGTCATTTCTAACAAAACAGATGATATAATAGCACAGCACAAAATACAATTATTGTTTTTTTTTTTTAATTTTTTTTTGGTCTTTTTCATTTTTATCGGTACCAGGGATCGAACTCACGACTGCCTGCTTGCAAGGCAGGCGCTTATGCCGCTGAGCTAAATCCCCAGCCCCACAATTATTGTTTTAACACTGCTGAACAGTTAGACGTTTTAAATCTATCAACTCATATTTTTACCATATTCTTAAACTCACAAAAGTCTCACAGCTTGATGCAGACAGTAGCAGGACAAAGTAAAGAAATAGAAGAATGCTACAGTTATTGTTTAGATTTGTAGTATAACTTAGTAGTAATTTTTACTTAGCATTACTCTAAATTTGCTCAGGCTCGGGCTAAGTCTTTCAAGCCAGAAGTTCTGAACTAGGTAAGTTATTTTGATCCTGACAGGTTTGCATAAAAGCTGTGTGAGAAAAAACATATAAATATGAAATTTGGAATCATCTACTGAAGTAAATCCGGAATCCATATTTTCCATGATGTTAACATTCCTTTTGGAGGAAATTAATCTCAGGGACAAATACTGTAAGGAAAAGGACAAGAGGCCAGGGAACTGGTTCTGAAATTCTAATTTATTATTTGATTTTGGAAGCATGATTGTTTCTGGCTCTGAGATCCGTGAAGGCAGTATAAAATGTTTGTTAATGTTTAATGGGCTAATTTAATAAGTAGTGTAATAATGTATTCCTTTATCTTTTTTTGCTCTATATAATTTAAGAAATTTTAGTATGCAGTTGCAATACATAATGGATATATTCACCCTGTGGAACTGGTATATACTGTATATGCATTGCATCGTGATCTTTGATCCTCTCTTTCCCTACTCTGCCTTCCATCTCCCCCTTCTGAATTGCTCTTGCTATAAACTGATAAAATTTGCTTTAGGATGGATCTTCTGCACGAGCCAAGTCCTGGTCATAGAAAACATGTGACAGCAAAACTCTGAGAACTATGAATGGTGCTGCAGTTGAAATGTACTATTCTATTATTTTGTTTTACAAAAATATAGCTAAAGTTATTTTCCACTTATTTAGTGTAACAACCCAACTCTCTAAACCCATATCAATTTTTTTTTGTCTTTTTCTTTTTTATCGGTACCAGGGATCGAACTCACAACTGCCTGCTTGCAATGCAGGCGCTTATGCCGCTAAGCTAAATCCCCAGCCCCTCCCCATATCAATTTTTAAAAACCACATACTGCTAAAAATTTAGTAAAGACTATTTTCCTAGGATAAACATTTTTGTGTTTATGTCAGTTTTCACATTAATTGTGAACTGACACAATCTCATAATAATTTAGAAATAAGTAATATAAGCTGAATTGTTCCACAAAGGCTACAGTTTTTATTAAGAGTACCCTAACCAGCTTGCAGATGCCCCTAATTTCTGCCATAGTTTGAAAGAAACTTAAAATTGCAGGGCTAAAATTCACTGTCTTTGCTTTTACAGAATCTTTTCCCTACTGTTTTCTGAGTATCTCTCTTTTTGTTTTTGACTATTAGCCTTTCTCATGGTCCTTTTCAATTCCCATGTTAGTATTTTCTATTAATTATTCACATTACCATTTACTATCAATGATTTAAGAATAGATAAAGCAGTTTGTCAATCAAAAGCTTTTTTACCATTCCACTGCTACTTCATTTCTCTAATTGTTATCCATAAAGGGAAGGAAAAACATGATAAAATATTAAAAAATAAAAATCATCATCAAACAGATACCCTTAGTTCTTGAGTCACTCTTATAACTGCACAGAAACATAAGAACTCTTGTGTATCGTAAGCAATAAGAAGTCTATTTCATGTTAATTAAATTTTGTTCTACATTTTGAATAGCTCATTTATGTTCTAGTGTAAAATGTATACAAGTTGTTTTGTCTTGTTTTGTTGCTTTATTTTGCTTGCAGAGCTGGGGGGTCAAACCAGGACTAAGCAAGTACTCTACCTCTGAGCTACAGTTTTGAAAATAATATAAAGAATACTTTTTTTCAACAAATGGAAATAAACACCAGTAATGCACAACACTGATAGAAAAAAGGACAAAAAACACCTGGTCATTTCAACTACACACACACACACACACACAGATTTGACAAAACCCAGTATTTCTTCATAATAAAACATTCAACACATTAGCAATGTCAGGGAATTTTCTCAACCTGAAAAAGGACATCTACAAAAGCCAAACTAACAACACAAATACTGGTAAATGACTTACACTTCTTGCACTAAAATCAGTAACAAGACAAGGATGTCTGCTCTTATTGTTTTATTCAACATTGTGCTAGAGATTCTAGCCAGGGCAAGATAATGCAAAAGCATCCAGGTTGAGTAGAAAGTAAAAACTATTGCTATTTTCAGATGAAATGATTATTTATTAAAAAATCCTAACGAATTCACAAAAGGGTATCAGATCTAGTTTAGCAAGCTTTCAGGAAACCAAATCAATGTATGAAGCTCAATTTTTCTACACACTAGCAAGGAAAATCCCAAAACTAAAATATGCCATTTGCAATAGCATCAAAATGAACAAGACACTTAGGAATAAAGTTAATAAAACTGCATATTGCATACTATATTTGGAAGACAAACAGATTAACATACTCAAATCAATCACTACAAAAGTTCTCATAGAATATTTTGCAGAAACTGACAAGTTCACCCTACAATTTACCTGCAAATTCAAAGGATCCAGAATAGTCAAAACAATCCTGACAAGTTGAGGACTTGCTTGTTCGAATTTCTAAACTTATTACAAGGCCACAGTATTCAGAGATAAGCGTATCTGTGTAAGAATAGACGCATACATCAGTTGAGTCTAGAAATAAAAGCTCACATTTACAGTCAACTGATTTTTGCACGGGTACCAAGACAATTCATTGGGGAAAAGAACTGTATTTGCAACAAATGAGCAGGGAAAACTGGATTTCCACAAACAAGTGAAAATATTTTGGATCCTATATATACACAAAGCTGGATGTGGTGGTACATTCAAAGTAATTCTAGTACTCAGAAGGTAGAGGCAGGATGAGAGTCATGAGTTTGAGGCCAGCCTGGGCAACCTGAACTACATCATGAGGTGCTGTCTAAAAAAAATAAATAAAGGACCAAAAGCTCAATTAATAAAAAGGCAATTAATAAAGGCAAAAAATAAAGAACTCATAAAACTTAATAAAAAGGCAATTAATAAGTAAGCAAAGTACTCAAGTAGACACTTCTCCAAAGAAGACAAATAGCCAATAATCACATGAAAAGATGTTCAACATCATTATCTATAAGGGAAAGTGAAACATCATAATGACATTCCACCCTCATATCAAACACGATAAATATAATAAAGTGAAAAAGAATATATACTAACAAGTGTTAGTAAGAATGTAGAGAAATTGGAACCCTGATACATTGCTGGTGGTATTGTAAAAATGTTGGAGCTGCTATATAAACAGTTTAACAGTTCCTCCAAAGTTTAAACATAAAGATTTTGTAGGCCCCAGAAAATCCAATGCTAAACATACATGCAAGGGAACTGAAGACATTGTCCACAGCAAAATTTGTATACAAATGTTCATAACACCATTATCCACAACAGCCAAAAAGAGGAAATAATCCAAGTGTCTACCACCAGATGAATGAGTAAACAATGGGTAATCATGTGACATATCCATAATGAGAACATTATTCAGCCATAAAAAATAAAGTACTACTATATACTACAACAATACATGAATCTCAAAAACATCATTTCAAGTTAAAGAACACAGACATGAAAGGCCACATATTATAGGATTCCCTTTGTATAAAATGTCCAGAATAGGAAAATCCAAAAAGGAAAAAAAAAAAAAAAAACCAGGTTAGTGGTTTCCAGGGTTTTTAAGGAGACAGCAAAGCCAGGACTAGTGGCACATGTTTGTAATTCCATCACTCTGGGAGGCTGAAGCAGGAAGATTACAAGTTTGAGCCCTGTCTGGACAATTTAGCAAAACCTTGTGCCAAAATTTAAAAAAAAAAATTAAGGGCAAACAGAGCTGGGATATAGCTGAGCCCAACAGCTCTGGGTTCTAATCCTGTATTTCAAAGAAAGTAGAAGGCAGAGAAGCAAAGCAGACTGACTACCAAGGGACATGAGGTTTCTTTCAGAGATGATGAAAATATTCTGGAATTAAAGAGTGGTGATGGTTGAGGATATGCTAAATATCACTGATTCATATACTTCAAGGGTACTTGCAAATCTACTACAAATCATGGAATTATAAAACTTGAAAGGGTAAATTTTAAAGTTTGTGAAATATATCCCCTGCAAAATCATATACTTACAAATCACTACAGAAAGAAGCAGCAGTTTAAATGGATATGTACTAATACAATAGAATGTGGTCTGCTAACCACATTCACAGATTTAATAACCCATTGTGTGTGGTTAAGAAACCCTGCCAAAAATTTCACCATTAATTCAAATATAATCAAATAACCTCAAATATGAAAAATAAAATACACATATCTTACCTAGAGTACTCTGTTGTAAAAATGACACAATTCATTTAAAGTTAGGTAAACCTATTTCTTTAGTTATACTAATTGTGTATTTTACAGTGAACTAATAAAGCCTTAAGAATGTTATGAAATCAGCATTTAACATCTGCAGTCTCTATTAGTTGGGTTATAATAATAGAATAATTCACAACCGTAGATTGACTGGACCACAGTCCCCACTGGGGGTTATATATCTGACTTCCTTATTTCACTCTCTAGGGGAAGCCAGTTAACAACTTTAAAGCAACTGTTGTGTTAGTGCACATCTTGAGTAGTTAAGAATTTTAACTTGGCACACTGCTCACCATCCTTTTGCAGTCCCCCTGACGTTACAGTGTTCTACAACCTGAGGAGCTAGAATCAATTTTTAAATAAATATACCTAGATTTTTAAATTTGACAGTGATCGACCTTTTCTGTAGGAAACAGAAAAGTGTTGGTTTTTCAAATACTTCGAATAACTTTTGAAAATATTTACTGACACAAAATAAACTGTTTACAATTGTGGAGTGAATGCTCTTTTTCTCTCAATCTCTGACTTCCTGTTTCTCTTCCAAATCTCAAAAAGGAAAGAAAAAGAAGTGAAAGAATTCATGTACTTAGGTCCTCCCCTTTAAAGTTCAGGGTTAGTCTCTTATATTCTTAAATTCTCTCCTCTTAAAGGACAAATTGACTGGACTGCCAGGTAACTGTATTTTCGCCCCCAAGGCAGAAAAGTCTTTTTTAACCAGACCAAGACACTCCTTGTTTAAAGAACCTTACCACCACCACCTAACCTCACTTTTGCCAAGCTTGTCCTTGGGTGGCACTGCCCAGAACAGCCTGCTACAGAACAGCCCAGTCTTTGGGGACACACTGCTGTGCAGTCCAGGCTGGCAAAGACTGCAATTTTCACAGAGAAAGCAGTGACCTGCAGGTAGCCCAGCCTCGACGCGTCTGCGGGGCAAACGGTTCCACGTCTCTTCCCGCAGCGCGCGATGCACGGCTAAAATGGTCTTTCTAAGAGTGGTCTGCTAACTGCAGGCGACTGGCAGCTCGGGGTGGTCACCTTAAGGCACGCTGACGTTCCGACTACTCGAGGTGTAGAAAACGGCTCCGTAACCTTTTGAGAAGCTGCGCCCCGGAGATCACAGTGGGGCTCCGCAGAAGCCGGGACCGCGCCGCAACATCCCTGATCGCGCGGGGCCTCGGGGACTCGAGGACGTGGGGAGTGGGGACCGGGGACCGGGGCTGCCGCTGGCGCCCAGCACCTCGCGCTCCCGGCAGCCGCGAGCCGGGGCCAAGGTCTTCAGCGGAACGTCACAGGAGCCCGGGGACGTAGGGCCGCCGGCCCCCACCCACCCTGCAGCGACCCTCAGAGCCCGGACGCCGAGCTAGGAGGGCGCGCGGGGCGGCGCTGGCCGCGCCCCCGTCCTCGGCCCCGCGAGCCCCCCGCGGCGCGCTCCCGAGAGGCAGGGCTCCCCCGGCGGAGGACATGTGAGGTCGCCCCCTGGCTCCGGGCCTTGCCCACCTGCCTACCTCTAGTGCGAGTTCCGAAGTGCCCTGGCGCCCGGCCGGGGCTCCCTACAACTCCGGGTTCTCACTCGGACCCCCCAGGGGGCGGGGCCAGGGCCGCCCCTTCTCGGGACTGGCAGCAGGAACAGCCAATAGGAGGCTCGGGAAGACCACCTGGCGTCACTGGAGGCTGCGACTGTAACGTTGGCTCCGCCCATCGGCCACCCCGAGAGGGAGTTCGGTGATGAGGGGTTGCCCCTTCCCTGCCTTCCTACACAGCGAGAGCAGAACCTCCAGCAGACGTCGATCACCTCCTTTCCATTCCCTCTCCCGCGACTGGACTGTCATCCTTCCCTCTTGGTTAGTTTCCCAGTCTCCCTCTTGCCAATCCATCCTCCAGCCTCCCGTCGGTTAATTGTCCTCAAGTGTAGTTTCGATGTACACTTTGCCAGAGATCGTCACTGGCTTTTTGCTCCAAGTACCAAAAATAGAGTCCCTAGAATCGTGTTCAAGGCCTCCAGCCCACCTGTTGAGATTGATTTTTCACAGCTACCTCTCCCACACCTGTGAGCCGGGCTGCACAATCACTCATTCCAAGGAAGCCCAATAGAAGAGTTTACCTGCCACTCGCTACATAGTTATCCTTTGATTATCCTCTAAGACACAGCTTAAAATAATCTTTAGGTAACTGCGGCTGTGGGCCCACTTAGCAGAAATCTCATTTTTACTTCTTTTCCTCTTGGCATTTATTCACTGGGCTTTAGGTACCACACCAGAGCTCTCCATTAGAGTATCATTTGAAAACAAAGCATACCGCATAAGTAGATGAATGATAATTGAAATCTAGCTAGATTTTTATATCTCATACTGGGGCCTAGAGAGCTCTGTCTCCTGGCAAATGAGGACAGATCCTGAATGATATGCTTAGTCCTTCCCCAGATCACAAAACTAGGTCAAAGTGCTGTCTTCGATTCACAGTTGGCAAATTGAGGATATCAGATGATTTTTTCCAATCTTTTGCGGTGTTTTTAAGCTAATCCTGTATGGAATCAAACGTAAAAGAGAGATTTATGAAGTTCCTTAGAAGGAAGGTAGTAACCGAAAATGACTAAAAGGCCAGCTAGCGAGCATCAGGCTTCCATATTTCTTCCAGATGAGCACTAATTTTGGATTGGATCCCAGACTACCCCCACACATCGAATTCTTTTTGCTTTCTGTGGGAGCTGATGATCCATATCATATGAAAAATTGTCTTCAAACAGCTTTGGCAAACAAGCAAGCTGGACTGGGATTATTTTACGGAGCAGGCAGGAGTTAAATAAACAGAGTTTAAGTAACTTGCATAATTTAACATAGCAAGTCAGTAAAGACCAAACAGGAGGAAGAAAGAATGCCAAAATAGAATCACTTCCGTTTATGAGTCAGAAATACTAAATACACCAAGGGAACTGAGCGAATAAAATTACTCATGAAAAGCAGCTTTCTAAACGTGGTTGCCACCCTCTCAAAGCTCAGCCAACATTTACTTACTGTCACCTTTTTCTAGAAACATGACAAACTGAGTTTGTTTGGTGGGAGAGAAAAAAGTAGACCAACATCCTGTGCTTAAAAAAAGTACTAAAAAAAGTTGTGCTTAAAAGAAAGTACAACAGAGTATTAATGATAAAAAGAAATGAAGCACTGAGATATGTTCCACATTGTATAAAGATGGAAAAATTATACTAAATGAAAGGAGCCTGCCACAAGAAAAAGCACATATTTGTATGATTCCATTCATATAAAATGTCCCAAATAGGCCAATCCGTAGAGACAGAAAGCTTAGGGCTGGGGAGGTTGTGAATGAGGACCAAGCTGAGTGATGCTGCTTTTTGGAGTAATGAAAACATTCTAAAATGTGTGGACAGCTCTGAGGATGCACTAATAACCATGGGTATGTGCAATTTTTTTTTTAATTTTATTTAAGGAGAAAAGAAAAAAAAAGCAGGGAAAGGGTACAAGTTATACAGATTTACAGAAAAAAAATGAACAGTAGGAAATCACTAGTTAATGGATTACATATTGTCATCTTAGAAATAATTGTTCAAGTCACAAAATTAAAGCTTGTAAAGTGGACATTCCATCAATGATACTGCAAACAGTTCTGTTCATTGATCCAATAAAACTCTGTGATATCATTTTCTATCTTATACACTTAAATATACATGCAGTTATATAGTTTGGAGCACTTTCTTTTCCTCTCTTTTGTACCATGACTATTACACATTTTGGGTTTCATTGCTCCCACTGTTCTTATTACTTTTTTGGAAGAGAGTAAAACCAAATGTGACATAACAGAACAGAATTGGTCAAGTCAAAAGGGTGGACATAATAGATAATGTAAAAACATAATACAAGGTGATCAACAATGGTTACTATAATGCCTCCCGCTATCTCTAATAGAATTGCCTATATCGTTAGTTATAATACAATTGAACAAAACAGTAAAGAATAAAACCGACAAAACCAAAACATTGGAGACATTGTAGGTCTTCAAAAGTAGATAAAAGTCAACAAGAATGGGCGTCATAATGAATCTCATTATCTTCACAGCTGATGCCTAAACTTTCGAACCTGATACTATCCAGCAAAACAGAATAGGGGAACATCAGTTAAAAACCAGATGGTGAGAGTAATACAGGGCTTTAAATCAAGGTAATGAAAAGTCAAAGTGGGTTACTATAATATATCCTGCTATTTTTTTCCTTTAATTAAAAGGATAAAGATAAAAAAGTAAATAATGGAGTGGAGATTGAGATAAAAGAGGGCATAACAACGAAACAGTGCAGATCAAAACATAACCATTTAAGCAGAATAGTGTTTCACCATCAGATAATCCTAACCTAAAAGTAGTTACCATATTGTCTCTTTCTTTGAAATCCTTGAGTACAACTTCATATACTGTAGCATTAAGTATATCAAAACAATGTAAAACCATTCAAGAGAATGACAGCATTACAGAGTATTTAGAATCGACTAACAGAAAATGAATAATGGTTTCTGTATAATCTCCTTGTCTTTACAAGGTTTTTGCTTATACTATCGTACATAATAAAATCCAGTAAGATACAACCTATTTAGACCATTAGAGACAGAAGGACAAAAGCTAGATGAGACTTCAAAACAAGATGATACTAAATCAGTATTACCTATTAAGATGTCATTTTCTCCAAAATAGCTGTTCCTATCATCCAATCTTCTCTGCCTCATTTCTGTTGAGCTCTTTTTCTGTCAGTAGCTGTCAGTTTGTCTTCTTCATTTTGTTCTCTGCTCCATTCGTTGTGGCCTCTCTGCCATTATTTCTGGATTCTTTGTATTTTTCTTTTTTTAGAATATCCTGCAATACTCTCTGTAGAGTTGAATTGGTGGTTGCAAATTCCCCCAGTTCCTCTTTATCCTGGAAGCACCTTGTTTTTCCATCAATTTCCAGGGACAGTTGTGCAGGATATCTCAATCTTGGCTGGAGATTATTATCTTTCAAAGCTTGAATTATTTCCCCCCACGCTCTTCGTGATTTGATGGTTTGTGCAGAGAAATCTGCTGTAATTCTGATGGGTGTTCCCTTGTAAGTGGTCTGTTTCTTGTCTCTTACAGCTTTTAATATTCTGTTCTTGTATTGAATTTCTGGAATTTTTATTATTATATGCCTGGGTGTTGCTCTGTTTGGGTTGTAGGTAGCTGGGGTCCTGTATGCCTCATACATCTGAGTATCTTTACCTTTTGCTAAATTAGGAAAATTCTCCTGGATTATTTCTGTGAGTAGCTTTTGTAGTTCACTCGTTTGTGTCCCTACTTCTTCTTTTATGTTCTTAATCCTTAAGTTATGGATCCTCTTATCATCTTCTTGTCTTTGTATTATTGCTGTTTGTTTTTTTGTTATTTTTAAGAAGTTTTTCATTTCATTCTCCCATATTACAAGTCTGCCCTCCAGTTCAGATAGTCTGTCCTTAGTTTCTTTCAAGCTGTTATGCCAGTCTTTTATAGACTTCTTAGTATCTTGGTAGTCCCTTTGAACCTGCTTCACGTATTCTATGCTTTCTCTGTTTTCTCCATCAAACAATTCTCCCCTTTTTTTCTGTTCTTCCACTCCACCGCCTGTTTTTTCTTGGGTGGTACTTAGCATTTCTCTAACTATTCTGCATACTTCTAGCTTCAGGTCGTTGATAACTTCATTCCTGAATTGGTCTATGAGGCTCTCTATATGGTGCCTTATGTATATTGGTGCGGTGTCTGCTATTGCCTGTTTCTCAGAATTGGGGGCCGAGGAGCCTTTCTTGTTGCTGCCTCTTCCCATGCTGCCTCTTCTTCTCTGTTCCTTATATATGCAAGCTTATATAAGAGGCCCAGCTTCTCTCCCAGTCAGCCACAGCCTGATCGAATTGCGCCAGTTAGGTGTTCCCGCTCACCGCTGCGCACCAGGGAGTTAAGGACCAGGCAGCCTATGCGTCTCCCCTCCCGGCCACCGTCAGGCTCTGGGATCTGGGTTGGGACAGTCTACCAGGTCCGCCAGCAGCATCACGCAGGCCAGGCACTTTTCACCAATCCCGCCCGACAGGGGGATGTGTGGCTGGAGTCGCCACCGCGCCCTGCTCCCGCAGGACTGCTCAAGCCCAGAAAGTCCTCTGCTGGAGTCGAACTGTGGTAGAAAGTCAGTTTCTCTCACTCACCTCACCACAAGTCAGTGCACGCCTCCCTGCCGTTCGCAGATTTCTGTTCTCAGAGCTTCTGCGCGTCTCTCTCCTTGCCGAGCCACTGTAGAGGCAGCCAGCCACCGTGCGGCGGGAAACCCAAATCGCGGCTTACAATGGCGCGGGGTCCAGCCTCCACTCCGAGGCTTTTCTGTTCCTGTTTTAGCACCAGGAATGCATTCCAAGTTGGTTTCTCTCAGCCCAGTTCGTTCCTGAGTCAGCGGAGCATATCTCCACCTGCTTATGTCTCCTTAGTCCGCACCATTCCTGGCTTCTGAGCCGAGTTTTTCAGAGAGCCTCCGGTAGTTGCTGTTATCTGTCCGCCATGTTTTCCCGGAAGTCCGGTATGTGCAATTTTAATGAGTGAATTATGTATTATATAAACTACATCAATAAATCTGCTTGAAGAAGAAAACTACCTGTTGAATTTTATGTTTTTATATTGGGTAGCAGCAGATAGAAAATCTCCCCAGGTGTTCCTAAGTATTTGCCTTAGCTGCGGTATTCCATTTATTTGTAATTATTTGTCTTTAGTCCCATTACACTGGATCATGAAGGTGGATGTGCTGTCTGGTTTTGCTCTTTAATATATATCTGTCACTATGGCATATAGTAGATACACAATAAATACACGAACGAATGAACAAAGATGGCAAGAGATGCATTTTCTTGAGTCTTATGATATTCCAGGGATTGTACTAAGATATGAGGAATAAAAAAGTGAGCAAAATATATCTCTATCAGATACTCTGTCTTCATGGAGTTGCGGTCAAGGAAGAAAGCTGCAATTTCACTGAATAGTTGCACCAATAAATAAAGAATTACATTTTAATTAAGTGTTCTGAAAGAAAAGCAAAAGATATTACATAACTAAGTAATAAAGTCTGGGCTCAGGAATCAAGGAAGCCTTCTTTGAATGGCATTAGAGCTGGGATCTAAAAGAATTAATAGGAGAGAGCAGAGAGATGATGGGAAGAATATTCCAGGCGAAGGGAACCCTGGGAACCAGAGCCTGTGGCGAAGAGGCTGAGCCATGGGAAGGGAGGCCTCAGGCAAGGCACAATAAGCAGAGAGAGGAGGACAGCACAAGGCAGCTGTAAGAGAAAAAGTGTGGTCCGTTGAAGGCCTTGAAGAAAGAGTCTTGCATTTTATCTGGAATCTGGATAAATGCACACTCAGTATGTCTGGGATGCAGAACAAGGTTTTCCATTTCTGACGAGGCCTAGGGATGCAAAGCTGAAACTATATTATTCCAAGATTACTGAAATCCACTGAAGTGTATGGAATTTTTGTCAGGGACCTGTCAAAAGCAGATGTGGCAAGAATTTGGAGAGCAGGTTAGAAAACAGCAGAGTAGGTCAAAGAGACTAGCTAGTGGCTAGTCTTAGTGGAAGCTGGATTGGGTGTTAGCATGGTAGAGAGAACAACGGTGGTGGTGAGGGGTGATAGGAAGCAAAGAAATAATTCAATAAAGATAGGAACTAGGATGCTTATGGTGGGAATGAAATTGGAGGTTATAATGGGAATTTTGAGGCTAAATCGATAGAAACAGGAAACACTTGTAACTTGTATCAGGCACTGATGCAAGTGACAACCCTCTGGTAGAGGTATGATTATTATTTCTATCTGACAGACGGGGATATTCCAATGAAGCTATTAAACGCTGCTTGAAGTTTTTGCAACATTAAGTAGAGGAACTAGACTCCTCGCTCCACAGGAATCACCCCTCTATACTATGTCTGTGTATAGCTCCTGCTAAGAAATGGAATCTACAAAATCTAACAACTAATTAGAAGTGGGAAGTTTCAGAGTCTGGGAGGGTTTGTGTCTCTGTAACTGGGAAAAGATGGTGCAATTAACCACAGTAGGGATGTGAGAACAAAGAACTAGTTATAGGAAAAAAGAATAAGATCTGGCTTTGGGGGGCTAAACATAACTTGAGGTGCAGAGAACCATCAGAAAATTAATCAGGCTGAGTTGAGGAGACAGGTCTGGGTTTGGGTATACATTTCAAGGTCATCTGCACAGAGGGGAGGTTATTGCAAATTATTGAATGTTTGCTGGCCACTTGCATGCAGAGAGGAGGACGGAGGGGCTGGAGGGACTGGAAGGAGCAGACATGAGGGATTCAGGACCAGGGAAATACCAGAGAAATAGCGGCTTCCTAATACAACCACACATAAAATCCAAAAGGAAACAAGGAAGAAGGCACTGGACTGAGCATGTGACTTTCTGGAGCAGAAAAAGTGTAAACCACTTTTAGCAGGCCTAACGCACTCCCACAAGACAGCATGAATTCATGAGATCTGGGCCCCTGTACCCTAATTACCTTCTACTAGGTTCTATTTATTTTCAAAACTGGAGATTGAATCTAGGCCTTCACACTGAGCTGCATCCCCAGCCCTTTTATTTACTTGTTTGTTTGCTCATTGAGACAAGATGCTGCTAACTTGATAAACTGCACAAGATTGGGGTCAAACATGTGATCCTCCTGCCCCAGCCTCCCAGAATGCTGGGATTAAAGGCATCTGTCACCATGCCCATAGACATCATCTCTTAAAGATTCTATCATACTAACATCATCATAGTGTGGGTCAAGATTCCAGCACATGAACCTCTGGAAGACAAACTGTGGGCAAACTACAGCAATGTACCCACAATGCCCAGAGTACAGTAGCTTACCCAATCTCTTGGGTCTGCACTGAGGTAGGACTCTCTTCCCCCTCATCTCACCAGGTGAGCCAGGACCCTGCTATCACAGATTGGTTGGGGCTGCAGCCCAATGGTGGTTCCAGACCAGTGCCAGGCCTGGCAGAGCTTATGAGAATTTAAATGGGGGTCAGTAAAACCACAAAGAAAATAAGTGTGTACTGAGGAGAAAGCAAAGGGCTGGGGCAGAACTTTGAGCACCATAATATTTTAAGGCAACTGAAAAATGGAGGCATGTTTAAGCAGATGGAAGAACGGTCAGCTCTCATTACAGTTTATATCTAGATGTCTTCCAACAGCCTCATGTGTTCCTAGGGGGAGCTTTGGGGAGGAGATGGGATTATGAGGTTTATAGTTACATGTGTGCTGGTAGGAGGTGGGCCTGGCTAGAAGAGCTGGGTCCCTGGAGGTATGGCTGGGAAGGGTTTATCTCCCTTTCCAGCGCCTCCCTTCCCTTTCCACTTCCTTGTGCCATGCCAGCTGCCTCGAAGCCAGCCAACTATGACTGAAACCTCTACAGACTGTGAGCCTAAATAAACCCTTCTTTTCTTCAATTGCTGATGTTGGGTATTTTGCCTCAGTTACTAAGAAAGTGATAAGATAGTGGTTCGGTTAGAACTCATGAAGTTAAAGACACCTGAATATGAATGTAACATGAGATAACGATGATCCATCAGTATAAAAGTCTCAAATGAGCAGATGATTTATCAAGTTCGGGTTCAGTACAGCATCTGGCAGGCAGATTCTAGGCAGAACTTCATTACAAGTCATAAGTATGTAACAGAAAATCCTCCCCCTCCAGCCAGTATATTTCAGTTTCTTAGTTGCCCAGGTGATATTTCCTGTTCCATCTCTGGTTGCTCCTGTCTCTTAGATGCAGCTGGTTACTGTGATGCATAGCTGGTCACTATGAAGCCACCCTAGCCAGCTCTAGACTAAGACTTAGGCATCAGCTGATGACAGTCCCCAACCCTAAGTGCTAGCAAGGTCCTGAGGAACAAAATCTACCACCACAAGATCAAAATCTGCACAGTTGGAAGTGTCTGTCTCCTGTTTATTCTCTCATTGCCTATGGAAAATACTCCAGAGGTTTCAGAAAACTTGACAGTAGGCATATCTGATTCCACTGAGCTAAATGAAATATAATCCTCATGTCTTTGCTGAGCACTAGAACCTTGCATGGAGTGTTTCTTTGAAAAGCAACAGATACATAACCGGGAACATCCCAAGAGGTAAGTAAGGACAGGCCAGATGAAACAAGGAAGCCAGGAAATGAGAAAATAAGACAGGACTGTGTGCAGGAATAGAAAACAGTCAATGTCTTGTTGGACTCAAGAGGCTGGATTCTCCTTCAGCTGGCCTGAAGCAGCAAGAGATAACTTGTCATCAATTCTAAACTAACAATTGAAATGGAAAAGTAATGACTTTTCCTTTATGAAACCAAATTCATAAGGTGAAGTTTATACTTTGAATTTCAGTGCTACATTTCTTCATTATATCTTCAAGTCAACACAAAAATGTTGGGGGCCTGGGCTTTAGCTTAGCCAAAAACTCATTAAAATGTTTCCCCCCAAAGACCTTTCAATTTGTTTTATATGATGCTTATTTCTCAGGAAGGATCTTGCTATGTAGTAGTTCAGGCTAGCCTTGAGCTCACTATGTAGCCCCAGGCTGGTCTCAAACTTGCAGTGATCCTCTTGCTTCAGGCTCCTAAATGCTGGGATAATAGGTGTGTGTTGCTATATCTAGCTCAAAAAACTTTTTAAAAGTGTTTCATTGCCATTTTTGTTTTACAATATTTTGTGTTCTGGCAATAAGAACAATATAAACTTTTGGCAGCTGCTGGGGCGGTGGCAGGAGAGGATCTCAGAGGGTCGCAGGCCACCGCACAGATCTGCCAGAGGATCCTCCCACGGCCGGAGGCGAGGACCCTGTGGAGCGCCCTCGGCGTACACATCCACTCATTTATTGATGGACACTTAGTTTGTACTGTTTCTTGACTATTGTGAATAATATTGTAATGAACATAAGAATGCAAATGTCGATCGTAAATCAAGTCCCTACAGCAGTGGTGCACACTAACCACACTAACCCAGTGAAGCCTCAGAAGTTCGACTGATCCAGAGAGTAGGTGCTGCAAAGTAATACAGTGCAGGCCATAGAAGCTAGACTGATCCAGAGGGGTGGGGCCAGCATATGCTGTTCCTGTCTGCAACTCACTAGCACACAGCAGTGGGAAGGGTCATCTAGCCAGCGCACTTCAGGAGAATTGTTTTTTTTTTTTTTTTTTTTTTGTCTTTTTCCTTTTTATCGGTACCGGGGATCGAACTCACGACCACCTGCTTGCAAGGCAGGTGCTTATGCCGCTGAGCTAAATCCCCAGCCCCACTTCAGAAACTGAGGCCTCCTGGAAGAAGCAAACAATATGGGAAGAAGAAGCAACAACAAAAAGTCCCCAGGTCCCAACCCTGAGTACATTGACCCAGGACAGGTACATACAAAGGAGAATGAGAACAGCAAACATGCAATATCAGGCATGGCACCAGTGGACATAAAGAGATATGTTCGGGACCTCATAGATGAGTTCAAAAGTGAAATATTTAGCCAAATAAAGCAAGACATAAGAAGATTAATAAAAGAGATACTAAGCCCCCCTCAAGCAGACACAAATGGAAGAAGGGAGGAACTCAAAGGTGAGAACCATTTGGTGAAGAATATAAAGAAAATATAGAATACATGAAGCAGATTCAAAGAGATAACCAGGAAATTAAAAACTCTATGGAAAGATGGCAAGTCAGCTTGAAAGAAACTATGACAGATTATCCAAACTGGAGGACAATTTTGCAATGTGGGAGTATGAAAGGGAAAACTTTTTAAAAATAACAAGGAAACAAGCAGTAACAATACAAAGGCTAGAAGACAACAAAAGAATCTGTAATTTGAGAATAAAAAAATGTGAATGAAGAAGCAGGGGTACAAACAACAGAACTACAAAGGTTATTCACAGAAATAATTAAGGAAAATGTCTCAAACATAGGAAAAGAAAATGATATTCTGATATATGAGGCATACAGAACTCCAGCCACCTACAACCAAAACAGAGCTACACCCAGGCATATAATAATCAAGATCCCAGAAATTCAATATAAGAACAGAATAATAAAAGCTGTTAGAGACAAGAAACAGATAACCTATAAAGGAAGGCCCATCAGAATAACGGTAGACTTCTCAACACAAACCATCAAGTCAAGAAGACTCTGGAGTGAAATATTCCAAGCCCTGAAAGAAAATAAGCTCTATCCCAGATTGATATACCCTGCTAAACTGTCTCTAGAAATTAATGGAGAAAAAAGATGCTTCCAAGATAAAGAGGAACTTGGGAAATTTGCAACCACCAATCCAGCTCTACAGAGAATACTGCAGGGCATTCTAAAGAGAGAAAAGTACTAGGATTCCAGGAATAGTGGCAGAGAAGCCTCAATGCATGGAGCAGAAAACAGAATGAAGAAGATAAGCAGACAACTGATGGCAAAAAAAAGAGCATAACAGAAATGAGGCAGAGAAGATTTTATTCAAAACTGATATGATTGATAGTATCAAGTCTGAGAGTATAGGCAACTACACTGAAGATGACAAGACTCTACAATATACATTCTGGTTTGATAACTGCTGGTTTTTGAAGTTCTATACTATATACAAAGTTGTGCTTTTATTAATACTGTTATGTAGTGATATATTCATTTATACTATGTCTGATGATATAGCCAATTCTATTGAAGATAACAAGAGACAACACAGGAACCATGGTAGAACTCTTTATACAATGGTCTTATATGTTTATTTCATTTCATGTGTTTATAGGAATATGTTTTGTTTTGCCTTGCTATGTTTTGTTTCTTCCATAATATAGAAAGGATAGAAATACATGTTAAGACTCATGTATGTGTAGAATCTACAAACAGTTTATGAGAACTGATCTGATGACACATAATGAAATGAACAGATACTTTGAAGAAAAAGAGACACTAAAATACCCAGTGCTGATCCTGGAGTGTCATAATGTGAAACCCAGCAATGGTATTATTCTTTGTTCAGAATGATATTAGCCTGCTTGGGTTTAATCAATCTCAACATAATTGAAGATGTGGATAACAGCATGTATGTTTAAGTGTATTGGATTGATAACTATATTTCTAAGTTTTTGTTGGATAGTTGAACAGAACTGGTTGCAATCTCACTGTTTGAATCCCCACTTTATATGCTCCACTTTAGTGTCGTGAATAACTATGTGTAAGAAGACAATCTGTAATCATCAACTAATGATTTCTTACTATTTATTTTTTTCTTTGAAATTATGTATTATTTCTACTTGTATTCTGTTTTGTTTAGTCTTTCTTTAAATTAAATTTTTTTTTAAAAAAAGAGACACTACAGTACCCAGTGCTGATCACGGAGTGTCATGATGTGAAATCCAGCAATATTACTATTCTTTGTTCAGAATGATTTTAACCTGCTTTAGTTTGTTTGATCTAAACATAAATGAAGATATGGATAACTACATGTATGTTTAAGTGTATAGGATTAACAACCATGTTACTAAGTTTTTGTTGGACAGTTGAACATAACTGTTTGCAGTCTCGCTGTTTGAATTCCCACTTTACAGGTTTCATTTTTGTATCTTGAACAACTATTTGTAAAACGACAGTATGTAAACATCAACTAGTGATTTCTTACTGTTTTATTTTTTTTCTCTGAACATATGTATTATTTCTACCTGTTTTCTCTTTTGTTTAGTCTTTCTTTAAATAAAATTAAAATAAATAAATAAAAACAATATAAACATTTTCATCAAAGAGTACAAAAGATACAGAGAATAAGGAAAAATACTAAAATTATCCACAATCCCTCATTCATTAAACTGTTAACATTGTAAAATGTTTTTATATACATATATTCATATATGGGATTATGCTGAATCCACTGTTTCAGGAGAGTAAGACTGGGGATTGAAGCAAGGAAACACTGAGAGACATTTCCAGCTTTTTTCCTTTTTCTTTTTTTTTTTTTTTTTTTTTTTGAGTCAGGGTCTCACTAAGTTGTCTAGACTGGCCTCAAACCTGGGATCTCAGCTTCCTGAATACTTAAGATTACAGGTGTGCACTACCATACAGTTGAATTCTCATTTTTTATCTTACTTTTGCATGTTATGACATACTTTTTTTGCTTTTAAGTATTATTTGGAAACATTTTAATGAGTTACTAATAACTAATTTAACTTTTTTATTGTACAGTTATTATATTAGAAGACCTTGTCTTTTATAGTCTTGGTACATTCCTCAGGCTTGCTATGACCCATAGCCTATGAAAGGTCCTTTTCATGCCCTCTTGTGGAACTATCATGATTTCTCATAGTGTGTGTTGGTCTTAGTTGCAGTGAACAATATGCTTAACTTGTTCAACTGCAAGTATATTCCTGATAGTCTGGCTGCAGAGAATTAACAGAAGTCCAGCAAGATTCAGTTGAGTCTTCAGGATACTGAAGCAAGATCATCAGTCATAGTGTGCATACCTGAGACTTTTCACGTCTCCACACACACATGCTAAACTGGATTCTGATGTTTTGTTGAAGCCTTTTGGTGTTGGGTTTATTTTGTTTTCATAGAAATAAAGTCCCTTGGTTTTTTACTTTTTTTCCCCCATACTGGGGATCAAACTCACAAC
This sequence comes from Cavia porcellus, assembly GCF_034190915.1. Classification (NCBI taxonomy): domain Eukaryota; kingdom Metazoa; phylum Chordata; class Mammalia; order Rodentia; family Caviidae; genus Cavia; species Cavia porcellus. Next base: position 215,131,044 of record NW_026947484.1, read on the forward strand.
CTCACGCTTGCCAGGCAGGTGCATGCGTGTGCCACTGAGCTAAATCCCCGGCCCTTCTTTTTCTTTTTCTTTTATTTCTTTTTTTAGATGAGGCATCACCATGTTGCCAAAGCTAATATCAAACTCTTGGTTTCAAGTCACCCTCCTGCCTCCGCCTTCAGAGTAGCTAGGACTATGCATCTGAACAACATGCCTGGCTAGAATTTGTTTTTATTTTAGCCAGATTTGTATTGTTCAAAGTTTTTGCTGTATTTTCTAGCACTCTAACGCCTGCTTCTGCTCCATTAGAATTTTAAGTGTTCGTCTATAAAAGGAAAACTGCAGGGAAAGAAAGATATAAATCTAGTAAATTCACATTTAAGTCAGCTTTAAGGACTGAAGAGTCCAAAGGTCTCTAGAGACCAGCTTGAAAACTTCTTGGATCACCTTGGAAACTTTATAAGAACTTCTCCTCCAGCTTGTGTTCCTGTTTCCCTGACAACTGGTCTGTTTCATTTTGTCTGTGCCAAATTGGAAGGTTTTATTCAGCTCTGGATTAGGAACAACTGGCCTTTGGCCAAACTCCAGAGACACAAACCGAGCATCTTGCTTTCATGTAGGTCATAGATCCTCATAGGGTCTCTTGATATAAAACTGTGCCCCTTCCAGGTTAACACCTGCCTCCTTTTTTTTTTCTTTATATGATAATACATATTCTTAGGTTTTCTAACTGGATCATCTTACCAGGGAAAATTTGGAATGCCATAGCCAATTTGGGGAAATGTTGACATGAACAATTTTGTTCATTTGAGAAGTATATCAGAACAAAAGAACGAAGAAGTCCTAGAGGAGATTACTTGTCTTGCTTGTTTGAAAGAGTAAAAAAAGATTTTTTGAACCTAAGAAATAACCCTTCCTTCATTTTTGTACTTCTGGGATTAATAAGAGCTGACAATTTAATTGTACAGCTTGATAAAATTGTCAAGGACTCAAGTTATGTGGAAACCAGCTGTCTGTTGCTCTCTTGTGCGTGTGTATGTATGTAGAATTTATTTTAAAAGTTTCAAAAATTATATGCTTAAAACTGTATTCAGCTATATGAAATGATAATGAATTCTTAAAGGGTTTAATTTTATGAACTCCTTACAATGTTACAAAGCACAAAGATTTATATGTTGACTAAATTGTAATTTTCAGATGCTTAACTAACATTAAAACTTCAGGCAAACTATTAAGTTAATTAATAAATAAAGTTCGAATGCATAGAAAGTTTCTAAAAATGAAACATAGCTGGTTAAAGCAATTTTAAGTTACCTTATTGCTTAAATTGACAATAGATTAATAAAATATGTAAATAAATTTGGAAGATTTTATCTACACATATTTTGCTATTTTTTGCCTCCTCAAATTTGTTAGAATTATATGATGTAGATATCAAAGCATAAAAATAGCTGAACAGATTTGAATTGTCAGTTTTCTAATTTTGCGCCTAGAGAAAAGAAAACTTGGTTTCCTTGGCATTATGTGACAGCTAGAGGCTGAGAGAGCAGCACAGTGGTAGAGCATATGCTTAATGTGCAGCAGAAGACCCTGGATTCAGTCCCCAGCACCAAAAAGAAAAAAAATACATATATACAACAATATAACTTTGGTTATACTAGATATGATAATATTTTAAAATGTAAATATATGTAAGATAATTGATATGATTTTGTTTAAATCATGATTTTAAAAGCTACGGTTTATTAAGACAGTAATTTTTTTTTTCTTTTGTAGTACTAGGATCAGACTCATGACCTTGTATTTGCCAGGCAGGTGCTTAGGTCACTGAGCTAAATCCCCTGCCCTAAGATGGTAAATTTAATAATCATAATTTTATTTACTCTATTGTTATTAATTATATGTTAAAACTATAAAGACTTTAAATTAATCTTAATTGTATATTCATATATCTTGTATGTACAATGAAATATATACATATAAAAGTATATTGATAAGTCCTTTACCACAAACTGTTACATGAATAATATACAAAAGGAGAAAGTCAACATTTGGGCTTTTTTTCTATAAAATGAGTAAATCATTTTATGTGCAGATCAGTAGATGTCACCAAATTGTTCCATTAATTTTTTTTTAATCTTTTTCCTTTTTATCGGTACCGGGGATCGAACTCACGACTGCCTGCTTTCAAGGAAGGTGCTTATGCCTGCTAAGCTAAATCCCCAGCCCCTTGTTCCACTAATTTAAAGCTTCTGAACAGTTATTTTCACATTATTATTTAGAAATTCTTGCCTTTGAAAAAAGTTAAGGAGGGGCTGGGGATTTAGCTCAGCGGCATAAGTGCCTGCCTTGCAAGCAGGCAGTGATGAGTTCGATCCCTGGTAAGGATAAAAAGGGAAAAGGACAAAGACAAAAAAAAAGAAAAAGAAAAAGAAAAAAGTTAAGGTCCTAGTAACTGTTGTTTATTGCTGTGTTTACATAGTATTGCAGCAAACTGTGTCTTTGGATACTTCTGACTTGTATTTTGTCTCTTCTAATCATTGTTGATGTTGCCTTTCCAAAGCTCTATACTCAAAAAAATGGGAATAATAAAAATGTTAAGATTACTTTTATACTTCAAATATCTTTCCGTTTCTTAAAATACCTCTCAGATAATACAAAGAGCTGCTCCATCGTCTTATAAATCAGCAACAGCAAAAGGAAACAAATAGGTTTGCCTAACATTCTCCAGAATTTCATTCAAAACTTGTGTGAGAGTTCTTTCCACAAACTTATTTTTTTAAAAAATGACAATAGAGGGGCTGGAGATTTAGCTCAGCGGCATAAGCGCCTGCCTTGCAAGCAGGCAGTCGTGAGTTCGATCCCCGGTACCGATAAAAAGGAAAAAGACAAAAAAAAAAGTACTAAAAAATGACAACAGAAAGAAAGTTACTGAGTTATGGTCCTGAGTTCAATCCCTGGTACCAAACAAAACAAAACCAGAAAGTTATCTGCTTAGGCAAATTGTACTCAGGTAAAACATGTTAATACAAATATCTTTCTATGCATGTATACTTTTTAGATTAAAAAAGTGCATACTTCTATGCCTGGTGACAAATTCCCACTATCTCAGCATGTGGAAGGCTGAGGTAGGGAGATTACAAGTTTCAAGTCAACCTGCACTACATAGTGAGACTCTGTCAGAGAGAGAAAGATATATATATATATATATATATATATATATATATAGAGAGAGAGAGAGAGAGAGAGACAGAGAGAGAGAGAGACAGAGAGACAGAGACAGACAGACAGACAGAGAGAAAAGGAGACGAGGGGAAGAGAGAGATTGTTTATAAGAAGTCTAAATAAATACTAAGTGATAGCACACATATACAGCATACTAGCCTATTTTGCATTGCTAGAACACAATATCTAAGGTTGGGAAATCTGTAAAGAAAAGAGGTTTCTTTAGCTCCTAGTTTTGGAAGTTCAAGAGTACAGTGTTGGCTCTGCTCAGCTCCGGAGAGGTTTACGGTGAATGATATAACCATGGTGGGAGCTTGTGGGGCAGAGAGAGCCCTGGGGAGACAGGAAGCCAGAAAGCAGGGAGAAGCCAGACTGGCTCCTGTCTCTTTTTGCTTTTAACAATTTACCTTCACAAGAACTAACTCACTCCTTGAGTTATGTCACTCTCTTCCCATGACAGCACCGACAGTGACCCATCACCACGTGTAAGTCTCCTCTCTCAGAGGTCCCGGCACCTCTCACATCACCATGCTGGAAAACAAGCTTCCAGTTCATGAACTCCTGGGAGACATACTCGGGTCACGTGCAAACCATACCACTTGGTAATATTTATAGGTTATTGCTTATTTCGGAATTTCATTGAGTAATCTAGAGGTACCCACCTTGTCCACCTTGTTGCGACAGCAACAATGGGTAAAAACTTCAGTTGATTTTGTTTCATGTTCTCCACTAAACGTTACAGCTTCCATGCTATATAGATTCTTTTCTTAATAGTAATGCTCACCACTTTTGACTTTATTACCTAACTTTTATAAAATGCTGCTGTTTGCTTTCCCATATCAAAACAGAAAACCAACTAGTCATCTTCTTCTATCTAGAAAAAGAGAATCCTGTGATTATATAACTCCCATCAGAGGAAACTTTCTTTCCCTTTAAGGTCTTCTAGAGACTGCCTTGAAATTCCTTGATGTATTTTTGTGATGTGTGTGTAGTTGAGAAGAAAAACCAAAAATTACCAGAAAAATTAGGCTATCACAGGCTTGAATTTATCCTTAAAATGTAAGCTTCTTACAGAAATCAAAATTGCTTTTGTCCAGACCCATTAATTAACAGTATAAATAAAAATATTTATAATTAGCTGAACAAGATGGCACAAACCTGTAATCCCACCACTGAAGGATGCTGAGACAGGAGGATTGTAAGTCACATCCAGGTTGGACAACTTAATGAGACTCGTCTCTTTATTTCTCTCTCTCTCTCTCTCTCTCTCTCTCTCTCTCTCTCTCTCTCCCTATCTCAGCAGATCCTGATTTCCCAGTACTGAAAAAATTATACTGATAACAGGTGTTATCAGGATTAGTCAATGATTTCAAAATGTTTAGGAACAAAGACTATCATACCAACTCTTATAAAACAGGCAACTAATTAAAAAACCATGAGCTATAAATACTAATAAACACCGTGGGACCGTATGCCAGACTCATCTATCTCAGTCTTAAAGGAGTCCAGTTAGAATTCTCGGAGGAAGCAACATCTTGATGAAGACATGCAGCAAAATCCAGTAGAAAAATGAACCGAGGATCAAGTATATTCCAAGTGATGTATAGACAAGCAGCGAGTGAGAATGTTAGCAGGCCTAAAGATGGTGCTGACATCGTTGCTGGGTTCAGAGTTTTCAAGTGTTGGACATGGCTAGGATGCCACCTTCTCACCACACTTAAAAGATCCCTGCAGTATGAAACACACTTTCCTGTGTAGCTTTTTTCTTTTTTGACTCACAAAGGCGAAGGAATCATGTGTCTCTTCATTTCATTGTAATCACTGTTTTCTTCCATGACTTCTCTTAGCAATATTTTTTCTCAATACTAGAGGTAATTCCTTAGAGGGCAGAAAACATGTCTCATATACATTGTATTATCAGATACTAGGAACCCAAAAGGCTTGACATAGAATAGACACTCACTAAAAGTTTGTTGCATGAATGAATAAATTATTAATATTGTTTCTGAATGTAATTTTGTGATTGTATTATCTGGTGAACTCTGGAAAACTACTGGACTTTCCTATCAAGAAAAGAATGAGAGTGACATAGTCTGCAGGATGAAAATCTAATATATACACGGGTATGAGTCTAGTTTGGGTATATCCATTTCTGTCCATCCATACTCTAGCTCTTGCATCACAAATAAAGGAGGTAAAGATCCACAAATGAGTCTTCCTCCATATATTGGTTAATACTCATCTGCTGTTAGTTCTGTGGAATCAGAAGCTAAGATAGAGATGGGTATGAAGAATACTCAGGGCCTACGCTCCATGGAGGGAAGAGGATGACAGGCTTGGTGAGAAAATCATGTTAGAAGCTGCTTAAAGCATCAGCCAAAGAGCTGGGGAGTCCTGAAGCACATGTGACCGCAGTCAGAGTTGTCTCAGAGAGACCTGAAGCAGCCAGGATGCCATCCATGGGTACATCACAGCTGGATATAAGCCTACCGGGAAGGGTGTAGCAACAATGTAGAGACACCCTCCTGGGAGTGACAGCTGAAAGGAGACGGGTCACTGCATTCCCAGAAGCCTTGCTTGAAGCAGGATCTGCATTTAATGCAGTCCTTTCCCATAAACGCAACAGTCATAATTCCAAATGATATAGGTTATGTTCAAAATTCTCCAACAAGAAACTTCTACATTGCTGTTGTGAACGTAAACTAGTACAATCACTATGGAAATCCAGTATGGTGATTCCTCAAAAACTAAAGCTAGAGATTCTACTCAAGCCAGGTATTCCCCTTCTAACTATCTTTCTGAATGGGTTAAAGATGTCAGAGTAGAGTGATATATGCATTTTAGGCGTGCAACAGCACAATTCACAATAGTTTACTCTTGAAAGAGGCTTATGTGTCCATAAACAGATGAGTGAATGAAGAAATGTGGTATTTATACACAATGCACTACTACTGTGCCATAAAGAATATACTTGAGTTATTTGCGGGAGAATGGATGCACCTTGAGACCATAATGTTTCACCATAACTGAAATAAATCAAATTCCCATCAGAAACCCAAATTATAAAGAGCAAAACTAAAGGTAGATAATAGGAAATAAGGAGGTAGGTATTTTGGAAAGGGAGGGGGACCAAGAGATAGAGAAGAGGGAGGGAGAGAAGGGGATTAAAAAAAATTGTTATGTGTTACATACATGTACCAACCTCCCAAAAGGAATATAATCATTATGTGCTGTAAACATGAAAATAAAAATTAGGCCGGGCGTGGTGGCTCATGCCTGTAATTCCAGCACTCAGGAGGCTGAGGCAGGAGGATTGTAGTCCAGCCTGGGCTACAAAGTGAGCTCAAGGCCAGCCTGAACTGCATAGCGAGACCCTGTGTCTCAAAAAGACAAAAAAAAAAATTTTTTTTTGAAGAAAAAAAAGGCAATTCCTGGTTTTTAAGTTCCAAATGACTTTTTTGTAACTCATAGTAGAGAAATACATAGTTGTGTGCTCTTCAAATATTTAAGCCATAAAAAGTTCAGGGAATAGAATTCATCATCGTGCTGTCAGTTACTAACTGGGAAGAACAGGCCAGGATCGTAGTGCTTTTCTCTGAGAAGATATAAAGATTCTACAGAGGAGAAATGAAGGGATGCAGAGGAAGGGGTGGCTGAGACTACAGGATTGGATCGAGGGCAAGAGATGGATAGAGACAGAACCAGCATGCAAACTTCCTGGCTCTGCCTAAGTAGGTGCCAAGGAGCTATCTTTCCTGATGGTACTGAGATGCCGCTTGTGGGAAGAACAATACAAGCGAGCTTTCTCCCAGTCCCAGAAATGACACCTGCCAATAGGCAGCCCTCCTTTCCTATAGACAGAACACTTGTAGCCCCAGATTTAGGAAGAGTCCCACCACCTATTCACGGAGAAAGCTGATGAGAAGGACACCGAAGTCATCTCCCACTGCTACTTAGGTAAGTGCCTGTTTCTGGATTTTTTTTTTCAGCTTTTTTTTTCTTTTTGAGACAGAGGTTACTATACAGTTCAGGATGGCCTTGAATTCACTTTGTATCCCAGGCTGGCCTCGAACTCGCAGGGAATCTCTTGCCTCAGCCTCCCAAACGCTGGGATTATAGGCATGTGCCACCACACTTGGCTCTTCTTCAGTTTTTATATCAGTAAAGAGAGAACTCAGCTTTCACTCCAAATATTTGCAGCATTCTTTATTGCCATCAATAAAAGGCAAACCTTTTTCTTTGCTGCTTGATCCTGTGAAACACATTTTCTAGCTGTAAGATAATTGCTTTACCCTTCCTGTGTTTACTTGTTTGCTCTGACTGATCCCCAGCTGTCTTTGAAGAGAGAAATGCGACCTCAGCCAAGGCTGCATCTCTAGGCCTTGGGCACAGTGCCCAGGACACGGTAGGTGTCTGTGGTGGGTGTTGTGGTGCACTGCCCAGTTCCCCTTGTGGTTAAGGCGGTCATGGAAACTGGTACAACTTTCACATGGTCCAATGACTGTTGGATGCAGAAGTACAGAGGCTTGGCATGTCTTGCCTCACCCAAGTTCTCCTTGGCACAGTGCTTAGCAGCCCTGACTGAGGCCTTCTACAAATTCATCCCAGTTCACCTCTTTTTGAGCAGCGTTCCTCCCCAAAAACCCTTATAAAGATTGCCTTCAAGAGCTAGATGTGGTAGCACATACAGAAATCCCAGCACTCTAGGAGACTGAGACAGGATTGCAAGTTGGAGCCCATCCTACCTGACTTAGCAAGACTCTGTCTCAAAATAAAAAAGGGGTTGGGAATGTATTCAATCCCTAGGATGGCAAAAAAAGGAAAAGGAAAAGGGTCACCTTCAAGAGAACCCCCCAGCCACACTCCCTCATACACATTTCTGTCTGGAGTTTGTTTCCTGGGAAACCAACTATGACTGTTTCATAAATATTTGTTGAATAAATGGATGATGCGTCTCCTCCACTGTAAACTATGCTGTCCTCCTCACTGAGAAGAGATATCATGGAAACCTTTGACTTTTGTTTGTATATTTAGCATTTTATTTTGTCATCTCCGGCCCTAAAAGTCAAAGCCTAGACTGACGCTATTCGCCCAGCCCTGGGGTCACACATGATTTGATGATAGTATCAATACTTGGTTGTTGTAGTTATATTGTCATTTGACCACCAGATGGCAGAGGTGACATTTGTAAAGCCTCCCTCTCTGGCCTTGGGTCATCTTACTTCAGGTTTTAACACTAAACCCAAATTACCCACTTAGTACCATTAATTCTGAAGCACTTGCAATTTGGCATTGTTGCATTTTGTAGGAAAATGTCACTACTGTGGTTGCCCTTGTTTGCATGTGGAAAAGGAGCGTTTGGAATGCAATGGAAAGAGCCCTGGACTGAGCATTGAAACAGTGCACAGTGGCCCCCTCGTGTGTTGGAACAGCTTTATTCATGAAAGATGAGACTCCATGCCTGTGTGACTCACAGGCTTGTTGTGAGGAATAATGAAAGTTATTGGGTTTGCACAATGGTGGTTCTGTTGAAGTCCTCCCTCTACCAGGAAGGCTCTGAGTAAGGCGTTGCTGGCAATCATATCTGAGTGAGTCGAGGAGCATTGCTTGGGCCCCGAGGGTCTTTTTAAGGCTCCCATAGTAGGATGCTGTAGAGAGTGGTGATCCCTAAGGATGCCCTGCCTCCTGATGTATGCATTCTAGCCTAAACCAGATTCCTGGACTAAGCAACGATCCTCCTTTGTGAGGTGCTCTGGAGTTTGTTCCCCCTCCTAGAACAGCACAAAGGTTTCTTGTATACTTGGGTGTAGACAGAGTGGTTTATATCAGCCCCAAATCCTTACTTGTGTCCTTTATGCTTGTGTGCGTTATGAGAGCATAGCTTAGTCACTGAGTTAGGATGAGTTAGGATGAGTTACTGAGTTAGGATGAGGATGACACTCCTCTCTTGACTGCCCAAATTCCCAGTCCCACAGCGGTGCTTGGCCAAGGGCAGGGGACAGCACCAAGAAAACCAGCATGTTTGGTCCACTAAGTACTGCATAGGTTTTCTCAGATTGGCCCCAAGGTGTCTGAGCTAGCAAAATGCCCTGAGGGCAGCCACCTACGGGACTATCCCAGAGGCAGACTAGTGTGGATACAGGCTGGGGTATAGAGGATTCTATTACCATTCTCTCTTTCTTTTTTTACACAGTGTGTGTGTTAATTTCATATTGATACTGTAAAAATATCACAGTTAGTAGCTTTAAAAGAGCACACATTGTTCTAATGTGAGAAATGGTCTTAAAAATCAAGGTGTCTGCTAGCCTGCATTCCTTTGGAGGTCCCAGGGCAGAATCCTTTTCTTTCCCAGTTTCTGGAAGCTGCCTGCATTCTTTGGTGTGTGGCTTCTTCCTCCATCTTCAGAGCATATCATCCACAACTTCTGCTTCTGTTATCATGTCATCTTCCTGATTTTGATCCTTCTGCCTGCCTTTCATAAAGACCTTTGTGATTACATTGGATCCACCTGAAAAACCCAGGATAATCTCATTTCAAAATTGTTGCATTACTCGTGTCTGCAAAGTCATCTTACTGTGTTAGGGAACCTATTCACAGGTCTCAGGATTATTGCATAGACATCTTTGGAGAGACTTAATTCAGGCTACTAAGAAAGCTTGTGGTCTAGGGTCAAAGGTGAATGAGAAATATAAAGGAAGAGATCATTTGTCAGACATGTATCATGTTTCAGAGCTATGATAAGCACTTTGTGTGTGCTGTCTCATTAATTCTCACATTAATGGAGCAAAGTAACTACTAATATAACACTTTTTTTTTAGGATGAAAAACTGCAATTCAAAGGAGTTAAGCAGTGTACTAGTTAGTGCTAAAGGTTCACATTGGGGCAATTATACTCAATCCTTTCCCATAATCCCTAGAAAATTTTTTCATTTGCCAAATGGGACAGTACTATTCCTGGGCTTATGTGAGAATTAAGTGGGATGACATCTGTAAAGGGCTGAAAAGAGGGTGTGACTCACAATGGGTGGTCTATCAGTGACTGCTGTCATTGAGGCTGTAGGCCAGCCACCACCGTCCCAGGGCTCTCCTGGGTTAAGTTCCTCCTCTGGCAGACAGATATAACTTCACCTATTTCTAAGCCAATTCTGACCAAAATGGGCAGAAGGTGAGGTCTGAAACTCTTGTGTTACCACAGGTCTGGTATATGAGACACCAAAGCAAAGAGGGTTCATTGCTGGAATAAAATACTACTTTTAAAAAATATTTAAGTTGATGTTGAATGGTCCTGTGTTGTAGACTTACTTCAGGGTATGGCCATAGAGGTAAACTGGGCTTTGTCTGAAAAGGACCCGGGTGCTAACTATGCTTGAAGATATATAAAACTGCTCTGAACAGCTATTCTGCTTGCTGTCTACCCAGTCCTGCCAGAGGATGAGGACTGCCAGGCCTTCCACTTTCCGCCTGTCTCAATTTGTCACGGAACTATCGATCTGGGTTTAAATCTGTTTAAGCATCCAGCATGACTGCATGCTGCAGTAGACGGTGAGGGTCTAATGCTTCTTCCCATAGGGAGGACTGAGAATTAAAACTGCGTGTGGAGAGGGCAAATGTAAATTCCCTCATTTGTCCATCTCAGTTCCGAAGTCCTTACATAAGCCCTACAGCAATGATGCTTTGAGTGGACAAACAATGTAGTGTGAGATTGCTTTTTATAACAGAAATGAAAAGGCATACTTTTTATAGAAGTACTTTAATCAAGGTTAGTGCTATACATTTTATTTTATTTATTTTGGTACTGGGGATCAAACTTGCAACCTTGCACTTGCAAGGCAGGCACTTGGGCTGCTGAGCTAAATCCCCGGCCCTAGTGCTACACATTTTAAATTCTTTTGTTTTTCTATCTATGCCCAATACATTTTCTGCTTTTCTTTTCTTTTTTTTTTGTCTTTTTCCTTTTTACCGGTACCAGGGATCGAACTCACGACTGCCTGCTTGCAAGGCAGGCGCTTATGCCGCTGAGCTAAATCCCCAGCCCCCAATTTTCTGCTTTTTTTAAAGAATATAATCACATAATTCAAATGGCAAAAATAGCAACTTTTTAATAATTGGAAGGTGTTTAAGTAGCAACCTTATAATCCCTAAAAATGTTTTAAAAGATAAACTCACCACTAGCATTGCAACATTAAAACTTAAGAAGAAAAAATTCACTCATTTTACCAGTCTGACAAAGCATCCATATTTTATGAAGTTATAGAAATTATTTTCTATTTTAGAATTTCTAAGTCATGCTATTTTACAACTATGTTTTCTTGTTAAATGTTAAGTTTTAAATATCTGCTTTTTATGTAAAAAGTATAAACAACAAATGGGATGATTTTAAAAAACATAATACTGAGCAATTTTCATAACAAAGCAATTTTTTATTCAATAGTTATATTTCATAATACATATATTATTCAAACTGAGCTGACAGGTATTTTAAAATATACTTTTGGATAGGAAATTAATAAGCTAAAGCCTTTTTTGTAAAAATTTTTATGCACTTTACGCCATAAATGCTACATTTCACATAAAGATGCAATTATTAGAAACCCAGGAATACAGATCAGTTCCAATTTTAGCATACGTGCTGCCAAAATAAGCGTAGGAATATATGTCAAACAGTGAGGGCTCCCTGTAATTCCCCACCCAGAAAAACTATTGTGTACGATTTGGTTAATATTCGTGTTGGTTGAACTCCTTACTAAAAGGTGGTAATAATTCTGTCATTTGCTGCCACATAGTGGCAAAGAAAGCATCGCTATGCACTAATACTTGAAGAAAATTGCTGGTCCTGACACCCCAACTCAATAAACATTTGCCCAGATACTTATGCTGAACACTACACTATGCCTCAGAAAGGCCAGGGATTTAGCTCAGTGGCATAAACGCATGCCTAGCAAATGTGAGGTTGTGAGTTCGATCCCTGGTACCAAAAAAGAATGAATATGCCTCAGGGAATCTAAAGATGGTCTTAGTTTTGGAAAACTGATTAAATCAGTGGGAGGCCTGTCAAGCATAGAAATAACTATTGTGCATTAACAAAACGACAGTGCTGTAACTGACCCCCAAAATCTAAAGTCTAATGGAAGGAAAAGAACTTCTTGTCAGGGTGTATGGAGAAAGAGACATTTTAGGTAGATTTTCAAGTGTGAGAAAGTTTCTTAGGTGGGAATAAGAAAGATTCTCACCAGAAAGGACAGTATTTTCAGTGATTAGTGAGAAGGTCACTCAAGTTGGAAATGTGTATGAGGCAGGAAAGAAGACTGTCACATAGACGATGGTCATATATTCTTACATAAGGAAGGGGTAAGATCAATATTATTTCGAAGGGACATCTAAAATGTTCCTTATTCATAAGCAACCTGACTTTATGTTTAAATTCTGGGCTAGCACCTATGAAAATGTCTGCTTTTAATGACAAATAACTTTGTATGTAAACGAGAGCACTGATGTTTTCATAAGAGACAACATGGAAATTTTATTCAAATTACTCTTAAACAAATCACATCTTATTTATCATCCATCACTTAGCACATTTTAAACATCAAAGGAAAACAATCAATCTTCAGATGTGTTATAGTATAATGTATCTGGCTTTCACAATGGCCCCAGTGATGCCAGCCTCTTAGTGTTGACATCTTTGTGTAGAGCCTTTGCTATGGCTGGTGTCTAAATGTCTCCCTAAAGCCTCATGCACTAATAGGTGGGGCTTTTTCAGAGGTGGTTGGATCTAGAGTATGTGATTGTGGGATTAAAGATGCATGATTACTAAATTAATCTACTAACTGGCTTGGCATGGTTCCAGGTAGGATTAAGGGTACCCCACCTTGGAATACAAAAATATAAAGGACAGAAAGAGGGCTAGTGTGTGGTCATTTGTCATATTGTTGCTTGCTACTTGCTACCTTCTGCCTCCCCTGCTTTGCCAAAGAACTATCTCTCCTCTGTGATTCCCCTCTGCCATGTGACTCTGCCTTGGAGCCAGCCAAATATGAACTGAAACCTTTATGAAATGTAAACCAAATAAACCTTTCCTCCTTTAACCTTTGGGGTCAAGTATTTGGTATCAGCAATGAGAAAGTAACTAAGACATCATTCTATGCTGACTATAGATGATCTTTGTAACCAATAGGAAATGATCAGAAGGATGTGACCTCTGTGGCTGGGGCATAAAAGTCACTGTAGTTTCTACCCTGCTGTTTCTTGCTCATTCACAGAAAGACAAGCCACTAAGTTTTAAGATTGCTCAAGCAGGGCCGAGGATATAGCTCAGCAGCACAACTCCTGCCTGGAAAGCGTGAGGTCATGAGTTCGATTTCCAGTACAAAAAAAAAAAAAGATTTCTCAAGCCACCTAGGAGAGACCCATGTAGGAAGGTTCTAAGATTTGTAAGCAACTAGCACCAGTGAGTGAGTCATCTCTGAGCATCTCTTTCTGCCCATCCAACCTTTCAGGGCACTGTAGTCCCAGTCAATGTCTTTGTGTGTACCAGTGGTTCTGGAGATTGGACCTCCAGAGTGCTGAGCTACATCTCTGCCCTCTGTAATTTATTTTGAGATGAGATCCTGCTAAACTGTGCAGGCTGGCTGTGAACTTGCAATCTTCCTGCCTCAGCTTCCCAAGTAACTAAGCTTATAAATGTGTGCCAACAAGCTTATAGATGGTCTAGCCAACATATTGACTGGAACATCATGAGAAACCCCCTAGCTAGAAGAACCTGGCCATGTTGCTGCTGAGTTTCTGATGCACAGAAACTGAGAAATAATAAATGTGTTTTAAATCAGGTAGATATAAATAACAGAGGCACTTTGGTCTTTTTTACTGTTTTAGAGACAAATTTATACTAAGAAATAGCAAAATAGGTTCTTATATTTAAAATAACAAAATATTCATATTCATAATTCTAGCATATTAATTTGGATCATTTTAGACCTAAAATTATTGAATGGAGATTTTTAATGGGTATTTCTTACTTATATAAATCACCATGCATGACTGATTATTATAAATTATAACTTTGAGGAATGTAGTGGTGATCAGGAAACTGCAAGACTTTATCACGCTTTCAGTAGGGAAAATAATACTTGCATGGGAACCAATTGTGAACCTTCAGTTCGTGAGTTGTACTGCTTCTGAAGTCTTGGCTGGCATGGAGATCTTCAGTAACAGGTAGTAAAGCAATTACAGCCTTCTTTGCTATCTTAAAAGGCTAATTTTAATTATTTGAATGTTCTTATAATGTTAAAAAGTCTAAAATTATATAAGAAAATGTTATTAAATAATTATAGAAATTGTTTTCTATACTCGAATGGAAAATATTCACAGATGCACGTTTACAACACTAAGCTATGCTGAACAAAACATGGACATATGGATTACTTTTTCATTATTTTATCTAATTCATTTTTATTATGTTATTTAAATGAATTTTGATTTATGCTTTTATATAGTAAGAAATACTAATCCTTTAAAAGTCAGATGAAATGCATTTTTACAAATAAAATGCAGTTACTTTTAAAATGTCTGTGGTTCAAATTCAAATGATTATGTAGTGAAAAACCTCAAGCAGTGAATTTAAAGTAGTTTCAGTAGCTCAGACACAGAATGCTTGCTTAGCATGTCGGAAGCCTTGGGTTTGATTCCCAGCACAGAAAAAAAAAAAAGTACTTTCAAGTTGGTAGTACCACTCGGTGCCTAGAAAAAACAAAAGATTGTTTTCTCCAAATGTGCTACTATTTCAGTCTTATCACCAAGCCTTCTCTTTCACCTACTTCTACCCCTTGGAGCTACTGCTCCAAATGTCTGCCCCTTTGTGCATTACAAGTACTGAGAGTTACTTCTACCGTGATCCTTCAGTCTCCATGGAGAATTGATCCCAGCACCTCTTTCCTCCAGGAGGCGGCTACTAAGACCAGAAAAAGGTCAAATCCCTTTTAGAAAACGGCATATGTGCATCTTTCTGTGTACTTTAAATCACCTCTGGATTACTTATAATACTTAATACAATGTAAATGTTATACAAGTAATTGTGGTTCTTTATTTTTCTGTCACAGGGTCTTGCTGTGTAGTTCCGGCTGGGCTTGAACTCATGGTGCCTCAGCCTCCCAAGTGCTGGGATTATAACTGTGCACCATAACACCTGGTACAAATAATTGTTATACTGTGTTGTTAGAGACAAGGAGAAAAAGTCTGTATGTGTTTAATATAGATGCATACTCCTCTCCCACCAAATGTTCTCAATCTATAGTTTTTTGGATGCAGAATACCCAGATAAAGAAGGCTGGCTTTACTTGATCTTGCTAGTTTCTCTCCTCCTTTTTTTTTTTTTTTCTTTTTTTTTTTTTTACCGGTACCAGGGATCAAACTCACAACCACGTGCTTGCAAGGCAGGCACTTATGCCGCTGAGCTAAATCCCCAGCCCTCCTTATTTCTTTTAAATGCATCCAAACTTGCTCATAGTAAACTTTTCCCCTTATTATTCCATGGATGGCAACTTCATCCTTACACTTGTTCAGACCAGGCATCTTGGAACCATCTTTGATTCTTCTTTTCCTCATACCCCTATCCTATCCTTTAGAAATCCTATAGTTATGCATCCGTATTATATCCAGAATCTGTACATTTCTTACATTTTCTATGCTAAGGCCACAATCTGAGTTATCAGTATCTTGCCTGTCTTGTTTCCTCAAGGTGATTTTCTTATACCCATTAAATCTCTTTCCAAAGAGTAGCTCCACCAATTTGTTTGAAACATAAGCTGCTTACTTAATGGTGAAAGTCAAAGTCCTTACAGCAATTTGAACAGCCTTACATGATCTAAATCCCTTTATCTTGTTCTTTACAATTTATTCCTTTGCTCACTTGGCTCAGCCCATCCTGGAACCTTACTGGTTACCTAGCAAGCAAGCAGCTGCCCCAGGATTTTCCTTTAGGTATTCTCTCTTATGGGAACCTCCACCCGCTTAGGAATCTGCAGTTCTTGAAACTTTCACTCAGTGATGGCTACTTGACTATCTATCCTGTTTAAAATGGCAACAAATCTTGCTCACACTCTCATCTTGTTTCTCATTTTTTCTTTTTCATAGCAGTTATTACCGCTTAACATGTTTATTGTGTTCATACAAGTTTACTGTGCTTTATTAGTAGGACCTCTCATTGTGTGGGGTGAAGAGTCACTGTGTCTGCTCCTTACTTTCAAGTAGTTTTGTCAGAACGGAAAAAGAAAGCTGGGACCCACTGAGGTTTATGTAATTAGTTCAGTAAGATAGAAATAACACAAAAACACAAAATGGTCAGAATAATAGTTTGTTATTCATATATCACCATAATTAAAAAAGAATGAAAATCTCAGTGCTCCTGAAGAGTAACAAACATCACAAGAAACTGTTTCAGTAACATAGGCGTACTTGATTCTGGGCCTGCAGAGGGAGAGAACCAGGCCTCACCAGAAAACCACCCCACCTGGAAATCATATCATTGTGATTGTTCTGTTGGGTTGGGTTTTATTCTCTTTTGTTTTGTTTCATTATGTTAAATCTAATGGCCTGAGCAGTTATTTAAAAGATAGCAAGACATACTATGGTAGCCATTAGGGATTTACTGTTGGCTTGTTTTGAAGTCTTTTATTGTGCCTATTCTATTATGTTCTGTTTGATTTTTACTGTGTCTGAAGGTATCTGCAGTTATTTTGAAGACAACAAAAGGCATTATGGTAACTATCGTTGATTTCGTAAGGTTTTGAAGTCTTGTATCATTTATACTGGTTTATTTTGATTGGTTTTATTCTCTATTTTGATTGGTTTTAGTTTCTTTGGCTTTATTCTCTTTAAGATAAAAAATAAATAAAATAAAATGTTTACTTGTATGTACTTGGTTCCAGAATAAAATGTGCTTCTATCAGTCTCAATCACAAAAACATTAGAAAAAATTTGTTGTAGAGAGAGTTCTGTACACAGTCAACAGGTTGACACGCATAAAGTAATTCATAACAGCACTGTTAAAGAGTAAAAGCTGAAAATAATTCAAACGTCCAGAGATACTAGAATGAGTATGTAAATGTAGTAATGTATTAAGCAATGAAATACTATGTAACAGTGAACGAGACAAGTATATCCACCTGCTTTTATGTGGTTACAAAAGCAATGCTGAAAGCAGTCAATTATAGAACATTTATATAATCCCATAAACAAGGCTCGAAATCAAACAAGATCCTGATTAATGAAATACACACGTGTGGGAAAACTATATATAGGACAAGTTAATAGAAAAGTAATGATTAAAAGGCTAAAGTCATCAATCTGATTTACGCTCCTTGATTATTTTTACTTCTTCAATCTGTGCTCATGAAGCATCATTGTTGATATCCTGATCAGGTTCCCTGCTCAGACTCCCGGTGCAGTCTCAGCCCGTTTTCTTTTCTTTTTTTTTTTTAAGGACTCAATAGACTCTGCAGGAGTTGCGATCTACATCCTTTAGGGTAACTGTGAAGGGCAGCAACAGGCAACACTCGGACTGTATAGTTCAATAACATTACTGAATGAATAAATGCACTTTGCCATACGTTAAGTTTATTCTAGTGCTTCACATTTTCGTCCAAACTCTCTAGGCTTCGGCTCAAACCCTGCTCCATCACCCGCTGCCTGTAAAGTCACGGGGCACCCGTTCCCCGGACCCGAAGGTAAGGTAGTTTTTTGCCCGGTAGCGGCATCGGGTAAAATAAGTGGAATGTAGGGACGGAGACAAAGGTGTTTCCCAGGTATCCAGGGATGAAGAGGCCACAACCTAGGCCGCCCAGAGGAGGGAGACAAGAGAGCTGCAGTTACCACAAACTCAGACGCCCCAATAACGTACCTAAGGACAGCACTACCAGCAAAGAGCAGTCTAACCAAATGCCCGCGAATTTGCCCAGCCCAGTGACGTCATGACGTCTGCCTCTTAATTGGAGGAACTATAGTCCGTCTGTTCTCGCGATGTTTCCTCTTCCAGGCCCTGGCCCCGCCTCCCTCCGTCCCGACCCGGTAGTCAATCACAGACCACGTTTGAGCCGTGGACGCG
The DNA here is from genome assembly GCF_034190915.1 of Cavia porcellus. Taxonomy (NCBI): domain Eukaryota; kingdom Metazoa; phylum Chordata; class Mammalia; order Rodentia; family Caviidae; genus Cavia; species Cavia porcellus. Next base: position 215,149,345 of record NW_026947484.1, read on the forward strand.
TCGTAGACTATACCAGCTTCCGGGACTCCTGCAGATAGCCGCGACTCTGCGCAAGACACTCCCGGCCACGAGGTTTGGCTCACAGGCACTTTGCCTGCCAGACCCCACAATAGCGTGGGACTGTCCGCTACTCGGCCGGGAAGGTTTGCTCGGGCCGGATGGAGAGCCCACTAGTTCCAATCTTTCAGTATCGCATTTGGGGACTGTGAAACTGATTTCCGGTCTTAGGTCTCCATGGAGACTGCCCTTTAACCACTTTTTTCACCTGTCATTCTTTGGACTCCACGTGGTTGGAAATCGCTCGGAGAATATGAGACTCAGAAAGATGTAAATGGAAGGGAAGCAGCGATCAGAAGGGAAGCAATAAGCGAGACCCACAAGTAGAATAGATGCGCTGGGCCCTTAGGGCGCTTATTCTGGACTTTGGGAGTCGGGGACACGGGATTTTCCGTACTTGGGGTAGAACCCAACACTTTGAGGTTTCAGTTGAGCAACATGATCCGAGTCTGTTTTTGTGTAGTCTTGAGGTTGTGCAGAAACATATTCTGTACTATTCACCAGAGAAATCGCTCCTCAGTTCTCTCCCTCAGCCTCTTACGCTGTGCGCTGGCCACTTTCCTTGGAAGTGAACCTTCATTGTTTGCCTAAATCTTATGTCACTTTTCAAATTCCTACCCAGTCGATGACCATTTGATTATCATTTTTGGTTTAAGCGTTGCTCACCTGCCATTACTATGTTGATTTTTTACATCCAAATGGACAATACATTCTTTAGTGTCAGCTAAAGACATTACATTCTTTACAGCTAAAGACAATACATTCTTTAGTGTCAGATGTAGAATGGACTTTAGATACCTGGCCTCCCACCTTTCTGCCATTTATGGTGTATATCCCTTCTACAGCTTTCTGGCAAGTGTTTGTTAATTCATTTGTTTGGTCACCAAATACTTACTAAGCATCTAACATGTGCCAGGCACTGTTTGGGAATTGAGAATTAAAACACTGAACAAAACAAAGTTGCTGCCTTTAACAAAGCTTACTACTAGGAGAAAGAGTATATGAGAGTACAGATGAGTATAATTTTAGGTAGTGAGAGTGCTTTAAAGAAAGTACAGGGATGGTGTGTGTGTGCCTCAGAGTGGTCATGAAAGGCTTTTCTGAGGAGATGGTATTTGAGCAGAAACCTGAATAATGGGGAGGGTCAGCTTTGCAACGATGTGGTGGAATGAGCATTTGTAGGCAAAATGGGAAGTATAAACCCTGTTAATTGGGAGTAAAAGCATCAGGAAGTGCAAAAGGATCTCAAGGTAGTAAAGAATAGATTGAGGGCTGAGAGTGTGGCTCGTGTGTGTGTGTGTGTGTGTGTGTGTGTGTGTGTGTGTGTGTGGTTTGAGATGAACAGCAGAGGAAGCCAGGGCCAGATTATTTAGGGCTTTGAATGCCAGACTCTTAACTTTGTATTTTATGAAGGTGTAATAAGAAGCCCTTAGAAAGTTTTAAGCAGAAAGTAAAAACTTTATTGGTATTTTTAAAAAAACGCTGAAAAGATGGAAGAGAATGTACTCTTCAGAGACAAGAGTAGAAATTAGGGGAACACTTAGAGGAGGCTGGGTCAGGGATCCAGGAGACGAGTGTTGTGTTCAGTCACCCTCTGCTTGGATAGCCCAATGTTGGGAAATTCTGTTTACAGGTGATTCATTCCTGTGTTGGACCATACAGTTCTTTCCTTTAATTTGAGCTGAAATATGTCACTCTGAAGTTAACTCTTACTAAACTTTTTCTATAAGGTAACTCAGCAACTATTTTAAGGGACATGTCCTGTCTTTTTTGAAGGTCAGCCACTTTTGGCTAACTGTTCTGTTTCTTGAAAGAGTAACTTTAGTCCCCCCCGCCAGAGGTCTGGTTGTTCCTTGGAATGGCCATTGTGGCTCCTTCAAGTGTGCGTCCATCCTTGCATCTACCTTCCACGCTCTGTGTTTGGCCGCACCTCACCTGACTGAGGAATCATGCTCATCTTTGATCTGACCAGCTTCTAATGTGTCTTTTAGCAGTCATGTTGTGCTGTTGGTTGACATACTGAGATGTTTCAAGTTTCATTTCCTTCTGGCACCTTGTCTTGTATTTCTGTGTCTCTGTGTATATGTGTGTTTCTAATTTAACATTTTACATTTCTATTTCATTTTGGTAGACTTCATTTTGCTTATTATTCTAGTTCACTGAATTGATTCCATCCTTCAACCTGTCCTCCCAGTTTTATGTCTAAGTGCATTATTTTATGTGCTCTGATGTTTTAACACTGATAAAAATGCTAACTACATGACAAAAATCTTGTGATATTTCCCTAATGTCCTCTTTCCAGATGATAAATAGTGATTATTATATAGGCTTTGAGTAAGGTTCTTTAGGCCATTATGAAACCATTAATTTGTTAACTACAAGCAAAAAGTTCCCTTTATACTTTGCTAAAAGCAAAATAGAGTATCACCTCCAGATGTCAGTCTGATAAGCCTTTGAGGTTAGTTTGGCCCAAAATATTTTTTGATAACTTTATTTCTTTAGTTTTTGCTCAGATGAAGTTTTTTTAAAAAATATTTTAAAATACAAAGATATGTCATAATAGGTAAAAGTAACTTTAGACAATAGTTACTTTTCTTGACCTTACAAAAAAGTTTTTTTTTTCAAGGTCCAAATCCTTTTTGCTACACAAAAAAATGTTAGGAAGCAGTTTTGGTTGTCACAACTTGTGGGGAGAGTGCTTGTGGCACCTAGTGAGTAGTGACCAGAAAGTCTGTAAACTTCCTGCAGAGGACAGGACAGCACCCCCACAACAGAGGAGTATCTGGCCCAACATGTCAGTAGTGTTGAGGCTGAGAAACCCTCCAGTCGGCAATGCGTTAATGCATTAAACTCTTCTTTCTTTCAGTGACTCCTGTTAATTTTGTTTAAAATGGGTATTAAGAAGAAGAGAGACATGCAAGTTGCTGCACTGACTATTTGTCATCAGGACCTCGAAACTTTGAGATGTAGGTGATTTCTGACTTTACCTACTTAATATATTTTCCAGTTTGCAAGCAGGATAGTTTAATCTCTGGAACCCAAAGCACACAGTGTTCAAGTTCTGTTTAACTTTTTGATATTTATTGCATTCAGTTTTGCATGTCTTTTTTTTTTGGGGGACCAGGGATCAAACTCAGGACCTCACACTTGCTGGGCAGGTGTCATGCTGCTGAGCTGTAACTGTAGCCTTCAAATGGTTTTCTTAAATGTCCGTCTGGGACTATGTTTTATTTGCTGCTTTGTTTCATAATTTAAAAAATTGTAGATTGCATAATAAAGTTAAACTTACATCTATATATTGTTAAATCATGGGTTTTTTTTTGTGTATGTGTTGTATAGCTTTTGCTGATGCAGACGGGAAGAATCTAGCTTCTTTGCTGTTACATTGTGTACAACTCAAGGATGGAGTATCACAAATCCATTGTGTTAAACAGGTAAGACTGAATTGTTCATGGCTAGATCCAGGTTATTGTGGATTTTAAAAGTTAACTGAGCCAGGTATGGTGGCATATGCCTGCAGTCCCAGCACTTGGGAGCCTGAGACAGGGGGAGTACTGTGAGTTGGAGACCATCCTGAATTACAGAGTGAAACCCTGTCTCAAAAACAAATTGACAATTTTGGCTTCAAAAATTTAATACCAATTTGTTACCAAAAGGTTGTTTTTCCTTTTTATTCATTGTGTAGTATCCTTTATTTAAAGCCTTAATAGAAGCCATATTCAGCTTCCAACATAATTAGAGTAGTAAATCAATAGGATAGGAAATAATTATGCAATTTTTGTAGAGATAAAGTTTTAAAAGATATTTCTATTCATTTAAAGCCTCACAACTCTTCAGGCAGGTAATTTAAAATACAAAAGTTGTCCTTAGTATTTCAAAGTTTGGATTTATCATTTAAGCTTGCATAATACTGTTTTGGGATAGTAATTAAATGTATAACTGATTTTTAAAGACTGCCACAGATTTTTCTGTACCTTAACCTAATAAGAGATCTGTGATTCTTAGTGGAGATCAGTCTGGAAGGTAAGGAAGAGAAATGGATTGAAAAGGTTAATAAATAATGAAATAGATATTTAAATCAGAATCCTTAAAAGTGTAGTATGGAAAACATTTCACTATATAATTGAGACTTAAAAGAGTATTTATAGCCATTTTACTTTGCTGTACTTGATATTAGAAAACATTACTTTGAATGTTTTTGAATTATAGATCGTGCCTTTGCTGGAGAAGGCAGATACAAATGGTGTGTGTGATCCAGCTATTCAGAGCTGTTTGGACATTTTAGCAGGCATTTATTACTCTTTGAGTCTAAAGAATCCCTTGAAGAAAGTATTGGCAAGGTAAGGATAACAAGGAGGGGAAGTCAGGTGTGAGAAAAACTAACCAAGGCTCCTTTCCTGTATTGATAGAACTGAACTGATAGCCTTAAAAATTTCATTCGTGTAATTTCTTCTTTGTTTCTTTTTACCATCTATCCATCCATCCTATTTCTTTAGAAAGATAAAAAGCCTTCTTAGATCATAGGCCTTGAACAATAGACTGTGTGGGCTTTGATCTGTGGGCCATAATTTTTGTTTAAATCTATCATCTTGGTACTTTTTTTGTCTGTTTCTGCCAGCTGTTCTGACACATGCAACACAAGAATACATAGTTGATGCAAAAGTTTCAAGCAGTATTGAAATACACCAATGGTAAGGGGTGTATTTCACCATTTCAGCCTTTCTCATTTTCCTTAACGGGTTGTCACTAAACATTTTGGGATCTATCTTTCTGAAGCTTTTCTTTGCACGTAGTATAAGTGTGTTTATTTTAGTCTTTACTTTTTATATGAATGTGGTCATACTATACATAATCCTCTATGGTTTTATTTTTTTTAACTAAAGAACATCTTAGAGATTTTAAATAATTGAAGCAAAAGCCATAAAACTTAAAATTTCCCTTCTAAGCATATAGTTCTGTAGTGTTAAGTGTATTTATATTGTTGTACAGGTTTCCAGAGCCTTTTTGTCATACAAAAGTGAAATACTACACTCATTAAAAACCTTCCCATTTTTTCCTTCCCTAGCCTCTGGCATTTTGGTTTTTTTTTTTTGGCATGTCTGTAATCTCAGCACTCTGGGAGGCTGAGGCAGGAATGCCACAGTTTGATCTCAGTTTACTAATTCAGTGTTTTATTGAGATCCTGTCCCCCCCACCACAAAAAAAAAAAAAAAAATGGAAATGTAGCTCATTGTGAAGGCCTTGAGTTCAATCCCCATACCAGAAAAAAAAAAAAAAAATTGGTTACTTTAGTAATATAAGTGGAATATTTGTCTTTATGTGACGGACATGTTTCATTAAATATAACATCAAGATTACTTTGTGTTTTAGCATATGACAGAATTTCCTTTCTTTATAAGGTTAAGTAATATTCCATTGAATATCTGTATACCACTTTTCATTCTTTCTCCACTGAAGGGTACTGGGGTCACTTTTACCTCTTGGCTATTGTGATTGATACTGTCATAAACATGTGCAAATATTTCTGTGAGGTCATGCTTTTACTTCTTTGGATATATATACAGAAATAGGATTACTGGATTGTGTGGTAATTCTGTTTTTAAATATTTTAAAGAACAGCTAAACTGTTGCCATAATGCAACATTTTACATGTTTACCAATAGTCTTTTTTCTAAGAAATAGGATTACTGGATTGTGTGGTAATTCTGTTTTTAAATATTTTAAAGAACAGCTAAACTGTTGCCATAATGCAACATTTTACATGTTTACCAATAGTCTTTTTTCTAAGAGGTTTCAGTATTCCATATTATGGGTATACCAAAATATATATCATAGTACATCTTAAATGATTTATTTAATAATTTTCCCAGTAGATAGTTTTCAAGTTTTCTGTATTTCAAAACAGTGCTGTAATAGTTACCTTAATTATGTATCTAATTGTATATGTATGTTTTTATGTGAGAGAATTCATTGGAGTAGGACCAAAAGTCATACCCATTAAATTTTTTATACATATTACTGAATTTTATTTCCCAAAAGTTATTCTAGTTTATTCTTCTATCAGCTTACAGTATGCTTTTTTTTTTTAGATCTTTCTAGCACTGGATAATTTGTTTTTTTTTTTTTTTTTTTTGGTGCCGGGGATCGAACACACAACCTTGAGTTTGCCAAGCAGGCACTTACGCCACTGAGCTAAACCCCTGGTCCCCAGATAATTCTTGTCTTCTTTCTTCCCTCCCTCCATCCCTTCCTACCTTTTTTGTGGCACTGGGGATTGAACCCGGGGCCTTCACACTCATCTACATCCCCAGGCCTTTTTATTTTTGTCTTTTATCTTTGAGATAGCGGCTTGCTATGTCATTCAGTTGCCCAGGCTGGGTTTAAACTTCCATTCCTTCTGCCTCAGCTTCCCACAGTGCTGGCCTTATAGGAATGCACATGATAGAACTGTGGGGGACTGGCGGCGGCTGAAAAGATAAGAAGTATGAAATATAAATGACCTTTACTTTGAGAATGCGGGGAGAGACACCCCCGATCCCCTGGGGGGGAGGCATATCCTACCCCCCCCACCCCCCCCTCCAGGGGGTCGGTGATCTCTCCATGGAACGCGTGGAGTGGAGGCATATAAGTAGCCTCGGTTTGGGGTGGAACCTAAGGCAGTGTTAGGGATGCGCGGGTAGCCCATTGGTCTTTGTTTGGAGCCATAGGTAAATTCCTAGGGGTGGGGGAGATGGAGCTCCTTGGTTCCACCTGAGGCTTTTCCAGCTACAGTGTCCAGCCTGGGCCAAAACTCTTTCAGCACCACTATACTCAGTATCTTTAAATGTTTTAGAGTCTAAAGATGTGAAATGCTATCTTGTTATAATTTGCACTTCCCAGATTACTAGTAAGAATGAACTTTTTTTTTGTCTTTTTTGAGGCAGGGTCTCACTGTGCAGTTCAGGCTGGTCTTGAACTGACCTCAGACTCGCAGCAGTCCTTCTGCCTGAGCTTCTTGAGTGCTGGGATTACAGGTGTGCACCACCATACCCAGCTGGAGTAAACAGTTTTAATGTTTAGAGTGTAACTATCCTAATCATTACATGGCTTCTGTACATTCTCTCTTGTTAGAATGTTTTCTTAACTTATAAGAGTTTTTTATAAAATATATGTAAAAATATTCTTTTATTTTTTTATTTTAGACTATCTTGTCAATAAAAATTTTCTTGTTATTAACTCTGCTGATAATTTTCTTTGCATAGATTTTTGAATTTCATGCCTTACTTTGGTGTGGTTTCTTTAATGCAAGATTATTTAAAAATATTTGCTTGTAGGGGCTGGGGATTTAGCTCAGCGGCATAAGTGCCTGCCTTGCAAGCAGGCAGTCGTGAGTTCCATCTCCCGTACCGATAAAAAGGAAAAAGACAAAAAAAAAAAAATTTTGCTTGTCTTTTAATTTTGTGGTTGTTGGACATGTAAATGCATCTGGAATTGTTTTGAAAGTAGTGTGGTAGAGACATAGAAGTCATTTAACCCCAGACTGTTATAGTCTATCTTTCCCCACATATTTAGAATGTCACCTTTGTTATTTGTTTAATGTAACAGAATTGATAGATTTTAAACTTGTTTGTGTACTGAACCCACACTATATTGTGTACTGGATTTTGACAATATGGTTTACTTAATGGAGTAAGTAACTTCTCTACTGACTCTTCTTTTTTAGAATATTCTAAGTTTTGAGTTTTTTTTTCCAGAAGAGCTTTAAACTGTTCAAATTTTTAAGATGCCTTCTAGTTTTAGTTTAGATTAATTAAGGTAAAGTTTATATAAATTTTTTATCCATTTAGTAATTTTTTATTGTTTTCCCACTATGTTTCAAGTACTCTTGTAGGAGTTGGGGATATAATGAGTAAAACAGTCTAGAATAGGGTTACTTTCCAAGAAGACAGAAAATAGACAAAGTAAGTAAGCAGTGTATACAGGAGCTAATGTTTGAGAGTTACGGAGAAAATGAAAGCAGAGAGGAGAAAAAGAGCTGCAAGAATGGAAGAGGTGTCAGTGTGAAATACGACGGTCCCTTCATACATGGTTCACTCCGAAGCAATGAGGGGATGTTTGAGATGGACCCCCAAGGTTTGCGGCAGTGGTTAGTGGATATTTGGGGGAAGTGATCGAGTGAAGAAGATGCTGTCATAAAAGGGCGAAGACTTTGGCATGTTATTAGGACACAGGAAGGCCATATAGCTAGAGTTAAGTGAACAAGGGGAAAGCAGATTGCACAGGGTCTTTAAGTCACTGTAAACTGTATTCGTTGGTGTGCATTATGTTGAAGTTGATGGTGGGTTTAAGGTAGATGGTTGGCTCTCCATATTGTGAATTCTGCATTTATCCAGCCATGTATATAACATTTGAAAAATTACATCTAAACTGTGTGCAGACTTGCTTTCCTTGTTATTATTCCCTAAACAATACAGTGTTGATATTACACTTGTTGTGTGAGGTATTATAGGTAACCTAGGGGTGATCTAAAGAGTGCAGGAGGGTGTGCACAGGTTGTACTAGGAGACTGGGCTGTAGTTGGATTTTGGTATCTGTGGGGTTTCTGGAATCAGTCCCCCTTGGACCCAGAGGGCTAACTGTGACATGGTGCTTTAGTATTACATTTCTCACTGTTCTGTTGAGTATACACTAGGACTAAGAGGGAAGCAGAATGAACCAGGAGGACCCTATGAGAAACGACAGACCAGGAATTCCCATGATGCTGGTGCAAAGTTGTAATTATGAAGATTTAATTCAATATTCATAAACTTGTATGATTCTCCTTCGCCACATATCCTGACGGTACAGAGTTCTTAGGTTTTAAAAATTTTTTTCTTTTTCTAGCTCACTAAATGGCTTACCTGAAGTTTTTCAAACTGAGGCTCTACACAGTTTTACTTCTCATCTTGAAGAAGAATTGAATACCACTGATCTGTACTCTTACAGGAAAGTAGTTGATAATATATCTTCCTGTATGGAGAATTTTAACTTGGGTAAGCCAATACTTTTCTAGTACGTTTTCTGACTAGTACTGTCGTTACATCATTGTTATTAAGCGATTATTTTGGTGAGCCTTCTTACCAGTATTGTTTTTCCCTTTTAGGTAGAGCAAGTGTTAGTAATCTGCTTAAAAATGGTAAGTCTTGTTTATTTTGTTCTGAGAAGGGACTGCTTGTGTGAGTGCTGTTGGAACTGGCTTTTTAAGTTTCTTGCCAGTGAGTAGAGTACTGCAGATAGCTAAAGTACATCATTCTCCTTCTTATAATTTCAGTTGTGTGTTACGATAATCATTTTAGGTAACTGATATAAAATATTTTCTTATAGTTAAAACGCACAGTGCTAGTTTTGACTTGTCACTGTATTCTTTTTCTTTCAGTGCTTCATTTTCTTTGGAAGAGTTTAATTGAAATCCTAGAAGAAAATAGGCAAGTGTTGTATGTTTGCCTGCTTCTTGTATGTGTGTGTGTATGTGCGTATGTGTGTAAGTGCACACTTGCAGTTGTGCCTTGTCTCTGTACAAATTAACTTCTCAGAAAGATCTCGGGTGGCAGTGTTTTCTATGCAGTTATGTGCCCTTCATTAATATTAGACCTGATTATTTATGTTTATTGTATATTATTTTGCTATTTAATTTTAACAGGTCAATTAAATTTTGTTGAGAATTAGTGAGACAGGGAAATACTCTTTCCCTCACCTTAGAGTGTTCCTTCTTCATTGAATCCTATCTTAGTTCATGGGTGCAGTTTCTTTTGCTGCCTCTGAAGATATTAGTGATAGTTGATTTTTCTTGGTTTGTTCATTTAAAGTTTTATTATCTTTATATGGTTTCTGTTTCTTATTAGTTGCTTTTATCCCATATGCTGGGTTTGGTCACTACATTTCCTGCTAGAAATTTTCCTTCGAAGTGTAGAGGTCTTTGGCTGGGTATTCATACTTAAGAATATGGCACTGAGAATAGATTTGGTTATTAATTAGCTTTCCCATCACTGGGACATAGTACCCAACAACCACAATTTAAAAGAGGAGAGGTTTAATTTGACTCTTGGTTTCAGGGATTCATTTCGTGGTTAGCTGGCTCCAAGGCAGAAACAGCGTGGCAGAAAGGCTTGATGGAGGAAAGCTATTTAGTCCACACAGCTGGGAATCAGGGAGTGAAGGGAGGACCACGTTCTACAGGCATGGCCCCAGTGCATACCTCTTTCAACCAGGTTCCACCTCTTAACAGCACATTTACCTAGAACTCATTGGTGGCGCAGTCTACTAATGAGTATCAGGTCCCTACTAATGAGATCTAGTCACTCTACATAGGCCCCGATTTTGAACATGCCTTTTGGTGGATATTCTAGATCTAAACAATAATAATGGGGTTGGCTGCAGGTTTTATTTTAGGGCTTATCTAGATGGGCTGTTTCTTGGGGGAACTCTATGTCAGTATCTTTAGTTCTGCTTGGATGGTAGATTTGTCATGGAAGAATTATTGAGACCATTGTCTTCATATTCTCTTTGCTGAGGGCAAAAAGCTGAAGTCTTGGTTTTTAGCATCCTAATTCTCCTGTTTGCAGTATGACATTACTGCCTTATCTGTGGGTTCTGTTTTCCTTTTAGAAATTTGTGCTATTTTATATTCTCTAAAGGTCAACTAGTTGTCTCTGGCTTGGGGTATGATTCAGAATCCCTTTTGAAGCAAACTTGTAGGCATTTTTTCCTGTTTCAGCCCTGTATTTTCTTCCATATCAGGCATACTCACTGGCCAACAATTTCTGAGTGTTTGGGAGCTATAGACCAACTTGTGTCTAGGCTTCTTCTCAGGCTTGTTATTCACCTTGATTCTGCTAAGTCAGTTAACACTCATCCATCTGTATTGTAGCTTCTAAAATATTATTGCTATTGTCTTGCTGCTTGTTTATTGCCCTTGTATATTTATGTCTTTTGCTTTAATTCCCACAGCTGTTGGTTTAAGGAGGCGAGGGAGGGAGTAGAAGTAATATCTGTGTGCTGTCTTTGATTCAAGGTCTCCTTCTTCCCCAGGAGCTCCTTCTTTGTCTTGTTTACTTGCTTGTACTTTGGCTCGTCTCCAAAGTATGGTCCAGGCTTTTTTATTCTGTTTGCATTATGTGCCGGTTAGTCTCAGTTGCCAACTTGGCTGGGTTAAGAGACTCTTGGAAGTTGACTGGATCTTGGGGGCGCTCTACTTATCAGTGGGTTAATCCATGGATGTTCATTGTTGAATGTGCATGTAGGGGTGAGGCCTGGTTGAAAATGGGTGACTGGAGTGTGCCTTTGGAGTGTAGATCTCTTATGGTGCTCTTCCCCTGTGCTGTGATTCTTGGCTAACATGAGGGAGCTTTATTCCACTGTTCTTTTGTACCATGCTGCCTTGAAGCCAGCTGACTATGGACCAAAATCTCTGAAAGTGTGAGCCAAATAAGTCTCTCTTCTTTTGAGCAGTATGTATTAGGCATTTTGTCCTAGTAGTGAGAAAATAGATAAATACATGCTTAAGGTCATCCATTTCTTTGGTACCAGCCACCACCTATATATTCAAGATTGCCAGATGTATCACTCCAAGTTGAAGTGATTACTTGAGTGGTAGATTTTTGTAGTCACTTGCCTCTAAGATACCTCACGGTGGATATTTTATAGTTGTCTCAAATTCAGTGTGTCCAAAAGAAACTTTGTCTTTTTAACCTTCTCTGTGGTGCTGGTAACATCTAATTTCTGTCTCTGAATTTGTCTCTTCTAGGTCCTTTGTATAAATAGAATCATAGTCTTTCTCCTTTTGTGCCGGGGTTATTTCACTTACAATATTTTTAAGATTTACATGTCTGGTAGCATGTATCAGAATTTTATTCCTTTTTATGACTGAAAATTCTGTTATATGCATGTGCTGCATTTTGTTTATGCATTCATCTGTTGATGGGGATTTAGCCTTTTTCTACATTTTGGGTATTGTGAATATGTTGCTTTGAACATTAGCATAGAAGTATATGCTCAAGATCCTGTTTTCTCTTCTTCTGAGTATGTACCTGGGAGTGGAGTAGTTGGATCATATGCTAATCCTATGTTTGACATTTTAAGGAACTCCTAAAGTGTTTTTTCTGATTTGTGTTTTTATAATAAGATAAGTCTGTGTGCAAGGTTAAAATTGGAGACCAATTGGAAGCTATTTCAGTAATTCGAGGGAGAGATGAGACTCTTCAGGCCAAGATGGTAGAAGTAAAGGCAGTCTGACTGTAGATACATTTTGAAGGTAGAGCCGACCGAGTGTTCTAACATGAGATGAAGAGGACAGGAGAGAGGGATAATTGTAATGTTTTTTTGTAGGTAGAGATTTCAGCAGGTGGAATAGTTTTGGAGTTAAATGTAAATTAAGCCTGAGATAACTGTTAGGCAACAAAATGAATATAGTGAGTAGCCAGTTAGATACACATATCTGGGATTGCAGATGTCTGAGTTATTAAAAATTTGAAAATTATTACTGTTAGACTGTGCTAACAGATGAACTCAGCGTTAGGGAGAGACTTGATGGCAAAAAGAAGAGGGCTAAAGACTGAGTTCTGCAGGGCTCTGACATAAAGAGGCTAGGAAGGGGTAAGGGTGTCGCTCACTGGTAGAGCAACTGTTTTAACACTTACGGGGCCCTGAGTTGTCTGGGAAGTGATTGTGAGAAAATGTCAAACAGTGTGGTATGTTGGTGGCCAGGTGAGAAAAGATTGAGGGAATGTTGAGGTTTGTAAATTGTACCATTCTTCCCTCCCCTCCCTCTCCTCCCCTTATTTCCTTCCCTTCCCTTCCCTTCCCTTCCCTTCCCTTCCCTTCCCTTCCCTTCCCTTCTCTGTTTCTTCACCCTAAAATAAGACGCGAGAGTAATGTTAGTTATTGGCTAAGAAAGATAAGCATGTTAAAGAGTGTTGGAAGTTTGCAATGTTTAAATTATTGGAATGTTTATGCAAACAGAAGATAGAGACATAAATGTTCAGTATAATCTAAAATTGATTTTGGTGATTTGGTTGAGGAATATGTTTATTTTGGAGAGGATTAGGAATGATGACATTGGGGCTGGGGATTTAGCTCAGCGGCATAAGCACCTGCCTTGCAAGCAGGCGGTCGTGAGTTCAATCCCTGGTACCGATAAAAATGAAAAAGACAAAAAAAAAAAAGAAGGAATGATGACACTTCTGTTTGAATTTTCTTTTGTAATAATATCTTTTCTTCTTTGTAGAAAGTTTGCTGGAAATCATATTGTTCAAACACAGTTGATGAATGATTTGTTGGTAGGCATTAGAGTTTCAATGACATTAGTACAGAAAGTGCAAGATTTCCAGGAAAATCTTTGGAAAGTTTCCAGTTCTCCCATATGGCAAAGAATGTGTGACTTGCTGGGTATTTTCGCCAAGTTTTTAAGTGATGGTAAGTGTCTGGTAGCTATGTTGAATATTAATTAACTTTTCCTAGTAAATATATGAAGTATATTTAACTGAGTTGTAGAACTTCCTCTTTCTCAGTCTTTTAAAAAGTGGGGAAAGTCATAGATTACATGGCTTTAATGCTTTTTTTCTTTCAAATGTACTAGGTTAGCAAGGGAAAGTGGCAAAGGACTTTGCTATGTGTGTATGTTATGTGTTGTGTTCACAGAAAATAACTCATGATGCTTACCCAAATTAAGAAAGATGGTTTGGGAAAGGGCGGTGCATGAATTCACCTTCTGGGCTGGGTGGCCAAATTCTCTTTTTTTGGATGGTGAGTTTAGGAGTCATCTTGCATAATTTTTTTTGCACTGGGGATCGAACTCATGACTGTGCGCTTGCAAGGTTGGCGCTTATTGCCACTGAGCTAAGTCCCTGGTCCCCTGTGTAATTTATTAAGCTATAAGTTTTGGATTTTTTAAGTATGTTTTTTGTATTATAATAGTATTAACAAAAGTGATACCTAAAACTATAAGTACCTCCATAAAAATTAAATTGTCCTTTCTCTTTTCATCCCCAATTCTATATGGTAACATATATACAAATTTAATATTTTATTAAATTTAATTAATTTTGTGAGACAACAACACATTGAGAAGTCCAGGCTGACCTTGAACTTTCTATGTGGCCCAAACTGGCCTTGAACTCATGGCAATCCTTCTGCCTGAGTCTCTTGAGTGCTGGATTACAGGTGTGTATCACCATGCCCAGTCAGAATTTAACGTAATTTTAACAAACTGTTAATGGGCTCTATTTAGAGCTTTTTTTGGTACTGGGGATCAAACTCATGACCTTGTGCTTAGCCAGGCAAGTGCTTATGCTAGAGCTTTTTTTTTTTAAAAAACAAAACAAAACAGTAATTGACTAGTTTTGCTAAGCTGACTGGACTAAAATAGTATTTTGTTTATGTTTGTAGCCATTGTAACTAGTAAGAGTCCTAGTATATTTTCCTATTATTATTTTATTATTTTCATGGTTTTTTTGCCTTTGATCTCAGATAGTTGTAAAAAAAGGAGCTAAATTAATGAAAGTTACTTTTTAGACATGATTATGGATAATTTTTCAGGATTTTGTTTTGTTTTGTTTTGTTTTTACTGGGTATTCCTGGGGCTTGATCCAGGGCCTTTACACTGACCTACGTCCCCTTTCCTTCTTATTTGAGACAGTCTGGCTATATTGCCCAGGCTAGGATCAAACTTGGGACCCTCCTGCATCAGTCTCCTTGAATGCTGAGATTATAGATGTCCCACCATGTCTGAATAAGATATTTGATTTTATTAAAATAGAATTTGTTAATCTAAAAAACAAAACAAGCAAATAAAAAACCCCTGAACACTTTTGTAAAATACAGAGAATATATGATTTTAATAGAAGGCAGCTGCTTTTCTGAAAAATTGATGGCACGCAATGTTGTTCCCCAGGATTTTAAAACTTTATGTATAAATTAAGTATTCAGCTATAATAGAAAACCAAGCTTCAGAGCAAATGTGTTTTCTCTTCCTTCCCATGTGACCTGGAGTTCTGTACCAAGCAATCCAGAATTGGTATAGACAGTGCAGAACCCAAACATTTTCTGCCTCTCTGGTTTGGTATCTTTAGCATATTGGCTTTTACCTATGTGTTTATTACCTTGTGTTTGCTATATGCATCTCCAGGCATCATATTTGTATTTTTTTTAACTGGGAAAGACAAAGGTACATCAGCTGGTCTGAGCCCTGTCACATGACTACCTTTAGTTACAAAGATTAAGGAAGCAGATATCTTGTTTTTGGCATGTGACTGCCCCATAGTCAGTTTCGTTATGAGGAATGAAAGGCAGAATATTTAGTAGATAGTTCATGGTGTCTTTCATACTTTCCAGTCCAGCTTGAATAAATCACCATATTATCACAGACTACTAAAGATAGATGAAAAGAAGATATACAGTAAAAATTGTTTGCTGTGACTACAGTGCCAGTCATAGCAGTTTGTAATTAATAATGATATAGCTTCTGTACATCAGCCCTGAAATCTCTTTAAGAAAAGTATTTGTGAGCTGGGTGAGGTGCACATACCTGTAATCCCAGCACTTGGGAGGCTGAGGCAAGGAGGATCTTTGCAAGTTGGAGACCAGCCTGAGCTGCAAAGTGAATTCAAGGCCAGCCTGAACTGCATAGAGAGACCCTGTCTCAAAAAGACAAAAAAAAAGAAAAAAAAAGTATTTGCCTGTGAATTGGGATATGGAGGCATCAGTGAAGGGGAAGGGACAGGTGGTGTTGCCAGTAGGTGTGTTGAGAGGCTGTTGATGGAAAAAGAAGAAGGGTGGGTAAGGAAGGAGAGAGGGAAAATCACATTTATTAAATGTCTGTATGTTGGACTTACAAGCCTTTATATTCATTGTTTTTTTAAATCTTACAACTTATCAGATAGGAGTTATATTTTCCCATTTCACGTGGAGAAAGCTGAATCCTGAGAGGTTAGTAAATAACATGTCTCAGGCCTACACAGCTAAGAAGTTGTCAAGCTAAAAACAGGGCTCTCTGACCCCAAAGCATCTACGTTTTCCACTGTACTGGAGCATCTATGTTTTAACACATGCTCTGCTTTTTTGCCAAATAGATGACCTATTACAGACAATTCAGAGTACTTCTGGATTAGCTGTTATTCTTTTTATTAAGACTATGTTTCAACCATCTGAAAACATTCCTGAGTTGGTAAGTATATCTTCTTTTTACAGTTGTACTTTATTGAGAATTAGATGTGTGTTTCAAAAAGTTTATTTTGCTGGGCATGGTGGTGCATGCCTGTAATCCCAGCACTCAGGAGACTAAGGCAGGAGGATTGTTGCAAGTTCAAGACCAGCCTGGGCTACAAAGTGAGTTCAAGTCCAGCTCGAACTGCAAAGCGAGACCCTGTCTCAAAAAGACCAAAAGAAAAAAAAAAGTTAATTTTTTCTGTGTTGTCGGTTGAACTCCTGGATAAAAAATATTTTTAAAGTGAATAATGATTGTTTTTGCATAGTGGATCTTTTTTTTTTATTTCTTTGGTAGTGGGGAATCGAATTTACAACCTTGCACTTGCCAAGCAGTTGCTTGTGTCACTGAACTAAACCCCCAGCCCATACACAGTGGATCTTTTTTGATGATATTCGCTTATAAAGATAATTCCAAAAAAGACGATAGCAATCACTTGACAGCCTGTCTCAAGCATAATTATTATTGGCACCTTGATATCCTTCTAGTTTTTTGTAGTGTTGTAGTGTTGTTGAGTTATTTCTCAATATCATAAAGGATATTTGTAATACTAAATTTATGCAGTGGTTAATGTGCAGATATATACACATTAATAACTTCCTGATAAATATATTCTTTTTAGAGGCAGTAACCCAAATTATATACATTAGGATAGGAAGCATTGTTGGCTTTAGTTTTTTAGTGTATTTGAGTCATACATAAAATATAATTTTATAATTTAGATCACACTGTTTATATTTACTACTAGAAGTTTTTTTTCCCCCCTTGCTGTATTATCTGGAGATTTATTTTATACTTTTACAGTTACAACATTATATAAAATACATGTATACTATTCTAAGTTCACACAAAGTAACTGGATAAGATTGAAAAATTTTCTCAGATCACCTCTAAAAGCAGTAAGCTCATCCAGCTTTGGTGGCCTGTGTTGTGCTCTATCAGTGCTTTCAAATCAGAAAAAGATTTATATACTTGGTTTTAATTTTTCCTTTTAATATTAATATTATTATAGCAATTAATGTTTGTGGCTGCTTTACCATTATATTGCCTAGAATGTTTCAAGGGAAAGAGATTTTTGAATTTTTATTTTGAAATTTCTCTCGAAAAGTATGGAGGACTTTTTGTACATTATTTTTGCTGTGCCTTTCCAGATTAGCAGTTTACTTCTCCGTTCCGTGGACATCGCCAGGGTCCCAGAGTGGTTCGTGAGCAGCTGCAGGAGCCTTTGCTGTGCCAATGTCCCTGTGTCAGCTCTCCTGTTCCTGTGTCAGGGGGCGCTTGCAATGCTGGACTGGCAGAATGGCAGCATGGGCCCCAGTGGGGAGGCCCTGCTCGTGGATACTGTGCATGTTTTGTTCACCTTGAGTTCACAGTGAGTTGTGACTTTGCTGTCTTATATTTTGTTTTGCTTATAAAACATTTAAAAGATGCCCTGAGCCAGTGTACTTAGTAATTCAGTGAAAAGTGATTACGATAAATCCTAATTAGAAGTGATGTATGGTATGTGTAGGGAACAAAAGGATTGTGAAAGAGAATATAGGATGAAGGGGGAAAGAAAGTCATAGAAATTATTGGTGCAAGTTAATCTGTAATGAACATTTCTAAAGTTAATTTTACCTATTAGTCTCCATGGTAGAATTTTTCAAGCTGTGAAAACTTGAGAGGTGAGGTATGTAGCTCAGTGGTCAAGCACACTAGGTTCAGTCCATAGCACCAAAAACTAACACGTAAAAAACTAAAAATTTCTATATTGGCATCTAGGCGTGGTGGCACATACCTGTAATTCCAGCCCTTGGAAGGCTGAGGCAGATTACTGTGAATTCAATGTCAGCTTGAGTGACATAATAAGACCTTGTCCCTTCAATTTTTTTCTATATGTGTAGTAGATAAACATAGTATATGATCATCACATTCCTGATAGATGGTTAAGAAGTCTAATTAGTTGGACTGGGAAAATGAAGTTTAGAAAGATAAATGCTTACCCATGAGCATATTTCTAATAAAAGTCTGGGCCAACAATTATAATAAGGTGTTCTGGCTTGACAGAGCTGTGTTTTGTGTTGCTTTGGTATTTTTGCCATAATGGCCGAAAGTGATCATGTGTTTAAAAAGAGAAACCATAGATAGATTGATAATAATGAGGACAACCAGTGAGGTTAAAAAAAACCCTCCAGTGTTCTAAAAGAATTTTTAACATTTTGGAGCTATACTTTATATACTGTCCATTTCATACATTTAAAATGCATGATTCAGATTTTTGTATTTTTAATAGATTCATAAGAGTTTCTAAAACATTGTCATAATCAACTTGGTGGGTATTTTTTTTGTCTTTTTCCTTTTTATCGGTACCAGGGATTGAACTCATGCCTGCCTGCTTGCAAGGCAGGCGCTTATGCCGCTGAGCTAAATCCCCAGCCCGTACTTGGTGGGTATTTTTATCATTCCAAAAAATAGAAAGTTCCCTCTGCCTTTCTCAGCCCTTGAGCCTCAATATGTTCAAAAATACTTGTAAAAGAACATTCATAATGAAGATGGTGAATATTTCATTCCTCTCCACCAAATTTCCCTGTGTACAAAGTGAAAAGATTTATAAAACTTTGAGTTCTATTTTGGCTTTGCTTGTAATTTTTTGTTGTAAATTTAATAATAATTGAGTTTTTGTTCATTCTTTGCCTTGAATATTTCTAATTTCTGATTATAAAGTGAAATCAATTTATTTTTATAGTTGGTTTATAACAATATGGTTCCTGGTTCATTTTTCTTTAGGATTAAAGAATCAACACTGGAAATGTTTCTGTCTAGAATCTTGGCATTGTGGACAAATTCAGCCATACATATCCTTGAGTCAAGTTCCCCAAGCATGAAGGACAGTCTGAATGGGAATTCAAGCATAGCGGGGAGACTTTTGGAATATATCTATACTCACTGGGAACATCCATTGGATGCTCTCAGACACCAAACCAAAATCATATTCCGTAATCTTCTCCAGATGCACCTGCTCACTATGGAAGGGGTGGATTTGGTCACTGATCCTTTCTTTTTGGAACTGACTAAGGTTCTTCTGCGATTGGAATGGCATATTAAAGGGAAGTACACATGCCTTGGCTGTTTGGTAGAATGCATAGGAATTGAACGTATTTTGGCAATAGATAATACTATTCCATCGCAAATCTTAGAGGTGATGGGCGATCAGTCGTTGGTACCTTATGCAAGTGACCTCTTGGAAACTATGTTTAAAAATCATAAGAATCATTTGAAATCCCAGACTGCTGAGAGCACTTGGATTGACCAATGGCATGAGACTTGGGTTTCTCCTCTCCTTTATATACTATGTGAAGGAAACTTGGATCAAAAATCTTATGTGATTGATTATTACTTGCCAAAATTATTGAATTACAGCCCGGAAAGCTTAACGTATATGGTAAAGATTCTTCAGACTTCTATTGATGCTAAAACTGGTAAGAAAAAGTTTTATTTTAGTAATTTCTAGTTATGATACTTAAACGTAAAGCACCTAGGCAGCTATTAATCATAGTCAAATTTAAATATTACCACTTCTTTAAATGGTAAAGGAAGATATTATGATAACTCTTTCTTTCTTTTTCTGTTTTTCATTTTTTTGAGGCAAAGTCTCACTATGCAGTTCAGGCTGGCCTTGAACTCAGAGCAATCCTCCTGCCTCAGCCTCCCAAGTAGTGGGATTACAGGTGTGCATTACCATGCCCAGCAGCTATTTCATATTGAAGTAAATGTCTCTGTGTGTAGCTGAATAGAGGTTTGTTTTTTTTTTTTGGCTGAAGTCATTTTTCAATTCAAGGAGTAATTCCAGTTAAGGAAGCCAGCTAACCTTTATTCCAAGGATATGATTCATTTTACCAATTCATAATTTATTTTATTGCTAGACTGGAGTATGTACTTTGCATAATTTCTTATTCAAGTGATTGAGGCAGGAATTAAAAATTGTTTTAGGCAAAGTTAAAGACTAGTACATTGGCAGTAGCAATTTTTATCTCTGGAGAAGAGATAAAACCTAAAATAATAGTTATCTGTTGCCATTTAGAATAGGGGTAAACATTTCATTGCAATTCAGTAACCCTGAAAGAATCACTGGATGAAAGCATAATAGTAATTAATGTGGTAAATGATCATTCTTGCCCATTAAGATAAATCTTCAAATTATATTGTTAATAGTGCAAAGATATGGTATCCTTCACCACAATTTAAGAAATATTTTCAACTTCAATGACTAAAATATTTTTATTACATCAGCAAGTAATCATAAGGCGATAGAAAAACTTGATCTCTCTACAAAAAAAGACTTTTTTTGAGATGGAATCTTGCTATGTTGTGTAGGCTGGCCTTGAACTTCGGAGCTCAAGTGACCCTGCTGCCTGAGCCACATGAGTAACTGGGGCTATAGATGTGGGCTGCAGTATCGAGCTTCCATTATTTATAACCTTAATCAGCAATTGTTTTTGCCTTTTTGAGAAACTGTCTAAAATTTAGGATTCTTTCTGAAGAAAAATTGTCTTTTTATATCAAGGTAACTGTGAGCCAGAGCTTTCCGCCTCTTTAGTGATGGCTGATATCCTACCCTGGAAACCAGCACTTCTTTAAAGTAGATTTAAGATAAACCTACTTTATCTTTACTAATGAGAATGGTAGCTCCACAATATAAGATGATCAGTATTTATTTTTAGAAAAATAATGGTCTTTAGTCACTGAAGTATTTTTCTTATTCTTGCCAGTAAGTCATTTTTACTAGTGTATTGTTATTTTTACTATTTCACTTGATTTTTTCCACCCTGATTTACTTCTTAGTTCACTTTCTAAGTATTAAGGAAAAAGTAAACATTACTAGCAAATAAGTTATGATTTATGTTAACACTATGAGAATTATGTTTGCTTAAAATTCTTGATACAAAAGCAGTTTGCAATAATGGTTACTTTAGGGTAGGAATTTTAGATCATGTTCGACAAAGCTTAGAATGTTTTTTTTTTTTCGTTAAAAGATGATGTTAATTGGAAACGTGAACATGGGCACTGACAATTGTAATAATTATATAGCACAGTAATGGTTTTTATATTTGTGCTTTTGAGATAAGAGCCATCTTCCTCCTTAGGGTCCTGCAGTAGCAGAGGGGCTCTGGGAGCTTTAATGGCATGTCTGCGAGCAGCCAGAGCTCATGGACATCTGCAGTCTGCAACTGATGCCTGGGAGAACCTTGTGTCCAGTGCAAGGATAAAGCAAGGCTTAATTCATCAGCACTGCCAAGTAAGGAACACAGTTGCTGGGTATTTGTACATCACAGCGGGTCTGTAATTTGTTCATTCATTTAACAGTTCAAAATAGAGGCCCCTACGTGTGCCTAGTGCTGTTTTGGGAATAAGTCCTTAGCAAGGCCAAACAGGAAGTGAAAAGTATCATTCTTATGCTGAGGTTTCCGTATTTATTGAAAAATGAGCAAATTTGTGTAAATCCCGGGAAAACTGTGAGAAAAAAACACAGGTAGTGAAGTGCCATTATGCATACAGCCTTCCCTGGGAGGCTCAGAAGAAGCTGATCAGAGTAGGTGGTAGCTGATTAAGAATGGGGAGTGCTGGAGGAGGACAGACCACAAGGTCTGGACAATGGTTAAGGCCACTTGCTGACAGAGAGAAAGGTTTGGTGTATTTTATATACTGCTGCAGGGCTAGGCTGGTAATTTTGGGCTCTCAGCCATCAGTTCAAATAAACCATTCAACTAGAGCTGCTCTGTCTTCAGCAAGAAATCACATCAATGGTAACAGTGATGAGTTTACAGAGTAGGGACAAAAACTGACCAGGAGATCAGTTGGAAGTGCATGGCAGTCACGTGCAGAGTGCGGTGAGGGGCCCTGGGGTAACATGTCACTGAGGAAAAAGAGAAAAGGGAATGAAGCCGACTGAGCATTACCATGGAATATGACCTCAGATCGTTTATTTTTGTAAAGCACTCGTTTATATATTTAATAAAAGTAACTAATAGAAATAACTACCAGACCTTTGAAAACTTTTCTCAAGTGCACAAGGATAAGCTAAAACTTTTTTCCCTTTGGTAGCCTGCGTAAATAATTAGACATTTCAGTTGATTAAGGTTTTACTTACTTAACTGGCAAATAAATGTTTTGTTGCTTGATGTATTTTAGGTACGGATAGATACATTAGGCTTGCTTTGTGAAAGCAGTCGAAGCACAGAAATTGTTTCTGCAGAAGAAATGCAGTGGATTCAGTTCTTCATCACATACAATCTTAATAGCCAGTCTCCAGGAGTGCGGCAGCAGATCTGTTCTCTTCTCAAAAAGGTAGAATTTTACATCAGAAAGTATTGGAAAATGGTGAACTTTGTTCTGGAAATCATTTTGAAAAAGAGCTCAGGTTCTGGGCGAGGGCGGGGATGGTCATGAATTGAGCAATCACATCTCTTCATGGCCCTCCTGTGACCTGCTCAGTGATCTCATAGAGCTTGTATTTGAGGTCAAAATCCAGAGGAAAAAGTTCTTTCATTTTGGTCTAGCAAATCAACTTTGAGCTTTTTTTTTTTTGAAAGAAAATAAACTAGCACTGGGGTGAAAGATAGTTTTAAGAAAACTTTGATAGTAGGATGAAGGATGTAAAATGATTACTTTTGAATTAGTCACAACACATTTCTGAGGTGAATAATTGGTATAAAAATGAGTACATCATCTTTAGATTCAGGCCAATTTAAAGGAAATGAGAGTTTAATGGCAGTATTCTAGTTGCAGTAATACTTGTTGGTTTTTAAAAATGTAAATATCAATTTTTTGCCATAAAATTAACATAATAGACTTTTAAGAGTTTAAGAGTCAGTATTCTCCTTGCCTTAAAATTTCCCTTTCATGGTGGCCTTTCAGTTCAATATGTGTTTTACTTATGCTTTGTTTTTGTCTCAAAAGTTGTTTTGTAGGATACAAGAAAGTTCTCAGGTACTTTATAAATTGGAGCAAGGTAAATCCAAACATGAACCAGAGAATGGGTTAACCAAAGAGCAACCTTCTGTTTCTTTACAGCAATATAAGGTAGGAGAAAAAGTTCCAGACATACAGAGCCTTATCGAACCTGAAACAATTACGAATATGCATGTGCATATTCATTAGAGGGAAATAGATGGAAGTTTCTTGGTGAACTGTGTTTCTGTGCTATTTATCTTCAGGGTTGGTGTTACATAAACCTCCTGGGGATTGAGTGTCCACTCCTGGGGACTTTTACAGAATGATATTAATGGGCTCACCTCCATAACTTACAGCTTGTACCTTTAAAACACAGGTAGGTCACAGCTCCCAGGGTAAAAGATGGCTGTGGCTGGGCCTATTTCCCATTTAGACTCAGGTGATTTACAGTGTCTTGATGTTAGTGACTGCTGGTTCCACAGTCAAGCTATGGAGTGGCTTTGGGTCCATTTGCTGTGACCCATAAGGAGTTGGGCTGAATTCCGAGGCACTGTGTTAATAGGGTAGATGAAGCCCCGGATATAGCGGCTCCCATCTGGACCAGGGTGTAGTTTGACAATCTTGTTTCTTTTCAGAAGAACAAATGAACTTTTCACTGGTTTTTGACTCCTAATCTAGCCTTTCAGAAGCAGAACCTTATTTTCTTCTGAGACCCAGGTAGAAGACAGTTCAAGGAAACAGATATAATAAATTAATAAAACACTTGAGCTATGACATACTCAATACCTACTCGAAACATTTGTATGGTTGGTCTTGATTTTCAATTTTTGTATTTAAAAGGTAGAAACACTTTTTTGGGGGAGAGGGGACTACTAGGGATTAACGCAAGGCCTTCACACCAACCTGTGTTCCTAGCCCTGTAGATTTGAGGATGAAGTAAGAAGGCTCAAATGAGAAAGCTTCTTGTAAACTTTTAAGTCATTCTAAAAAGCTTTACTCAGAGCCATTAAAGTGACTTAGAGTATATAATAAGCCTGTGCTCCTGTGTTACTGTGACAATTCTGTGTTAAACTCTCTTACGTCAGTGCCAGATTTTTAAAGACATGTCTTTTGTTTCTTTTGCAAAGGAAGTATAATGATGTTCATGAAATCTTAAGTACATAGAAACACAAACTATTTTGTGGATGGAGATTCTAACTTTTCATGTATGTGGGTTTTTTTTTAAGATTATGCTTATGGATATGCATTTTTCAAGCATTAGTCCTCTGAAATTTAATCTGGGTCAGCCTTGTATTTATGATCTTTTTTCCTAACTAGTGGTTATCTGTTGCTTTTGGAGTTTGACCTTGGTGCTGTGTTGTTGTGATCCTCATGATAGTGGGTGCTGTGCATTCTGGATGGTAGGCATACTGCAACCAGCAGACAAGGTGCTGGAGAAGAAAAGGAGGCTAGTGGTTGAAAAAAATGTCTTCATCCCTAACCAATACCATATTAGTAATTAGAGTGGAAAGCTGAGGATCTACCTCAGTGGCACAGCACCTGTTTGGCAAACACACGGTCCTTTTTGACCCCCGGAGCTCCCCTAAAAAAATTAGAATAGTTTAAAATTAGGAAAACCAGCATCATCCAGCTCTGGGACAAATCAGGTGCAAATTATATGTTGTTTTCCTAAAATGGGGGTTTTTATTTCTTGTTATCTAAGGTTCAATAGAAATTATACTTATATCTGCAAAGGTAGGTTCCATTAAAGTTGTGATACACTGTTATGGTCAAGGGTCTTGTCTTGATCCTTTTGTGTTGCTATAACAAAAAACCTGAGGCTAAATATTTCAGAAGGAAAACAGGTTTATGAAGTAAAGGGGTGACTATAAATTTCCAACAGCACTGTACAAACATCTTGGCAAGAACCCTCTAGTTGTGTCACAGCATGGAAGAAAAGAGGATAAAGGTAGAAGGAGCATGTGCAAGGGTACAGAAGCAAGATAGCATTCTAGCAAGTGTGACTTGTATTATAGCAACTCATTCTTGTATGAACTCACTAGTTTCACAAGACCAGACTCCCAAGAGGCAACATTAATTTGCTCATGAGTGTGGAAGCCCCTGACCAAATCACCTTCTGCCCTGTGAAAGGTCCCACCATCTCAACCCTGCCACACTGTGCATCAAGCTTGAAGCACGTGAAGCCTAAGGACTCAAACCATAACAGTGCCAAGATGAATTATCACGAGTAATAACTAGTATTGTTTAAAAAAAAAATCTTACTGTCAATTTACAGTGAATGAAAACACCCACTCTTAGGAGTGATGCTCTGGGATAACTTGTACTGTAAATTTTTTTTAGAGTTTCATGTCATCCATTTGCAACAGTCTTTTTGAGGCGCTGTTTCCTGGATCTTCCTACTCAACTAGATTTTCTGCTTTAACCATCTTAGGATCAATAGCTGAAGTTTTTCCTTCATTAGAAGGTAAGTTTTTAGTAACATTTGGAGGAAGCATTCTTTTTTTCCTCTCAAAGCATGTGCACTTGCAGTATTTTTTGCTTTACTTGAAGTTTCAGTTTTATAGTCTTTTCTTTACGATTTCTTCTTAGCATTGTGTCCTTATTTTATGTAGTTTAATTTGCTAGTAAAGGATATGAGGGAGAGAAACTGTCTCTCTTCATTGATCATTGTTTGCCAACTCAGAACTACAATTTTCATGGATTACACTTGTAGGGAGAGTTGCTGCTCTTACCTTATTTTGTTTTTCACTGTTTTAAGAAAGGACTTAATTTGTTCTCTAACTGTTAACAATAAAAATAATAATATCTCTCATGTATAATATTCCTCAGTGAGTCTTTGTGGTTAAAATGTGGTTTCCCTTATGTACTATCTGTTTCATAAGCTTCAGGCTGGTTTCAGAAAGACATCATGAGGATGTCATTTCCAGGCATCCTGACTTAATGATATTCTGATTTTCCTCCTTTGAGGTACTTGAAAGGATGTGCATTTAATTTCCCTCTTTGAATCATTTTTTTCCCCCTTTCTGGCAAGAAATGATTCTTTTTGTCTGCATACATGACTGTATGTATAACTTAGTGTGGCTTTCTCGCTTGTACCCTGTTCTTGATGTTGTCAAGCAAGAACATACCTAGCTAAGCTGCTCTTTAACAGGAGGTACTGGAGGATCAGAGAACTTTACATGATAGCTGTATTCTTTTTCATTTTCTATTATTAATCAAAGTAAAATATTTTTATGGGAAATGGAGGGTTAGTTGCTATTAATATGTGCTTACTTCATTTGAAGAAAATCCTTTTCTTTAAGTTTTTAGTTTGGGAAAATTCAATCCACCAGCAAAGTTTCAAGAATAGCGCAGTGAACAAGCAAGTACCCTCTACATAGATTTATCAGTTGTTAATATCCTGCCATATTTGCTTTATTTCTATTTATTACTGATTTTATAACTGCCACACAAAGATCAAATTCCAGAAATTTAATGTTGTATAGTGCTATTATCTAATACCTGATCCATATATGCAAATTTTGACACTTGTCCTAATAAATGATCTATCATAGGAAAAAGAAATTTCCCACAATCTAGAAATAGATCATAGATCCCTCATTACATTTTGGTGTTATGCCTCTTTTTAGTCTTCTTTAATCTGGGACTTTACTTCATTGCATTAACATTTTGGAGGAATGTGTCTCAGAGTTAAGGTTTGTTTCTTTGGCAGAAACATTGCCAGTGTTCTTAAGCTGTCATACCAGGAGGTACATTATTGACTTGATCCATTATTCACTACGATATACTTTTTTTTCCCTACTGGGGAATGAACCCTTTGTCTTCACACTGAGCTATTCCATCCACAATGATAAATTCAATCACCCTTTTTAAGATGGGGCAGTAGGCTTTAACATGGCCTCCGAAAGACATCTGAAAAATTCTCAGAACTTATGAACATGAACCTTTGTACAGAAAAAGGGTCTTTACAGATACAATCAAGTTAAGGGATACTGAGATGGGATAATCCTGATTATCTGGATCGATCACAAAATGTCATTGAATGTATCCACGTAAGAGAGAGGCAGAGACAGACTTGACGCCCAGAAGTGAGGAGTTGTGACAGTGGAGGTCTGCAGTGTAGTGATATAGCTACAGTTTATGGAATGCTACCAGGTTCTGCAAGAGGCTCCTTTAGAATCCTAATTTTAGACCTTAGATTTCCTAGATACTTAATTTTAGATTTTTGGCTTCTAGAACTGTGAGAGAATAAATTTATGTGTTTGTATGTGTATGTATGTGGCTTTTAAATCATCAAATTTTTGGTGATTTGTTACAGGATTCATAGACAATGAATCCAAGGCGAATTTTAGTGGTACTACAGCTGGACTTAAGTTTTTAATATGAGCATGACAGATTATTCATTTAACAAAAAAATTTTTGCACTTTTAATGAATTTATAGTTACTGAAGTGTACAGGGAAAAACCATTAGGCTTAAGTAGACTGTTCTTTTTCAGTCAGGAGAGGAAGTGAATATATTATAACCCATATACATTGAAAGTGAAAAACCTGAGTTGTCTTAATGAATGAGTCACATATAATTGGGCTGTAACTGAATCATAGTAATTATATTAATCAACCAACTGGCAGGCAGTGCAAACATAGTAGCCAGATTGTACCCATTAATTTTATTTATTTATATTTTATTTTATAATTAAGTTTATTGGTACAATTTAAATATGCATAATGACCACATTCATCATAAGGAATTTGTACCTCTACACGATATATCTTATTCCTCTTTTTCCTACTTTCCTCCCTTCTTTTTAACTCTTCATCCCTTTCTTATTTATAAAGCTTTGTTTCCATTTTATCCCTTTTTTCCTCATTTTTTTTTCTTTTCCCTTCACTCACTCCCAGTCCCAATACTCATTAATTTTAAAGGAGGCTAAGGAGCCTGAAATACAGGATAGAAAATTTATCCTCCATTTGCATTGAAATAATTTTCATGTGAAGATTTTATGTTCTTTTATATTTGGTTATAGACAAAATGTTCTTTGCTTTCCTAAAGTGTATCCCAGACAAAAAAGGAAAAAGCCACATATATCTTTCTTCACGATGGAACTTGGATCCTGTAATTAAAAGGGTTTGTTCAGCAAATACTAATTTAGTGCTTATTGTATATCAGGTAGCCATTGATAATATAATGTATAAAACAGAGTCCTTCCTCTTTTGGGACTTAAGTTTTAGTGAAGGAAAACAGTACAGAGCAAGTAACACATAGAACTATAGATGGAGAGAAGTTCTAGGAAAAAAATATTTCAAGAAGACAAAGGGAAGCTTCAAAAGGAAAGAACCGGGATAGGGGAATGGAGTAAACAAGGAAGGTAAAAGAAGAAAAAAACAAAAAAGAAACTGTGTAATAGTTAAGATAGTTATACCTCCAGTTTCTCTTAGTTCTTTGAAAAGAAAGATTTGTGCTAATATTGTTTGAACAGTCAAGTGCCGGTATCTTGCTCTGAGTAACTAATTTACAGATAACAGTGCACAATGTATTAACCATTCTTGCCCTCTAATTATCTTGTTCGGAAAATTTTTTTTCTCTTTAAAATAAAAAAAAAACAAAGAAAAAAAGCAGACAAATGGAAGATGTAAAGTCCCTAGGAGGATGGGGAGACTAGCTTGTCATCCAGTGGTGTCAGAGAGGCTTTGTATTTGAATAAAGCTCTTATCGAATAAGTTAAAGGAGAAATCACAAAGGAAGTTAGAAAATGAATTAAAGGAAAAGCACAACATAGCAAAACTTTTGGGATATAGTCAAAACAGTGCTTTAAATTCTTACGTTAAAGCATAGAAGTCTCAAATCAATAACCTAACTTTATACCTCAAGAAATTACAAAAGATGAGCTAGAAGAAGGAAGGAAATAGAAAGATTAGAACAAAGATAAATGGAATAGAGAATAGAAAAACAATGCAATGAATCAACGAAACTAGAAAGTTTTCTAAAGATGAAGACAAGTTATAAAGATAGCCTAAGGAGAATGAAACGTGGTGCAAATAGTGACAATCAAAAGTAGAAACATTTGTACTAAATAAAAAGCATTGTAAGATAGTATAATGAACAGTTATATGCCAAGAAATTAGATAATAATATGAGCAAGTTACTAGAAACATGAAAATTACCACCTCAAAAATTTGAGCAAACATTTAATAATTAGTAATCAGAAGCCTCCTAATAAAGAAATAAAGAAAAATGTGGATGAGTGGCTTCCCTCATTGAATTTTACCAAGCATATAAACAAGAATTAACATCAGTCCCTTTTCACTGTTTCAGAGGATTGGTGAGGAGAGAACACTTGATTCACTCTGTGAGGCCGAACCTAGATAGAGACAGTATAGACAAATAGCCTTACATCAGAAGTTCTCAACAAAATAGTAGGAAACCATATCCAACAGCACATTAAAAATATTGTATATACTATGATCAAGTGGAATTTACTCCAGGAATGCATCCTTGGGTCAACATAAAAATGACAGGATAAGCCGGGCGTGGTGAGGTGGGAGGATTGTTGTGAGTTCAAGACCAGCCTGACTATAAAGTGAGCTCAAGGCCAGCCTGAACTGCATAGGGAGACCCTTTCTCAAAAAAGACAAAAAAAAAAAAAAAAAAAAAAGGACAGGATAGCAAACGTGAGGTCCTGAGTTTGATTCTTGATACCAAAACACAAAACACACACACGCACACACACACATGCACACACACACACACACGATAGATAACCGTCCCCCTAATTTCTATTAGTTCAAACTGTCCTCTAATCTCTATTAGTGTCAAAAAGAATAGTTTATGCTTTTGTTGTTTGATTGCTTGATCTTTTTTTTTTTTTTTTTTTTTTTGTCTTTTTCATTTTTATCGGTACCAGGGATCGAACTTACAACGACTGCCTGCTTGTAAGGCAGGCGCTTATGCCGCTGAGCTAAATCCCCAGCCCCATCTTTTTCTTTTTTATCGAACTCACGACTGCCTGCTTGCAAGGCAGGCGCTTATGCTGCTGAGCTAAATCCCAGCCATGCTTGATCATTTTTTTATGCCTAAGTTTTATAACCTGAACAACTACTTCTAAAATAACAGTATACAATATGTTACCTAGTATTAATTTCCTATTCTTGTTTTTTGAAATTCTCTATCGTTTTTATCCTTTTTTCTGTTTTGCTTTTAAAAAAACAAAAAAGACAGGGTATGTCATTATACTTGTTCTGTGTCAGTTCAGCTAAGATACTTGGATTTTAGGTCAAGAAGTTTATAAAGATATTTTTAAAAGATGCCTTCCTAAATGTACTTTTTAAATTTTTAAATCTTACGTACCTTACATATAAAATCTTTTGAAAGAGAGTGAAATGGCTTTATATTTTTAAAAAGTATTTATTTCCTGTTCAGAATATTGTAACAATTTTTGTCATCTGAAGAAATAAATTAGTACAAAGCAATTTTATGCTATTATGGTTAAAGTATGAAGTCTTAGTGTAGGTAAAGTATGAAGTACAAATTCTGTATTAATTTTCTGTTAGTTTGGCTGGATAGCTGCAGAAGGCTAATTTTCTTTTTCTTTAATTCATTTTTAAATCTTCCTTTCATTTTTTGTGTTAGGTGGAATCCAAGTGGTGTATCAACTCAGTCATGATATTGATGCTGTTCGTTTCCAAACACTAATAGAATGTTTCACCAGCACTTTTGAAGAAGTGAAAACCTTAGCATTTGATCTGCTCATGAAGTTATCAGTAACAGCTATACAATTTCAGGTACTTGGACTTTTCCTGTGTAAATGTAATATACCCAGGTAAACTGTCTATTTTAGCATATATGAATAAAACACTTGAGGATTATCTAGGCTCTTTGCACCTGCCTTCTTGGGCCTTTTAACTGTTTCTTTTGGTTAGTTATGCATTTGCACTGCTGTAGTATGGTAGGAAAGGAAGAAATACCATAAAAGTTCAAATCAGTGAGCTGTGCCTTTTTATTGCTTTGACAAAAAGGGAAGTGTAGGAGGGAGTAGATCTTATTGTTTACCATATTATTAGTAGATTGCAGTGGTCTGTGGTCTTCTCAGTTCCTTTGGGCATGTAATATTCGATCAAAACACATCACTTACAGTAATTTTGAGTTTTTAGAGATAATCTTCCTGCTTGTTAGACTGGGAACCTGAGTGTAAATGAGGTAAAGAACATGTTTCTGGTCTTACTGTGAGCAGTAGCTAAACTGAGACTGAAACTTAAGAATATATGAGGTTGACAACAGTTGTCAGATGCTCTGCCCAGATTCTGCCCTGAAACCTGCCTTCTTTCTGGCATCTTACTTTTCCCACTTCGGGGTAGGAGCTAAAGATGGGCTCAGGAATTGAAGGCACAGTGTGGGTTGGGTCTGCAGGGGACCTTCTGTACAGGCTCTCAGCCCTGTCCTTAAGGTTTGGTCTGGTGTTAGCAGCAGAGTAGTGGCTTCAGGTATTTCTATTGTTTTCTGTTATTTGAGCTCTCCAGAGGTCAGGGGTACCTGCAGATGTTCAGGTATGGTCTGGATGCCAGCTTTTGTGTGTATTTAAGGCACGACTGCTTTCAGGCATCCTCTGATTCTCTAGGAGACCATGCCAGAGAAGAAACACAGTGTCTTTCTGTGCCTTCTTTGGCTTTGCAAGATCTCAGGGTGTCTTTTTTTGATTTGTACTCAAATTGAGAATTGTTCTCCAGGGTCCACTGATGCTTATGGTCTTCCTGGTATCCTGTAAGGAGAAGGTTCTTCAATTACTCCGTGTGCCAAATCTTGTACTTTACAGAATTTGAAAGAAGAAACTTTCTTGTCCTCTATTTGCAACACTCACACCTCCACTGTTCATCACAGATAGCCTTGTATCACATATATAGCTATGCCTCATTGCTGGCAAATGTTCTAAAGAGTATCTGGAATGGAGCAGGTATATTCCAGCATGTATGTGAAAGATCTGATTCTTACATAAACTGTGAAGGGTTCTTACGGGGTCTGCATCTTCAATTTGATTATTTGTTTGATACAGAGATGCTAAACTATAGAATGTAGGAAATTTTAGTTCCACACGGGATGTGCTATAGGTTACACAGTTTGTTCTGGCCTGTATATCAATAAAATAATAATTGGAATAGACATTCAAGATTAAAAAATACTAATTATATATTTCAAAAATCTTTCTTTGGATATACCTTCTCTAATATGTAATTTTTAAAAATAAAGTTAACATTCACACTTTGAATGCCTGGTTACTGTTAAGTAGCCTTTTATAATAACATTTTTGATAGTATATCTTTCTAATATATGATGTTACCACTCACCTAGTTTACTGCTTTTTTTTCTACATATCCTAGGTATTTATGTTGTGTTTTTTGGTTGATCTAAGATGGCGCAATAAAAATATTTTAGGCTTTAAGGGTTATGTATTATGTTTCTTACTAATTGGTTAGCCAATTCAAGGATATACTGTCAGTTGCAAAAATGATTTAGTAGCTTAATATGTTCCTTTTAATATTTGTTTTGAGTTTTGGCTACTATTTTTAAGTTTTTCAGTCACAGAAAATTAACCACATAAAATGATAAAGAATTTACCAATATTTAAATCAGTACATTTATTATCTATTATTTTGAAATTATAAGGTATTATTTGATACTAGTATACATATATTCAAAATTAAGTTTATAATGACTTTTCTTATATTAGATAGTTACGCTCTTACCCTAGTAGACAATATTATTGAGCAACACAATCTTCATTTCTAGAGTGGTAACACTAGCTTGTTGTGTGGGGACTGGGAACCATGTCTCTTGCTGTCTGGCTAGTCCCTTCCTGTGACTATGGTAGTGGATTCTGACAGTGAGCAGCCCTTTGTTCTGTCTTTGTTAGGACAGTCATAGTGACTTTTCTTGTAAAGGAGGAAAGGTTTATTTGGCTCACAGTTTGTAGAGGTTTCAGTTCATAGTCAGCTGGCTCCAAGGCAGGGTGGCATGGCAGAGGGGCATTGCAGAGGAGAAATAATCCATGGCATGGCAAGCAGAAAATAGTGAGCAACAGCAGCAGCAGCAGCAAGCCTACTTGCTTTTCTATAAGCCTGTGTTTCGGTGTCACCCATACGCAGGGTGGGGCTTCCATTATCCACACCTTTAATCTCAGTATTATACCCCCAATCCACATTCGCATACCCTAAATTCAGCCACCTCTAAAAAGCAAGACAGGACTGCATGAAATTTTGAGTGGAGGGGATTGGGACATTGAAATACAAGTCATAACAATCAATGCGAGTGAATATTTATATAACTGTGAGAGCTCGGGTGCTGAATTGCAGAGGTGGATCTGGTCACTTTGTTTTCTGCACATATACATACAATTTCATCTTGTATAGCCTCCCAGTGACTTTGTATTTTTCCCCATTGAACTAGTTTTTTGGAAAGGAGAAGAGAATAGAAGGGCAGGAGTATGATGCCCAGGTAATATATAAACTACAAGAGAAAAATACTACTCTTTATATAAAGATAACAAAGTTGGTTTGGTTGTAGACATTACAAATTTCTACAGGAAAAAGTATGCTGTTGGCGAAGAAAAAGGTACTGTATTTAAAAAATGGCTCCATCAATATTGAATTTCTTAAATTATTATCAAGGGCTTCATCTCTGAATTGATTAAAAATAATCATTCCTGAAATAAAAACTAAAGGCTGGGTATGGTGCTGCACCTATAGACACATCCCAACCATTTTGGGGGCTGTGGCAGGATGATCACAAGTTTACAGCCAGTATGGGCAACATAGTGAAATCTTGCTTAATTAATTACTTAAATAAATACTAAATTCAGGGAGAAAAGAGATTTATGTTCATACTGAGAATTGCACGCTGTGTTTTTAAATAGGTAGTATTCCTGCACATTAGAGAAATGTCACTGTGACAGTTACTGGGACTGTGTGTTCTATTCTAGGATGCTGAGAAACTGCGAGGTTTATTCCAGGCAGCTCTGGAGCTCAGCACGAGCACAAAACCGTATGACTGTGTAACAGCTTCCTACATGCTGAACTTCTTGGTCTGGCAGGATGCTGTGCCTTCCTCCCTGTCTACCTACTTAACCCAGGGTGCTGCCCGCAGCGATGGGGACAAGCCTGCTGCTGTGGTGGAAAGGAACACACTAATGGGTTTGTATTGAGGAAATGACCTTTTGCTCTTATTTATCAAAAACCAATCTCCTGTTTTCTCACTATTTATTTGGTATCTAATAGTTAAACATTTATTTTGTGGTTTTTTTTTTTTTTAATTTAAGAGTTTACAAGCCTGTAAGAGCATCGTGAGGTTCTTGTACACCAGTAAACTTTACTCAGCAGTAACAGTTGCTTCTAAATAGAGGATTTATGTTAAATAAGTAGATTCACAAATACACATTAATAAAACATTTTTAAAAGAGGACAACTCTTTTTCTCCATCAAAATGAACTTTTTCCCCTGCATAAATTGTGCTAAAGCTATAGATAAATCACTTTTGCTACTTTTATATAGAGCTGAGTTCATTTGTCTGTTGGAGTTTATGTCTTAATTGACTAGTCACTTCCTTTGCTTTCACACTACCATATTGCCAGTTCCCAAATCTAGGGTTTGAGACATTTTAGCTAGTGATTTTCTATAAATATTTGTTGGAGATGTATGTACCTGCTTTTATGCCAGTAAATCTTCATTTTGGAATTATACTGGATGTCAGGACATATGCAGATTTTTATAGTAAAAGAAGGTCAGATACAGAAAATTAGTTGCAAATTATTCTTTCTAATACGGTATAAAATCTTGCCAAAGAGAATCAGTAGTTGGAAAAAAGCATATGACCATATGTATTCTGATGGGAGTGTGACTGGATCTGGAGATGCAGAGATGACAGCAGCATAGAGGGTGACACTTGGACCTTGAGTTGCTTTAGGCCTGGAGTCAGAAGGAGACTTGGGAAGACAACAGGAAAAAGCTGCAGCTGGCCTGAACTGGGACATGCTTGCTTCACAGAAAGGCTTTCAGTTCAAAACATTTAGCTGGGAAAGATTTCATACATATGAAGAGTTCTTTGATAAATAAGGTTAAATAGCAATAGTAGAAATCTTCAAGTTTTGTACACAAAGTAGGTGATAAATAAACTCGGCTTAAGAGGTAGAAGGAAGGCTGATAGTAGAATATGTGCTTAGCAGGCACAAAACCCTGGATTCCATCCCCAGCACTTAAAAAAAAAGATTAATAACCGGTCGTGTGTGTCTGCTGTTTGAGAGACTGAGGCAGGAGGATTACTTGAGTCCAGGAGTTCAAGGCTAGCTCAAGCTGCATAGCGACACCCTGCCTCTAAAACAAAAAAGTACCCCTATCTTTGAGTACTCTCATTTGTACTATCCTGTGCTTTGTATTTAACCCTTCATCTTGTTTTTATTTATAGTTTTACCAACTGCATATGTGATTAAACAATGTATTATTTAGTTTTACATAATTTTGAGTTTTATGTAAATAGAACTGTATATAATATGCCAGGTTTGTAATTTATTCTGTTGATAGGCTTGTTTTTTTTAAAGTAAGAAATGTGAATGAGAGCATTGTCTTACAGATCTGCTAATGTGTTATGTAAGAGTTTGTGATGACCAAACAAGAGTTTTTGGTGGTCAAGTGTGCCTGTCTTTAGTTTTATGAGTTGATACTAAATAAGTTTTCACAGAATATTGCTGCCAACAGCTTAAAAGTTGTGTCATATTTGCAGAATATAAAGTGATAGTGTGGCTTCAGTTTGTAGTTTTCTATAATTTGTTCACATTTCCTTGTGATGAAATGTGTGTTGATGTCCTTTGTTCAGTATTCTGTAATTGTTTGTTTTTCTCCTGTTGATTTTAAGGAGATTTATGCATTCCTCAGTTAATGATTTACTGGTTATACACAAATCTGAAATTCAAAGTAGAGCCTTTTCCTTCAGAGGGGTGAGAAGGGGCATCTTCTATATTTGGCTAACTGGGTATCCCCATGCTAAAAAATTAAATTGGATCTGCTGCCTCATATCACAGATAAAAATTAGCCCAAAATGAATTGCAGATCTAAATGGAAAGGCTAATGATATAAAACTCTTAGAAAAAAACGTGCCTTCAATGTTCATGACCTTGGGTTAAGCAGTACTGTATTTTCTTAGGTCTGACTTCCAAAGCACAAACAGCAAAACAAAAATATAAGTTGAACGTGATGAAAATGTATAGCTTTTGTCCAATTAAGGATGCCATCAAGAAAACAAAAAGAGAACCTATAGGATGGCACACTTATAGAAGGAAATTTTTACAACTTAGTAATAAAAAGACATAACCAGTTAAAAAATAAATACTGAATAGATTTTCTTCAATAGAAGATACATAGAGTAAATGCATGAAAAGTTGCCCAATATTGTTAGTCTTTAGGGAAGTACAAATCAGAATCATATTGATAATGATGAAACACTTCATGTGCAGTAGAATGACTGTAATTAAAAAGAAAACAGAAATATGATTACAAATGTTGATGATAATGTGAAGAAAATGAAACCTTCATGCACTGTAGGGGTAGGGATACATTCAGTCCCTAACAGGTTTATACCCAGAGAAAAGAAAGCATATGCCTAAACACAAGCTTGAGCAAGAAAGTTTAAGGCAGTATTATTCAGAATAGGTGAAAACTAGAAACCACATATCCATCAGCAGATGAACAAATGAATAAAAATGTGATGTGTTCATTCAGTTGACTGTTACTGAGCTGTGGAAAGAATCACCTATTGACAGATGCTGCAACACTGATGCACTTTGAAAATACAGTGGTACCTTGGTTGGCCAATACTTTTGTTTGCAAACAATTTGATTTGCAAATAAAAATATTTACAAAATTTTGTTTTTGTTTGTCAACTCTGCATCAAGTGATGAACATGACTGTGGCCATCTTTTCCACACAGACACAAATGTGGCCATGTTTTCCAAAATCGTAGAACAAGTTAAATTCTTGAATTGAGGTACCACTGTATTATGCTCAGTGAAAGTATCCAAACACAAAAGACCTTGTACGATATAATTCCATTTATATGATATGTTCAGAATAAGCAAATCTGTAGAGAAAATAATCAGATTAGTAGTTTGCTAGGATTTAAGAAGTTCAGGTGGAGAGTGACTTCTAATAGGTAAATGCTATTTTATAGGGGCTGTGTTCTAAAATTGTGGTGATGTTTGCATGTAGCTCTGAATATACTAAAACTCATTGACTTGTGCACTTTATTTTTTTATTTTATGAAAAAATAAAATTTTCATAATTATAGAATAACGATTACCCTGTGTATTGTTATCTTCATTGTACACTTTAAATGTGTGAATTGTGTGGCGAGTTGTATCTCACTTTAGCCAAAAATCATCTTTTGGCCAAATAACATATAACATATAATAACACAGGTCTGAAGTTTGATGCTGCGGCTAGAGGACGTGCAGGAGGACCGGTTCAGAGTGAATGTTATGTTAGTTAAGGGAAGACACTCAGTTCTTTAACTGCTGTCTTTAAAATGAGTTAATGGTCTGGGTGACCTTGAAAACTCTCCTTCTGATTCAAAACCTCATGAAATTCATTGGAATTGGGTGTTTTTTTGGGAAATTTTACAATTGGCACTATTTCAGTTTTCTGTTTGCTTTTTCTAGTTATCAAGTGCTTGATAGAAAATCTTGAGGAAGATGTGTCTCGCGCTGAAAAGTCTCTGCTTCAGGCAGCAGCATCCTTCCCAATGTACGGGCGTGTCCACTGTGTGACAGGAGCTCTGCAGAAGTTGCCACTAGAGTAAGAGCACCCCGCTGTCTCAGATGTATCCGCGTGTCTAAGCTTTAATCCTTGACGGCAGTGTATCCTAGGAAAGGAATGTTGTCTTGCCTTGAAGAGAATTGAGAACTAGTTTTAAGATCTTACATAGTTATTTGTGTATCTGAAATACTTAATATTTTGGACTTTTGTAAAACAAATTCTTTCAAGTACTCTCTTGCATGTAGTGTAAGGTCCCTAATGTCCTTACTGCAGCCGCCTGCAGTTGGTGAGCGAGTGGACACCTGTGGTGGAGAAGCTCCTGTTGCTGTCCTATAGGATTTCGGCTGTGGTGGCTCCTGTCATTCAAAGTTCCTCCCCCGAGGGCCTCATCCCCATGGACACAGACTCAGGTCAGCAGACCAAGAAGCCTGTGATGCTGTTTTTGGTTATCTCTGTCTGTCATTTCTTTGGAGAGATATAAAAGCTAAATTGAAGGGAAAACAGAATTATATTTTGTGATATTTTTGTCCTTTTGGTAATGTTTTTAATTACTAAAAATAGCCAGTTCAGTTGTTTACTATCTTTTGCTTAAGAATAAAGAGTTTTAATTGTGTATTTCCAAAAAAAAAAGTAGCCAAAAAATTGACCTGAGAACCAGGTAATGAACAAGGTATTATCCTTCCCAGGGTACAATGGGTTTTATAGTAGTAGGAGTGTGTAGGGGACAAAGGTCATTTGAAATGCCAAAACGTTTAATGAAAGAAAAATAAAATGAGAAGAGATCCTTCTCTTGTCCCAAATTGAGCTCATGAACCATTGTCTGCTTTTTTCCTCTTAACCCGTCTCCTTGTACATGTTCTTATTCATGTACTGTCATTTCTGTCCTTTAGAGTCAGCAAGCCGCTTACAAGTAATTCTCAACGAGATTCAACCACGAGATACTAATGATTATTTCAACCAAGCCAAAATCCTAAAAGAATGTGATAGCTTTGATTTGGAGGACTTGAATACCAGTGTGTCAAATATTAATACTTTTACAGATATCAAAGGTAACATGTATAGAATTAATACTACAATCCTTTTTTTTTCCAGGGGTGAGTCTAGAGCCCAGGACCTTGAGTATGCTAGGCCAGCACTCTACTGTTTAGCTACAGCCCTAGTCCCAAGTGTTTAAAATCAGTAAAATACATAGAATGACCTTTCACATAATAAATGAGAGGCTTGCACATCTGTACAAAACATTTCTAGAAAATAAAGTTTTTTATTTTTATATATTTGATTTTGGAAATGACTTGGTTTTAGGACTGAATTTATAATAAAGCTTCAGCCAGATGATGGTAGGCCCTAATTCACCATATAAGGTGTTAAAACAAAAAGCCTTTTGAGAGCTTAAACATGCGTTGACAACCATGATTCAAGGTTTGAATAGCAATTGTCCTCTTGCTGTGGTGTGGCTCATTGTTGTTGGGGTTTTTTTGATATTGGGAATTGAACTCAGGAGCTTGTGCTTGCCAGGCAGGGGCTGTGCCACTGAGCTATACCCCGGCCTATGAATCGTTTTGACCTCTGTGGCCACTCCTAAAGTCAGGCAACCTTTTAAAGAGAGCAAACTTTGTCATTCAGCAAAAGATGAGCTACTTTGTTGAACCTAGTCTCCAGAATTTATATCCCTAATTCTGTTCTATTATTAACTGTTATTCTTGAATTTTCTGCAGTATTGTAAAAAGGTACAACCAAAAGCAGGGATATTTTAGTGATTATGTATTCTATGTTCTCCACTAGATGGGGATATTGTCCTGCAAAAAATTGTCTTTGCAGTTGTATTTTTTAGTTACAAAAAAACTCATAGAAATATGTTTATTAAAATAATGAGTCAAACAACATATAGGTAAAATATATTTAAAAAGAAAGTTTGTCTTCTACTTCTTCCTCAATTCCATTGCTTCCTTCTCAGGTGTATTCCTTTATACTTATCCTGTGTTATGTATTTATGCATGAGTATGTTTATCCTTTTAGTTTAGTGGGCTTTTAAAAAAAAATTGGGTCACAGGGGCCAGGGATATGGCTCAGCCACACAGTGCCTGCCTGGCAAGTACAAGGTACTGAGTTCAATTTCTGGTACCAAAAGAAAAAAAATTGGATTAGTGTAAATATTATTTCATTAATATTTTAAAATTGAAGTTTGTTTTGCATTTTTTATGTCAGTGCTAAACTATTTCTAAAACCAGAATAAAAGGTAAATAAGAGTAATTGTGGCTTATTGACTCTCAGATTTACGTATATTTGAAAAGAAAATTTATGTTTTCCTTTGATTTTAAAAGGTCTGTCTTGTACTTTAACAGCTATCTTCATCAAAATAAATGGGAAGTATATTTTGTACAGTTCTCTCTGTAATACTTTATGAATGACAAAGGCATAAGGAGTTTGTTTTATTAAATTTTGAAGCAGTATTATGCTTTATTTTAAAATTTATTTTGAAAATAATAAATTGAAAAATAGCATGATTCCTCCTAAAAGCACATGCTTGACAGATGTTAACTTTCTTTCCTCCTGAACAAATAGAACATATGACAAATTGGTTTGTTCAAGCAGATTATTCTTAAGGAAATTATGAATAAGCTTGTTCTAAGAAACCTGGAATATGAATAATCAAGAGTATTTAATGTTGTATTTTTTTTTTTAAGGTAAAGAAGGAAAAACATGTGATGTCACTGCTCAAATGGTACTGGTGTGTTGCTGGAGAAGCATGAAGGAAGTTGCTTTACTTTTGGGCACACTGTGCCAGCTTCTACCCATGAGGCCTGTGCCAGAATCATCTGATGGATTAGTAACAGTGGAGCAGGTAATGTAGATGTTTATTCCATCAAGTATAATTTCTGGTCAAGGCATAAATCTCAAGTTTTTATTTATGGCCTAGCTTTTAAAAAGTTCTGAGGTTTTCATGAATAAAAGTTTGTAGATGTCAACTGAAAAATATTCATGAGATTTAGGACTTTAGATCTTGCAGAGCATTAAGAACTGGTATTTTTAGAAATATTTTTATGTAAATAATGACTTTATTTTTAATTCTAATAATATTTTAATTTCTATTTCTTCATTTAACATATGAATTTAAATTTATTTAGTAAAACTAACAAATTTATTAAGTTTTATAAAACAAAAGAAATAACATTGGTTGATTGTGGGTCTCATGTTTGCCCACTACCTTTTTTTTTGTCTTTTTGAGACAGAGTCTTGCTGTGCAGTTCAGGCTGACCTTGAACTCACTTTGTAGCCCATGCTGACCTTGAACTTGCAGCAGTCCTCTTGCCTCAGCCTCCAAAGTGCTGGGATTGTAGGCATGTGCTACTATGCCCAGCTCCCTACTACTTTGATAATAAAGTTGTAGTCACTTTGGTCTTTTTGGCTAAGTTTTTTTTTTTAAGACCACAAAGTTAGGTCATCATCTGGGACTGTTTTTGGGACTCAAGCAGTGTTTACAAGAAATTAGCTTACCACAAGCATTTCATTTGGAAATATTTTAGATTTATTAGATTTCTGTTTTCTAATTGATTCCCTTTTCCTTTCCATATGGTTTGAACAAATCTGTTTCCCACAGTTTTCTAGCAAAGATGTGTAATGTGTACTTTCATTTTTAACCTTTTTCAAATAAAGATAATTTTTCCCCCATGACGTTACAGCATTCAAGAGTAAAACAAATATTGTGGTATGCAAATGCTGATTCTTCCTATAATAACCATGTGACTAGTTCCATGGAAATAATAATATTTTTATTCTCACACGCTGAAGCTCATATGCTTGCATCTGGTTAACAGCTGGGCTTGCGTTATTGCAGGGCTGGGAAAGGAGAAGGGCGAGGGCGAACAGGACAGCATGGACATCATTATGTTCTTTATTCTCTTCCAAGTCAGACAGGCGTTAGTGTCCTCGAGTTACTTTTGGAGTCAGTGCTGGTGACTGACCATAGGCCAATGCCAACATCTTTGCTCAGGGATTCAGTCACGATTAGTGATTATTCCATTGATGTCCACCATCTTGCCATGAAGTAAACATGTGCTAGAGTTCCTGGACTTCTCAGTTTCTTTTTCCAAGGACAAGTTTAAAGTATCTAATTTTTGGGTTTGTTTGATTGTACTTAAAAACAAATTAAAGAAAACATATTTTGCTTTTACTGTAATGGAGAAAGACCTGAAAACTGCTTATGAAAGCTGTTTTGCATTGACACTTTTCATAGCATCCAAGGTTTAGGATTTTATGAGTTTAATTTATGTGGGATAACTATGAAGAGATGTTTGTAAAAAATATAGCACTAACAAAAGATATTTTGTTGTTGCTTTTGTTCGAATTCAGGTGCACT
The DNA here is from genome assembly GCF_034190915.1 of Cavia porcellus. Classification (NCBI taxonomy): domain Eukaryota; kingdom Metazoa; phylum Chordata; class Mammalia; order Rodentia; family Caviidae; genus Cavia; species Cavia porcellus. The sequence continues at coordinate 215,191,693 of NW_026947484.1, forward strand.
TGCTAAGCAGGTGCTTGTGCCACTCAGCTAAACCCCTGGCCCAGCAAAAGATATTTTTACTACTTTTTAAACTAAGTAATTGTTAGGGGCTGGGGATTTAGCTCAGTGGCATAAGCATCTGCCTGGCAAGCGCAAGGTCACGAGTTTGACCACCAATATTCCCACAAAACAAAAACAAAAACAAAAAATGTAAACTAAGTAATTCTTGCAATGGCTGTTTGCTTCCATAGTAAGAGAACACTATTTTTGTGAAATCCTAGTTTGTATTTTAATGAGCTATAGTCATTTTTCAATGCACGGTTCACATGGTAACCTCACACACTTAAGTGTAAAAAGAAAGTCATGACTGAATGAGGGCTCAAAAATATATGTGATAGTTGTGTTCTAACATTGAAAGCCTACTCTCTATGGGAAGCTTTACTCTTGATTTTAACTGAGTTTAAAGAAATACCTCAGTGTAGGAACTAAAATTTACTCCATGAAAACCCAGTCATCGAGAGCTCAGTGTTACTTGTGTTATTACAGGATTTCTGCTTTAAACATAAAGCTTTGCTTCTTTGAATTAAAAATACTTCCATTATCACATGCTTAACACTTATAAGAGTTAAATGTATAAATGACCTAGAAGAATGTAATTGACGTTGGAATGACAAGGCCACATCTAAGTACACCTTCCTTGCCAGGCACAGTTGCCCTGACAAAATTAGATCTGCTATGCCTGGTGACAAAAGGACCAATTTGAGAGTCAGTATCTTTCATGAGCATGACTGCAGTGGACCTGGAGACTCTGAGGCAGTGAGGTGATTTATAGCCTGAATTGTACCGCAGTTATTGTGGGAAATATGACAGTTGGATTTCATATTCCCTACAGTAGTAACTGTGAACTACTTTTATATTAATGGCTGTTCATATAGTACAAAATCCTGATTTTGAGCCTGATTCTTTTCTGTATTCATCCTGCACATTTGAAAAAGTAATAATATTCTATTATAATTTGAAATTTGATGCGTTGAGTATAGAAAACAGGGAAGTTTTCTTTTTGTAGCTTAGTAGCATCCTGGTTTCATGGGCGTTTGTTAAATGGGGAGCCACTTAAGTCCCATATACATGAGTGTAGTTTATAACAAACTGATGAGAAGTGAGATTACAATTTGGGGATTTTTGTTGCTGTATTGAGAGAAGAATGAGTGCTTGTTTATAATTCCAAGTTTTCAGTACTGTGCTCCCAAACTGTTAAGAGCTGGAAAGGTCATGGATGGTATTCTACTTTGGACAAGAGAAGGCTGAAGCCCCTGCTGTTACTTGGTTTTCCCAGGATCACAAAGATGGTTTGTGGCAGCTCTGGAACGATTCCTTTCCTGGCCAGCCTGTATTCACATGGCAGAGTGCTGCCTTTGTTCTGAGCTGCTAATTACATTTGTCTTTATGATGAATTTTCTTTATTTCCAGTACCCCAGCAAAATTTTGCAAACAACAAGACAGTAAGACAACTTGCTACTGAACCTTTAAATAAGTGATCCTTTCCTTAGATCACTTCTTGTGAAGCAGGCTGTGCTCACTGGCTTCTGCAAGAGGAAAGTATGTTCATTCAGTGGCTCCTCTGACTTTCCTCTCTGCACTGTAATCACGTAATGAAAGGTTCTTTCATGATGTCCTTATAAAGAGGCAGAGATAAAACCAGTTTTGAGGGTTGTAAGCGGAGACTCCAAGAGTGAGTTAGCTACGTGTGCACCCTTATCACACGGCTTCCTTACTAGTTGTTGTGTGTCTACGTTTCAAGCTTCATATTTTGGTGATACAGACTTTTGCTTGATACATTTCGTTGGTCTTCTTTTCATGGGATATCTGATACCCAACGCTTGCTGATTTTTAAAAAACAAATTCTTCTACCTGGAGCACTAATTCATGCTTACGTATATCCTCTATTATTCGTAAATAGAAGCTTTTGGCTAAGTTTTTCATATCTACTTTCCTCTTCCTAGTAATTATTGTCACAGAAATCACATGAATAAAAATAATTACCATCTATTAGAAAATGTCTGCTTTTGAGTCTGTTGTAACTTGTATGATATACACAGTTAGCTGGGCTGATATATTCTCTGTGTCTTTCATTACTGGTTTAGATTCTTTTGTAATGGAATATAAAAGGAATATACATTCCTGAATCTTAAAGAAATTGCCTTTTGTATTTTTGCCTGTGTAATTTTTAAAAGTTATAAAAATGCATTGAATTAATCACCTATTTATTCACTATGGGAACATAAAATTAATATGTTGTTCTCTGATCTCAAAGAACTTAAAAATATATTAGGGGAAACAAGACAGATTCATTTTATAACTCAGGCAGGCAACAGTTAAAATCGCTCATAGCTCATAATTTGCTGGAAAGTAAGGAATAAGCATTCTGGTAAGATGCGGTTCAAATACCAGAAAACTGTTATCTTTGTTGTTATTATCTGAGGCAGCAGTAGTGAACCTATGGCACGTGCGTTACTGTATTTTTGTTTTAAGACAAAAGATGTGAATGTGTGAGTTGTTTTTTCTAGACTAAAACCTCAGTACTCAGGTTTAGTTGCAGTGTTGGCATTTTGTGATAAATAAGTGGGTTTTCGGGTGCAGTTTGTGCACTCAGCCTCTCATAGGGTTGCCATTCCTAATCTAGGAGAACAGCTTCAGGCTTTGAAGAAATCTCAGATGGGTAATAAGAAGTCACTATATAGAGAGAATTATGTTTAAAGCATTTCTTACTGTGGGGTAAACTTTTGTGTGTGTGGTACGGGAGATCAAACCCCTGTGCTCTTATCACAGAGATACATCTTTAGGCTCTTTTACTTATTTCTTTTTTTAAGACAAGGTGTCTCTTAAGTTGGCCAAGTGGTGCTTGAACTTGTGATTTTCCTGCCTCAGTCTTTCAAAGTGCTGGAGTACAAATGTACACTGCCATGGCCTGCTAAAAGATCCCATTTAACTGAAATAGAGACTCCTGGCTTTTGATATTCCCTGAGTCTTAAAAACCATCTTTGTCTTAAAAGTCAGAATTTAAATTAAGGCTTAGGGATTAAGTCTTACTATTTTACAATACAAAGTAAATCCCAAAATGGACATTTATTGATTGCTATTCCATGCCGGTTACTCTAGTAAATAATTATGTACATAATCTCATTTATTCCTCGTGATACTCCTGTGAAGTAAGTTCTAGTTTAAACCTCCTTTCACAGGTGAGAGAACTGTTGCTTGTGTAGCCTGTAACACTACGGTGGTTAAGTCAAATTCTGGAGGTAGCCTCCTGGCTCCAGAGTCCCAGATGTTAACTATAGCACATGCCCTTTATAAAAATGTCTGCATTTAAATCCTCTTGGGTTTATGTAGTTTATGAGTGGAATTAGCTTTGATTTATCTACTCTACTGGATAGGTAAAAGGTAAATTTTAAAAAGTATATTTGCATTTGTCCTTTGTTGGCTTTATGTTTTACATGAGTATTTAGCTCTCTTAATTTGTCTGGTGATTAATTTAGCTCCGCAAATTTATACCTTGTAAGTCCTTAAAGCATGTTAATTTGATAATAGAAGTAAGTTTTACAAAACGTTAAAGGCAAGATATGGTAACTTGAAAAAGATAGTAATGGATTTAATTTTAAAAATAGAAATCAATGTCAGGTTTTGATTTTGCACTTCTTCCTTAATTTCTTTTTAAAAATCCTGAAATAATGTAATTTATATGTAAAAATATTTTGTAATGACATCTTGCATAAAGGAAAACTTTTGTGAATTTTTACAAATAGGAACTCAGTGATACGTAATGAAAGGCAATTGAGTTGGAGTTTTCAAAGAACCTTTTCATTTAAAATATTAAACTTGAAAATTCTGTTTCTGATTCTATTACTAGTTTTATAAGTGATTTGAGTCACTGCTCGTCACGCACTGGGAGGGTGTCTGCAGGGCCCTGGACAGAGGTCCAGCTGCTCACAGACCACACTGCCCACACTCTGTGCTCATCCCTCCCCTGCACCTCCATCTTTCACCCTGCGCTGGCATGAAGGCTGCAGGTCACTTACCCTAGTCATCCTGCTCTGCTAAACCCAGCTTGTGTACACTGTGTCCTTTCATAGAAAAAGACTCAGCAAAGTGGCTGGCAGATAGCGGTTACTTGGTAGGTGTCTAATACTTCCTTCTAGCCTTGAACCCTTCTCACGCTAATTACCTGCTTCCATTTTGCCCTAACCAAGTGCTGTACATATATGTTGTTCAAGGTTAGGGCATGAAACTTCTTCTAACCCTGCTGCAGAAGAATCTTTATTTTGTGGAACTTGTAGCCTCTGAAAGGAGGCTACATAGCCAGCATGTTGGTTTTCTCTGCTGGTCTAATGGAAAGCCTTCTGAGGGCAGAGTATCCTGTTTTCATTTCCAGTCTCTCCCAGCACTAAGCTGCTGTGTGCTTGGCAGGAGGCCAAACATGAGCTTCTTGTCTGCTTAGCAGTAATTCTACATTCTACGAAGGCAGAACTTAACGATAAGCCTCTTTATTATCAATGTGGGGTTTTTTTGGAGATGGGGTGTGAAATAAAATGTGGAAAAACTGTCTATGCCTCACTGCTGCCCTCTTAGAGTGTCATTCTGATTTCTGAGGCCATGATTACATAGGTCACGTTTTGAGAAGACTAGTCACTGATGACACTTCTGAGGTCTTAAATTTGATTATATGCTTTTTGGTTTATGTTCCTTTAAAAGGAGTTAGGGTAAAGAACACAATGAGAATGCAGTCTCTGCTTAAGAAGGTAGTTGTGAACCATTTTAAGTTCACAGAGAAGTTCTTGGCCGATCACATTTGTTTTTCCAAAGTATGTTTAAACATCTGTAACACTTTGGGAGATAAAATTACCTAAAGATGGAGTATACGGACTTGCAATATTTGTTTCCTTGGACTTGAAATACCTTCTTAGAAACCTTTTATTTTTCTAGTAATAGGTTTTGGTAAGTTAGCTAATTAGCAATTTTTCTGGTCTTGATTTTGTGAGATTTTTGAACTTCTATTTGGAAATAACAATCAGATTTAAGTCTTGATAATTGTGTTCAAAATATGCTCTGGAATTATCATATTGAGGATAAAGTAAGGCTTACTTTGACTGTGACTTTTGACAACTAGTATCATGTTGCCTTTAAAAAATTAAAAGAGGAATATAAAGGCTATGAGGTATCATCAGATTTTAAAGTGTTTTTGTGCTGCTGTTCGGTGGTACTGGTGATCAAACTCGGGGTCTAACACATTAGGCAAACACTGTAGCCCTGAGCTACACTTTCAGCCCTTCTTATTTTTATTTTGAGACAGGGTCTTTTTGATTTGTCTTAACTGTCCTCAAACTTGGGCCCTCTGGCCTTAGCCTACCAAGAAGCTAACATGTTAGAATTTCTAAAAATCCATCATATACTGCTTTTTTTTTTTGGTCTCATATCTGATTCTCTTTGTATGGATCATGGCTTGTTATGTCTTTTAGAACAGATATACTTTGAGGGTGGGTACTTTCCCCCTATTTAGAACCCTAGACAAAGCCCATATTTAATTGAATTAGATTATAGGTTGTGGGCCTGTTCTGAACTTTCTGATTTACTAGCTCATTTTAATATAACAATGTCAGAGGTAGGTATTGTTATTGTACCCAGTTTCTAGATGAGGAAACTGAGACAGTTGCCCAGAGTCACTTATTTCTTCCTCACATTACTTTCCATTTTTGAGGTATGCAAAACATGAATCTATGTATTGTGCTGAGGTGAAAAATGTTTTTAGATAAGCGGATTTGAGATATCTTGGGGCAATTTGCCTTTTCACTATGCTGTGATCTGTGGGTATGTGGTTCAAAAAATAGCTAATGACAGCTCTGGACCAGAGTTTTATACAGAACCTGAAATTTCTGAAGCCAGTAGCCACCAGATCTAAGGATATAAAGCACAATCATAATAACCAGTTTTATAGTTCATGCTTTACAGAATCACAGTCATTACTGTCAATTGTTTTCTTTAAATCGTTGTATTTAAAAATTTGTCTAGGGCCAGTGATATAGCTCAGTGGCACAGCACCTGCCTGGTAAGTGCAAGGTCCTGAGTTTGATTTCTGGTACCAAAAATTTTTTTTGTCCTACCTTACATGGGGGAAAAAAAAATACATTGACAAATAATTGGGTGGCATTCTGATAAATCCCACAGTTCTGACTCAGAATGATGCCTGTTCAACTTCTAGCAGTTCTTTTTTACTAAATTCTCTATTACCATTCATATTAATGTTATCACTGAAAGGTAATTATTGGAAGTTATTGCTTAATGGGTATGGAGTTTCTGTTTGAGAAGGTGAAAACGTTTTGTAGTTGGGTGATGTTGATGGTTGCACAGTAGTGTGAATGCACTTAATACTGCTGAACTCTGTACTTTATAATGGGTAAGCAGAGTGTGGTGACACATGCCTGTGACTCCAGAACTCTAGGAGGCTGAGGCAGGAGGATCACAAGTTCCAGCCCAATCTGAGCAACTTAGCAACATAGCCAAACCCTGTCTCAAAATAAAAACAGTAATAAAAAGGACTAGGAAAGTAGCTCGCGACAAAGTCCTTGAGCGTCTTTGTATGAATTCACTTTATATGCATCCATATCACATATGAAAAGAAGGAAAAAAGAGAAAAGAAAAAGAGAAATTTTGTTATAGGTATTATACCACAATCAGAAAGGAAAAAAATTTTTAAAAAAGAAAATGCAGTTATCGCATCCAGACCCATGCAAGTGTTATTACTTTGTGTGATTTTGTGTTGGTGTTGAGTGACGTGACCGCACACAGTGAGGTGTGTGAATCTGGCGAAGGGAGGCAAGTATCGCACAGTCCTGAAGATGGCAGACCCTGCCTGGGGACTGCTTGGTTCATGTCCAGGACCCACGTTTATGTGTGTGTGACCTTGGGTAAGTTGCTTAACTTTTCTGGGTCCTGGTTTCCTCGTTGTGAGGTAAGTAATAATATTTTATCGTGTTATTGGGGCTATTAACAATGTTTGAAATACTACTTGTCACATTAAGTGCTACATGAATAGGCAGCTAGACGTGAATTCTAAATTACATTACTGGCATAAATACATCCATAAATGTAAAGCTAAATTTAACTTTTTTTTTTTTTTAAGGTAAAAGAAATAGGAGATTACTTTAAACAACACCTTTTACAGTCCAGGCACAGAGGAGCATTTGAACTGGCATATACGGGTTTTGTGAAACTCACCGAAATACTAAACAGGTAAAACAAATACCCTTTTGTGTAGGTTTTCACAAGACTGAATGTACAAACTGTGTGCTTGGAATAGAATTTAGTTGTATCTTTTGATGTTGAAAAGAATAAAGACTTGCTTGGCTACAAAACTCTTGGAAGAAATGGTTTCCTTAAGTTTCATTGTATGATTTACTGCAGCTGATTGAGTGAAATGTCCAAACCATGTTGCTGTCTCATTGAAAGGTGATTTGACGTGAACTCAACAATTTTGCTAAAAATAGCTTTGGAATTACTATTTCTTTTCATTGAATGAAATGAATGTTTTGTCTGTTTGAAAATTACTTGGCATTTAAAGTAGAATGAACCCTGGAGTTTTTTGATTTCTATATATTGCACAGAAAAACATTTAAGGATTTTATTTGTTTCGTTGTAATTTTATAGAAAAAAAAATAGCAACAAGTAGACCAAAAAGTATAAAAGACACCATCCCACACATACACCCTGGAAACATACTTAGGCAAATCTTATTATATTTAACCAAATTGTATTTTTTCACATTACATGTGTTAATAATTTCATTCATTTATATTTTAAGTTTCTTCTAAAGAGCTTGTGAGGAAACCTTAAATTAGGTAATGACTAAGTATTCATGGCAAGTATTCTCTAAATAAAAGGTAGTATTTTCCAGGAAAACATTTCTGTTGCCTGGAAACTTTTTGAAATGAAGCAGGGTTCTGCCAGCCTGTAGCTTCAGCAAACATTTTATTTTGGGCTGTTCAGACATCTACTTGAATATTTTTGAAACTTTTTCGCCCACTCTTGGTAAAAACATTTATAAAACACCTTGACAGTTATGCACTGCACAGAATATCTCTAAGTGATACTTTTAAAATGCCCCTGACATTAAACTGTAGGTCTTGAAAATATTTTTATCTTTGCAGTTCCTTGATTCCAGCATAGACATGACTTACTGATGTTTTAAAATCAGTCAATCTTTTTATTGATCTACTTATTGTAGTATTGGGGACTGAACTCAGGGCTTTTACACAGAGCTACATCTTCAACCCTTCTTTAATTTTGAGAGTCTCACTGTGTCACTAAATTACCCAGGCTAGCCTGGAACTTGTTATCCTCCTGCTTCAATCTCCCAGAGTGTTGTCACACATCACTATGAATATGTATTCCCCTGCCCTCTTAGGGCAACATACTATGTTCCCTTCCAACGTGGCTAACCCATATGTACTAAATACTATCTGTATGCTTGTTACTGTACTTGTTTGGAGAATGTTATACTTTATAGAACATGATTCCTGTGACCTTATGAATTAGTTTCAGAAATAAGCAGGAATGAATTTCAAAATATTTAATGGAAGTCTGCCATGGACATTAACTGAATACCACAGACACTCAAACACTTGGTACCGCCGTATGTGTGGATGTGTGCTGGTGAAAAGACCATTATACTTCACAAGATGAAAATTCCATATCAGGCTGGTGAGGCATTTAGCTTAGCCCTTCACTAGCGTGCTCTGAGGCCCTGAGTTCCATTCTCAGCACCACCACCAAAAAATCTGCCAAATTGACAAATCCTTTAGCACTAGTAGAGAGAAAAAGCACTAAGGTATGTCTTTGGTGATAGGTCTGCCTGGAGGAGGTATGATTTGGGTTCATAGATGGTAAAGATTTTAATAAGTAGGAGAAACACGAAGGAAATTTCCTAAGTGTCCTGAGGCTAGGATTAGCAAGCCTGGCTTTTTAGGTGAGTAAATAAAACAGCCTCCCTACAGTGCTGCTGGGAGTGGTGTTGAGTTTGTAGGAAATACTGTCCAGTGGAGTAGATTGAGGCCAAGTTGTGGAGTACCTTGAAAGTAGATTTGCTGTAATAAGGACAGACAGAGCCATCGAGTGTTTTTGATCTGAAATAGATTTTAGGGAGCATCAAAAATAGAGGGAAAACAATAAACAATACTCTATGACTCTCATTCTTAGTTCCATTATATTTTTATTGTAATGAGACTGTACAAGTTAATATTCTTAACCTCTGATGCCTTTATCTCTAAAGTAAAGAAAAGAATATTTGCCTTACAGGTTTCTCTGGCTTTTGTCATATAGATCAAATTAAATAGATATTTATGAAGACTCTTGTAGTATAGAATTTCTCACAAATGTAAAGTATGAGATTGGTTTTGGTTGTCAGTCATTTAGGCTAGGTAGATTATAATGATGGATGGCAGTGAGGAGAGCCTGGATTCAGTCACAGCAATCCAGCTCTCAGCTGATGAGGGTTTCCACTATGACAGAGGGTCTGGGGATAGAGATAAAGATGTCACATTTCAGTTAATGTCTGACCTCATGCGGTAACAGCACCACACTTGACATATGGAATGATCAGAAGGAAAGTTGTGGATACATTTATTTCATTTCACTATTGCATGTGTCAGAAATCTCAGGACATGGCTCAGCAAGGTGATGCTTCTCTTTGGAGTGTGATTTGAGTTCAGTTGGTGGCATTCAGTCACCTGGTGAAGTGGCTGAGAGAGACATAGCTCAGCTCTGGCACCGTGGTGAGGACAGCTGAGTGACTAGGACTAGTTGGAACCATATGTGACCTTTTGGTCAGCATGGCAGTCTTAAGGCAGCTATACTTCTCGCATGGCAACAAGTCTGTCAGTGGGAGTAACCTAAGGAAACCAGGTTAAAACTGGTCAAAGCTGGCCCAATTTTGGAGTCTCATAGCATTGCTTGAGTCATGTTGTGTTGGCTGTGAGTCTTGCAGTCAGGCTGGACTCAGTCACTTTTGAGGGTAGAGTGACAAGATCCTGTGATTGAAGTATATGGGGATAGGAAGAGATATTCTGGGGGTTGTCATTGAAAGATCAGTCTGCCATGTGAACCAAATGAATGTGAGGTGATGAGGGAGTCTGCAGTTGCCCTTCTGGTTTTAGGTTCTAGTGATGAGAAGCATGGAATTGATGTTACCGAAGCCAAGAAACATTGGCTTTGTTCCTAAGAAGAGAGTTAGTTGGTATGATAGACATTAGTAAGTTCTTATTATGAGTAAGATGTGCTGAGTATGAGATAGTGATAGCATATCCTGGTGGAAATGTTTTAAGTCAGTGCTTGGAGACAGGACGTTAATTTAGGTGATGTAGCAGAAACAGAGAAGTAGATATATGAGTTGCTTCCATAATCACCATTGTTACTGGAGTAGAAGTCTTTAGAGGAGAGCATAAAAGGAGAAAAAAACAGAGAACCCAAGACAGAGGCCTTTGAAGCACTGTTTAGTGGTACAGTTGAAGATGTGGAAAGCCCAGGCTGGAATCTCCGCAACTGCCGATCTGCTTTAGAGGTCTCCGCACGGCTGTCACTATTGGCTGTTAACCAACCTCTCACAAGGTTTTGGCTGTTTGCTTCCAAATGCAGTGATTCTGGATCCCTTTGGAGTCATTTCAAACCTGCTGAACAGAATGTCTTGCACAGAACATTTTTACAGTGTGTGTGGCTTTTTTTTTTTGTTTGGTTTTTATTTTTAAAAGAAAATTTGTTGCTTTTGGACTCCTTCTGAAAGCTTGTTATAAGGTCTTAAGTTATGAAAAACTTGTTTAGGCATACAGCATTTAAAAAGTTTGCAAAAAAGGATGTTCTTCATGAAAATCCACAGAAATGGATGCCAACTCCTGGCTACCTCCTGAACTGCAGCTGTGTTGAGGAAGGAAGTACTTAAAGAGATAAATGAATAAATAACTGAAGAGTTAAACATGAGCCATATCGTTTAAATTGGTTCTTAAGGATTATTCAAAATATCTTCAAATGTAAACCAGCTCCATTATTAAACAATCATCTGAGGATAAATAAGAATGGGAGACACATTCTAGGAAATCTTTTAAGAGCAGATCTTATGTACACAGTACACACTAACAATATGTTGGGTTAATTTTCTTAAACTGATTTCCTTATTTAGTGATTTCTATTTAGAATTTGATGCAGTGTTTATACTTTCTTGTAAAACATAATTACTGCCTATGCATAACTAGCTGTGTAAGCATTTGATTGGAGTGGTTAAAGTGCACTAAAATTGTAACTTATATTTGATTTTGTTTGTTTGTTTGTTTTTGTTTTCTTGAGACAGGGTCTGGCTATGTAGTTCAGGTTGGCCTAACTCACCATGTAGCCCGGCCTGGCCTTGAACTGGTAGTGATCTCCTGCCTTAGTCTCCTAAGTCATGAGATGGCAGGCATGAGCCACCATACCCAGCTTGCAAGTTTTTGATAAAATATATAACTGCTTCTTTTTTGATCTTTAGAATTAGAGACTTTTCTTTCAGTTGAAATGAACAGAATCCTAAATTAGAGTGTTGTATTGGTGAATTTAGCTTTCGTTTATCCACTCATAGATTAAAAGCTTGCTTATTATGGGACAAAATAGTTGACTACAAAATCTAGACCAGACATTTGTGAGAATTGGTAATATCTTATTGTCATGTATTTGAATTGCTCTGCTTATTGTCATGTGCTTTACCCTATAAATACTTGTTGCAATCGTTTTCTCATTATGAGGCTCAAAAAATGGACTGCTGACATTTAGCAGTTGTCATAAAACACTAGTGTTGACTCATGGAGATCAACAGTTATGATAGTCATAAATAATTTAAATATGTACATGTTTAAACTTTGACAGTTAATTATAGCTTCTGTGGTTCAAGCTTAATAGAAAACTTTGATGAGCAAATGAAATGTAATAGCAGAAAAATAGTTTCTTCTAAATGTTGAATGTAATATGTGAGTTTTTGGGAAAAAGTCATTCATCCTGAATAAATTTTATTCATATTTCATTGGGCAAAAGTGTCTAAAGAACATACTTATTTCTCACTGAATGCCCTATGAATTTTATTTGCAATATTAATTAAATAAAATAAGTTATGAACCACCCAAGAGAGCTATTGGAATTCTTTATAGGGGGAAAAAGTCCTTTTGATTTCCTGTTTTCTACAGTGAATTAAATGGATTTGGGGAAAACTAGAATGTCTTAACATTTGCTCTCTGTCATTGTGTCTTTGGTTTGTGATTTTTAGTGACCCTTAGACTTTAAAGTCTACTATAGTTACCTTCTTTTTGGAAATGTGCATGCTCATTTTCAAAGTCTTCATAATACTTCTGTCTCATTTGGACACAAGAGCAGAGCAACCTTATTCTCAGTGAGTAACCTTTATCCTAGGTTTTTAACTAAAGTCTTAGAGCATTTAATAGGATTTTTTCTTCTCAGTCTCAGAAAATTACGTTAAATATAAAGAGAACCAATTATCTGGCACCTCCTTCCAGCCACTTTTAGTCCACATATCTTGCTGTCTCTATTGCCCTCTGATTGCTAATATAATTTAGATTTGGTTTTTGTTACTATCGCCTGTGCCTGTGGCTGAGGCTCAGACCAGCCCCTGATGTCAGCAGGCAGTAACCCTCAGCTGGCAGTCCAGGATGGTGCTGAGGGAGGTCAAGATGGCTTCTGTTGATAATGTGACTTTCTCATTGGGCCTCACTTGGGCAAATTATTTCTTAGGCTTAAGGTTTCTCCATGGTTCAGGGTTTTATTCCCCTTTTAAAATGTGCCACACATGTACACAAGTCTTCCTGCACACATCTGTCGATGTTTAGTTTAATTGAAATAATAAACATGAACTTTTAAATAATAAACAATACTTGACCAAAGGATGAATGGAGTGGGGAATTTAGCTTATAAGCAAATTCTCCAATAAGCTAAGGTCATTGGAGATCAGAAAAATCTGTACGTTAGAAAAAATAGCCATGCTCCTCATTTGAGGAAGTAAAGATAGTATTTCTCAATAATAGCAATTAACAATTAATGTAACTTATCAGAACTTAACATAAAATAGCTATGTTACCATATAGGTGATTGGATGAAGCCATTGGAAAACTACTTTGTAGTCAGGGAATCTGATTTATTGACACAGAATAGTCTAATGACTAATTAGAGGGAAAGACAGCATATGTAATTTGATTTCAGTCTGTGGGCTTTGTGCTTATCCACTACAAGTGAGATTGCTCTCTGGATAGAAGTTGGACTAATTTGATTATGGAATGATAATTTGTTTTAGTGATCTGCCCAAGACAATACAAAGGCCGGAACACCAGCTAAAACCTGCACTGTTCATTTCTGTTACTTTTAGTAAAGGCTCAGGCCATAGCACTTAGCATAGGAGAATAATAACACAGAAATGCTTTCCTGCCTTTTTCTGTCAGCGGTTTCTTTTTTTAAATTTCTGCTAATGAAGACAAAAATCAGAATGGTCTGATCATACCCCATAAACAACCCCCCCACCCCGAGCCAGTCCCCCCAAATAGTTGACAGAATGTTAGAGTGTGAGTATGACTAAGTTCCATCTACCAGCTTGTTAGCAAATAGGAAAGCATTTACTGTTCCAGGATACTGTGTCCTCTTTTGGTAAAAGAGTTCAGCTCTCTATACCTTTTTCAACTTCCTGACTGTGTACTTATTGGACAAAATTGCCTTTTAGTTTCTGACTGGGAAAGTCTGGGGATTTTGGGTATGAAAGATTGTGCGAGGTTGGATACATCTTAGTAAGTTTCCTTTTGAACTGGTAAGATGATCCATAGAAGTATTTTGTAGGTTAATAATATTTGGTATTAGAGAATTGTTTCTAATAAGCCCTGAGCACCTAGTAAGAAACTCAGCAATGATATGCTGTATTGAGAGGCTGAAGACACTGTATATTTTGTAAACTAATTTGACATGGTAGTCAAAACAGAAGAGCCTTTAGACAAAGAGGACATCTGCTCTTTTAATGGAGAAGTGCTCACTACAGAAGCAGGATTTTGGAATTCCCCCGTCTGAAGTTGGTGACCGCATAGACTTGGCACAAAACACAAGGACAGCTTCTTCACTCAGGAGCTTGCTCTTTGTCTTACTGACCCTCGATTGTGTCGTGGCAAAACACAACAAGCAAGTAGGGACTGCTGCATTATTCTTGCAGGGTTTCATTTTTACTTCTCAATTGTTCCATTATTATCAACACCAGTTACTCTGGAGTTTTGAAATTACTTCCTTGCTGGGCAGAATACAGAAGTTTCATTGAATGGCTAGAACTCTCGTACGTGTTTATGTGTTTTTAATGGACCGAGTGACCTTGCCATCAAGAAGCCTTCAACCCACTTTTTCTACACCTCGCTTTTCAATTTCATGCCTACCTAAAGACACTGCTAATGTACAGCACCTGGGTAAACATTGGTTGATACTCATATAATCATTCATCAAAAGATTTCTCAAACATCTGGCATCTTCTGTATGCCAGATGTTCTCTTGGCCATTGAGAATATGCGGTGGAAGGTTGGAGTTACTGCAAACCTGGAAACAGTTATTAGGGTCTAACTCTGGGGATAAAGCCCATGTGGAACGTAAAGCTGTTTTGGGGATGTTCTTATTAGAAGTTTTGGGTACTTACATATTTTAGGGTCAGTACTTTCTCTGTAACAGGAGAGCAGGGATTAGTATCACTTTGAATTTTCAAAGGATTTGTATAATATTTTCATTTCCAAGAACTGAGAAATCAAGTGATTGGTCATATAGCCACACAACTCGATGACAAAACCAGCACTAAAACTGAAACTGTTTTTGTGGAATTTCTTACAGATGAACAGTTCAACAGAGAAGTTTATCAATCACCCACTTGATATAAGGGATTGTGACAGGTAGGCACTGTAGACAATAAAAATACTGATAAAACATAGATCTTGTTCTTAGAGAAACTTCCAACCTACCATTTTAGTCTTTGAGGTTAGATAATCAAGTTAGAATTTATTGGTTGAAATGAAAGACCAAAACAAAGGTCTACTTGTTGAGCTGTTGAATGCCATTAACGAAAAGAGCAAGGCAAGAAGTGCTTATTGGGAGGCGGGATGATGCTTTGAACAGGTTGCATGAGTGGTATTAGGATGCTGCCTGGGTAGTAACAGACAGAGTTGGAAACGCAGATCAGGGGATGGGGAAGACGGGACAAACTGCAGATAGGTTGATTCAGGACTTCCCAAGTTTTTTCCTACTTGCTAGTCCGTCGTTCCCCTCATTCCCAGGCAGATGGACAGCTGGGTACATGAGCTGGATGTATGTATCTGAATGTCTGCTAAACAGGAATTAAAGAGCTTTAAGAGAGAAGAAAGAAGAGTATGACCTCATGTTAAATGTTTTGTCTGTTACTAAAACTCAGAAACAATTGGTCATCTGAAACAGTTTCTACCCTGTGTGGGGACATTAGTTAAATAACACTTTTTGTGAATCTGTAGTGTACTTGTTTTTGAACCTTATTTGTAATTTTGTTCTTGAATCATGGGGCCAGGGGAATCTCTTGGGGCAGCATGTAGGCTGATAGAGTTGATTTTGATAGGCTATTTGGAGATTATAGAAAATCTCTTTGTGTGACTGCTATTACCTGCTATTACCTTTGTCCTCCCTGGGAGTCTCCAACCACATGAATATAACATAAAAGATATATGGGAGTTGCACAATCACTGATATATGTGGATCTTAGAAAATAGCTTAAAGATTATGAAGAAATGAAGTACATATGAGTGTTTAGGAATTGCCTGCAATGGTAAGGTCCTGTATGTGAAAATGAAAAACTAGATGAGTGTATAAAATAAGTAGAAATAAAGATACCATTCCCAGAAAGCTTGTTATTCTTCTTTAAACTTCCATTATTTTCTTCCTGACTCCTTTCCTTCCTGTACCTGAACTGAGATCTGTAATTGGTTGGTTCAGTATCAGTAGATGATTTTGAACTATGTAGGGAATATTTAAAGCATGTGACTCTTGAAAGGAAACACCTCTTTTTACATCAAAGATAAGTTTTCTTTTCTAATCTAAAGGATGTGTAGCTCAAAATATAAGAAAGCAGTACCACCCACCCCTACTGTAGTTCACAGTCAGTAATCTGCATTTTTAAAATGTTGCCAGCATATAAAAACTTTGCTTAGCTAGGTGTAGTGGCACACTCCTGTAATCTCAGGACTCAGGAGGCTGAGGCAGGAGGATCATTGTGAGTTAGAGACCAGCCTGGGCTACAAAGTCAGCTGAAGGCCAGCTTGAACTGCATAGTAAGATCCTGTCTCAAAAAGACAAAAACCAAACCAAAACAAAACACCTCCCAAAACCAAAAAAGCTTTGTTTTGCAAAACTTTGGACTTGGATATTTGAGAAAAGTGAAATTGTACATGATAAGATTAGTATGGTATAGGTTTGGAGGTGATTCTAACATTATTCAAACTATCTACCTTGCCTGAAACTTCACTCTTTCTTAAAAATAGGTCCACAAGTACTGATTTTTCAATTTCCTGTGATTCCATCTGTGGGAAAGAATATAATTTGTTAGTTTTTTGTTGTGTTTAAGCTGGTACCAGTATCCTCCCTTGGTTGCCTATGTATCACTTAGTTTGAATGTAGTATTTGAGAAATCTAAAATATCTTGTTTGGTTAACTACTGTAAGAGTTTGTTTTGGTTGAAATTGTTGTTTCACTCAGGTAGTGATGGTTTCAATCAGATAATGCTGATGATGATGGATGCTATTGAGCCTGACTAACACATCATTTGCTTTGTTGCAATAGTGACGACATATTCTGGCTTTGTACTTACGACTCTTCTTAGCATTGTTCAGAATTATTTTCATGGTTGGTGAGTGAAAAATACATCTTTTTCTAATTGATACTTACTTTTCTTAGCACAATAACTTATTTGAATGAATTTTCTTCTGGGAGTTGTTCCTAACCTCAAAAATGAAAGTTTGCATTACAGAGAAGAGAAATAATTTTCTTCCTTCTTATACTAAAACCCTATAATGATAACAGCTTTGTGAGTAAATTAATATTTTATAAAGAGAAGTATAGGTAGAAGTTTTATCCATAACTCACTTGAGGTTACACATGATTAATTTCCTGGCAATTGTGTCTTGATACATTTTTGGAAATTTTGATTCATATATTAGCCTTAAATATACTTCATGTTTAAAGGTGCAATCAGCTGCTTGTGTTTTCAGGTGAGATAATTTCTTTAGGCCACCACAAATCATTCAGTTCCTGTAAGAAAGCAGTTTATTAGCAAGAGTAAATTTCCCAGTCCCCTGGGGGTATTGGAGTACCTCCAAAATGACTGAAACAATTTATTTCATTCCAGTAATAAGTAGACTATCTATTGAGTAGTTTTTTAAAAAAAATACTTAGATTTTCTAGATAGCTTGTCATCCATATTACTTAGGATGACTTTATTTAGAACTTGTTTAACATCACTCTAATGGTAAGTGTTCAGAGGTTGAAGTCAGTCTGAAAAGAACGACAGTAAAACATGCTTAGGATGATAACTTTTAAAAATCGATATATTCTGGTAACATGTTCTAAAACCATGTGAAAGTACTTTCTCAATTATATGCTGCTTGGAATTGTTATTCTGTTTTTAGGGTATAGTAGAGAGCAGAGTAGCTACTAGATTCTTCATAGACTATTTTTAAAAAATAAGAGCAAAATCGACTGAGGCAAATATTAGAAAGTTGATAGTATCTTCATCATGAGCCAGATCAAAAAAAGGTGTAACTGAGCATTTAGGGAAGATATTTTGAAGTCATGCTTTTTTACTAAGCAAGAATTTTAGTATAGTCTACATCTTAATTCTCTCTTTGCTACCTATGCACTTAGAACTTTGGATAAATATTTAGCTTTCTCACCGTTGTTATCCAATTTTTAAAAATTAGTCTGAAATAGTTGAACAGCCTGGAAAGTATAGTGAATCTTGTATAGCCACAATGTCAGTATCTGGAGGAAGATCATTCAAGGCAGAGAGAATATCAGATACAGAAGTCCAGAGAGTCATGAACTAAGTTAAGGTCTTAAAGAACATCAGATAGACCATATATGACTGGAGTGTTGTGTGCAAGAGAGAGAGAGTTATAAGAGGGTAAGAGCTAATGGGGAATAGACATTGTGTAAGGGTTTTGGTTAGTCCTCTGAGTAAAATGGAGAGTCAGTGAAGGGTTTGTGAGTAGAAGAGTGACAAGATCTGGCCTGTTAAAAGAAGTACATGAATTCTGTGTTGATAGTAAGCTGTAACACTGACCTAAAGATCAACTAGGGGATTATAATTCAAGAAAGAATTGGCAATGGCTTGGAGACTAGTGAAGATATAAAATGGTCAGAATCTGAATGTGATTTGAAAGTACACCACACAGAGTATACAGACACGTTAGATTTGGCATTTGCAAAGAAGAATGACACTAAAGTTTTTGGCCTGAGTCCATGAAGAGATAAATTTGTTATTCATGTATTAAATTGAGGGAAGACTGGGTAGATTTAGTTTTTGAAGTAGAGCATAGAGAGCCAGCTCTAGGCCTCATTGCAGTCCAGAAGAGTTTATATTTGTAATCCCAGGGAAAAGTTATTTGAATTCTAGTTAGTGAATTCCAATCTACCACTTCCAGTGCAACCCATGGCGCGAATAAAGAGACAGACATGTTTGTGCAGTTGTGGGGAGTCAAGGGTGTCCTAAGTTCAGTTGCAACACTGACTAACGAGAACAAAGGCTGCAACCCAGAACCAAACCTGGATTTTATTAATTTGTGAAGAGGGGAGGCTCAGGGTTGAGTAACTGTGAGAATGGCGGGAAGTAGTAAGTGCTGTGGGCTAGTCTAGGTAGGAGGCACAGTAGCACCCCTGCAATATGCAGAGAGAGAGAGAGAGAGAGAGAGAGAGAGAGAGAGAGAGAGAGAGAGAGAGCTCTCAGAAAGAGTACTGAGTTCTGGTAACAAGCAGCCTCTAAGTTTGAAGGAATATGCATCACACAGTTTGAGGAAGTATCTTGTGTTTTTGGTTGGTTGCCTTAGCTTTGATGTCTGGCCTTCGTGCCCTGGAATGTCATGGACTCTGGATTCTTTCTCAAGGCTTCGTCCCAGC
This sequence comes from Cavia porcellus, assembly GCF_034190915.1. Taxonomy (NCBI): domain Eukaryota; kingdom Metazoa; phylum Chordata; class Mammalia; order Rodentia; family Caviidae; genus Cavia; species Cavia porcellus. The sequence continues at coordinate 215,210,890 of NW_026947484.1, forward strand.
CATTAGCACAGTTTTGTTCAGCCTAGCTCAACCGTAGTAGTAGGGAGCTATAGGCAGGGCATCACTGACCTGTCCATTGCATCAAAGGCCGCACATCAGCACCTCGCTAGACCCATTTGCATTGCTTAAAGCCAATTGCTAGGGTAGAACATTATCCTAGCCAGCTCTGTACATACCAATACATGGAATTAGGGCCAGGTTAGCTAAAATGGAGACAAATGGTCTTCTTTCAAGGAGAATATCCCAGTGGTCCTCCACAGAAGACCAGTAATTTAGTTTGGAAAATGTCAAGTTTGAGATATATGGTGGGGCTGAAGGTTTAGCTTGGCAGCACAAGTGCCTGCTTGACAAGCACAAGGTCGTGAGTTCGATTCCTTATACCTGTTCAATTCCTGTGTGAGATGTATGGTGAACATCCATCCCATTGAGACCATTTTGGGTTTACTTGTGTAACTTCATGCCTTGGAATTTCTGTTAGGCTCCTCAGAAGGCAGACATACTCTTTGTGTATCTCGAATTAATCTTGATCTTGCCTCTTTTGAATTTTATTTAATGGAGTATAGACTTCTGGTTGACAGCAGTTTACCTTTAGTGCCCTGAAGATACTGTATTGTCTTTGCTAATGACAAACTTGTCTTTAATATAATTGATGTTCCTTTGTAGAAATCCTATTTTTTATATTTATGGTCCATGTAGTTTTTAATGATTTTTTAAATTATCGATTTCACTATGTTATATCTGGGTATGGATTTATTTATTTGGTATACTGGGAATATATTTTGAATGTGAAGCCTTAAGAGTTTCTTCAGTAGTAGAAAAATTTAAACATGATTTCTTTGAATAATTCTGACCCATTCTATTACTGTTTCCTATAACTCCTAATAAATTTATGTTCGATTCTCAAACGATTGTTACTATTGGCTGGTGGTTCTTTTGCTTTTTGTTTGGATAGAAATCACACATTAGTAAAATACGTCTCTCTTGATAGTAGCAGTTTTGAGCTTTGGGTGTAATCATCCGGAGTGGATGCAGGATAAACATCTGGGATGAGTCTGTGTGTTAGCTTATTGCAGCCAATGCAGGTATCTCCCAAGTGGCCAGGGAGGCCACAGCCTCAGCTGTCTTGGAAGTAACGTGGCTGAAGTACAGATGAGCCCTCTTAACTGACGACTCTTTGTGTCTAAGTGGTGGGGCTGAAGTTGTAACAGCCTTGCTTACAAGGAATTTCCAGGTGGGGCAATAGTATTCTTCCAGGTGTTGCAGCGTGGCTCATTGTGGTTTGGTGACTTGGGAATTGGGAACAGTGGGCCTCAAGCTACCCTGATCTTTGCCCTCTGAAGTGTAGTCCTCTGTCCTTGAGATAGGGGCAGCAGCAGTGGCCTGACGTGAGGGAGGCCATTGCACCTCTCAGCCAGGTGAGCACTCCTGTGAGCGCTGCAGAGGCCAGCACAGCCTAGCCAGTGGCTACTGAGACAGTTTTACAACAGCAGGGACACTCAGAAGCTGGTAACCCTGGGCTACCTGCCAGAGGAAAGGGGGAGGCTATGATAGCTTTTGATGAGGTTATAGCACCTCTGGCTGTCAGGGAACAGGGAAGGGTCAGGTCTTGTTTTTCTAACTCACTATCATAGGTACACATGCATATGTATATTTTTATTATTGTGTCTACACAATAATATTTTCGGTAAACTTTACAGAAAAATTCCTGTTAATGCTCTTAATTATCTGGAATTAGTCTTACCTGTTTTATTTTGAAAGCATACTTTTATCTATGGTGTTTTTAATATCTTTATTTTTATATATACCTGTTCTCATTTCAGCACTGCTTATTTTTTATAATTTCTTGCTCCTCTAAAGTTGAAATTATTCCAGTTTCTGAAGTATACTAAACAGTTATTTCAAGTTCTTTGTCAGGCAGCTCCATAAAATTAGTTTCATATGAGGTGAATTTATGTTCTAATTCTTGATTTTTAAATTATATTAATACAAAATTTATTTCTGTATCGTGAATGGAGATATCACCGACCCAGTCATTGAATTAGTGATCAGCCTGGTTCTGAGTGTCCTTGGGCTTATAATTTTCCTTAAGCTGCAATTTCAGGCAACTCTAACAGTGACTCTTTTTTAGTGACTTTCCATGAGAGAGGAAGCCACTGAAATTCCCTGTTTCCTGGGAGAAAGGGGAGTTACCCATAGAAACTGATTTTGTGATTAACACTGCTGATTTAGAATCAGCAATGACTTTGTGTTTCCGTTTGGTTTTACCCAGATGATTATCTTGCTTTACAGCTCAGCTCGCTTTAGGGTTTCTGTTTGTATATTTTGGGTATTATTAATATATATTGTCTGTAGGTGTATGAAGGCTGTCTTTTCAAAATGTCAGCCATCTAACTGTTCCATCGCTATTGGAAGTTCCATCGAAACTTTTCTCTAAACTTTCATTTCTCATATCGTAGATAATATTTTTAGAAAATGACTATTGAGAACTTATTAAACATGTTACAAGAATCTACTAATTTTATTCTCCTAACAGCTTTCATTTGATAGAAGGGAAAGTGAGAAGCATAAAGATTTTGTAACATGCCTGGTATTGACTTGACACGTAATAACTAGTCAATAAATTTTTTTTTCCCTTATAGCAGGCAAACCTATTTCCAGTGTGATAATTTAAGAAAACATATAAATGGGTTTTGTTTAAAATATAGTAATGTACATTTCACGTTAGTGAAAAAGATGGAAGTTGTGTTTTTGGACTGGATTATTTGTATGATTATGGGGTTGTGGGGTCTGACCTTGGTGAGATGCAAATCTGGGAAGCAAGGAAATCAGAGAAGTAGGTCCAGTGGCAAAGTCTGAATTGGAAAGCAGACAATTTCAGGATTCTACAGAAAAGCTAGTTTGGTCCTGGGGAATTCCAAAGTAGAATAAGAAGGTCTGGACTAGATGGTTGGGGTTAGTGCCTTGAGCATTTCCTGGAGCTCTGAGGTTACTAAGTCTTTGTCAGTGGGCAGAGAGGAATCTTGAAGGCCGTTTGCCAGCTTCAACTTTGTAGAACATTCTTCTAGACTTCGTTTTGAAATTCTCCAAAGTAAGAAGGTGCATTTGGTCGTTAGTATGCAGTCCTCAAGGGAATAAACAAGCCTATTTAAGTGTTTACATTTAAGTTAGCAAAGAATCTAAATCATAGAATTGCCTCTGGAGCCTTGGCTTGTGCTCTTTGCCCAGTCATTTCAGTTGCTGCTTCCCAACTCTGCATATGCGAGCCTTCCACCATTCTACCTAACCTTCAAAGTCTAGCTTAGATGCCATCACTTCATCACATCGCCCTGATCCCCTGTGCATCTTAGGCCTAGTAGTTGCTCTAGATGTACTCAAAGTATAGGATAGTGCTGGTGAACCTTCTAGGGATGAGTGCCTAGACTGCAACCCAAAACCCACTTACTTGTCGCTAAGTGCCAACTGAAGTTTTAGTTTAGGGAAAAAATAAAACCCCAAACAGAAATCTTACACATTAACGTCTTTTTTTGTGTGTGTGTGTGCCAGAAATCAAACTTAAGACTTTGTACTTACCAGGCAGGCACTGCACTGCTCAACTATATCCCTGGCAACATCTTTTGTTTTAAGAAAAAAAACAACTCACATGCTGTACTTTTGCCACCACTGGTGTAGAGGAAGGGAAAGGTCCTTGTAAAATTTAATTTTTGGCAGAACTTTTATCAATTTGAATGAGTTATGACAAAATGCTTAGTTGGGAATATAAGGTAGACATGTGTGAACATGTAAGTGTATCTGTGTTTCATGTATGGTTGTTAGCGTGGCAAAGAACAGCCTTATAGAATCTAAGATCTGTGTAGGGCTTTAGAAAAGTTAAGGTTAAACTTATATTAAGTAGGAGGGTTGGGTCCTGGTCATAGTTGAGTTTTGAAGCAATGTGGTATTTGATTAAGATAGAAGACCAGTTAGATCAAGGTTTTGGTTAATAGTCAAAGGCCACTGTAAGTTCATGCACGGATGAGTGGTATTGGTGAGGTACCCCGCTCTGATCCCAGGTTTGTCTGCCTATTCTAGAACCTCTGTGTGTTGGCACAGGCAGGCCTGGGTGTTAAGGAGCATCCCTGAGCTAGAATTTGGTCTACCCGTTTTTCAGTGCACTGGATAGGACCAAGGGAACTAGAAAAGTACTCTTCAGCTCCTGCATTTCCTTTTTCCTCTTAGTGTTTTCCTCAGTAGTGAACCCTACAGAAGGCTTGACCTTACACTACAACATCGTCTTAAGGGCCTGTGGTATTAGGGATACAAATAAATGAGATTCATAGATAACAATAGATCATGTAGCTTTAACTGTCTTCACCTCTGTATAACTTCAACTCTTTTCTGAATGGTTAGAGCATCAAATGTGATTTTTGCTTTAATTCTCTTTATTTTCCTTGCCATTTATTGTGGAGTAAGTTAGCCCCAATACACTTTTTTGTGGCAGTGGGGTGGGGGGAGCAGTGAAAAAGGATCAAAAGAAAGGAGTAATCTAATTTTATCATTAGTGCTTAAATAATACTTTGAAGAATTGGGTTTCAGATTTTGATTGAAAAACTATGTGAAGATTTTATCAAGATTGGTAGTATTAATCACTATGGAATATAAGGCGTGTATCTTAATTTTAAAACAGTGTGAAATACAGTGATTAGGAAGTAACTTCAATCCTTAAAAATATAAAAAGGCAGGAAGATTATTTTAGTTATGAAAAATCTCAAACACATAAAAATGTGTGTGTGTGTGTGTGTGTATAAACATGTTTAAACATAGCATAATAGAATGCACTGCTTTTATTTGTCACTTGGAGTCAACAGTTATCAAAGTTTTGTGCCCTTATACCATCTGTCTCTTTAGATCATTCTTTGCTGAAATATTATATTGTGTGTGTCTCTAAAAATATGAACACTTTCTTTTGTGTCCTGAATGCCGTTGCCACATCCTATAAATAATTCCTAGTGTCCTCTAATATTTGAAAATATGCACATTTGCACTGTTAGTCAGGCATATCTTTTTTACAATTGGTTTGTTCAAATCAGGACCTAAGTGAGGTCCACACAGTGTATTTAGTTGTTAGGGCCTTGTCTGTCATGCAGGTTAGTGGTTTGGAGATTTGAGAGCTGGTTTGGGGACTGAAGGGACTTGGATGGAAAGAAGCAGGAATGAGGGGTTGACTAAACCCATATTGAAAGGAAATCTTCAAAGTCACAGACTGCTTGGAATAGGGAAATTTCACTGTAGTTTTTTTGGTAGAAAATCTTTAAATCTGTGTCAGACCTTTTTAAGTGCCCTGGTTTTGTGAGGCAAGTTCTCATTACATAGACATAGTTCAGGCTGCCCTTGAACTCACTATGTAACTTACACTGACCTCAAACTTAGGATCATCCTCCTGTGTCGGTCTCCTGAGTGCTGTAGGTGTGTGCCACCACATGCAGCATAACTGCCCTTCTTAAGAAGGCATGAGAGAGAGATAGAGAGATAATAACTATTCAGATGGTATAAACTAGTGGGCTGTAATCTTAAAAATGAAAGAAATTAAATATTCTTAGGCACTCTAGGGTAACACTTAATGTAACATAGTGGAAGCCCACAGACTTAGTGTTCAAATAACTTTGAAACATTTTTGTCTCTTCCAAGATAATTTGCATTCTTAATACTCCCTAGGTTTTGGAGGTTTGATTTTTGATAGGCCACATTTTGATAGAGATTAAAATAATTACTAACATGTAATTTAAGCTGTGTTTACTTTGAATATATATAATCTATATACATATAAAGCATTTATTCCAGTACACCATAAAGTTATATTCTCCTGTTGGAGATCTTAATTTTTTTCTATGCTGAAAATTGAACCAGAGAGTGGTAAGTTAGGTCCCAAGTCCTTTTTATTTTTAATTAATTAGCCCATGTTATTTTTAGTTAATTTATTCTTTTTTTTTTGGTATTGAATTTGAACCCAGTGCCTTTGCACTGAGCTGTTGTACCCCAGCCCTTTTCTAAAGTTTTGCTCTGAGACAGGGTATTGCTAAGTTGCCTGGGTTGGGTTTAGTCTTGTGATGTTCTGCCTCACCCTTCCAGATGCTTTATTTTACTTTATGGAGACAAGATCTCACTGAGTTACTCAGGCTCAAGCTTGCAGTTTTCCTGTCTCCACCTCCTGATAGCAACACCACCCTGCCCAGCGAAATCCTGCTTCTTATAGTATGAACATCTGTGAGAACTTGATTAACCTTCTTTAGAACATTCTGAATATGGAGAAAAGCCTATGTATTAAAGCTGACTATGCAGCCAGCACACATATTTGGTACACAGTAGTTGAAAGAAGTGGGACCTTTAATAGTTTTAACTTCTAGGACTCCCTAGTAAAGAAAAGAGTGGGTAAAAAGGACAGGGGGCATTGTTTAGTTCACCCCTTCCAGTCCCAGTGGGAAGATACTGTATTTACTATCAGTGTTAATGTATGACAGTAGTTTGTACTTTCTCTTGTGGTACGTGATAATTCCAAATGTTTGCTTATATCTATGTTTTAGGTGCCCTAATGTGAATCTGCAAAAGCTGCCAGAAGAGTGGTTGTGGAATGTTTTGGAGGAAATTAAATGCAGTGATCCTTCATCCAAACTCTGTGCTACAAGGCGCAGTGCTGGGATCCCTTTCTACATACAGGTACTTATCTGGAGGTCTGTAGTGGGTTATCTTTTGATCGTGTCTTCTAGCCTGCTTGACATACGAGTAAGTCACAGAAGGGCTGTCTCTGTCTTTTCAGTACTACGTGTTAGATCTGTGGCTTTGTTTTAATGTGTGGACAGTGTTCTGTGACAGACCAGTTCTTGGAACAAACCCTTTAAGTGGTCGGTCTTGTAATGTAAACAGAGAGAGGTGTAGATTTCGTCCTGGGTATTAAGTAGGCAGACGTCACTGTGGCACATTCATTGATCACTTCCAGGAAGTGCAGACCTTCACTCTGCCCTCCACCCCAAATTACAAAATAAATAGTCTTCTCATTTCAAGATCCTCAGGTGTTTCTAGTGTTAATAATTTCTTTTGAATCCTTCCATAAAATTGCCTTAATCTTTATAATAGTTAAGATTTATTAGTAGTTTTACATATTACCTCGTTTAATCCTTTCCCAAACCCTTTAAGGTAGGAACTGTTACATTTATTATAGAGAAAGAGAAAGAAATTGGGATTTAGAAAAGATGTGTGACTAGCCAAAGGCCCAGAAGTAGTAAGAGCTGTGAAGACTTGGGCCCAAACCTCCTGACTTCTGACTCGTGTGCGCGTGAGAATGTACAGTGTGTGTGTACATGTGTGCGTGCAACCCCTGCATACCACTAAGAACATGCTAGATCTACTGTTTCTCTCTCGCTTCATAATTTCACCTTGAACATTGCTCCAGGTCAACACACCCAACATATTCCTGTCAACTGATGTTTCATTTCCATAATGTAAAAAATGAGACATGTGGTACTCATGAAAATAGATATAAAGGAAGGTAATTGGAGAATGTAGCTAATGTGATTTTTCTTTAACAGCTTTGTTGAGATGTAATTCACTTATATTCATGTTTTTAAAGCATACAATTCAAGGATTTCTGACTTTGAAGAGTTGTTCAGCCATTAGCACAATCTAATTTTAGACTAGAACATCACTTGACAATCCACCAAGCCCATTAGCAGTTACTCTCTCCACCTCTGCTACTCCCAGCCCTAGGCGACCGCCAATCTACCTTCTGGACATTTCATAAAAGTGGAGTCTTATAATATGTGATCATTGGTGTCTGGCTTCTTTCATTTAGTATTATGTTTTCGAGTGCATCCATATTATTGCATCTGTCAGTACTGTGTTCCTTTTTATTGCCTCAAGTGGGTTGATATTGCATACCTACATTTATTAAATGTCAGCCGTGTTTGTCAAAGTCAATGAGCAACTCCTTCGGACTTCAAACACAGGATCCCTTTGGATTCTGCAGTATTTCTGCTTGTCCTGTGGAGTTTTAAATGCTTTATTTCAGTTAGTCTTCTAGGAGTAGAGTCTCCTGTGATACATTAAATAACTGATCAATCTCTAAGGAGCCTCAAAACAAAAACAATTATATAAGGAAAATTTTTGTGTGGGCTGAATTTTTTAACAAAGTGACTTGCTTACTTTTGTCAGAAACTTGCCATCAAATTATGGTCCACAGGAGTAGTCAGTGAGTACTGTCGTGTAGCCTTGTAGTCTGATTAACAAGCAGATGATTTGGGAAATGGTTAAGCCACTTACCCAGAGCAACATGGGCAGTGAACCTGCCTGCCTTGCTAGCTGTGCTTTAATAAAGGAAATTTTGAATTAGGGGAGTGAAATTTTGAGAATTGTTACAAGGAAACCACATTTGATACATGTCTAATAAGAGACCATTAATTTTTATGTTGTTTTTCCATAGGCATTGTTGGCATCTGAACCAAAGAGAAGCAAAATGAATTTGTTGAAAATAACAATGAAAGAGTTACTCTTTCTGGCTGGATCTACAGATAGCTCACAGAGCACAGTTCCCCAGGTAATAAGGGAAATAGGCAGAACTTGCTAGGAGGGCATTGGATTTAAATCTTTGCTGGGTATTATTTTTGAAAAGTATCTATTAAAAGACAGATAACCCTTGAAGACAGGCAGACATTTGAAGTTTTTTAAGAGTACTTCTTTGTATGTTTTGATCTGTTATCTACAAAGTAAAGCATTGCTTTAATTGATAGATATTTATTAAAATGAATTGTTGTAAAACTGGTGAACACATACAACTGATAGAAGTTATTGTATAATATTACTATTGCATCTAAAATTTTGAAAATGAATATGTATTAGAATTACATGTGTGCTTTGAGTTGATGTAGACTTTTGGACTCAGTAAAGTCTTTAGCCAAGATGTAACATCTAACTTATAGTATGTTTCACATTTTAATTTAATTTTTTTTTTTTTTTTTTTTGGTGCTGGGGATCAAACTCACGATCTTCCATTTGCCAAAGCAGGCACTTATGCTGCTGAGCTAAACCCCGGCCCCTTAATTTTAAATTGTATGTATAATATGTAATTTCTTTTTACTTTAAAGATAATAAAAATGATACAGAATTTCAAAACAAAATGATAGGCATTAACCATAGTTATTATATTGCATATTGTTGTCTTCAAAACTTTTAGGAAGAATGATTTCTCATTCTTTACTGAATCTTGCGTGAGGTCTGGCGGTATAGCTTATTAATAGAATGACTGGCTAATGCCCACAACACCTTGTGTTCTTATTCCCACTGTATATGTGCCCACATGAAAGAATGACAGTGATGTCTGTTTCTCCATTTTTTCACATCTTTCTTAATGTCTGTTATTATCTTAAAAAACAGTTTTCCTGGTTGGGCACAATGGCACTCTGTAGTTCTGGCTGCTCAGTAGGCTAAGGCAGGAAGATTGAGCCTACACGATCAGGGTCAGCTTGGGGAACATAGTATGACTCTATCTCTTAAAAAATAAAATTTCCGGGTTGGGGATTTAGCTCAGCGGCATAAGCGCCTGCCTTGCAAGCAGGCAGGCGTGAGTTCGGTCCCCGGTACCAATAAAAAGGAAAAAGACAAATAAATAAATAAATAAATAAATAAAATTTCCTCTATAAAAGTTCTATAGTTGTATAGATCTGAGATTTATTTCCATATATACTTATCCCTGTAATTATAAGTGATATTTAAAAATTTTGTATTGTCTTTTCTGTTGTGTAAGAATGTAATTGATTTTTTTCAGTTATTGTGCATTTACCAACATTGCTACAACAAATGGCTTGTCTATGAATTCTTCTGGGTTTTCTTTATAGACAATTGTATCTCCAATAGATAATGCTACTTTTGTTTTATCTTTCTTTTTTTTTTTTTTGTCTTTTTCCTTTTTATCGCTACCGGGGATCAAACTCATGACTGCCTGCTTGCAAGGCAGGTGCTTATGCCGCTGAGCTAAATCCCCAGCCCCTTGTTTTATCTTTCTAATACTTAATCTTTGTTTGTTTGAGACAGCATCTCGTTATGTAGCCCAGGCTGGTCTTGAATTTGCAATGTAGACCAGGTTGTACTTGGATTTATGGTCCGTCTGCTTCAGCCACCCAAATGCTAGGATTACAGGAATGTGCTACATGCCCAGCTCCATATCTTTTAAAGTTTTTTTCTTATTCTGCTGAAACCTGTAATAGAATTTTGAATAGATATAGAGGTAGCAGGAACCCTTGTGTTGTTTTTAATATTTGTTGTAATTTTTGCTCTGTCCTTTATCTGATCAAGGAAAGTGAATTTTATGGAATGCTTTCTGGCATCTTTTGTGATACATACTTTTTTTTTTCCCCCTAAAATTTGTAAATTCTATGAATTATGTTACTTTTTAAAATGGAATATGATTAGTATACTAGTGTGAACCTAACTTGGATATGATGTTTTTGGATTGTTGGATTTGGTTTAAAACCTGTAAGAAATATATTTGTGTGTCTTTCATTGGATTTGTGAGATTGGCTTGTGGTTTTCTTTTCTCTTGTCCATTTTTAATATGTATTTTACATTTTAATTATATACATACAGAGAGGTGTACAAATCTTATGTAAATCTCAATATAGTTTCTCAAAGGGAGCACACTTGTGTAGCCAGCAAGAAATAGAACATGTCTAGCATGTGAAAGCCCACTCTGGGCTTTCTTTTAACACTTTAGTTTTAGTTTTGTTATTTGAATTCTGTAAAGATAAAACCACATATAAGCTGGGTGTGGTCGCTCATGCCTATAATCTTAATGCTCTGGGAGGCTGAGGCAAGTGGATGTTAAGTCTGAGCCCACCCTGGGTAATTTAGCAATTTAACAAGATCTTGTCTCAAAATGAAAAGCAAAAAAGGGCTGGGGATGTAGCTCAGTGTGAAGGCCCCAGGTTCAATCTCCAGTAGTGTAAAAACAAGCAGACACACAAACCGCATGTTTTAAACCATACTTTTGGTATCTCTTTTGGTTGACATTATGTTTATGATATCCATCAATATGGTAATTTATTCATTTTTCACTGCTAATGTATAGTTTATCCATTGTAAATGAGCATATTGATACTTTAAAATTTTTATTTAATAAGAATAGTGGTGTTAAGATAGTTCTGAGACCTATTTAATGGTGAACATATGTTGAAAATGTTTCTATTGAAGATACACTTAGGACTAATTGTTGGATACAGTACATGCATATTCAGCTTTAGCAAATACTACCATTTTCCCAGAGTAGTTGTTCAGACCTTGTTCTGGTAACCAGGTTATATTAGATCCATAAAATAAACCTGGGCGTCTCTCTTTGCAGCTTATGTAAAGTGGAGGTTATGTATTCTCTGAATGTGGAATTCATTTATAAAATCATTAGGATCTTTTTTTTAATTGTATTTTTTTAAGTCTTTGGGAGGATTTTTACTATTGATTTTCTTCAACAGTAATATCTCTCTAGTTTCTTTTTAGTTCTCCTTGAATTTGTATTGATAAATTTTGCATTTAGGCTATTTTTCATTTTATTTGCATTCTTCAAATTGATTCCTGTAGGCCTGGTCACAGCTTGACTTTTTGTTTTCTCCTCTGCTGTGTCTGCAGATGTGTCTTCTTCCATAGCACTGCTTATTTGTTCCTTCTTTTTCTTCTTGGTTAGTCTCATCAGAAATTTTGTTTGTTTGTTTCCAAGAATCAGCTCGTGGTTAGTACTCTTACTTGTGTCTTTCCAGTTATTGTTTTCTCTTTTTATTGCTTTTCCCTGTTCTTTTTCTGTCATCTTGTAGACACACAGCACCTTCACGTTTAGTCATGTTTTTGAATGGAAGTATTCCATGTACATATCTAAGTATATCTTTCTTAAGTTTTACTAAGGTGCATTCTTCAGTAGGTTCATTACTGTTCAGCTTTATTAAAATTTTTTTCTCTGATTAATCAATTTAGAAAGTATTTTTAAAAACTATTTCTAACTCAGTTCCACTGTGGTCAAAGAATATAAAGTAGTAATTATTTGGTATTTATTGAGACTATTTGTGGCTAGGTTTTATAAATGTTATAAATGTTATATGTGTCCTTAAAAAGAATATGTATGTATTTGTTAGGTGTGAGATTCTATATGGTTTATTAAAGCGAACTTTTAAATTACATTTTTCAAATCTTTTTTTAGTTTTTCATTTTATTGGTACATGTTTGCAGGTCCTGCAGGTAACAGTCAGCTGGGGAGGAGTGAGCTGCACACTCTGTGGCCAGTTTCTTGGTTTATTTTTAATCCACTCCCCTCCTCCTCCAATTCCCCACCCCACTTTTCAAACTTGTTCATTTTAATTATGAGTTATTGAATACATCGTATTAATCTGCTCTGTCATTTGTAGGTTGTCCATTTCTTTTTGTAATCTTAGGCAAGGTTTAGAATTAGCATAGTTTTCAACCCATATCTGATTTTGAGCTCTTCTTTCAGGTCCATGCTCTAAATATCCTCCGAGCACTGTTCCGAGACACACGTCTGGGAGAAAATGTCATTCCTTTTGTTGCTGATGGAGCCAAGGCTGCAATTCTGGGCTTTACTTCACCAGTCTGGGCAGTGAGTGTTTTTGCCATTTATTTTCACTGACTTAATTATGCTTCTGAGTAGGTTGTAATAAACTGACCTTTCATGGGGCGATAAAAAATACATATTGCATTTTATCAAGGGGTTTCTCTAAGGGATGAATAAATTCTGGGATTGAGTTATGATTTAATATTTGATAGTTCCATTTTATCTTACTTGCTGATTTTTCTTTTAGCCGTAACTTTTATTTTAGTAGTTGCTTTAGGGTTTATATATCATTTATCTTTAACATCATGATCTGCCTTTAAGTGATATTATACCATGCAATTTAAAGTTTAAGAACTTAATAATAATGTATTCTTTTTCTCTCCCACAATCTTTGTACTATTATTATACATGTTATTTTTATGTTGTTATAAATGCATGTCACATTGTTGCTACTTTTGTTTAAACAGTTGTCTCTGTGTGTGTGTGTATGTGTGTGCATGTGTGTGTGGTACTGGAGGATTGAACCCAGGCTTCATGTTAAGCTGCATCCTCAGCCATTTTTTTAATTTAGAGATAAGGTCTTGCTAAGTTCCCCAAGGTTGGCTCAGACGTGCGATCCTCCTACCTCATCCTCTTAAGAGTTCTGGGATTACAAGCATGTGCCACCACTGCTGGTTCTATTTTTCTCTTTCATTTACTAGTTTAACCATTTTTAAAAATATACAATTCAGTGTTATTAAGTATGCTCACAATGTTCATCAGCATTATGCGTTTTCAAAACTTTCTCATCTATAAAACTTAATCTCTAACTCTTCATCTCCCCTCCTCTCATCTCTTATATCTTCAATTCTACTCTATCCCTATGAATTTGCCTGATGTAATATGTAAGTGGAATCATATGGTATTTGTCCCTTTGTATTTGGCTTATTTCACTTGCTATATCTTTGAGGTTTATCTGTGTTGGCTGGATAATATTTCATTATACGTATGCAACATATTTTAAAAATCTATTCATCTGTTGATGGACTTTCAGATTGTTTCCACTTCTTGGTTGTTATAAATAGCACAGCAGTGAAATATTGATGTACTAGTTATCTGAGTTTCTGTTTCTAGTTCCTTTAGGTATATCATGTGATAATTCTGTGTTTAGCTTTTTGAGGAACTGCCAAACTATTTTCCACAACAGCAGGACTACTGCATATGCAAAATCACCAATACATACTAGTTCCAGTTTTTTCACATCTTCACCAATACCTATTAGTTTGCATTTTTTAATTTTGCCCTTCCTAAGCTGATATGAAGTGGTGTCTGATTTTGATTTGCATTTCCCTAATGATTGCTAATATTGATCTAGAAGCAGAACAGCTCTTAGACTGTTAATGTATCTTCCTTTTGGGTGCTTTGTAATGCATATTCTGTGTATTACTATGTTGATTAGGTACTGTAAACAGTCTATCAAAAGTTGAAAAGACAAAACATTAAAATGGGTGAAGTACTGAGTCATGTTTTCATTTGCAGTATGATCACTATCCAAAAATGTTTTGATTCAGAGCTTAAAGATATGAGAAGTACCCAGTACACCCACTGGATTTAAAAAATAAGCTTTCATGTGCTTTTTCTTAATTTCTGGAAGAAACTTCATAATTTTTTTATTTTCCTGTGTCATTGTGTCCTCTAGAATAAAGGAAAAATAATGAATGGTTTGTAGGTGCTTGAAATAGGGCTTTAAAAAAGGGAGGGGAGAAAATAAAGCAAAATTTTAAACTAGAATATTTACTCGAAAGTCAGTCTTTCTAGCTAGTGAGTTGCATGGTCATTTCATACCTAGATGAGAAGCCTGTAATTGTGAGTCAGTCTATTTCAGTGGCAGCCAAAGGCGTTGACTTCCAGTGTGAAAAGGAATCCTCAAGATTGCCAACTCTTGCTTGGAACTTTGGGCATCTTCCTGTAAGAGACACAGACTTCTGGAATTCTGTCTAGGAGTATTGCATAACTGCTCTTGAGAACATAGTATTTACCTTTTGCATTTACAGGAAACAGAGCAATACCTTTATTTCGTGTGTGGTCAGAGAGCTAGAAATGTGGGTTGATTGTCAGGAAAATAAGAGATCATAAAACTGATTGCCAGCAATATCAATATTTTTTTCCTTAAGCTTAATTCCAGACAATAAAAGAAATACTTTTTGTGAAAAGGCTTTTGCAGAGTTAAACCTGGTGATCATTCCCCCTCCCGCCACCTTTTTGACAAAACTGAAAGTATCAGAAATGAGTGCTTCAGGTTTTGGGGTAGACATTTTTGAAGTACAGAGAACGTTTATTATAAGCATAGTAGGCAAATAGATATGCCTATTGTTTTGCAGATGATATGTTAAGCATTAGAAATGGAAGGATAAATAAGACATAGTCATAATGGCTGTAGTTACTGAGTATTTTCATGTACCTGGCATCAATTACATTACACTGATTCATCTCAGTGGTGCTAATATAAGTGATATTTCATCAATAAAGACCCAGTCTTATCTAAGGACAAAAATCTACTGACTCCAAATACTGTGCTATTATTGTAGAGGAGAGCTTTGGGTTTTGTAAGACTAGAAAGGAGGAGAATTTCAGCTACCTTGAAACTTGTTACTTTTTTCATTGCTGAGACAAAATGTCCAACACCCAAAGTTACAGAGAAAAGGTTTATTTAGCTCATGGTTGTAGAGGTTTCACTTGGACTGGCTGCAAGGCAGAATGGCATCACAGAAGAAAAATAGTTCATGGAGGGGCAGAAGGTGGCAAAATAATGAAGAAGCAAAGCGAAAGCAAGTGATGCATGACATGCACCATGTCACACCCAAAGCCAACCATCCTGAGAACCCCACCTGTGACCGTGTGAGGTTTGGGAGCAGCCAGACATAAGTCATAACAGGGGTTTGGCATGTTTCCTTTTTTTTGAGACAAGATACTGCTTTGTGGTTCAGGCTGGCCTTGAACTTACTATATAGCCAAAACATCAAGAGCTATCCTATGTTCATTACTACAATAAATTATTAAGACTTCAATTAATTATTAATTATTATTACTGTAATAAATTATTACTAAGGCAGTATTCAGGGCTGGGGATTTAGCTCAGCGGCGTAAGCACCTGCCTTGCAAGCAGGCGGTCATGAGTTCGATCCCTGGTACCGATAAAAAGACAAAAAGAAAAAAAATGTGAAAAAAAAAAAAAGATGGCAGTATTCCTCAAATTGATCTATGAATTTAATATAACCTCTTAAAAACTCACCTGGTTTTTTGGGCTAAAATTGACAGATTGTAAAATATATAGGAAAATGCAAAAGAACCATAATAGGCAAATAGTTTTTGAAAAAGAACTAAGTGATCTTAATTTTGAAAATTGTAAAAAAGCAATAATAAACAAAAAATTGTGGTGTTAGAAAAAGGGTAAATCAGTAGAATAGGATTGATTGTCCAGCATTTAATGAACAAAAATGACTTTAGTGGAGAGAATAATACTAGAACAACTTAGACAGCTGCATGTAAAAGAATGAAATTAGTTCCTATATCGTATCATCTTCAAATAACTAAGATTGGATCAAAAACCTAAATGTAAAGTTATAAAACTTTTAGAAGAAAAAGTAGAAACTTTTATAACTTGAAATAGGTAAGTTTCTTAGATATGACACAAAGTGCAAACAACAAAAAAAATTAGGTCAACTAGACAGTTAAAATAAAAATGTCATTTCAAAGTACACCATTAAGAAATGAAAAAACAACTCCAAGAATGAGAGAGAAGATTTGTAAGTCATATATCTAATTAGAGGCTAGTATTCAGAACATACAAAGAACTTTTAGAATTCAATAACCAAAAGGTAATTCAATTTAAAATGGACAATGAATTTGAATACATTTTCAAAGAAGATGCTACATTAGAGGATGCTTAAGATCATTAATTATTAGAGAAGCAAATCAGCACCATAATACTTAATAAAACAAAAAATGATGGGCACTAATACTATTATGGAGGATTTGGAAAACTGGTGGAATTGGAACCCTCTTGTATTGCTGATGAAAATAGAAAATGATACCACCACTTTGGCATTCCTCAAAAGGTTAAACAGAGTTACTTTTTGACTCTGCCTGCAACTTCTAAGTATAACTCAGGAGAAATAAACATGTCTACACAAAGCTTGTACATAAGTTTTCTCAGCATCATCATTCATGACAATCAAAAAAGGAGACAAGCTCACTGCCCATCAGATGCTGAATAGACTTTAAAAATGTGGTGTATCTGTACAATAAGATACCAGCCAGCAGCATGGTGAACCCAAGAGCGTTGCGTTAAGTGAAAGAAGCCTGGCATAAAAGACTGCCTAGCGATGGTCCCACGCATAGATAGTTTCTGAAATAGGCAAATTTATAGAGAAAAACATAGGTTAGTGCTTTTCATTTGTTTGAGGATAGGGAATGATGAGTAATGCATGTGGGTTTCATTAGGGTAAATATTTAGTGGTGATTATTGAAATATTTAGTGCTGACAATTTCTTGCTTTGGGAATATAATAAAAACAATTAAAATACTTTATAAAATGCTCAATTCTATGGCATTTGAAATTTCCCTCAATGAAATAAAAAGTGATTTTTAAAATGAAATATACAGTTTCTAAAATAAAATACAATCATTTGATCCCCTTTGGAGGTTGCTATGCCATGAATTGAATTGATAAATATTTGGAAATAATTCTATACTGACAGAGTTAACAGGGAAATCAAATAGCTGGTGAGGGAAAGCTCTTTTAAAAAATTTTTCCTCTGGGAATATAAATAAGTAATGTAGAATGCCTGATAGAATATTACCATTTTGGTGTACTTACAGAGATAGGTAATGATCATCCTTGGCTACTATTAAGGAAACTGTATAGTGAGTATCCAAGTATGTTCCAGTTGCTTTAACAAAATACCACAAACTGTCTTATAAGCAATTGAAACTTATTTCTCATAGTTCGGGAGGCTGACCAAATGTAAGATTAAGATCCTGGCAGATTCATTGTCTACTGAGGGTTTGTGTTTTGGTTCATGGGGTGATCTTCTGACTCATCTTGATGTGGTAGAAGGGGCAAGGCATGCCTCTCTCTAGTATATTTTCTTTTTTTTTTTAATTTTTAAAATTTTATTTTAAAGAGGATAAAACACAATAAAACCAATCAAAACAAACTAGTGTAAGGGACGTAGGACTTAAAAACATTACAAAATCAACAATAGTTATCATAATGCCCCTTGATGTCTTCAAAATAGCTGCAGGTAACTTCAGACATAGTAAAAATCAAACAGAACAGATTAGAATAGAAAAAATAAAAATGAAACACTGAATGCAATAAAGGACTTCAAAAATAGCCAATAGTAAATCCAAAATTGCTACCATAATGTTTCTTGCTATCTTTGAAGTAGCTGCTCTTGTCATCGGATTTGACATAATCAAACAAAACAAAAGAAAATAAAACCCAACTCAGTAAAACAATGGAAATGGTATAGGACTTCCAAAACAAGACCATAGGGAATCAACAATGGCTGCAGCCCTCAGAAGGAGATCCCCCCTAGATGCCACACTGCGTACTGCTGTCCTCTGAATGTATGGTCAGACCAGTGGCCCCAGACCTGCGATGTGAGTGAAACACCAAAGCGCCACAGACATCCGATTGCACTTCACCTCCATAGCTATCATCACAGCCTATGTTTCTCCAGATAAGCCCGTCACTTGTCACTTATAGGGGTGGCGAGTTGGTTGCCAGAAGGGGCTGGGGTTTGTCAGTTCCAGTCCTGCGGCAGCCCGCACATCGTGCAGGTTCCCAGACTAGGCTTGCTTCCTGGTGTGGCCTTCTTCTCTCTACTCCTGGTCCGTGAATGGTCTAGCGCCTTTTCTATGGAGACTAATACTCCATTTATGAGGGTAGAGCACTCATTATTTAATTGAATCCTAAATTTTCCTCACCTCATGTAATACCATCACCTTGCGGGTTAGAATTTGAACATTTAAATTTGAGCGTCGGGGAACACAAGCATTCAGTCTAGAGCAGGGTGAATCAGTCTGACTGTACTAGGATCCACTGTTATCTGAATATTACTAAGAGACATCATGTGCCTCCTGCCTTCAGCCTACTGACTCAAGCAAAAGTATGCTTTTCTTAACATGTCCAGGTACTCCTGATTTTACCTTGCCAACAAAAATTTGTTTAGGGCAAAACGGAGTTTGTGATTTTGTTCCCTTTTTTTCTTTTTCATTTAGCCCCTCTATAGCCCTCCCTTCCTCCTTTTTTTCTGTTGTTTCACTGTGTGACCATGTCACTCAGAACCATTTGCATGCTCCTTAAGTGCTCTACCGCTGAGCCATATCCCCACCCCTTGTTTTGTGTTTTGTTGATATGATTTCTGAAAGAAAACAGGGTCTTTGCTAAGTTATCTTAGATCTATGAGTCTGAGAACCACTTGAGTAGATTGGGTAGGAGGTAAGCCAGACCTGAGTTGGGGCAGAGGCAATACTGATGAGGTAACAGGTGGAATGCTTAATATCCATATAATAGATACTAGAGAGGACACGTGGTAGGAACTCCATGAATGTTTGCAGACGGTTGAATGAACACAAGTAGATCTTCTGATTTTAGGGTTTCATTGCAGTTTTGATATGAGTTATGCTGGTTTATCCATAAAGTCCACTTTCAGGGTTACCAGGGATGAATGCAGCTTGGGGCTTCTAGAAGAGAGGTTATAATCTGGAGGCCAGTAGGACAAATGTCCATTGCTGTGTTTTATTTGGCCTCTGTGGTAGATTTTCCTTTCTTTTCTTTAGTTTGTTGCCAACATTTCAAAATTGAAATATTTCACATAAAAACCAGGCTTTCAAGTTTCTCTAGAAAAAAACAGATCGGGCAACACTGGGCTTGTATTCCCTAGTGGCAACAAGTCAGCTGAAGCTGAGTAGTGATTGCATTAGCCACAGTTCACTGTTGCCTCCGTTGCTTGCAGGTCCTTGGGGCATATGAATTTGTGATCTTTACTGCAGTGGTTAGGAAGCCATTTTCTAAATCCTGTATTATTATTATTATTATTATTTATTACTTTTATTTATTTACTTACTTTTTGTCTTTTTTTTTTTGTACTGGGGATCGAACTCGTGACCTCACACTTGCCACGCAGATACTTATGCCACTGAGCTAAATCCCCGACTCCTACTTTTTGTGTTTTTGAGACAGGGTCTTGCTATGCAATTCAGGCTGGCCTGAGGCTTGCTGTGTAGTGCAGGCTGGTCTTGCTTCAGCCTCCCAAGTGTTGGGATTATAGGAATGTGCCACCACTCCTGGCTTGCTGCTTTGTTATTTTAAATGAACTTTCTGTTTATATTGCTACTTAACATACCATATGTTGACATCCACCTAATGAGAGCATGACCCCTCTGGTAGCTGTGTTTTCTATTTCTGGATGTGTTACTGGTAATAGTGCCTTGCATACTGTAGGGAAGGCAGTGTAGGATTGCACAACTTTGTTCTGATTTGGCAGGGTAGTTCCAAAGCATCTTGGCACATTGGTTTGGAAAAGATACGTTCTATTAGTATCTTGGAGAAGTGGTTCAGGTTCATTAATTAAAATTCTTATCTCTTTGTTTTATTATTTATTTCAAATAATTTCGAGGGTAGGGTTTCTTGAGTACTGGCCTCGTGAGGTTAATAAGTAACATTTTGAATATCTGTCACTCTTGGTTTTATTAATTACATGGCTGCTTTGACATTAAGTCCTACAAGTAATTTTTCATAGGTAGGTAATCACAGAAAGAAAATGCAAAGAGTTTAGGTCTTTCCTGGAATATTCATTTTCAGGAAGGGTATGAAAAAATAGTTTTATTTTCCTCTTTAAAAACAAATGGTGTTTGATGATGCAAATATGAACACTTCATGAAAACAGGTTAATAGCAAAAGTATACCAAAAAAGAGCTCAATTTAAGAGGAAGTCACTGAGTCAGTTTCTATAAAGTTTCTTTTGAAAGTTATCTTATGAGCATAAATGATTTTTTCTTCAACTCCATGCCCAACAAAGGGTAATGATTTTGAGTATCTACTTTAATCATTATAAATGGTGGTTTCATGCCATGAATGTTTCTTAACCCTTTATTTTTTACATTAGGTACGAAATTCATCCACACTTCTCTTTAGTTCCTTGATCACAAGAATATTTGGAGTTAAACGGGGAAAGGATGAACATTCCAAAACAAATAGGTAAGTACCATCTACTTTTTACACAGTATTATCCTGGCCAAAAGTAATTGTTAAATTCTGCTTAATATGGATTTACTTGCAGTATAAAACTATAAGAATACTATAATGAGTTAATCTATGCTGCTAAATTCTAAGCCCT
The DNA here is from genome assembly GCF_034190915.1 of Cavia porcellus. NCBI lineage: Eukaryota > Metazoa > Chordata > Mammalia > Rodentia > Caviidae > Cavia > Cavia porcellus. The sequence continues at coordinate 215,231,848 of NW_026947484.1, forward strand.
TGGAAAAAAATATCAATTAATAAGTGAACCTTTCAAGGCCCCAGAAATGTAGTAAGGGCTGAAATGTATGCTTGTTTCTCAGTATAGTCACTAAAATTTCTTGTTCTCTTTGTATCATCTTGAAGAAATTCTGAAATGTCCTAAATTCTTCTCTCTGTGTTATTAAGTACTCTTTTTTGCAGTCTGAGCAGAAGTTTAGATGCCTATGAAACTCACAGAACATGTCCTAGACTACCTCTGCATTCACTGTAGTCTGGAGCATAAGGAATGAACCGGAGTAGTTTAAGATGTTGATCACATGAAATAATACTTTTTACTCTTTGGTCTTTACTCTCTATTTCTTAATGTCTTGGAGGGACACCTATGGAACTATTTGATTATGGATTTTTTTGATATACTACACAAGTTTTTCATGAGAAACTTTGAATAGTTCTTAAGCATTTGAGAGGACTTAATGGTAGTGCAGCTGGCTTGCAGTTGTTAACACTAGATGTCACTAGTGCTGCATGTTTAGTAAGTTCCTTAACTTCATTTAGGATCTAATTTTGTCCAGTAGTTTCCTCTTGAGGACTAACACATAATGAATTCAGGTTTAGTTCCTCTCCGACCTGAAAAGTTTACCATGCTTACAATTTAGATTTTAAATTGTTGTTTGTGAAAATATTTTATTGCAATGAAACCAAGTCTTACAACTTGAAGAGTATCTTGAAATACTTTTGTGATATACTGGTGGTAATTCTGGTAAGCCTATTGTAGTGGTTCAGGAGTGTCATTTAAATTGTTATTTATTACCCTCAAAATTCACCAAATATTGAGAAGGAAGATAACTGGCTAAAAGTTTGAACCCTTGGATGTATTCAGAAAATACAAAATTAAAAAAAATTTTTTTTCAAATTGTATTTTAAAAGAGATCCTATCAGGAATATAGCTCAGTGGCACAAGCAGCTGCCTGGCAAATGTGAGGCAGTAAGTTTGATCCTCAGTACAAAAAAAAAAAATAATAATGAAAAGAAGTCCTTATTCTTTTAGAAGAATGATCATGATTTTTACCTTTAGCCTGTTCTTAAAGTAATTTTTCCTAGTAATTTAAATTCTAATTTTTTTTTCTTTTTACTTTTGTCCACTTTATCAATCTATAATGTGCTAAATTTTGAAACAGAACTTCCAAGGCCATGATGAATAGTAGTATTTATAAAACATAGTAGGTTATCAAGCAGATAGAGTAGATGTTTAAAACTGGGGTTGAAAATGAAAGAGTGCTTTTTCCTTTAGTTTTTATGAAGTGATTCTTGCATGTATATATAAATTTTATTGTACACAGAAGAAAAATTCTCAAATTTATTTCATTTTGGTTGCAACTGAAGGGTGGAAAATAGGGTAATCATATATAATTTTCTTTCTTCATTTCTCTTTTTCTTTATGAAAGCCACACTGATGGGAACCTCTGTTATAAATCGTATTTCTTTTGGGTAGGAAAACTTACAGAATTGAAACTTTCCTAGAAATGGGAGAGTGGAGTATTTGTATAATGGTTTTGAGTAAAGTTGAAAAGTGAAATGAAGGAATTAGAAAGTTAATAATTTATTGAAATGTGATGAACATTTTAGTAAGATTTTATCTGAAGACTGTTATGAATCCACGTGGGCTTCATTCTCCATTTAATCCTTTAAGAGTCTGCTTCATGGCACCCCTTCCCCCATTTGCTCTATAAAATCGTTAGTGTCTTAAATATGTAATTGTTTATGATGTTCTTTCTACTTCTGTAGTTTAATTATGTCACTTTTTTGTTGAAATGTTTATATGACTGTTCTTTACAAGGACAGAACCCTTTTCCATCTATGCTTTATATGTACAGTGGGCACTTTATTATGCTAGTAATAATATCTTGTATGTTGCTTACTTAACCATGGAATAACACTTCAAAACCAGCTAAGGTTGCTTTCACAACCACAGATTATCCTGCATATAATCTTGTAAACTTGTATTCTTGCACAGAGAAGTACTAAACATAAAAAGAACATCTGCCTTTTCCATCTAGTTATGAAAAAAAATGTCTATCTTGGAGTAAATAAACTTGGTTTCTAAGCATTTTTGTTGCCACGAGAGATGACCTTAATAGACTCTCTTATCCTCTCTTTATTTCAATTTCTCCATCTGCATAACAGGAATAAGAAGATGTAGGGTCTGCCCTCGTGGGATTACTGTAAACATAAAACATACTTTTAGAGTTTATTTTTTTCGAAATATTGAAAGTCTTAGCCAATTAGAGATATGATCTGTTATTTCTCTTTGTTACTGCTTCTATTATTGTATTCATCCTGTTGTCTTGCTATTAGTGTTTTTTTGAGGACAGCTTCAAGGTTAGTATCTTGTCAGTTTTTGTATACCTCGTGGCTCACATTGTCTGTTGTATAGGAGGCATAAAATATACTTGGCTAATGAATAAGACTATTTTGTTATAGAAGAGGCATAAGAAATCCTTTTCATTCCTTCCTTTGTTCCTGAGGCAAGATAATCAACTGAGACACATTAGTTGATTTGCTGCTCTGGAAAAAAAGTTTAGGTTAGCCTTGAGTTCTCATTCCTTAAGCTCTGGCTTTATATAATGTTTTACAATTGTGTGTTTGCTGGTGCCTAGAATAGTACTTGCTGTGGAATAAGGGCAAGCAGTTCCAGTTTTTTGTATAAAGAAAGGCCTTGCCTTGCTTTTTGGATGTGTGTGGCATGTACTTGTCATGACTGATCTTCTGAGCCCTTTGGTCTTGTTCTAGGTATGTTCTTCGGCCTATAAGTTTTACTTGCATATTTTGAATATTATTACATATTGAAATTCTAAAAGTCTTCTCTGATTATTGCCACTTAAGTGACTGGGCCTAACAGAATGAATAATTTATCCTATGTAAAATCAGGACCTGCACAGCTCTGCAATCCAGAGGGTGTGCTGCACTTTCTAAAGCAGCTGCCGCCTGTGTGCGAGGGGCTCACTTGCATCACTCCTTACTTACTTATAGGGAAGGATCTGCACCAATGCAAACTTAATTCTAGATCTTTCCCTTTAGCCTGGATTAACCTCAGCTAAACTAGTCACAGTTCAGTGGTGAATGTCAAAGTATGGTGCTCTGAAAACTTGATTTTTTACATGTTGGGGTGACTGTTCTTCCAAAACTTCATACAGATACCCAAAATACAGAATTACAGTGCTTGTTATGAGAGAGCTTTTACATTTTCCTGTACAGGATAGGCAACTTGGAACTGACTCAAGGTGCTTACATTTCAATTGAGGAGACAAAAAATTGTTACTTGGGAGTCCAATAAAATTGAAGGCACCATGTAATAGTCATCTGCATAATATGATGTGGCAGTGAATGCCATAAAAATTCATAAATGGGAGAATTGAGTGGAATATTTGAAACAAGTAGATCACTTTACCAGGCTTTTAGGGATGAATATATTTGGGATATAAGTGGCTTTTAAAAAGGGAAATAGTTATTAACCTTATGTATTGTGTTACTGGGTGTGATCTCTATTCTATCTTACTAAAAAGAATTCACATTCAAGTTAATAGATTTGGATGGTGTTTAGTACAGTTCAAAAAATATACTTGCAAAAGCATCACTAAGTTCAAGTAATTTTTTTCCTGCAACTGTGTTAGATGCTAAATTTATTTTTATTTTGCTGGGTATAAGTGACAGAATTATCTTAGGATTATTTTTCTTAACATCTTAGTGATGGAGATCTGGAGGGATCCTCCGAGGGGCATCCAGCCTTGTTCAGCATCCTGCTGGTAGGCAGATTTGGGAGCAGTTTCCAGACAGATTGGCTTCTCTCCTGTTCTTTATGTATTCTAGGAAAAGAGATTCCATGAGTTTCTGTGGTTACCCACTCCATTGTTTAGAAAAGAACTGGATTCTCAAAACTAAAATTGAGAGCTGTGGGGCAACTGGGTTTTTACATTTTACAGAATATAATTATTAGAATTCAGAATAGGTTGCTTTAAACTGCATGGTATCTTCTAGCAAGGGCCAAACTAAAAATTAAAATTTTCTTTGATCATGGCCAGGATAGTATAACATCCTTTAATCCCAGAAATTCTCATTTTCTCCACTGAGCAACCGTTTATTATTGTTGTTGTTTTATTTTTTACCCTGGGTCAACCCTCTGTTAAATACTGGGTTCCTGAGATAAATTAAAAATACCCTGTACCCTCAGGTAACTGACTGTCCATTGTACAAGATGATAGTTACCTGTTTTGTGGGGTTTCTGTTCCACCTGAGTCAAAAATTCTGAAGGCAGGTGGCATTTCTTTAGTGCTGACTGTCTGAAGCTGGCACATGCCAGGCCTTTTCTGGTGTCTAATTTAGCCTGGATCTGAGAATCATGAGTGGGTAATGTCATTCTCACCTCCCAGAGAAGTAAACCAACGGTAGTGACATCTAGTTATTTGCCTACTGTCATTCAGCCAGAAAGTCCAGGCAGGACTAGAAAACTATAATTGCATTCCATCTGCAGAGTGGTGTTAATTTGGCCACCAACATGCAGAGTTTCTGGTGAACAGTAAGTCACTTTTTTAGAGTCTGGCTTTAGGTTTTGCCTTGTCAATTCTTAGGAAGTAAGCCACTTCATCTGAGATCTGAATATGAACCATAATGTCACATTTCCCACATGGTAAGTTTATTTCTCATAGAAAATGTGAGAGGCTGCCAGAGAAGAAGCTTCTTTGAAGTAACCTGAAGACCCTTTCTGTGGATGATTGAAGATAATATGAATATTCTTTTTCTTAGCAAGCCAATTGCTGTTTCCATGCATACAGAGATAAGGAAAGAGTAGGCTTTGGGGTTTGTCAGGTCATTGTAAGATTGGCCTTAGAAACTCCAAAAACTCCCAGAAAGAGGGAATTTCTTAGTGTTCCAGCTGATAAGTAGAAAATGGAATAAGTTAACCCAATAGGATATTTTTATTTAAAAAATTTTAAAGTCTTTTTGAGGTAGGATTTTGCTATGCAGTTCAGGCTGGTTTGAATTCACTTTGTAGCCCAGACTGGCCTTGAATTTGCCTACTTCAGCCTCTTGAATCTGGAATTATAGGCATGTGCCGCCATATCCTGCATAGTCTATTGTTATTGCTACCAAGAGAATTACATGGGTTTTTTTACAGTCACTTCTGCAAAACTCCTCGTTTTTGATACTAGCTTGATGCTACTGGGAGAGGATTTGGTGGCTTACAGAAATTCTTACCTGAGTGGTTTCTTTTAGACTTGGCCTAACATTTCTCGTAGTCTGTAATTATAGTTTTCATTCAGATCTTTAATTAAAGTGATATTAATAATATTGATTTTTGCTTATTTTTATCTTTGAGAGAAACTAAAAAATTAACCATTCCTATCCTCACATTGCAAATGTGAAAACTGAGGTGTAAAAATGTTAAGTAATTTAAGATCATAAAGCTAGTACTGTACTATAATTTGATGTTTATTTTTTGCTCACAGTACACTAAATTAAAACATTTTTCAAAATTAGTTGATCTTTTAGAAATGAAGTTTCTGGGCTGGGAATTTAGGTCAGCGGCATAAGCGCCTGCCTTGCAAGCAGGCAGTCGTGTGTTCAATCCCTGGTACTGGTAAAAAGGAAAAAGACAAAAAAAAAAAAAAAAAAGAAAGAAAGAAAGAAGGAAATGAAGTTTCTATTAGTAACAATACTATTGGTTGGATCCAAATTATTTTAATGCAGAATATGAGGCTTGTTTTCCCAAAGAAGCTCTTGTCATAGTATTTTAAATATTAATGATCTGAAATTAAGAGCCCAATGTTTTGATGTGGTCCTGAGGTGTCATTCATTTTCCATAGATACTTGTAAAACATTCAACGAGAAGATAAATAAGTATTTTTGGAGACTTAAGATGTAAAGTAAAAGTCCAGGTAATCCTTGTTGAAAAGTTCTTAAAATCAGAATTAAGTCTGTATCTACACTTTGGCCTACTGAAAAGTTGCATGTTTTAAGGTTTTTCTTATTGTTAGGTTCATGGATTGCAGATAGGAAAACCACAAGTAAAGAGTTTAACCAAAAAGAAATTCTTAAAAGAATATGTTCATGAACTTGAATTGGGAATTAGTCATTGTGTTCTTAAATATTGACTCTTGCATGGACCAAGTAATCTTTGTTCCTAAGTAGTGCTTCAGGCCGTTTCCTTCTTTAATAACTGAAGCATTGTTGCTTTCGTTTGAGCATGTTCTATGGAATTTTGGCAATGCATGCATCCTCCTTCTGCATCTTAGTAAAAGCGTGAGTAAATATTTTTTCTTGACTTTGGTATTTTTGCAGCTTACATTTTATATGATCCAGACTAATATAATGTAATACCAGAATTACATAATTTAAGACGCACATTTGCGTATAAGCAGTATTTGTTGCACATTCACTACCAGTAGAAAAGTACTCCAGAGCTGTTTTACAAATAGAAAATAAAGACAAAGAGGAAAAAGCTGAAAAGAACAATTTGTTTAGAACTTGGATAGTATTTCTTTCTTATTCAAACTTAGTCCTTGTAACTACTGGTTTTAGTGATCTATAGTTTTGAAATTCTTGGAATTTTCAACTATAGTTATACACTGAACTTCCTTTATAAAACATAATCAATACATTTTATCATTGAGTACTTATTAGTACATACCAAAACAGTTTTCTGACACAGTTGTGGGTTGTTTTGAATCAAGAATTTCTGTAAGCCGCCAAATCCTCTCCCAGTAGCATCAAACTAGTATCAAATACGAGGAGTTTTGCTGAAGTGACTGTAAAAAAAACCCATGTAATTCTCTTGGTAGCAATAACAATAGCCTATGCAGGATATGGTGGCACATGCCTATAATTCCAGATTCAAAGCATGTATTGTTTTTTTGAGAGATAAGACCAATTTGTGAGCTAGTTTAGGAACTATGATTAGCAGACTTTCTGGTACTGTCAGTCAGGGGACGGAGGGTCCGAGGAGGATGAGGCCCAGCCCCAGGCAACAGAACAGGTTAATCTGAACTTGAAAGAAAAGGTAGGATCTGCACAGAGATAGAAGAGGGTATTGTGTGGAGGTTTATATGACACAAATGAAGGTGTGGTTGGGACAAATGTTGTAAATGTCTGAGGAAGTTAGACAATACATTAGCCCAAGACAGAGGACATAATGGTGATGTCCGTTCATTCCTGGAGCACGGATTCCTGGAGCATCACCTTTTCTGTGTAGGCCCTGCACTAGGTTCTGGGTGTACATATCAGTAAGACTTGCCAAAGAAACTAGTTTGAATTTTTTACTTTAGGAATTATTTAGAAATTTCTGCATCTATGTATTATTTATCCATGATAAAAATCTTAGTTTTAAGAATCATTTGAGAAGTGTTTCCATTCTGTCACTGACTAGTAGAACAGTGCAAAGCCCTGTAAGAGAATTGCTCGTGAATAACTAGGAGTGAGCATTGTAGCATTTATTCTTTTTGTCACATCTAAACTGAGTACGGCCTGTGCTAAGAGGAATATGTCCTACCTTTTAAGAAATGGTTTTTTCTGGCTGGTGATTTAGCTCAGTGGCATAAGTGCCTGCCTGGCAAGTGCGAGGTTGTGAGTTTGATCCCTGGTACTGAAAAAAAAAAAAAAAAGAAATACTTTTTCTCTGAGACATTAAAAGATATTTACTAAAAAATTGATTTTTGTGTTTTAGAAGTATGAGATTAAATAAAAGTTTCTTTATGGTAGTATCTCTCTCTCTTTTTTGTACCAGGGATTGAACTCACGACCTTACACTTGCCAGGCAGGTGCTTATGCCACTGAGCTAAATCCCCGGCCCCTATCGCAGTATCTCTTCAAAGAGTGTAGTGAACCTGTTAGAGATGAATGCCCAAACTGCAACCCAAAACCCACTTATTTATTGCAGAGTGCCAGCACTTCAATTAAGCCTGAATACTGAGGTTTTAGTTCAGAAAAAACAATTCATATTAACATCTTTTGTCTTAAGAGAAAGGCATAGGTTCACCACTACTGTCTTAGAACATTTAATAAGGTATAATGTGTCTTGTGAGTCTTCATGAGTGGAATACAGCATGCAGTAGTTCCCTAAATTATTTACTTGATCTTTGATCTCTCTTTCTCTCAAAGAACACCTATTACCTACCATCTGTGTTCTGGCAAACATAGTTTGATATGGGAACACTCATAAGGGCAGGTGAAAGTCATGGTTTTGATATTAGGAGCATCACCAGATAAGAGAAAGAAAGGTGTTCATTTCTGATTATCTTGGTAGCAACAGAACGACTTAGTTTTAGTTGCAGTTAAGTACACTATAAATTAGCCTAACTTATCAAATAAAAATTTAAAAGTATCCCATGGTAGGTTGTTAATACATGTGAATCTATACATTTCATAATTCTAACCTTTAAAAATCCTGCTATAATTAAAATGCCTCCTTGGGAGAATAAACTTCATATTCTATAGTAGAGTCTAGCATTTTATTAAAAGAAATGCTTTTCATTTTTCCAAAGCCTTGATTTTTGATATGGGGAAATAATTCCCATAGCACAGTTGAAGAACTGATCAACAAGCTGAGTATGTAATTTATCAGACTTGTGGTATATCTGTCTATGTGTTTTTGTGTATGTGGGGAGGATGTGGGCAGAGAGGAAGTAGGAAACAGTACAATAAGTCCTTGACTTACAAGCATTTGAGATTTGAACTTTCACAGATGTGCTGTGTAAGGTTCACACTGTATACTGTATAAGACCCACTTTGTTGGATTACGAACATATATGACTTACCAACGTTCTCCCAGAACGGAACTCACATATAAGTTGGGTACTTACTGTGGTAGTGAACTTTGAAATACAAAAGACGGGCTTTGGGTCACCTCGATGAGTTCTGTACCTTTGGACTGTTTGTCCTGGTAATAAATTAAGCAGTGTACTGTGTTGTTCTTACTCTTCGTCTCTCAAACAGTAACTCCAGTTACCTTAACCCTAACCCTACCCCTACCCCTATACCTAACTAAATAATTCAGACATATGACTCTTAGAATACTTTGGGATGCCAGTAATAGAAAACCCAATTTAAAATTTAAACAAGGGAAAGTAATCCCATATATAGCCAGGTTAAGGAGGGTTGATATATTTCAGGTTGATAACATAATCAGATCCCCCCACCCTTTTCTATGATGGCATCCTAGATATGATGGTATAGACCCAGAAAAGGTTTTTAATGGCTGCGGGATGCTGTAGTTATCACATCCAGAGGTCACAGGCTCTATGTTCAGTATCCTGGCGGCCTTTTACTGCCCCCCTGCCCCCCGAAACAGGGTCTCACTTTGTAGTTCAGGCTGGTCTTGGGGTGTGGCCAGCTTTTCATTTCCTTTTAAAAGCAACAGCACCTCTTCCTGTACGTGTTCTTACATCCCGAACTCCACACCCTATAGACTTTTCTTCAGCATTTCTTGTTACCCAAAGTTAACTTCTCAGCATGCCCCAACTTAACCCTGGTGAAGGAAGTGGATCTACTGTAATTAGCTTTGACTAATCAGAGGTCTCCTTTGAGATGTGGGGTTGGTGCCAGCCCTTTCTGAAGCATATGACTACTTTGAAAGTGTAAATTTCTAACCGAAGTCAAGGTTGTTGAAAGAAAGCCTGCAATGGGGGAATGAGTGCTGCTTAGGCAACTAATAACATCTGCATCTGTATTCTCCTAGTCCATCTCAGAAGCTTTGAAATGTTTTCATTAAGAATAGTTGACTTGGGCTGGGGATTTAGCTCAGTGGCACAAGCACCTGCCTGACATGCGTGAGGTCACACATTTGATGCCCGGTACCATAAAAAAAAAAAAAAAGAAGAATACTTGACTTAAATATAGGAAGATAATATGTACAGTATTTTAGCCTAATAGGAAAGTATTTTTTCCTTTATCTATTTCCTACATAAAATGGTAGAAGATAGGAAGTTATACAAATGTCTGAGTATATGGGTCTATATAATTTATTCTTTTTAAAATTTGTTTTGTTCGTTTTTTGAAACATGACTCACTGTGTAGTACTGGAGTGGTTGGGTCCCCTGGGTGGATTACAGGATGATAGAGAAGCAGAAAGGGAACTGACGGTGTGTAGCAAGGCCAAGTACATGGTGTGGCCTCCTTTATAGCAGCTCACTCTGTCCAGATCTAATTTCGTTCCATGAAACCTGACCCCATCCCCTAAGACATTTTCAATCCATTCCTGAAGATTGAATGTCCATAATCTAATTACCTTTATCAGACTATAACCCTTAAAAGGTACTACTACCTCAAGGCTGTTATGTTGAAGTCCAAGCTTCCAGAACGTGTATCCTTGTAGGACAAACTAGTACCCAGGAACAAAGTATGTGTTTTCACACATGAACACAGTTTTGTATATAGCATTGAAGTAGATATTCTGGATGCAATCAAATGAAAGCCTGAACATGCTATTTTGCAATGTGTAATGTCTCACTGGTTCATAGTCTCCTGCAAGCTAACAGAAAGTTAACTTGTTTTTTACATTACAACTCTAACTCACTTATGTTGTAACATTGTAACATTGATTTTCCTGCCATAGAGTCAAATGATCTTTTTTAAGTTTATTGGGATTGGTACTTAATTATTTTTATTTCTGAGTAAAACATCGCTGTTCTATTTAAATTGAATGTGATATTTTAATGTGACTATTTTGGCCTCTGAGCTCAAATTAGGCCAATTGTCTTGAATAATCTTCCTCTGTCTGCCAAGCTCCTTTCTTTTCTTGCCTCTACACTCAGTTTTGCTCTGTAGAAACTATCTCTATAGAACTGGAACATGAGGCTGAGTCAGGGCAAGTCAACTGGGATGGGCAGGCATTGGGATCAGGCTTCACTTAACATGGATTGGTAAGTCTGATCTAGTTCGCTAAGTCTTAGAGGGCTAGGCTTTTCCATTCTGTAAGCACAGTTCTAAGACATCTTTGTCTTTCTCTGGCTCCTAGAATATCTTGGTCTTTGTTGTGTTTATTTCTATGATAACTCAAGTTCTGATCAACTGATTTAGTATATGTAGTGGTCAATGATGTAGTGGTCAAGACTTCCCCTACTTTTTGCTTAATCTCGTCTTTTACTTTCCAATCATAACCCTCCTATGCCCATGGTTCCAGTTTTTATGCACTTGGTGCCCAGTTTAGGTGAGACACATTTTTCTTTTTCATTTTCTCTCAGCAAATATACTTACTAGGTTAAAAGCTGCGAGCATTGAGGGAAATGCAGACATATGTAAAACAGGATCTAGAACTAAGAACAGCCAAGGAAGAGAGATAAGTTGTGGCCACAGCTGTAAACCGTACAAGAAGGTGGGAAGCTGTGAGTACTCTGTGCTTCCTGTTCCTTCGCAGGAAGAGCTGCTTGCCTCGCCTCTGCTGCATCTGTGCTGTGCCAGCCGAGCTTGCTCTCAGACTCTTCAAACCCCTTCCTCCCTTCATTTCTTTTGATTCTTCTCTTAAGATAGAAGAATCTCACCTGCCCACTTGTCTTGCTGTAAGATGTGATAACAACAGAGAAGTGTTGGTGATATGCATTCCCTACCTGCATTTGGAATGAAATTATATGTACTGAAATCGTGGTATTGCTGGCTTCTAAGAGTGGCAGGTGCCCAGTTTTCCCAAAAAAACCCAGCACAGGTCATCATCTCTATCAAGCTTTAATTAAGCTTTTACTAAAACTTAACATTTCATCAAGTTAAAAGAAGCTCTTTCTTTGGTGTGCTCTTGTTTTGATTACTTACCAGTGTTGTAAGAGCCCAGATTTCAGTTTTTAAACATAGAAATACAATGTTTTGGTGATGTACATAATTTGTATGGGCTCCCTTACCATTTATAACATTATACCTCCCACCATTTATAACATTAATGTCTTTGGAAAAATGTATTTCACATGCTATATGATAGCCTTTCCACATACAGAAATTCTTAAAACTTGCTTGTTTTTACCCATCCTGTTTTCAGTTCTAGCTGTCTTCAAAATTGTTCCCTTATTCCAAACTGTTTGGCTTGCCCATGAAAACTGGATTCCATAGAATCCATGACATTTTCTATGCTGATTTGTTTCTCTAGAAATCTCTTTCTACCCCCAACCCCAATAAATTGAAGTTTATGATTTTTCAGGGCCTTATAGGTAGTAGTTCAATCTTACAGAAAATCTCAAATCATAGCAAAGGAATCACGTTTCCTAGTTTAATTTATCATAGCTAAAATGACTTTCTGTCATTTTTTACTTATTATTAAATAAGTGTTAAGCATTAATTATATACTGAACCTGATGGTGGACACCAGACAGGTACAAGAATAGCTTATTCTTAGGAAACAGCTGGTGTGCTTGTGATGAAACAAACAAAAACCAAGACTATCCGGCACAAAATGATAAAGGAAGAGAGAAGTCTTACTGTGAAGTGACAGCAGTGATAAGAAAGAAGAACAGGGAATGATCACCGTTAAGAATCCAGTGTCATGCTATTTTTCTGATATAACCTAGGAGGCAAGTGTCTGATGATTCTTACATGTTCTGTGTGTGATATATGTGCTGTAGCCTGTATGGTAGGAGATGCTTGGAGCTAGGCCAACTCTTTGTAAATACCCCTACTTCTGTTTTTTGGTATATATTATTTATGATTAGAAACACTCTATAATTGTCAATGTCTTTCTTTTCTTTTGAGTTATATTAGATAATAAGTTAATAATACTCTCTTTTCCCCCTCAAAGCTGCAGTTTTTAAATCTGTTTACTTAGGAAAATATTGCATCTGTAGAGATCTGAGTGTAATTGTGAATACAAAGAAAACACCCATCTATTTTCAGTAAGCCTACAGACTCTACATCATTTTCTTAGCCCATTCTTTCAGACCACAGTCAGCCTTTTGTCTTGCAGAACCTCCTTGACATGAATATCCAAAGATGAACTGCCTTCCCTATAGACAAAATGATTGTTTTCCAGCTGTAATTGTCTCCTCATTCCCACCAGTGTACTGCTGAGCTTAGAGAGTAGCTGAGTCTCCTAGAGCTGGGTGAGTGAGAGGGGTGTGCTGGGGTCTCCACAAGTCTGTAGTCTTTCATGTGCTATTTCTTGGTCTCACTTTTTATGTTCAAGGTGATGCCATATACCTATGAAGAAAAATACAGAGAATATGAAAAATTTAGCCTTCTCTTCACCCAAAAGCAATCTTAGTATATTTTCCAAAAGCATTTCAGTATATTTTCCTGCCGTTTTTTTCCATCCATGAATATTTAGTTTTTGTATTTGTAATTATTCTACACTCATATTTTGCATCCTTATTTTTTTTACTTATAGGAAGCAATTTTTTTATCCACAATAATTATACAAACACATAGTTTGTCTTTTAATAAATGCTTAGGTTTCTTATAATCAACAAATTATAGTTTGATAATTCTATTGCTATGAAATATTTCGTTTCCATCATGGTTTTAAAAATATTAATAATGGTGGTGATATATATTATGTATATATTTAAGTGTTTTATGTAGAGTTCTTTTCTACAGATAGTCTCCTAGATATAATTTCTACGACAAGGGTACTACTTTTCTTTGGATTCAACTTATATATTGTCATATTCCTTTATAAATTGGTTTTCCTGAAAAACAAGTTTCCATGTCACCTGTCTCCTCAGGAATTTTCATTTCAGTACCTCTCTGTTGCCTGTAGTCTTAAGTTTGTATCCCTCTAATTGGCCTTTGCTCTTTTGAAAAACAGTTTTCTTTTTGCTTTAACTGGTTGCCTATCATTGAGGATTTACATTCCGTCTCACTTTTCCACATTATAAAAAATGGTGCAAGAAATACTCTCTCATGCTTTTATCTTTATTCGTATTTTCCATATTACTTATTTGGGATAATTGATCAGAAATAGGATATTGTGGGGCTGGAGATTTAGCTCAGTGGCATGAGCGCCTGCCTGGCAAGCGTGAGGTCGTGAGTTTGATCCCCGGTACCACAAAAAAAAAAAAAAGAAATAGGATATTTTGTTAAAGAATATAAACATGCCATGAAACTGATAGCCAAGCTTCTTTTAAATAGGGTAATATCAATTTACAGATTTACCAGCATGTACAGTCTTCCTAGGAGTCGGTATAATTTTTTTAATGCAAGTTTAAAGGAATATGAAGGGGAAATGACCATGTTGTTTCAATTTACATTGCTTTTATTACTAGAGAGGTTGAAATTTTGCCCACATTATTTGTTGGTTAATTATATTTTCTTCAGCTTCACTTTCAAGGCTCTTTATAATATAGATCTGCCCTTTTCACCTTATTTGCTATTATTCAAACCCACAACTATTTATTAAACTCCTGCTAACTACCTTCTCAGCCTCCAAAAAATGCACCCACTCTGTTTAAGCTTATCTCCCTGCCCTTCCTTTGATTGCTTTTGTTTGTGGTTTTTCTATTCTGAAAGTGCCTGTCTCTTCCTTTCTTCCTAAGCTGTGCTGATTTTCCATCTTTCAGGTTCCGCCCAAACCTTTCTTCCTCTTGGAAGTTTTTCATGACTTGACTATGACTTGATTGAGAGCAGGCGCTAGGCCTGGTGCTTTATTCAGGGTCTGCCTTATGTCACAGATGATGAAGACACTTGTTGAGATAGGTGTATCTAAATTTAACTCCTGGCCTAGTTGCTTAGTCCCCGGGCCTCAGTTTCCTCATTTCCATATTTCTGTGTGTGGGATGATTATAGTATCATATCTTCCTCTGGAGCTGTCATTAGGAACACAAGCAGTAAAGTGTGTGGAAGCCTAGGGTGGCAGTGTTTGCTGTATGGGACCCTATTGTTTCGTGCCTTTTGTCTTACATTAATTGAATGAATGAACCTGTCATCTAACCTTTTTTTTTTTTTTTTTGGACTATAGAAGTTCTGTATATTCTATACACTTTTTAAATATATATTCTTGTCAAAGAGTTATGTATTCTGAAGTAAATACCAATTCCTTAAAGGGAAGGATTCTGTGTAAGTCTTACGCATATCATAAAGCACTGTAAACGCTGCCTGTGTATAGTTGGGCAACTCTGGTAGTGGTGAAAATGAGCACATCTCTGTGATGAGGACCTTGTTTGTAGTCTGAAAACCTTTAGTGAACCTTTACTAGAATTTTAGGGCCTTTAAAAAAATGTTTAGTTTTGTTGCTTATTCAGCCTAAATGGAGTTAGTTATTCAGTAGAAAATAGTAAAAGGATCCAAATTATACCACCGGATTTCACTTTTCCATATAGTGTTTCAAAGTGTTGTATTCATTAATATTTGTGAAAAACCTATGGTTAATACCACAAGAAGCCATAAACTAAACCAGATTCTTTCCCTTTTTAACTTTCACATGACTTGGATTAAAAACAGCGTTCCTCCCTTATTTACACCTGGGATTTCCAAGCATTCTGAAAAGCTGAAACAATGATTCATGTTTTGTCTCTATGTGACTGGCTATTTTCATTTATTTAAAATGTAAACAACAAAAAATATCTGGAATAAAGATCTCCATGTATTTTAACTAGTGACAGATGCTACGATCAGTATTTCTACTTAAGTCAGGCATTTTTTACGTACACCTCAATCCTTGCAATTAAGCTGTATGCCTTTCCAAGCATAACAGTTAACCAATAAACCAAAATATCAGCCTGTTCTGGCTTAGCTCAGCGGTCTTTTGATTTCTTCCAGTCTGTTTGATGTGGAAGCTTATTGAGATTTATCTAGTGAGCTGTTCATGGTTTGTAGGGCTGGGAGCACTGTCTGTATTATATAAGATTCCATTAGTGACACAAGAGTGTAGACAGTCTCTACAGTGTGGAGAGTTGAGTCCACTGTGCTGGTCATGGTTTTGTTGAAATTTTTAAGACTGTGTCAGACATTTTTATTAGTAGTCAATGATTTTTCTTATTTCCCAGTTTGTACTGTGAGCCTCAAAACAGATGTGGTTTGATTAGTTCAGTTTAGTAGAAAGTTTAACTTTCAGTAGAAATCTATGAGGATTTGAAACTTTTTCCAGTTATTTGGACCACTTTAGCCTCAAGGGAAATAAAAATACAAATATACCGTAATTGATTTTAAGTATTTGCTATTTGGGAGGAAAATATCATTCTCTTATAGTTCATGGTAGAAATATTATCTGTATACCCAACTTTATATGAAAGTCTACAAAGGACTGTTCTACAATTATCTTACATATTTCTAGTAGGAATGTTCAATGAGAAGTACTATTGTCCCCATTCTCAATGGTGTACTTGGAATTTAGATGATCAGTTTGCTGTATGCCTTATGTCTAGTATACAGCAGAACTAATATTCAAATTGGAATGACTCCTGAGTTAGTTTTTTCATCATATCAAAGCTCTTTATTCAATAATATATAGTATTCCTAAAAGTATTAAATGTTTGCCAGTTTTCCAGTGGTTTAATCTCATCTTATTTCCTGAGAAATAAAGTAAAATTAAACATTTATCCTGTTGGAGATAAGAAAATAAGGTCATATTAAAAGAATAATGAAATATACATTCTTCCATGAATTGAATGTATTTAATGTATTGAAATACTTCCTAAGTTTTTATATGAGTGAGTTGAAGCTGTGCCCCCAAGGTGATTAGAAAAATGCCTGTAGAGTGTAAATGAGCTGTACACTTAGCTGTTTTTTGCATTCATTTATTCACTGAAGTTGACTGACCAGCTGATGCATGCCAGGTGATATGCTGAACATGAGAAGGTAAATAAATCAGCCGGGCATGGTGAGGCAGGAGGATTGTTGCGAGTTCGAGACCAGCCTGGGCTATGAAGTGAGCTCAAGGCCAGCCTGAACTACATTGCGAGACCGTGTCTCAAAAGACAAAAAAAAAAAAAAAAAAAAAAAAAAGAAGAAGAAGAAGATAAATAAATCAGTCTTTGGCTTCAAGAATCTTGGAATCAAGTAGGAAAGACATGCTCCAACTACATGCCCATAGCATGACATTTTTTTGTGGGGGTGGAGATGGTGGTAACAGGAATTGAACTTGCACTTGCCAGGCAGGTACTGTGCCACTGAGCTATATCCCTGGCTCCGTGCCCATAACACGGATGATCTATTACCAGAGAATGCTTTCTGTGAGAGTCAGGGTCTGAGCTTGAAGGAAATGTGTGAGGAGAAGGGGAGCCAGAAGGACAGTTGATAATAGGGAAAGTTCGGTGTAACATGTTTCCTGAAGCCGTCGCTGTGCTGTTAGGCACTGTGACTCCAGGCACAGTGTCAAGTCTGCGTTTAAGATTCTGAGTCATAGACTCCTTTTTCATGGAATATTTTGTGAAGAACTGCGCTTTAAAGAACATACTTTGGGAACTGAATGGACTAAGTGGTGAGAGGAAGACAAAAATGAGGCAGACAAGGATAGTGGGTAGCCAGAGATGTTGGTTAGGATGGTACAAAAGGAGATTTGATGATGCTGGATAGAGAGTGAGGGACCAAGACAGAGGAAAGGTGGTGGGATGCTAGCTCTGACTGAGCCTGGATAGTTTACGGAGGTGAAAATTCAGGAGGAGGAGCAAATGGGTCAGGAAAGACACTAGGTTCAGTTTTGCATCTGTTTTGGGATGCTTGAAGGACATCAAATGGGACACATCCATTCAGCAATTAGATGCATGGGGTTTGGAACTCAGGAGTGCATCTGGGCCTGGCAAGAGTCATCTGCATATAGATGGTATTTCAGCCAGCAGTGAATGAGATCACCGGAAGGGGTGAAGATGGACTGCAGGAGGCATCAGTAATTAAGTGATGTGTTTGGAAGAAGGAGAAGGAGAAAAAGATCTGTCAGCAGAGATCGTTTTAGTAATTTAATATTCTTTGGGACATGCTTGCCTTTTTCAAGATCTATGAGTATTTTGTTTTGTTTTGCTCTTTTGAAAAGTTCCTGAATCCACCCATGCAGGAAATCTCCTCTGGGTTACCACTCCCAAGAATTCGGGTGATTGTGGAGGAGGCACTTCGCCCACACCATCAGTTCCCTGAGGAGAGCCACTTGGTCCCCACCCAACCCTTCTAAACTCAGTAGGGGAAAGTGGAACCATCTTGCATAGTTAAGTTTCTGAGTGCTAGGTCCTTAAATGTAACTGGAGAAATAATGAAAGAGAAGTATTCCACTGGATTAAATAAGTTCAATGGATTTCAGTTTTCCTGATAAACTATTATTAAGAAATTGTTTTGGAGATTTTCTCCCTGAGTAGGATTAGCTAACCTACATTTTTCATTTGGTTAAGTAGTTCTTTAATTAGAAAGCAGGATTTGAAGGCTTGTTTCTCATTGCTTTACGTAGTGTAGAGAAGGTATGTGAAACGGCCAAATGAAGGTTTTCCTCTTGAGAGTGAGGAGCAGGGAAAACAAGAGGAAATTATAATATGTTAGGGGAAAGGATTCTCTTCATCCAGGGTACCTGCTTTTATCTTCAGTTCTGGAAGTCTCTGCCGGCAGGGATTTTTCTCCCCCTATTTTTGTCATGCCAAGAGTTGCATATTTCTTGCAAAATGTTCATTACTGGCTCAGAGTGCACAAGAAATCCTTTGCCAGGGAATTAAGCAAGCAGAAGTCTGTCAAAACAAATATTCTAGTTTGAAAATATAGTCCTGCAGGGGAAGGGGGAGGGGCAGGTAGAGGAGGCAGCCAGAGCGTGGGCTAAGGCGGAGTATTTATTTCACAAGAGTTCTGTGTTCTGAAAGACTGTTGTTTGTAGGAATGCAGGAGGAAGCAAGACTGTGCTGCCTTCAGTGTATTGAAGAGAGGACGGGTTTTCTGGGTATTTGGGGTTTGTTCTCATGTTCAGCGTGCAGCTCATATGATGACAGCATTTGCTAAGAGTGAAGCATTTTGCTAACAAATAGCCTTTTAAATTCAATTCAAGAGGCATTTAACAAAACTTATGTTTACATGGAAAAACTCTGAGGCCTGAGGATATTAAACACATAAATAAACATGCACATAGACACCAGTCCACTTCATAAGCATTTATTTGGCTAGAAAATGCTAACTTTATATAACTTCAATCTTAAAAATATTTGCTGATTGGTTCTAAAAAGCAAAACCAATTTTCTCTCTAACTTTTCCTTCTACTTTTTCCTTGTTACTTATAAAAAACATTTTGTAAATGAATGTGAGTATAGATTAGATAAATGAAAGTTTTAAAAATTTTTTCTTGCTATAAAGTTGCTCTGGGTTACTATTATAGCAGTTCATCTTCAAGTTAGAGGAACATTTTTGTTAGTTTGCTGGCACTGTTGGTACCCACGGGGATGGATGTGGACATTTTCCATATTAAACTTGAAAATAAATACTTTTGTATGCAAAGGGGTTTCTGTAGGGTATCCTGACCATGTATCTACAAGCATATGGTATAATTTCTGAGAGTTTAAAAAATAAAACATACTTCTCTGTAGTATTAGTATAAATTATGACCATACGTGATAGAATATATTAGTAAAAAAAACCTTCAAATAAAATTAATAACATACTACTTTATTCTTATCTCCTTCTGGCAACTTTTAGATCTTAAGCTGTTAAACGAACACGTTTGTATCCAGAGCACGGGGAGGAAGTTTTGTGCTTTAATTCCCTGATGATACACTTTAGTCTCTGGAAGGATAATTAATTAATGCAAAATTTCTTTAGTTTTAGTAATTCAAAAGAATAAAAACTTGTTGGGGGCTTGAAAAGATCATGGTGCACCATTGGAATTTGCCTTTAGTAAATGTAACATTTGTTTTCTAAAGAATTATAACAACATACTTAAATTCCAGAACAGTAAGCAAAATAGCTTAAGTTCACTGACTTGAAAAAACATTCTTTTATACTGCACAGTTCTAAAATAAATACTTAAAAGAAACAGAGAGCAAGCCATTCTATCTTGGATTTCATTTTCCTTCAGATAGAACAGCTAGAACAAACATTCTTGCTAGTTAACATTGCCTGTGTTTTTATGAAGTTAATAACTGACCTGTCAATCATGCCCTATATAAATACGGTAGTTGAATGCTTTCTGCTTTAGAAGCACTTTTATTTACAAGAGCTGCCAGCCAAGATTTCCAAAGGACTCCATGGCTGTTTGCTTTGATCTGTTTTGTGGGCTGGTCTCTTTATACCTGTTGGTTTGCTCTTTATGATACCTTTGTGTAATCAGGTATGGGGAGAGCAGATGTGCAGAATAAACATGTCTTAAGGAAACCAAGGCTCAAGAGAAATCGTATAATTATGAGCCAATAGCTCTAGAAAAAGAGATAGAATATTTTCTTAAATCAGCTTAGTTGCTGTTATAACAAGAGAACAGATGTCATGGTATTCACCCCAGAGAAGCCAGCACTTTTTAAATTAATTCGCAGTTTATAGTAGTTTGAGGAGGTGTGTATGTACCCACCCCCCAAACCATTGTTCTTAAATTTGTAACTTGCTGAGATGTTGCTATTCTTTTCAATTGACTTTTGCTTTTGACCTTTGTCATTTGCTTCTTCCCTAGGAAATGTTTACCACATGTTTCTTTCAAAACGATCTTCTCTCTATGGGAATTATTACCTTTGCATTTTGAACTGGAAATGCCTTTTAATGTTTAAGGCAGGTTTCAAAACAGCATGGCTTTTGGCTGTTCTGTGATTTTGATTTGGGGTTTTTTCTAACACCAAGGGGTCAGATTTGTCTCTGTATCCCCCAGAATGTCAAATAAATAGTGTTCAGTAATGAAGAATGGCAGAAGTAAAGAAAGATGACAGTTCTTGGCCAAAGACTAATTGAGTGTTGCTCTAATAATGCCTATGTGTTATATTTACATATTACCCTTATCTAGGAATCTTAAGTGTTTGAACATACTGGGAAGGTTGTTGTTAACTTCTATTTTAGTTTGAAATTAAAAAGCTTATTCTACCCTTTTTTAAGTAGAAATTTTTGTATCGCTTAACAGTGTTTAAGAGGAAACAATTTAGAGATTTTTGGACACTTGGAATAGTTTCCTACTTTGGGAAGCTCTCTTTGTATGTTTATGTTGATCTCACTGGCATTTTTGCTCGATACCTTTTCCTGTTGTGACACTGGCATCAATCTTCGATTTTCTATTGTGTGTCCTTAGGTTTTCAAAATAAGTCTTTTATTAATCAGAGTTTTTCCTTCCTTTGTTGTTCAGAAAACTTTCAAAGTCGAGTGTCTTTGTTATTATTGGAATTATTTGGTTCTTTGTAGTTTTAAAATGTTGGTATCTGTGATAATCAACAAAGTATAGAACAACCCAAACTACCTTTGGTTCAGCAACTTTCCTCAGATGATCCTTTGCTGGAGTAAAATTATTTGGCAAACATTATGGTAGGTTAAAGCGTGGTTTTAAACCCTATGTTCCCTCTGCAGAGGCTTTGGGGTCAAAGGCAGGAAAGCTCTGAGGTTGCCTGGAGCCAGTGAAGACACCGTCATAGCCGCACTGCGTGTGTTGAGGCAGAAGCCTCTCCTGAGCAAGCTGACAGTTAGGCAAGTTGGGGCCTTTTATTTTGCAGAGCCCATCTTTGGAAGTGGTTCAGGGCAGGCAGAGATTGTGCCAGAGAGGCAAGTAGGAATACACTAGGGCCACACACACCTGGGAAGAGCCTACCTATGCACTTTGCCCAGAAACAGCCCTGAAGATCATGGCTTAGTTGGCAGATTAGCACAGTCCCCTCCACTGTTTGCATTTTGAATTTATCCAAGTCTTAAACCTGTAATTAAGATTTCTGAACAAAGACCCTATTAACCAGTAACATCCAGATTGATGACTAACAAATCTTCCTTTTAGGTACATAAGAAAATCTGTAAAGCTAGTAGCAAAATGAAGAACCTAGTTAGGCTTTAAGGAAGGGGATATAAGGAAGTGGGCATAACAGGCTTTGGGTTTGTCTTTCAGAATCATCTTTTAGTGCTGTTTGAAATGTATCTTCCAGTGGTTATAGCACTTACTAAGTAGTTACAGTCATATGGCATGGTTTACATGTCTATGAATATATGCTGGTTTTTAAACTTTTGGTATAATGGCAGAAAAAAATCTCCCTGTACTTTTGCATGAGTAGTATGGACTTATATGAAACTGTTCAGAACAAACCCAAACATAGTTCATCATGTCACTCCTGGGCCAAAACTTAAGTAGCTTTCCAGTACTTGAGAAATAAGACTCACATTCATTAACTTAGTTTTTGGGGCCTCCCACAATTCAGTCTCTTCTCCCCTAGAGCCTTGTGCTCTAGCCTTACCCATTCTCTGTAGCTGAACATCATGCACCTCTACATCAGCAGTGTGTTCAAGATGTCACCTTCTCTTCCATATACTTTCTTCCTCCCCCAGGCTTCCCACGTCCTAGAGAGAGGAATCCAAACTGTCCTTCACCCAGAACAGTGTAGGACCTCTTCACTGCTTTTCTAAAGCCTGGTTGGTCCCTTTCTTGTGACACTGGCCTTTCTGAAATAGCCCTTTGTGGACTCTTGCTTTCTCCTTTGGCCTCCAAGGTTGTACTGTTTCTTGGCTATTAGCATGCCAGCCTTTCAATTGTGGTTTGTTTTTGTTTTTTGCTTTTCCATTCATTTTTGCCTTGTTTTGTAAACTTGATTTTAAAGCTTTCTGAGGCTAGAATTGTGTCATATCTGTGAATGTCCTCTAACACCCTTGCATAAAGTTGAATGCTCGTTTGTCAGTTGGTTGGTTGATAGGTGTATGTCTTGGGTCCAATGTTTGATGTATTTGCAGTCTGTAAAGACATCTAGCTATTTTCAGAACCATTGGGTACCTTTGTACCAGGTTTATTTTTTGGCTTGTCAACTCTGTAGTAGAGAACTTAGGCTTAGTTCTGTCCAGAAAATCTATTTTTCAAATCTTTGCACAAATAGAATGGTGTTACAGTCACACCCTGGAGCAGTTTCACCAGGGTCCTGCCAATTCTTTCTTATGCTGATTTGCTGACCCATGTCGAGTGTGCCTCAGATCCTATGTCAGCTTTCTGGATTATTTGTATTTTTAATTAAAGGAAGGCTTATTTCTAAGACCTATCTTGGATAAAAATCAAGTAAATGTTCATTAAATGTTTATTTTCTTGAGATTAATTTACTTTAGCAGGTGATAACTTAGATGGGATTATGTCTTGACAGTGATCTGACAGAGTCCTTGTTCAGGGCAGTTACTGACTTTTACAGTATTAGCCTTTTATATATACCATAAACATCATATAAGGAACTGGCTGTCTCTTAATTTTGTGTTTTGAGTTTGAGGAAGATGCCAAGTTGGGACTTTTAAGACTTCATTGCTTAACTCATTTGATCTGAAAATCACTGATAAAATTACTGCTTTTGCCAAAGGTAAAATCAAGGCTAAATAGTGAATGGCCTTGAGGACTGATACAGCATGCTTTAGATTTCTGAACACTTAGGCCCAACTCTGAGAAGATGTTTCAGTAAGCTACTGTGGTCACACGTACACAGTAGACGGTCTTTCACATTCACGTAGCACCTTACATTATTGTTTATTCATTCATTTATTCATTCATTACTATATTTCATATATACTTTCGTAAGTATACTTATATACTTATGAATAAGTATATGCATATACTTATTTATTCATTCATTAAGTATGTTTTGATCACTGATAGAAATCAGGCATTGTGCCAGGCTCATGAGATAAAATGAGCAGTCACCAGATATTTTACTTACTTATTGTTACTTTGACTTTTAATTTCTAATGTCAGCTCTGTGGGGATGGATCTGTGTTTAACTCACTGTTGTATCTCAGGTACCAACAGAAGCACCTGATGCAGAGCAGAAGCTTAGTAAATATTTATCAAACATATGAATGAAAGTCTTAAATGAAGCATTTTATGTAGGGCTCTTAAAAGAATGTTTCAGAAATGCATGTAATCTGGTCTTGGTAGAATCAAGGAAAATACCACAAAGCAAGAAAGACAGTGGTAGAGAGCAGGGTTCTTCAGTTTCATTGGAAAAGAGAGGAGGTGGACACTCAAAGCTAAGAGTTTGCCTGAAGTCTCAGAGGAGACTTTAGAGTTGGGCTTTTCAGTAAGTCCAGAACTGTTAGGACTTTGCCAGTTCTTAAAAATAGGCTAAATGCATGTTGCTTAAAGAGATACATACGGCTCTTGTGGAGTCCAAGGGAAAATGTGATGGTGTATATCTAACTGCCCCCTCAAAGCCTTTGCTGTGCTAAGGCCTGAGGATAGTCATGTAGAATGCAAAGAAGGGTAGCAGGAGAGGAACGGGGGACCTTGTCAGCCAACTTTAGGACGGAGTAGCAAGTAAGGGATCTTAAAGCACAGCTATAACAGGATTGAATTTCAGTGTGATACATTGTACGAAATAAAAGATTGACCATTGGGAGATCAGTTTGTTTATTTTAGTAGTTTTGTTTGTTAGAACGGTGTAGAATAATAGTACCAAAATTGGGTTTCATGAACCAGAAATAAATGAATTTAATTTAAAAAAACTTTTGAGAGTGAGCAAAACATAACTGTTAATGTTTTCACTTTGTTAAATAAGGACATTAATTAGCGAAGTACAGTGGTACATGACTGTAATCCCAGCACCTGGGAGACTGAGGCAGTAGGATCACCACAAGTTTGAGGGCAACCTGGGCTACATAACGAGTTCAAGGCCAGTCTGAACTAAATAGCAAGACTCTGTCATGAAAGACAGACAGATAGACAGGCAGACAGACAGACAGAAAGAAAGAAAGAAAGAAAGAAAGAAAGAAAGAAAGACAGACAGACAGAGAGACAGAGAGACGGACAAGACAGTCAGCTATTGAAAACATACTACTTGTGAGAATCATTTGTAAAGGACATTTTATTATACATACCCACAAATATTCCCTCATACCAAACAATCTCAGATAAATGTTATATACTTGAATATCTTCAGTTTTATGTAAAATTTACTACATTGCTGGTTTTCCTCATGAATCAGTTGGCAGTGGTGTGATATTTGTAAACCAGTTGCCCAGACCAGGGTGAATATGCCAATCCACAATTGGAATTAAGATAGTGACAGTATGGATTGGAAGAAGCAAATAGAATAGAAAATAGGCAGAATAATAGATTGGTGATTTCAAAGTCTCTTCTGATCTCTCTTTTTTTTTACCAGGCTCTGATGATAATAAAAATAGATTGTCAACTTGGGACAATAGTATCTGCTGAGTAGACAAGGAAGCTGTGACTCAGAAGTTAGTTGATTTATCTGAGTCACATATCTAGTGAATAGCAGAAACCACATTCCAAGTGGTTTCAGATTTTAGATATGGGGGCCAGGGATTTAGCTCAGCACCATAAGCACCTGCCTGGCAAATGCTAGGTTGCAAGTTCAAGCTCCAGTACCAAAAAAAACCTAAATAGATTTTTAGATATGTGGCACCTTTGCCTTTTAAAACCTTTCTTCACATTATAGGGAAGAAAGAGAATCCTGGACTCTGTGTTAGTCACTTTCTTCTCACTGCAACATAATACCCAACAACCACAATTTAAAGAAAGAAAGGTTTATTGTGCCTCTTAGTTTATAGAGCTTTCAATCCACATTTAGTCAACTCCAAGGCAGAAGAGTGTGATGGAAGAGCCCAGGTAACGAAAGTGTTCACATCATGGCAGTGGGGAAGCAGAAAGAGAAGGGAGGAGCCAAAAAGGGACATATAACCCTCCAAGTCACAGCCACAGTGACCTGCATTTTTTAAAATCAGATCTCACCACCTAGCCCCAAGTCAGCTATAATGCTCCTATAATTAAGCCACCTTCCAAAAGCCCTGCCTATGAGCATATGAGACTTTGAAGGGCCATCTAGTTATAAATCATAACACTTCTCCCTGACCCCAAAAAGACTCATGTGCATCTTTTTAAGCAGAATGCTTTTAGTCCATCTTTAAGAGTTACCAATTTCTA
Source organism: Cavia porcellus (assembly GCF_034190915.1). NCBI lineage: Eukaryota > Metazoa > Chordata > Mammalia > Rodentia > Caviidae > Cavia > Cavia porcellus. The sequence goes on from NW_026947484.1 coordinate 215,257,768, forward strand.
ATAACTTCAGCAGTACTGAAAAGTCCAACTACAAAGTCTCTTCTGACACTTTAGCAAAGCCTTAGCTTTGAGCCCCATAAAAAATAAAAAAGTTAATACTGATAACATGTAATAGCACAGAGTAAATGTTCTCATTTCAAAAGAGAGAAATAGGGGATATAAATCAACAGGACCAGAGCAGGACTAAAACTCAGCAGGATAAATATGAAATTTGGTAGTTCCATGTCTAGCACAGAGGTTAGCTGCAGTGAGATGGGAACTCCATACTGTGAGTGCCCCTGTCCTATAGCATTGCCGGTGGTTATAGCCTTCATGGCTCTTCTCTTGGGTGGCTTTGCTTATTTCTTGTTGTTTCCTCAGATATTCCACGTTCTTATCCAGCTTTCTGGGTTCACTCCTGCACTGCCAGCTTTGCTTTCACAGTTTCATGCACAGTCCTATCTTGGGCATATTGCCGGCCCTCCTTTTGTTAAATTTGGGTGGAATCCTCCTTGAACTCATAATTGCATCCTGCATGCTTTAAAACCAGCACTACATGAATGATAATATTCTGCCGGCTCAAGCAGTATCTAGACCCCCTTGAATCACAGCTGTACAAGCCTCTTGAGTACCTGGGTGGCTGAGCACTGTAAACCAAATCCCAGGGAACCAAAATTCTAGGCAGCCATTCCAGAGCACAGTACCCTGGGGCTCTCTTCTCAATATAGTCTTTTACCTTTGCAGTTTTAAGCCTTTGAAGGATGGGATTTGTTTTCTGTGATGCCTTCAAGATATCTTTCCTGTTGTTCTCTTGTAAAATAGTTGGTTTCTTTTTAATGCTAATCTTTTCAGCAACCAAGCTCTCATCTGCTTCATCTTTGCAGATGCTTTCTTTCTAGTAAAATGAAAACTTTTTCAGTGGGCTTTTTGTGCTTTTCATGGTAGCTCTTGCTAAAAGCATCAGGTAATAACCATGTGACAGACTGAATGTTGGGCTGCCTTGCAATTCCCTATTATATAGGGATTATATAGTTCACTGCCCTTAATCTCAGACTCCAGCAAAATCTCAGGAATGAAAAAATGTAGATACATTTCCTGCCAGAACATAAGACACATGGTCTCAAATCCAAATATCAATGGAATCTTTATTGTCAACTGAAATCTCCTAATCCTAGTCTTTTTTCGCCTGCCTTTTTATCAGCATTCTAGTCTTCTGAGCTCTAACCAAAAATCTTCTATCAAACTTGACTTATGGCATTCTACAGCTGTTTATGCAACCAGTGTCACCAAACTTTTCCAAACTCCTCTTGAAAACTTTGAACCTGTAGTAAGGTAGTATCTTAATAAAGACATTACTCCTGATACCAAAAGGTGTCTTAGTGTTTTTATTATTGAGTCTTATTAAGCAACAACCATGAGTTAAAGGAAAAAATGTTTATTTTGGCTCACAATTTATAGAGGTTTCAGCCATCATCAGTAGGCTCCAAGGCAGAACAGCATGGTAAATGGACCTGGGTGGAGGAAAGTTCTTCCCCTCAAGTGCAAGGGCAGAGCTGGGACAGGCGATATTCCCTTCTGGGTTATGCTTACAGTGACCTGCCTCTTCTGACCAGATTCTGGCTCCTAAAAACAAGTCAGCTCTAATGTTCCTTAATCAAATCATCTTCCAAAAAGCCAACCTATGAATACATGAGGCTTTCAGGGTATATCTAGTTATAAACCATAATAGATTCTTAGACATATTTTTTAGGTCAATACATACAATATAATCCTTAGAATAAAACAGTAGTTTAGTGATTATTCTTGATTCACCTATTTCTTCACAATATCATCTATTACTAATCTGCAAACTTGAATAACTTTTATTTAAATTAGTTCGAAGGATGCTAAGAAGCTTCTTTGACTATATTTTCATATTGTCTGTGCTACTTTGTCTTTCCTATAAAGAAACCATTGTCCAGTTTGTGGAGTTTTGATAGGAGGAATATAGAGGGCAGTGAGACTTTGCATGTGTGTGATAATATTTATTTCCTATCACCACTTTCATTGTTTTTAATTTTTAAATTTTATTTATTTATTTTTTGATACCCGTATTGGACTCACGACCTCACACTTGCTAGGCAGGCGCTGAGCCACGGAGCCATGTCCTCAAACCTGCTTTCTTTGTTTCCCATTCTTTTCTTTAATGTACTTGCATTGAGTGATTTTGGTGGCATGCAAATTCCTGAATGGACTTCATAATGGTCTGTTTTGTAGAAGGGCAAAAAAAGAAGTAGAAGTGAATAAAAAAAAAAAAAAAACTTGAAAATAAAGAGGGAAAAAATGAAGCAATAACAGTTTGAATTGAACAAAAGAAATAAATGTGTTAGAAAATACTCATAGGCTGTTCCTTGTAAATGGTTTTATAAACATTTTTGGTATGTAGTCATAAAATCCTCTGACCTATGAAATACCAGTTTAAAGAAATTAATATAAAATAAAATGGATGCCAGAATTTGCATATGAAAGCTATAAAAACTATTCCTTTAGGTTTTTTAAAAGGTTTTTTTTTTTCTTTATAACCTTTTTTGGAGGGGCTTTGCTCTCCGGCAGAATTGAAGATGATTTTGAAAAAACGTTGAGATTGGTTTTAAATTATTTCAATATAGACGCAACCACTATCCAGTGCATTGTAATTACAAATAGTTATGAGAAATGTGGTTTCCTTTTCCAAGATGAAATACACTTATTGTGTGTGTTTTCAGTTGTGGAAGTGTCTATTTTTACTACTATAATAGACACATCAAAAGCAAATACCGTTGAGCTGGGGATGTAGCGCTTCCTAGCTCCCACATGATAGTACACACACACACACACACACACACACACACACACACACTGACTTTATTGCAGCATGTGGGTAAAAGCGTGTGAAAGCAACAGTATGTCCACACTAGCATTTTCACTGCCTTTGACCACCTTCCACACATTGTGTATGTATTTAGGGGTGCCTAGGCACCCTGACATGTTTTTTTCTCTGAAAGTAGACCCATCAGTCCCATTTTGTAGCTTCCTCTTACTTATACACACAAACACAGATGCATTGTCAAAATTTAGTGTTTGATTCCTGCAATTTACTCATGTTAACTTACTGAGAATACTACGTAAAACTTCTATGGCAGACCTAAATTTTATGTGTTTTTAAAGGCTATTTGTACTACTAGGGGAGTTGAGTTCTGTAGTATTCTTGGATCTGAGAATCTCAGAGTTGATTTGCCTTAGTAGTAATTTCTACTAATCTGCACTGTATGTTTCATCTCCTCTTCAAAGTGGGAAGGGACAGGAAGAGGCCTTCGCAGACGAACCAAGGCCAATGAATAAGGTGTTTGTAACCTGCTGCGTTACCTCATTTCTCACAGCAATATGCAAAGTAGACATGATTATTCTCGTTTTATAGGAAACAAGATAGAAAGGTACTCAAGAATGACAGCAAAGCACCTGAGGTCTCATTGCCAAAAAGCGGTGCTTCTCTGCTCTTCAATGTCATGTTTCCTCATTCCTGTCCAATCTTGAAATAAATAACATGTTTTCAGATTTTATTCCATGGCATAGGGGCAGCCTTTTCAAAAATAAAATGCTGTAAATATTATTTTTTTTAAATTACCATTGGGAAAATAGGCTTACTTTCAGCAGATAAATGGTATTTTAACTGACTTAATGTGTCATCTTATTACCTTTGTCTAAATCATGACAATATTTTGCTTTAAATATGGTTATATAATTAAGATGGAAATTTGGCTTAACATTTGTGAATTTTACTCATTTTTAAAACCACTTGGAGGTATTTATATATTTCAAATATTTACTGGGAAGTATCTTTGCAAGGTTAGGTAAAACATTTTACTATATTCCCTGTTTCAATGAGTCTCTGTTGGGAAAAGTTAAATAGCACTGTGGAGTAGTCTTTTGGCATTCGAGTAGTTTCTGCTCAAATAACAGTGAATGTAATTGATGGTATTAGTAATAAAAGTTTAAAGTCGAAGAGTTATCGCAATGTGTTTAGCATTTTGACCATAAGGAATAGTGTGTAAAAGGTGGTTAGCTGGGTTTCCTGCCTCCATAACTATTGTGTCTCCAGTTTTGTGGAGTCATGACCAAATTGGAAAGAAGAGAAAAAGTTTTTAGTTTTTCATCAAGAATTAGTGTTCCTTAGATTCACACAGTGAAAATCTTGTTTGGATAGGTATAAACCAGAATTTATTTTGAATAAATGCCTTAATGCTATATTGCTTATTTTGATTGTCTTTATTTTGGTCTTCCTTATGTTGACCTACTTTGTAATGTGTATTTCACATATTATAGTACTTAATACGTTTCTGTTTTTAGCTAACAATCATTCTGAGAGAGGGAGAGGGGGAGAGAAAGAGAGAGAGAGAAAGAAAGGGAGGGAGGGAGGAAGGAAGGAAGGAAGGAAATAGCCTAAAATTTAGAAGTAGAAGATAAATGGAGATTAAAAGAAAAGGAATTTTCCAGGCTTGGTGGTGCACACTTGTAATCCCAACACTCAGGAGGCTGAGGCAGGAGGATTGCTATGCGTTTGAGCCTAGGCGAGGCTACATAGTGAGTTCAGGGACAACCAGGACTGCATCACAAGACTCTGTTTCAATAAATAAATAAATAAATAAATAAATAAATAAAATGTATGTAAATAAATAATAAAAGAAAAGGAATTCAGTAAAAGCAGATACAATATAGGAACCATAAAAAATTTAAAAATGATAATTAATATTCTCAGCTAGGTTACATGAAAGCTATTGTATAAAGAACAGGATGGCATTTTAAAAAGAGTAGTCTGAGAATAAGAAAGCACTCTAGCAGATTAAAAGGTATGACAGCCCAAATAAAAATTTCAGTACCTTGATGCTAAATAGATCAAAAGAATTCTCTATGAGACAGACGGACTGTGGGAGAGAAAATAAAATAAAATTTAGACAGTTGTTTCAGATGATTCAGCACCCAGTGTAAGAAGTTCAGAAATGATAATAAAGTGAAGATAGGAAATTATCAGAGAAATAGCACATGAAAATTTCCTAGAGCCCCCATGCAATGAATGAAGAGCAGTTCACACCAAGACACATCATCATAAAGTTTTTAAATTTTGGAGAAGACAGACCTGAAACAGTTTACATAGAGAGAATTAAATATCAGATGGCCAGAGACCATTGGCTTCAGAATACTAAGGACATATGCTTTATTTTGTGTTTTTCCATATTCAACTAAAACTATTAACCAAACTTCAAAATAAAATATGAATTTTAAAATGGATGTGTTGGCATTTGCCTCTAATCCCAGCACTAGGAAAATGAGGTGGGAGATTGGAAGTTCAAAACCAGCCTAGGCTGCATAAAGAGTTCTAGGTCAAACTGACCATAGATATTACCCTGTCTCAAAAAAAGAGTTTAACTTGGGCTGAAGATTTAGCTCAGCGGCATAAGCGCCTGACTTGCAAGAATGTGATTGTGAGTTTGATCCCTAGTACCTATAAAAACATTTTCTAAAAAAGAGTTTAACTTGTCTATATTTATCATTCCTCCAAAATAGCAAGATGATATGTACAATTTATATATATATAGTGTATATATATTATATATATATAGAAAAAGTCTGGGGTTTGTTTTACCACTTATATATTCCTTGCTCTTTTAAACAAATATATACTGTAATTAATGAAAAGTCCAAAAAAAAGAGACTTGACTTATTCCTTCTTTTATTTTTTAAAAATGGAGATGTGTACTGTGTCTGTCTGTTTCCTGTGCTGTATGTTGTAGGAGGTATAGTTGAAGTAGCAAGCACAGCCACAGCCCTGAAGGGCTTGGGACACAGGGAAGGGAATGGCTCCCACCGTGATGGAGGTCTCCTCTGTACACACAGCTCTTGGGACAACCATTGTCTGCACAGAGGCGACAGCCCACTAGCTGCAAGAGTACTTTAAAAACCAGCATTCACAAGAACACCAAACATAAAACCCTGATCTTGGAATGTCTAATTTAATAAATTTTATTTGCCTTTATACAGAAACCAACATGCTCCCTGCTGCCAGCCCCAGAAGCCAGAGGTTAGGGTTTTTAATAATAATAACAATAATGAGTTATACTTATTCCAGATTAGTTTTCTGGCTCTCCAAAAAACAAATGGCTAAGATCTCCAAATGTTCCCTTCTGAACTCTGCCAAATGTTGGCTTTTCCTCTCTGTCTGGAGATCCAGCCAGTCTGTTAAACACTATCCCGTATTTTGAGTCCGTCAGTGGTTGAGGGGAAAGTCAGTGGTTGAGGGGAAAGACTAAATTCTGCAGTCTAAGATAGACATCTGCTATATGGGGACTTTTTTCCGTTCTTTTGTAGTAAAGGAAAATCACACTTTATATTGTGAGTTGTATTTCTTTTAGTTGTTGAGAAAACTTCAATACACATCATATTTACTTATGGACAACACTATATATTAATTGAGAATGTAACATTTGCCTGGTAATTGCTTGGCTTTTTGGCTTTTTTTTTTTTTTTTTTTTTCCTTCTCTGTACATAAGTCGTGACCTGAGCATCCCTAAATTTAAAAACAAATGAAAAACAGTGTTTAGTGAGGAAAATTAAACATTGACCCTGCATAAAAATAAATACACACTTTCTGGTTTGATTTGCATGGTAGTTAGAGGGTTCGGGAAGGCTGAGGGAAGTTAGAGTGTTGTAGTGTATTAGTGAGATTCTCTTAATTTGAATACAGGAGAGACAGGAGACTTGTTGGACCAAATGGAATTATCTGTGGTCCAGTGATCTCTGAAAATGCTTTGTAAGAACAGATGAGTAGATTTTTACAGATTAGTTTGGCTGGCAGTCTGCCTGCTCATCTTTTGCCTTTAAGTTCAGTGGGTGGTCCTGGCCACTAGAGTATGGAACTGGAAGCTCAGGTGGGGACCTTTGTTAGACTCCACCAGGCTGGCTGACAGCAGTGGAGAGATTGCTATCTGACAGGGGGGTGGTGTGGGGGTGGATGGGCTCCTTTGAAAACTGGCCTGTCTGGGTCACAGCGTGTCCTCTGCTTGTTAAACACATGTCTGGCTCAAGGATAGCTGGGTCACCGATGTGACAGAAATTCTGAGGCATCCAGGAACTGGACTGGGAGTGAGGGTTAAGTTCTAGCCCTACACTTGCCCCAGTGTGTACCGTACGACTGATAGGCTCACTTAATTCTTAATGAGTAATAATTAGAGGAGTAGATCTTCTTTGAGAGTACTTTCAGTTCTAGTATGTTCCTTGATGTCTGGCATTGTATTATTATTTCCTTCCTACTTGAACAGTTTGAATTAGCAAATCAGTATCAGCCTGAGTAAATGTCAGTGTATAGTAGGATCTTGATAGAGGTAACTGAACAAAATGTTAGAGGAACAGAAGCCAAACTTATATTTAGAATGTTTGACCTAAATTAGTTCATTAATTTTTAATAAAGAAAAATTGCCAAGTGATTTCTCAGTAGTATATTAGGGAGAGCATATGTGGCAGTTGGCATGGTAAGTATGGTTAGTGTGTGCTAAACCAAGTGGACTTATCCAAGGTTAATACAAATGTGATATTCTTTAGAAGCTCCAAGTAAAAGTTTAATCTTGTATATATTCTAGAGTTAGGATGAGGGATAGGGCCCTCTGATTGAGAAGACGACTCATCCTTAATTGGGGCAAAATTTGTAGACTGAATTTCTAAAAAGGCAATTAAGACTGCAGATGTTTACTAAGTACCCCCTGTGTGCTAAACATCATTCTGGGTGTTGTGCTTAGAGCAAAAACAAGGCAGTTTTGAATCTCAAGAAGCTAATATCTAGTGAGGAGAAGGCTTTAAACAAGTTTCAGTAAAACAACAGTAACTGTTCATGTTATGCAGTAATAAACTAAAATATTTATTTTAGGGAATTGTGGGCAGTGGTGGAGGGAGAAGCTGGAGAGGAGGGAATAATGCGAGGTCAGGAGGCAGGAAATATAAATAACTGTTCTGAGATTCATTTTTTCTTTCAAAGCCCAATTTCTGAACTGTGCCTTTGGAGCTCATGGTGGTGTTTCAGAGCCTTTTTTTGCGAAGAATATGAGGGACACCAAACTGATGATCCCCCGCCTCTGCCCTCCTTCAGCCAGAAGAGCGTCAGTTTGTTTGTTTTACTTGAATAGCAGGTTTTTTTTTTTTTTTTTTTAAATTTTGGAGTTTACTGTCTCAACTACAGTATCTTCAAGTGCATGGTTAGGTGTTTTAAGTACTTTTATATTGTCACTGCCACCCATTTCCAGAATTCTTCATTTTGCAAAATGAAACTCTATACCTGTGAAGCAGTAACTTCCATTCCCTCTCTACCCAATTCCTGATATTCACCATTCATTCTATTATTTGTCTCTATGAGTTTGACTATTCTAGAAATAGAATATGAGGAATTATATGAGGAATCATATAGGACTGTATTTGTCCTTTGGTGTCTGTCTTGTGTATTGCCACCTCTGCTCTCTTCTGGTTGCTATTTGCATGGGGCATCTTTTATCCTTTCACTTTTTATCTCTTTGTGTCTCTAGACCTAAAGCAAGTCTCTTATAAACCACACATAGTAGGATCATGTTTTTAAAATCCATTGTACTAGTCTCTTATCTTTTGATTGTAATTAATTAATTATAATTATTTGAAGTGTTTACTAGTAAGGGTATAACTGTATCATTTGTGATATGTTTTTCCATGGTGTACAGGTTTTTGGCTTTCACTTCCTTCATTATTGCCTTTTGTGTTTAGTTCATTTTTTTAGCATTGAAATGTTTTAATTTTCTTATTTCCTTTTGTGTACAAGTATATGAGCTATAGCTATTTTCTTTGTAGTTACCAAACAGATTACATTTAACATCTTGGTGTTACAACATTCTTACTTGAACTTACATTACTTTAACTTCAATAATGTACAAAAATTCTGCTCCTTTATACTTCTAGTTCCATTTACTTTCAGTTAGTGATATCATGTTTTTATGTCTATACATTCTGTTTCCCAAACCGTAAAGTAATATATGTTTCTTGTATGTGTGCATTAATCTCAAATTATATAGAAAAGAAAATTTGAAGTTACAAACTGAAGTGACAATACCTTTTAAATCATGTAGAATACAAAGTTACAAACCAAAGTTTCTTTCTTTCTTTCATATTAGCTTTCATAATTACCCACATATTTGTCTTTCCAGAGCTCTTTATTTCTTTATATAACGTCAGGCTTCTGTGTAGTGCTTGTCACTATGGCCTGCATTTTGTTTGGCATTGTGTTCAGGAGAGGCCCGGGGGTAACCTACTTACTTGTTTATCCAAGAATGCCTTAATTTCCTGATTGACAGCTTTGTTGTTTCAGCATTTTAAATACATCACTTTCCAAAGTTTTTGACGAGAAATCTGCAGACCGTCTTGTTGAGGGTTCTTTGTGGTGCTGTGTTGCTTTTCGCTCATTGCTTTCCATTGTTTCTCTTTGTCTTTTGACAGTTCAGGTATGTTTTAATATGTATCTTTTTTAGTTCAGCGTGCTGAGGGTTTGTGGTTATATATTCATGTCTTATCAAACATGGGAAATTTGGGCCATTCTGTCCTCAGGTAATCTCTCCCCCTTTCTTTCCCTTTTGAAGTCCTCGCAGTTCCTGTGTTGGTCTCCTTGGTGCTCACCCCGGGCTGTTAGTGTTGCTCGCATGTTATTTCCTTCTGTTCCTCAGACAATAACTGCAGTAACCCTGTCTTAAAGTTGATTGATTCTTTCTCTGCCTATCCAAATCTGCCTTTGAATTCTACTAGTGAGTTTTTTTTAAATTAAGATAAATCTCTATGATTTCTTTTTGGATTCTTTTTTAGGGTTTTGTTAATATTTCCATTTTGTTACTGCTTATTTTAGTGACCTTTTTCATATTTTCATGTAATGGTTTTAACCTCTTTAAAACAGTTGTTTCAAAGTGTTTGTTTAAGCCACGTGTAATGGTAGATGCTATAATACCTGGACTCTGGGAGGCTAAGACAGGAAGATCACAAGTTGAAGCTCATTTTGGGTGAGACATTGTCTCCAAATAGGGTGGTGGTATAGCTCTGTGGAAGGCTATGGGTTGATCGCCAGTTTTGTGGTGAGAAAGTCTTTGTCTTTGTCAAGCAATTCCATCATCTGGTCTTTCTCAGGGACAATTAAATTTTTCTTGTGGTTTTTATTATTGTTGTTGTTTTCTTCTGAGTGGGCCATCACTTTTCAGTTTCTTTGTGTACTCTTGTGATTTTTCTTCTTGTTGAAAACTGGACATTTGAATCTCATAATGTAGCCACAAAAAAATCAGTTCTCCTTTGCTAGGACGTGCTGATTTTTGTTGTTTACTTATTTATCTATATTGTTGTAAAGTGTGCTCATAATGGGGATTAGTCAGAAGTATACATTTAGGTTCTTTTCAGGTCTTATCAATCTGCTTTGTTCACTGGGCATGTGGTAATTTTCTAAATTCTCCTATGTATGTGGTTGTTTTTTTTAAATGTCTGGCATTCAAAAGGAGAAAAAGTAAAAAATGAATGAGTGGCTGAATAAAAGAAAGAAAAAGGTCACTGGCCTGTTAAATCCCCTAGATGATGTTTTGGCCAGAGGAAGAGGGGCTTACAACTGTAGGAGAGGGTTGCAGCAGTGACTGCCTGCCTGTGGGTTTGTTTCTCCAAAATCAGAGCCACAGTCATTGTTGAGAGTGCAGATCCCAGTGTTTGGAAGACAGGGTCCTTGTTGTCCCACAACTTTTGTACAAGCTGCCCTTGGGGCAGATGCACAGTTGCCTGCTGGGAGGCTGGGCAGGGGTAGCTGCTGAAGTGTTAGGAGCCAACCTGACTATAATTAACTGCAGTTTAATGGTCCAAACCTCTAGGTAGATACCAGAGCTTCAAATCAGTTACATCAGACACATTCTGCAAGTGGAGTTCTTATTTAAATCAGAATACAGCTTCCTAATACTACTGCATCGCCATTTTCTCAGAATCCTCAGTTCATGTTTTGGTTTGGTTTGCTCTGAGTTTTAAGGCAGAGTCTCACTACATAGTTCAGACTGACCTTGAGCTTAGTGTGTATCCCGGCTCCAATTCATGGCAGTTCTGCCTCAGCCTCCTGAGAACTAGGATTACAGACATGTGCTGCTACACCTGGCTTCATGTTTTGTTTTTATGTTTTAAATATTGGTACTTTACTTGAAAAAAGTGACCTATTGCTTTAAAGATTTGGAAAACATTGCCTTGGAGTAAACCAATATGTCCATTCTTTCTTTTACTGCCTTAGTATTTATGTCTGGCCCCTGGAAATGCCAGATAGAACTTATAAATGTTAACTTGTAGGAAATGGGAGAAGGAGGTCTTTGTAAATGTGATTGTTCATGACCTTGATGTAAGGTATATAGTAGTGTGTCCCTGTCCTGTCCCATGGTACTGGGGATTGAGTCCAGGCAGTACTGAGCTACATTCTCAGCCCTTTTTGTTTTTATTTTGGGGAACAGTGCTGCCACATTGCCAAAGATAACCATGAACTTCGGATCCTCTAGCCTCAGCTTCCTGAGTAGCTGGGGTTACAAGGATATGCAATCATGCTTAGCTCATTTTTTTTTCTACTGCAATATCAGAAGCAGGTTAATTTTTAAAATAAAGGGATTTCTTTCGATCTAGTTTTGGAAGCTGAAAGTTCAAGATCAGGTGGCCCCATTAGTTGAGCTTCTGATAAAGGTTTTAATGGTGGACATTATACAGTGGCAGGCATGTATGTGAGTACGAGAGCATCACCAAACAGGACGCCAGAGAAGCAGTTTAAAGGTTAGGCTTGCTCCTATAGCAACTCTTAGGATAGTTCAAGAATCCCACAGAAGAGGCTTTATCTCTTCTGAGGAAAACTACCCCAGGGACCGGAAGACTGTTTCTCTGCCCCGCCTAGGCCCTGTCTACTCCCACATACTAGGATCTGCCATATGGGATCAAAACTTCCAATTTGTGAACTTTTGAAGAGGGGCACTTTTAAACACTGTCCAAACTGCAGCAGATGATTATCTTAGGTTATCTGGTAGACCCTAATGTACTCATGTGTACAGCTGACACAGAGGTTTGCAGAACAGAAGAAAACGGAGTAACAGCAAGGTGATGCAGCTCTAAGCTGAGAAGTGCGGCAGCCCCAGGAACTCAGAGGAAGCTGGGATTTCCCCGAGGTGCCTCCAAAGGTGCCCGGACTGATGCATTAATACTAATCTCTGGAGAATGTAATAGTTGAAGTAAATTGTGTGCCCTTGTTATTTCGCATCTAGAATTACTTCTTCCACAGTCTAACTCAATGCCTTCAGTACTGTAACTGTTTCAGTTACATGTTGCTGTGAAACAAACTCTCTCAAAATTTAGTGGCTTAAAACTGCAGCGTATCATTTCTTACTGTTCTGGGCCGGGTTCAGCGTGGTGTTGCCACACCACGTGATACTATCTTCAGACACTCTGATGAATGCGTTCATCCAGGACCTTAGCTGGAGCCAAGTTGTCTTCACACGCATATATGACTAAGGACAGATAGGCTTTCTCTCCAGGAAGGGCAATCAGGGCTTCAGAGTTGTGAACGCTAGAAGCTGCCATGAGTGCTTACAGCCTGCTGACAAGGCATTACCTCCACTGCCTTTTGTTGATCAAAGCAAGTCACAAGACATCATCAAGTCAGGCAAGTGGGAAGTAATCCCATCTCTTGAAAGGAAGGAGTGTGTACTGGGAAAGGTGGAGTTTGGTAGTCATCTCTGGAACAGTATTTCATAGACTGTTTAGAAAACGATTATGAGACTTGTGTGGTGGCACATGCCTGTAATCCCAGCACTCAGGAGGCCGAGGCAGGTGGATCGCCATGAGTTTGATTCCATCCTGGGCTACATAATGAGTTCAAGGCCAATCTGAATGACAGAGTGAGACCCTTTCTCAGAAAAACAAGAACAAACAAAAAATAATTATCAATTAATAATCATCAGTGATTACTTGATTCTGAGAGTTTAGAGATAATAGGCTTCAGTAAGACATATTTTTCAAGAAATAATTCCTGATGAGAAAAGATTCCATATGAGCTGCCCAAATGGAACTTTGCCCACATGCAGAGTTCAAGAAATGTGTGTTTACTCCCCAGCTGGCTGTGTAGTGCATGGAAACGTGTTTTCAGGCCTGCTCCTAGGCCTGTGGTTTCCCCAGGGAAAGCATGCCTCTGCCAGAACCAAGACCTTTGCTTTCTCTCTGTGAGAATGGTACTGAGATAGTCAGTTCATCGATTTGGGAATCTCCACCTCAAGAGCAAGTGCTAAAAGAGAAAGATTAGAAAGGCACTGAACGAATCCCGGCCTGTTTTGGCTGTCTTGAGAAACTATGAGAAGTGGGAAGACCGGGAGGGAGGAGAGGTGATTGGTCAGCACTCAAACGGGAGCCCCTGAACAAGCGCTCTTCCTCCAAGCCCTGCTGGTCTGCCTGAGAACTAGCCAGAATCCAGGGAGCAGCATGGCTTTTACAGTCTACCCAGTTCTCATTTGAAACACCAACTGAAGCTTTCAGGTTTCTGCCTTCACCACTTGTTTGCATCTAATGGTCAGGTTTATGGTGTTTGTTCCACGGCCTATGCATACGTCTCATTTTTTTCAAAGCTGGGTACAACCTACACCTCTGCTGCTGTTTACTGTGTCGCTCCTTATTGCTGCATGCTTTGGCTTGCCTTTGTTAGCTTCCTCTTTCTGCACCTTCATGCCTTATCCTGTTTACCTCTGTGCTTGATGTGATTAAGAATAATGCGGAACATGTATGTAGGAGCTGGGGTGAGCGTTGCTTCTCTTGCTTTTATCCCCTTTCCCTAAGCAAGTTTCCATTGCGTGGCATGCTTTTGTTAAGCTCTGAAGCATACCCTTCTGCTATTTCACCTTTAACAATGTGTCGCAGATCTTAATGACAGAATTTCTAAGAGAAATCAAAGCTTGGTTCAAGGGAAGGTTTTCTAATCTGTGAGTTGACAGGCTGTGTTCATAGCCTGTCCACACTGGCAGTGGGCGCAGTTCCCACAAAACTCAAGGACTAGAACCTCAGCATTACTGAGCTTCCATGTAGACTGTGTAGAGACAAAGGGACGCTCTGAACCTAAAGAGTGCTTTGCACATAACTTAGCCGAGGCAGGGGCAAGTCCTCCCCGACTGTTTTCTGGGTTGGTGCTCTGGAGGAGCTTATCAGCAGACATATAGTCAAACACGGTAGAAATCCAGGGTTACCACCCAGAGGCTGTGACAAACTGGCTTCAGATGGACAGTACATTGCTATGTTGTTAAAAACACGTTATAGAGCAACAGGTAAAGAGAAGAGATACACATGGGCGTACAAAACACAAGACTGAGGACTGAAGTTAGGTGTTAAGTGTGTGGTGACTTTTAGGTTTTTCTTTGCAGTATTCTTTATTGTCTGATTTTTTTTCCTCCATAAGCAAGTAGGGCTAGAACAGTTTTTACAAAGCTTCTAAATTAAAGCTAAATGGTGCTGGGTGGACCTCTTCATTGATGCAGTAGATCTCTGTTGCCTCTGCCTCTGTATGGCTGGACTGTGTCAGGCAGAGGAGTGTCCTGGTCAGGAGCTCAGGGCCGCCTTGCTTCTGTCACCTTATGTTTGGGGCGAGGCTTACGTGTTTCCCCAAGAGCCTGTGTGAGAGGGAAAATTGGACATCTCATGGTGCTGGGCCCTTTGGCTAGTTTATAAACTAAATGGACTTAAAAGAGACTAACAGGAGAAAAGACATTTTAATTATTTACATACACATGAGAGTTTCATAAAATATGAGAAGGCCAGATGATTGAAGCATATGTAGCTTCCTGAGCTACAGAAAGGAATAGGGGGTTGGGGATCCTGAAAAGCATGGGGACAGGTTAAGGGCGAGTGAGTGGAGGAATTGTATAGTGAATAAAGATTGTCTTGTTTTATAGACCAGCAGTCTCTCAGGTAATAAAACTTGTTTCTGAGCAGCCTTCTTTCTGATATGCTTTCACTAATGTAGGTTCCCTTTATAGACATAAATTATTTCATAAAACCTTTTCAGAGCTACTCCTCTGAAAAGGAGTAGTTCCTCAGAATATCCGGGTCAAAACACGCCATGAAAGTGTATGTTGGGGTGGCATATCTGGTATCCTGTTTGGGGTGGTATTTTCTGAGCCCTAATAGGCTTCTGCCTGGTTGTATTTGCATATCTTTACGTTATGGGTTAGAAGTCTCTTGATAGCATGACAGTTTCAACTGTAAAACTGCTTCATTCTCATCTTTTATCCAGGCTTGCTTGTTTTCACTGGTGTCTGTCTATTTTATCTCATTCACAACTTTTTGGTTGAGTTTTCTCTTCTCAGGAGCTTGAACTTAGAGAGGTTTAGTTTTTTGTTTTTATGGTTTTGTTTTCCTTTTTAGTTAACCTTCCTATTGTTTGCATAAAGTTGCTGGGCTAGTTTTGACCACATAGATAAACAGATTTGAAATGCCTGTCACTGAAGAATTTACCCCCAAGGTTTCTTCTATCTGTGGAGGTGACATCAGCCTGTTTGCTTGTTTAGGTGAACTAGGATTGAACTGTTTATAAACCAGTGAGGCACACTTTATCTATTTGTGTTTAAGAAAATGTCAAGCCCTGGCAGAATACTCAGTTTATGAACTCAGATGGTGATTCTGTATGTCATTAGGAATAGCCAGTGATGGAGTTTATGAAATTATTATTTAGTTCCAACTTCAAGTCATGATTCCTTTTTTCTCAGTCTATCTGAAGGACTGTTTTCATTTGTTTTACTCACCCAGCAACTGTTTTTTGGGCACCAGCTATGAACTGGGTGTCATATTTAGTACCTGAAATACGGGGGATAGAAGGTAACGGTAGTCTCTCCTCTGAGCAGCGTGTGTAACCTGGTGGTAGAGCTAAACAGGTGAACAGGAGATTCCATGTGTGACATGCTGCAAATGCTGTGATGGGGAGAGCACAGGTTGTGGGACAGAACCAAGAATAGGCACCAGAACCCAGATGTGTGGTTTGGAAGTGGTCTGAGTGTGTCCCTCACATTGTCTCCTTGATCTTCAGGGGGACAGAATTGAGAGGCGGTTCGACCTCACCAAGTGGGAGCCCAGTGAGAGGTCACTGGGTTTGCTGCCTTTAGAAGGGAGTAAGGTAATTCTCCTAGAACCCTTAGTTTTCAAAAGAGTGGGTTGTTTTAAGAGTGAACCTGAGCCCTAAATTGTTACTGGATTGTTGTCTGGTGATGTGATCTCTTCCTCCTGTACATGTACCCACCACTGCAAGCTTTACATCCGCACTGTTCCGCCGCTGTTCCCAGCACCATTCCTATGAACTTTCACAACTATGAACTTAAAATAATAGTACCCGGCCTTAGGTATTTGCTATAGCAGTGCAAAGCTGACTAATATATTACACTTAAAACATTAGGGATGTCCTGAAAGAACTCTGCTTAAACAAAAAATAGAAGAATTATTTGGAGTTAGTCTGGTAAGAAGGTTAGTGATGTGGAGGTAGAAGTCTTCCCAGGAGAGGGTGTATTTGCCACAATCTGGAGGCTATCAGAGATGAAATGTTGACTGAACTAAAAAAACAAAACAAAACAATTCTGTGTGACTAGATGATAAAGATGGCAAAGCAAGAAATGTCTGGACAAATGAATCAACTAAAATTTGTGTTTTAGAGAAAGAACTCCTACATAGCAGAGTTAGAGTCAAGAGGGAAGATGGGAAGCAAAGGCGCTGTTACAATACTTTATATGTTTTTCACACAAAACTGTCCCCAAATTTCCCAGCCGCCAACACATTTTTCAATTCTGAAGTATGTAAATACTTTTTAAAAATATTAGCTACTTTTGTCAGAAAAGTATAATCACATTATAGTTTTGAGTAAGTAGCAGGTCAGAGGTAAGATTCACATGTTTCAGGATTCAGAAGACAGATTCAGATGTGACTTAAATGGTACCTTGATCTTGGTTTTAAAAGTAAGACTCTATTAGAAACCTATACAGGCGGCCTCAAATCTGTGAGCTGCCTCCACAAAGAGGCACCATTCGTGGTGGTGTCCAAGAGTAGTGGTGATCTGCCCTCAGGGTGTCTATAAAAACTAACATAGTCATGAGTAGCTGAAGGCTGGTGTTAGCTCTGGATTCAAGGTGCTGTAGATCTTGTAGTGTACTTGAGAGGCAGAGGTAAGCAAAGTGTGAATTAAGTTCCTTAGATAATTTTTATATCTCTGTGTTTCCTACATCTTGAGGCTCTATTTTATAATACACGAGAATCGTTAATATTGCATATGCTTCAGGCACACTACATAAATATTTGTAATGTTGAAGTGGTGTTCCACAGCAAATTCATGGAATTTAAGGCATTTGCCTTTGTTGTAAATCAGAATTCTGGCCCTTTGAGCAAACTGAACCAGAATTAGGGTCAGCATTTTCTTATAGGACTGACAAGCCTATGAGTGTTAGACTAGAAGGATTAATCCTGTATGTGCCAACTGCTCAAGCAAAGGCAAAATTCTTTTAAGAAGACATCTATACTATTAATTCTATTAGTTCTTAGAAAAGAACAGTTAATACTCATATGATTAGATTAATTTTGCATGTCTATATCTGGTAATTAATTTTGAAGATAATATGCAGTATAACAACTATGTTGTTATTGTTTTGGGTTTGTTGTTGTTGCTTGTCTCTTTTGCTTTTTGTTTTTCTTTTCTGTACTTTTTTCTCTTTTAAATAAAATTTTAAAAAGAATGTAACTTTGTTTTACCTTTAAATTCTGATAAGTGTGTAGTTGATGGTTCAGAGCTCCATATCATCTAGCATGGCAGCAATAATTTTAACAGTTGACCCTTGTATTTTTCAGGTTTTACTTTCACTGGTTCTATCAACCAGTGAAAATGCCCAGAAAAATAATTATATCTATACTGATCATGTGTGGTCTTTAATTCTTACCTTTATTCCTTAAACAATACAGCATACTATTTATAGTACATTTGTATTAAGTATTGTAAGTAACCTAGAGATGATTTAAAGAATATAGGAAGATAGACCTAGGTTTTATGCAATATTGTGTCATTTTACATAAACTATTCAAACATCTATGAATTTTGGCATCAGCAAGACTCCTACAACTAAACCCTCCACCCTTTCCCACCCCATGGATATGAAGGAATAACTGAATATATTCTTGAAAAGATGTAGTAAAAAAATCTACTTAACTACTAAAAGCACATCAGTTAAAATGTTCACCAAATGTTTAGGTTTGAGAAACATGCCTTCTTCTGTGCACTCCAAGATAGAATAGTTTGTAAATATTTGCTAAAGTAACGAAGTGAGGCACTTTATCAGGGAGTTTCTAAATTACAGTGATAGAATCATATGATCTGCGTAAATGAGACTGCTTGTCTTTCTAACTCAGCCAAGAGCTAAGTAATGATTTGGCCACTAAGTAATAATCTGTCACTCAGCTTTAGGCCCCTGGTAATTGATATCATTGAGAAGATATCATAGCTTCTTGGTTGTATACAAAGAGATTTGGTATGAGAAAGTATACTCAAGAATCTTTCTGTGAATGCTTTTGTTAGGTTTGTCATTTTTTGTACTGAATTGTGTTTTAATTATTGTTTCACTGGAATTCGTCATATTCTGGATATTGACTATGTAATTCTTAGTTATAGTCTCTTAGATATATATTTCCCCCTCATTTGTGACTTGCCTTTATTATTATTATTTTCTTTTTTTCGTCTTTTTGAGGCAGGGTCTTGCTATACAATTCAGGTTGGTCTTGGGTTCACTTTGTATCTACGCTAGTCTTGCACTTGCAACAATCTTCCTGCCTCAGCCTCCCGAGTGCTGGCGTTAGAGGAGTGTGCCACTGTGCCTGGCACCTTTTTTATTTTTACTTTTAAAAACTTTTATTATGTATTTCAACAAATACAACAGTGAATAGTATAACTGATTCTTATATATCTGTCACTTAGCTTCAGCAATTGACATTTTGCCAAACTTATTTCCTCCATTTCTTACCTTCCTATAAAAGAGATTGCAGATGCCATTCATTTTTCCTATGTCTTCTCAGCATACATTACTGAGTAGAAAGGAAATTTTAAAAAGAAATACTACCGTGCTATTATTACATCTAATGAAATTAATAATTCCTTAATATTCAAAAATTTTCTTACTCTCCAAAAATGCCTTTTTTGCAATCAGTTTATTAGGATCAGGAGCCAACAGGCTCCCACACATTGCACTTAAATGTCTTTTATCAAATACATTTCAAGTTTCCTAAGTCTCTTTGGTTTTATAACATTTTATGCTCATCTTCTGTCATTAGTTTATTGGTGAAATTTATCAATTTCCCTATGGAATGTCCAAGATTCTGGATATAGCTGAATGCTTTTTTGTAGTATTATTTAACTTCTTTTGCTGTACTTATATATGTCTAGTAAATGTTGTATAAAATTACAGAATTGATTATATTCAGATTGAATTTTTCTTTAGGGCAGAACATTTACAGGGAATGTGTATGTTTCTTAATACCTTAAGCTTTTAAAGTGGCCCCACATTTAGTAATGCTAAGATTGATCAGTAAGTACATGTTAGGGTATGTCATCTTGATCCTTTTTTACAAAGTTTCTTTTTAACTTTTTGCCTAATTATTTTAGCTTCCATCATTAATTGCTAGCAGGTACTGTAAAATGTCTATTTTATAATTCTCTTGTCATTTCTTCATTTATTAGCTGCAGTTTTTCTATAAAGAACTCTTTCATCAGTTGATTGTTTTTTCACCCAAAGAATAGAGGGTCCATATATCTCTTCATAATTAATTTTTAAAAATTAAATCACTATCCTAGCAGCCTCCCCCAGCTAAAGTGTCAGCAGTTTTTGTGTCAGTGTCCTGAGCTGCAGTGAACACAAGGTAGCGTAAAGAGGAACAAAAGATGCCTGTTCATGCTGTGCATAGCTATACAGGAGAGGAACCCAGTCAGGGAAACAAAATCTTTTCTGATGAGCAGTGACCATATCTGCTGGTTCTGGAGCGGGACACTGCATCTTCTTCCTAGGCTATTTGTTATATAGACATCATTGAATGGGGTCCAGAACAAAGAACAGTTAGAGCCACGCTTTGTAAGATGTTCAGGAATGTAAGAGACTCATAGAGTACTACCTGTCAGCCACATCCATCCATCCCTTATTTCTGTGCTATCATCATTGATGGAGGATTTTCCCACGAGGATTCTGCAATGGAATGGATTAGCTTCACTAGTGAGTTCTGACTAAATCGGACTCAGTCTGTCTCATAAAACATTTAATTTAGGTTACTGTCAGTAGGATTCCAAGCAGCAAGATGAGTGCACTTTTTAGTTTAACATCAACCATGTCCTTCAATGTCTCACATCCAATCAGTGTACGACATAACCATGACCACAGGGGCTCTGGCTTTCTCTTGAATTTTCTCTTCTTACCTTTCCACTTAGCCCAAACCATTAATTCATATACTCCTGAACATGTTAGCATTTGCAGACCTTGTCATGTGTGTCTTGTGTGTAAGATAGTATACTGGAATCTATCCAGGCCCTCCTACATGCCAAACACTGTACCACTGTACTACATCCCCAAGCCCTTTTTATTTTATTTTGAGACAGGATCTTAGAATGTTGCCTAAGCTGACTTTGAACTTGTAATCCTGCCTCAGCCTCCCAGGTAGCTGGAATTGCAGATACGGGCTGCTAGACATGACTCTAGACTTTATCTTAATCTAGAAGTTGGAAATTGAGAGCAATTTTTTATCAACAACTCTGTCCTGACTTCAGTCACTTAGGGGCTGAAGTGTTATTAGTGACTATTTAAGTTAAAGTCAGATGACAAATTTTGTATTGTGTTTGCAAATTAAAGACGCTTTTTAGTAGAGTTACTTGCCACCAGGTATGCAAACATTGAGTCACTTATTCCTCTAGGAAACTTATGTGAATTACCAAGCATAATCCTTCATTTTGAAGAGATTTTTGTAGTCATTTGAGGGTACATTATCTGGTAGCATTTTCTTAAATATTTGAAAGTCTTTTACAGCTACTTCTAATATTAAGTCACTGTGGTTGAGGGAGAAAAGTAAGTTAATACCTGCTTTCACAAGAGAAGTCCAGTTTCAAGGTTATATATGCTGGCTCTGAAAGAGCCGTTGTTCATGATTTTGAGAGCTTTGTACATTAGTCTAAAAGCATATGTTGTCATTGCCTCAAACATAGCCTAACATCAGCAGATGTATCTTCAAGTTCATGCCATATTTCCCCAAAAGCAAGACTTAGCTTGAAAAGAATCAGCCTTGAAAACGAGAGATCAAAAATGCTAGGCCCAGTCACACTATCCTTGCTTTACCTGCCGTACAGAGTAGCCACCAAGCAAAAGAATAGTGATGATTGATTGATGGTTGATTCTAGTCTTTGGTTTTGGATAGAACTGCTTATGGGGAGTCATTCCAGCCTGTCTGCCCACACCACCAACTGGGAGGCATTCAGTTGCCTTATGCAATATTTGAGGCTACAGAAAGCAGGAAGATGGCCAGATGGCTTGACAGTTATTTTACATGGAAAGGTTAGGAGCTAGAGCCAAGGCCATTACTGATAAACTTCTCACTAAGGTTAAAGGGAAAAGCAGTTAACTTGTGCTTAGCATTAGTTGTGTGGTGGAGGGTGACACATCCAGCAGTTAATAAAATTTAATGTGGTTGCAACTGTTTGGAAGAACCATAGAAGAAAGTTTTCTTTGGTGGGAAAGGTCGTAATAATACAGTAGAGATCATTACCATTCCTCCTTCCATTGCTCCTCTCAGGACCCACGCTGTTCCTTTCCAGGTGCCAACGTTGTTCTCCATCCACCTCCACGCGATCAGTGTCTCCATCTTAGTAGTTGTGGCTTCTTTACTTTCCTCCCGTACTGTTGTCACTTCAGCCAGGCCTTTTGTCTGGAAGGTTTAGGTCAGAGTTAGACAAGACAGTCTTGTCCTATGTGGGCCACCTGAGGAAGACTCAAACAAGTGGTCATTACCTTATCATGACGTAGGGCAAGGCAGTTCTCCAAGGAACTCCTGGTGACTGAGTAACACTGAATCTGCTAAGCACCTTTCAGCTAGAGTGTGCCGGAGAATGTCAGGAAGGCTGCCTGAGGTTGTCATTGGGGGAAAAGAGAAGCTATACACCAGGAATGGCCAGGACAGAATTTCAAATTTTCAAAATAGGTCAAAGCTTTTGTGCATGTATTATTTTATTAAACATTTTATTAAAAATACAGTATACCACTATACAAAAAGAACATTGATCTCTGTCTCACCCAATGCACAAAAATTAATTTGAGATTATCATAGGCTGCAAACATAAATCTTCTAGAGGAAAACATAGAAAATCTTTGTCACTTTGAAGTAACAAAGTTTTTTTTGTACTGGGGGTCGAACTCACGACCTCACAGGCAGGTGCTTGTGCTATAGAGCTAAATCCCTGACCCAGGAAGAGATTTCTTATAGGGGCCCTAAAAAGCATGAATTGTAAAAGAAAAAAAATGATCAATTATTGGACTTCGTCAAAAACTTAAATTTCTGGTCATCAAAACAATTAAGAAAATAAATTTCAGCCAGGCGTGGTAGTACACATTTGTAATCCCAGCACTCAGGCAGGAGGATTGCCATGAGTTTGAGGCCAGCCTGGGCTGCATAAAAAGTTCAAGGACAGCCTGAACTATATAGCAAGACCCTACCTCAAAAAAACAAAACAAAGCAACACTTTAGGAAAAAGTATGACTGTAAGTGACAAAAGATAGGGGAAAAAAATCAGCTTATTTAAAAATAGACAGAAATCTTGGATAGACATGTTTATAACCAAGGCAGATGAAAAGTGCTCGACATCATTGGTCATCAAGGAAATGCAAGTCAGTGTCACAGAGAGAGACACAACATAGCCATAAGGACAGCTGAAATGGGAAGGAAAGAGACCACAGCAAATAGTGGAAAGAATACAGAGCCACCAGAACTTTCACTTGTTGCTGTTGGGAATGTAAAATGGTGTAACTGTTTTGGAAATTGTCAGTTTGCTAAAATGTTAAACATTTTGCAGTTTTTTTTTTTCTCAGCTATTAATCCAAAAGAAATGAAAATGTGTCCACAAAAAAATTTATAGAGGAATATCCATAGTAGTTGTATTCTGAATCACCTGAAAATGGGAGGTGCCCGTGTCTGGCAACAGGGGAGCAAGCAAATGTATATTCATACAACAACGTACTACTCAACAGAAAAAGAAGCCAGCTAAATAACATGGATAAATCTCATAACCACTGTTGAATGAAAAAGACAGGCACAAGAAGTAATATAATATTATTACATTTTTATGAAATTCTAGAATAAACAAAACCAAAGTGGTGACAGAAATCAAATCAGTCACTGCTTTGGGGACAGAGGTTGGCTGGGAAGGAGCACAGGGGAGCTTTTTGGAAATTTTCTGAGTCTTGCTAAGGGTGTGAACTATACAAGTGTATGCACATGTAGATTGGTGCACTTATGAGATAAGCATTTTGCTGTGTGTAAAATATGCTTCACATTAAAATAGATTGATATTTTAGCTCTTTATTAATAGGAGGATACATTTAGAGTAGATACAATAAAATGAAATAAATCAGACACGCATGTGTAAATACAGTCTTGTTTCACTGGTGTTAAGAAACTGAAAGAGTTAGCTGTTGGTGCAACCATCCCAGCACTCGGGAGGTTGAGGCAGGATTGTTGCAAGTTTGAGACCAGCCTGCGCTACAAAGTTCAAGGCCAGCCTGAACTGCATAGCGAGACCCTGTCTCAAGAAAAGACCAAAAACAAGTAAATAAGATCCAGAAGGTACAATAGTAAAAGGGAAAGAAACTGCTCAAAGGGAAATTATATTGTTTGATCAGTCTTGCAGGCCCGAATCTGGTAACTTGAGCAACAATTTCAAAGATAACAATATGCACTATAACAACCATTGTTAAATTCCTGTTGTCTTGTTTTGAAGTGCTGTATCGCTATTGTTTTTGTTGTTGTTGTTGTCATTTTGCTTTTGTTGTTTTTTATTGTTTGCTTGTTGATTTTTCTGTTTTTTTCTCTTTAAAATTAAAAAAATGGTCAGGTTAAGGAATCTTTATATTGCTTCTTCAAAATAGGGCTTTAATAGAGACAGTGCTAAATTTAGCTTGAGTTTTTTTCAGTTGTGTAGTCTAGGAACTATTTTTAGGATTTTGGCAGAGTTCAGTAGTTTTTATAAAGATGGAAAAGGTAATCTTATAGGTATTAGGTGGAATTGGACCTCCAAAACCTCACAAGCCAAGTCTGTGCCTCGGGTTACCATACACCAGAGCAGTGTACCATTTTGCCTACCAGCACAGCTACCAGTGTCCATAAACATTCTGATGATTGTGATTGAAGGAAGGAATATCATGTTACTGGCATCTATTGGGTTGAGGCTGCTAAACATCCTATAAAGCACAGGAGAGCACACCCACCTCCTGCCAAAACAAAGAATTTTTTGATGCAAACTGTCTCAGTGCCAAAATTAGGAAACCTTGTTCCAGACCTGCCCTTATCACTGAAGCTGAGTCAGTCTCAATCAGGTGTTGACTAGTCATAGTCTAAATCGATTGTGCAAACTTGGCATTTTTACAAGTTGCATATTTCTTCCCTGACAGAGTTTATATCAAATATTTATAAACATGTATAACCTTAAAATCGGAGATGAAAGTTCATGCATCAAGAGCACTTCCAAAATCAAAATTATGTGTATCATAAAGGTTGAATATTAATTTAAGGCACTGTAAGTTTTTTTTAAAAAACTTTATTTCATTAAATATTCAAACAAATGACTTTAGTTATGTTTGTTGAAAAAAGGGGAGGGGCGGCTTTGTTAACAGAAGAAAAAAATGATAATAATTTATCTTTTTTTCCTTCTTCCACAGAATGACAGGCAGAGAGTTCTTCTCTAGATTCCCGGAACTCTATCCCTTTCTTCTCAAACAGTTGGAAGCCGTAGCTGATACAGTGGACAGGTGAGAAGAGTATAGGGTGGGGCAAAGTGAAGGCGAAGGTGTGTAGTACTTTATTAGTCAAGATTTCTCTTCTAGGCAACAGTTTTTAATCAGTTTCTGTCTGGTAACAGATGACTTTTAAAAATAGTGCTTTTACAATTAGACCACATTGCTTGACTTTGTGCCTTAGATTTGTACCTGGAAAATTATGTAAAGTCTCATTTTTTTGTTAGATTTTTGAAAATACTGTTTTATATTAAATTATTTTATCTAATTTAATTCAGTTTTCAATGTTGCATGAAACTAGCTTCTTACAAACGCATAATTTTTTCTGTTAAGAATTACTTTCTTCCTCTTATTTTTTAAAAGTGTGTGCTTAGAAATTGAGTTTGCTTAATGGATATCTGTCACTTTTTATTACTGAACTGGTGCAGTTTATTTATCATTGTGAAATTGTTATAGTAGCTGACTAATCTAGTCTCCTGTGATCATAATGATCATTGTCTACCTGAGCAGAAATAGCCAGTGACCTTGGAAATAGAGTCATTAGGAGGGCTTTCAGTTCACCCTTTTGATCTATACATAGTAATGAAATTTTCAGTATAGATGTCTTAGAGCTTTTGTGTCCTTCCCAGCAATTTTTGCACTTGGTGTAAATGTATGTAGATTATCTATAATGGAAAAATAAAACTGTATCAATGAATTTTACTTTTGTTTATGATACATTTCCTCACAATAGTTTGTGCAGATGGGCTTTTGGCCCTGCCATTTGATGGCCTGTTCTGCTTCCTTAAATACATTTGGACATTGAAAGTTTCACATTTCATGTCTGGAACAGCAGGCTCTACTTAAGCAAATCATTAGCTTTGAGAAGAGGATGTGAGTGCAATAGAAAAATCCCCCAGCTTTGCCAGGAATTTTTCCTCACTGTGCACATTAAGAAGATACGAAGTGAACAGAGAAAAAATGAAAAAAGGAAAACTATCCCTTTGATCACTTAGAGTCTCAATTCATATACCCAATTATTTTAATCAGAAAAAAATCTTTGAAGATAGTGCTTTACTTCTAAAATCTTAAATCTTTCATGTACAATAACTTTTTCAGTGACACAGGCGAGCCAGATCGTCATCCAAGCATGTTCCTCCTGCTTTTGGTTTTGGAGAGACTCTACCCTTCCCCGATGGATGGCGCTTCTTCTGCTCTCAGCATGGCACCTTTCGTCCCCTTTATTATGAGGTAATGTTAAACTAATGGACACAGCAAGTTAGACTGGGGACTTCATAGGGATATTTTATCTTGTTCTATTTCAGACATTATAATGGATTTCTTTTTAAATACTTTGGGGTAGGGTCATATGAAGGCAGGGACGCGAGGCTTTTTGCCATTGACCCTGACTGGCCTCAAATGTTTCAAGGAAGGTGATTATGTTGAGAGTGTAGGAAACCTACATCTAAGAAATGTTTTCCCTGGAGATCTGCCTCCTGCTGGGTGTATAGTGCTGATAGGAGATAACTCCATTTGAAAAAACTTATCTATGTTATCCCTGTGTTGCCTGGCCACATTGGAGCAGGTTGGTCCTGGCGTATATCCCTGTCCAAAAGTTCACAAGGACCTCAAAACACTGGTCTTCACTCTGGAGGAGTCTGCCAAGCTGTGTGTGGGGTGGTTGTTGCTAGCAATGCTATGTGGCCTGAGTGCCTGCTCATCTTCTCTGCTAAGTTGGAGTGTCTGAAAAAGAGCAGTGAACGTACAGTATGTATGGGATACAATGATGCCAGGCTTTCTTGCTTTTAAAGCCTATTACCTGTGTTACATTTTTTAAGGCATCTGTGACCTTCTAACTGTCTTTCTCTTGTTGGATCAAATGCTTTAATAAGTAGGCCTCCAAAAGTGTGTAGATTTTCTTATGAAACATTTCAGAAGCCTGTTGTGTTAAGATTCTGCCTACCTTTTGACAAGACAGCACCTTGTTTTAATCTTGCATCCCAAGATTGGACAAGACTTGCAGCAGAAGGCTAAGAATACCAAATTCAAGAGTGTGTGTTTGTTATTTGTGTGGTGCTCTGGATTCCACTTCCTGGTTTCACAGAGCTGACTTATGCATTTTAATGTGAGAAACCACTAAACACAAGATTCTGACATGTGATTGCTGTGGCCGTTTGTTTGTGCCAAGCCCTGACTGTGACTATGTTATCTTTGATCACAGCAGTGACTCACTCAGACTGGTTTTTGTTTCCTGATACTCAGTTACCAGTCCCCCTCATCCAGCATTTTGTGATTCATTTTAGGAATTTAGGTGGTAAATTTTACTTTCAAGGTCCTTGAAAGTATTCTCTTTCATAAATACGTAGGAAAAACTTTAGAAACCTTTTCAGAAAGTTGGTTCAAGAGGAACAGTCACATGCAGAGAATCTCTGTGTACCTTAGAGACAAAATATGTGGTAGAACTTCATCGTCTGTGTAGAAAGCACTCAAAATTTGTAGAAGGCTTTTACTAATCAATCTCTTATGAGTTGCATCTTAGAGGCCAAAAGTCACTACATTGAAAATAGCCATCCAAACATACATATTACTTAAATAATCAAGGTACCAACTATATATAACACATTGCACTAAAATAGATTTAAATACTGCTTTGAAGGCAGTGTACCTAGCACATTGCTTTTTAAACTCAAATTTCAAAGCAGTTTGCAGTCATCCTGTCCTTCAGTGAAAATGTCGTGACTGTTATTTTCTGGCTGAGGAGAGATTTGCAGAGCACCATCAACAGCAGAACTGCTGCAATTAATTCCTTAGTTAAGATGGTCAGTAGGTGGCAATTTATTCAGGATCCCTCCTGTCTTTCAGGAGCTATTCCTATTCCCCATTCCTATTCTCTATACTTAGTCCCCATTTCTATTCTCCAATAAACTTTCCTACTCTTTAAAAAAAAAAAAAATAGAGGGTCAGTAGGCTCTGGCCATTGAGTGTTTGTGTGTCATGGAATGGTGTTATCTCAAACTTCAGGATATAAACCAGCCATTGGGTCCCTAGTGAGTTCTGATCCATTGGGTTCCAGGTGGCTGGTGAGTTGGCCTTCCACAAATAGGTGATGCCATGCTGTAGGTTTGTGGCCATGTTGTAGCCAGGATCAAATTTGGATAGTAACACCCACAGAGCCTCACAGCCAAATAAGACTGTAGGATCATGCTTGAGTTTTAGCAGGCTAGGCTGTTTAAGGTATTTATAAGTAAATTTGGCTCAGAAGTGCAGAAGATGGGCAAAAAGTTTGTTCTGAGCAGAGAGATCAGTAAAAAGTAGACAATCATGATTGAGCCTGCGTTTTTGGACATTTTGTTTACCATAACTTCAAAAAGTGATACTATCACTTCCTTTTTTCCATTGAAGAAATTGAGGTTCATGAAGAAAGCAAAGCAGTTACAGGTCTAAAATTTGAACTCAAGAATTCAGGGCTTTATGAGAGATATGTACTTTCTACTACACCAAAATTATTGGTTCCCCTTTGTGTCCTTAAGCAATTCAACCACATTGAATGTACCTGTGAAGCCTGAAAATTCTGCAACTAAGAGAAATGAGGAGCCTGTATCCATAATCACTGTTTCTCAGTGTAGATTATGTTCAGAATATAGAACCAATGTCCCCACTGTTGGTGGGGTCTGCTTCTTGCTTTGCTTTTCCAGTAGTAAAGGTTGTCTGTAGATTGATCACCTCTATGTGATCAGAAACACAGTTGTAAGAAAATTGCTTGGGTCATGAGGTTGGTCCATAGTCAGAGCCAAAAGAAGGCTAGCTCTTCTTGACCATCTTCTATGACAAAGTAGAAAGAGCCTACACTCAGAAAACCCAGTTTTGAGCTTCATTAGTTTACCACAGGGACAAACCATAGTATCCCAAATGTTCACTGGGGGGTGAACTTTAAACAGATTTAAAAAAAAAAAATAGTAAATGTGATTTTAAAAAAGTGCACATTTGATTGAGTGACTTTTGAGAACAGTAAGAAAGTGAAATTGATCATAAAACTTGTTATTCTAAGCAGTTTTTGTGATTCTGGTCGGTGAGGGTTGGGCTATAAAAACCGAAAAGACTTGATGTAAAAACTAAAAGATGGATATATGCTCAGTAGATGGATGGTGTTTGATCTTGGTATCATCATTAACATATGTATTTGGAAAACTTCTAATCAGATTCAAAGACACTCTTAAGTATAGCTAAAGAAAAACATCCAGCTGATGGGAATATGTGACGGTCGCTAAAGGAAATTGTGCTAAAGTGAGTTACATGATGCAAAGAAGGTTAAAAGTACCAACATCAGTTTTTCATTTCCTTTTTATTTGTGTATGTTTACCTGCCGTGTCTTTCCTCTCTGTATGTATAGTATTATTTTATTTTTATTCCTTTATTCCATATTTAAGGTTATACCCAAGCTTATTTCTCTATTGATTTTATTTCTTAACATAAGTCTTAGAAGTTACTAATCTGGATTTTCCAGTTTTGTGTGTGCACATGTGCAGTTGTGAGTGTTGTATAACAGTGATGGTGGAATAAAAATGATAGTAATCTCCATCTTTTGTTTATGTTTTTTTAAATCCAGTGTATTTTATGTGCCTAATATTGTACTGGATCCAGATACACAGCCATTTACCATATTAATGTGATGCCTTCAACTTAAGCCTATTTGCCCTCCAGTTGAAATACCACAAAACAGAGTAATCCATGTTTTAAAAAGAGCTCTGGCTCTCTGACTGTATTTTAGCAGAGCCCACATGTCCAGGCCTTTCTAGAAACTAGAAGTCTTAGACACCAAAATGTCTCTGTTCATGAATCTCTGAATTCTTTTTCACAGGCAAGTTTCAAGTTTTAATTGAAGAACTGTAGGAGAATATATATATATCCCAAACCTAGGACTTCGGACTCCCACACAGAGACCCACTACTCAAAGGACTCAGTTCCATCCAGGCTCTGCCACTTAGTAGTGACAATAGTAACTTTGGACCAGACTTTTATCTTCTCCTGATCAATATAAGGATTTGTGATCACTTGAGGAAAAACTAAGATCTCAGCTTCTGATTAACATCTTAAGGGGAAATCCCTGCACTGTATTTCATTTGCTTTTTTAGGTAAAAGGCCCCTCTTTATCTTAACTCTTACTCTATGCCCTCTTTTGCTTATTTTCATTGCAAATGACAAGTTTTCAGTGAAATTGGTTCTTTTTTTTCTCTGACAAATATTAAAGTACAAATAACAATGCTGTCTTAAACACATGGCAGTAGAAATATATCATAGAACCTTTGTACCATTCTTTTTTTTTTTTTTTAAATCGGTATCAGGATTGAAGTCACGACCACATGCTTGCAAGGCAGGCGCTTATGCCACTGAGTTAAATCCCCAGCCTCCTTTGTACCATTCTTATACCCGATTGTACCTGTCTTAAAATAGAAGAGACTGGAAATCCCCAAACTAAGAGTTGGCCCTCTTAAGTCTGTGACACTGGGAAATGTACTGACTCTTGTTTTATTTTCCTCAAAAGTTATATACTCAAGGATTATCACTTTGCTCTTTACCCAGATTAGGAAGTGAAATAGCTTCATTTCCATGGTGGTGGGTTGTGGGTTTTGTAGTAGTTGGTTGAAACTGTAACCTGGGTACCTATCCTTCAATGATGCACATCGCATTTCTGTCTGCCCTGTCTTCCCAGAATCTTTCCAGATGATTGGAAGGCAAGATTTTCTTTACAGAGAGATAAAGGAGGCAGAAATGGTATCAAGACTGCTCGTGTTAATATTATACTCCCTTCCATCTCTCTCTCAATTCCTGGTCACCTCCCAAGGCCAGACTTTGTGCTGAGCGGATCTGTATATCTCTGATGTACTCCAAAGGACTGCTAGATCTATAATATTAGAGGCATATTTTGTGTCCCACAAGGTACTGGTTATGCTTAAAAGAGACTTGAATGGATTTTATGTTTTGGGGGGTCTTTAAGGAGTCTATATTCTAATATGAGCTCTGACATGATTTATATTTGACTTTACCTATCTGATCTGGTAAGTCTGTGATCTGAGACCTTCCCGAACTGTGAACCCCTCTCCTCTGACCACTTTCCAGGGAGCAGTGTGGAGGCCTACTTTGCAATATCCGGATATAGGCTTTGAGCCATATTAGGAGCCTGAATGGACAGGAATAGAAGAAGGAGGCATGCGGAGCAGCTGAGCCACAGGCAAGCCATGTGAACAAATTGGTGGACTAGAGCAGCAAGGCCAGTCTGGCAGGGGTCTGGCCTTCGGATTCTTCCTTGTTAACTATAGCACAGATAGCTCTGAGAATATTTAGTTTTCAGGGTTCTCAGCAAAACACCAAGAACTTGTACTTTCAGCCCCATCATGTGTGCCCCACCTCCCACTCCCACCTTTTTACAGTGTATAAATACAGGAAACCATGCTGGGTTGTCACTGCTTCTGCGTCAGAGAAGTCAGGTCCCACCCAGTCCCAGCTTTTCTTTATGTGGCTTGTTTCTTCTTAATCTCCCATTGCTCCCTCTCAGGATCCCACTCCCTACATAGGTTATAGCAGTTGGTGCCCAACATGGGGCCTGAGCACAGGCTAACTCAGCAAATCTAGATGAGGAAATGCTCCAGGTGTTTGTGCAATTTCACATTAAGATACTGAGTTCATTAAGTGATCACTGGGTGTAAAACAATGGGGAATTCCGGATCTAAAGTTCATTCTTTGTATACTGAAATGCTTAAAGCTTTGCTTAAGGTTAGAGGGATGCCTATTAAGACTGCACAGTTTGCTAAATTTCTTGAGTTTGTTTGTTTCCTGAAGAAGGAATTATAAATTTACATACTTGGGAGAGATGGGAAAAACAGCTAAGAGACTGGAGAGAAAGTAGACCGGTACAGATCTATGTAGACCCCTACAGACTTAAAGGGTTATTTAACAGGGAAAGACCGCTGCTTTCCTCTCTTCTTGCCACTTTTCTTGGGTCCCAGGCCAAGGGAGGAAGCAGGGTGAATAGGCACAAGCCAGGTAAGCCTCAGTCAGCCTAGGCACAAGGCACCTATCCTTTCTCAGGCACCCACTCTTACATTAAATGACTGCAGCATTTGCAGCTGGTGGGGAACTGTTTGGGTGTAGTTATAGCAATCCAGGAGCTAGGGATCAGGGTGAGCCCTGACAAAGATAAATTAAAGGTACCAGCAAAGGGCGTTTACATAAGCAATATTACTAATCTAGATTGTATTAAGTCTACAGAGAGTATGCTGACAGAATAAAAGCAAGGTCTGAGTATGTGGCAGAGGGTGTAGAAATGACTGAGCTGGAAGCTGTCTGAAGGAAGAATTTGTCAGTATTCCTGGGAGGGAATTTATTTTTTGTTTCTTTCAAATTCTTCTTATCAGAGATCTCTGCTAATTGACTCATAAAAATTGACTCTATTTATAATTATAAATTTCTAAATTGTAAAACAATTGTTTTAGAACTTTGGCCAAAGATATATATATGAGTGCTTCTGATTGTATAAGAAGATTTGTTCTGTGTATTTTGTTTATCTGTGTGTCCAGTCCATTAACAGCTGTTTTATTTAGGCTTAACCACTTTTTCTTCTCTTTGCATTTTTGGATTCTTGAAGCATTAGTTTGATATGCTTCCACCAAAGTTGCCAACTGGCCAAAATGATGTTAAAATTGGTTTTATAAAGGTAATGCATATTGTTGTTTATTGTTGTGTTGTGATTGAAAGTTTCTCATTGTTCAAAAAATAATGTGTTAAGTGATATGATGTGATTTTCATAAGACATCAAAAATTGTTAAGATAAACAAAAATCCCTTAGGGTTGGGGAAAGGAAGTTATTGGACAGGACTTCAATTGGTGAGGAAAAACGCAGCTGCCTAGAATAGTAAATATCCAGTTCTTGTTCATTAATGAGAGGCCCTAGTGGTCTCCATAGACTTATAGCAGACATCTCAAAAATGTTCAAAATATGTTATTGTGATTTGTTTTTATTGATTATCATCAAAAGATTAAGTTTTCCAGAAAGAAGACAGTGAGGTTTTCTGATTTGTACCAGATGCTCTGATATACAGCTAAAGTAAAAAACAGAAGTTTTCATATAACTAGGATCATTGTTATTTATCTTGTGCTATATTCATGCCTTCAGATCTGTAGGTCTTTCAAAATGTAAAGCTAGAATTTTTTATGTTGTTAGATTTTCTTTCAATTTCAGACATCTGCCTTTAACAAAAACTTATGTGATGTATGTGCTATATGTACATACGGTATACTTAAAGATGCCTAGACATTAAACAGTCCAGACAGTGTCACAGATTTCTTCAGTGACATTCCATTAGAAGTCAACAGGTTAGGTAAAAGCTTCTTATGCACTAAACAGAGATGGTTGACTAAAAAGGCTATTCTATGTCAAAATGAAAATTTAAGTGTATTACAAAAATGTCATGATTGTTATGCTAAAATATTTTATATGGCTTTTGTTCACAGTTTTTCTGTGTAAAACTATATAATTATTATCTTTTAATAGGACTCAACTACTAGAACATCCATGGTTGGTAAGAAATGACAGTTCTCTGGCTATACTTAAGGTGCTCAATATTCAGATAAAATTATAATAGTTAAACTCACTGCTCCCACTACGAAGTAATGTCATTACATTGTCTCCTGGATATTCAACAACTGAGGCTTAGTGACCAAAAACTAAAGAGATAAATGGGCTGAGAGGAAAGCCATTATTTTGGCCCTGGCCCTCTGAGATCAGTGAGGATCCAAGACATGAGGGAACCTTTTCAACATTCTACAACTCTGGTGAGTTACGCAACCTCCCGACCAAGGAGATCGTTGGACCGCAGTAAAAAGAGATCAGCGATACACAGTGTGTCTAAGGAGTCACCAGGAACAAAAGTGTCCCAAGCTTTCATGGAAAGCAACTTGGTAATTCAGCCATGGCTGACATGACAGAAAAACTGAGAGGCGCTGTACCCAGTTCCAAAGTAATTCCTAAGGAGACTTAACTGACCTTGATAGATAGCAAGAGATTAAAATTAATTAATACAGGTCTCATTTGAACTTGGTCTTGAACATCCAACACACAAGTAACCACAAGATATATAAAATAATGCCATAGTAATAAGCTAGTTATAAGAAGAAATTCAGATCACTGATACCTTCTGCCAATTTCCAGCTACACTGGTAACTGACTACTATTATGGATTAGTGGGCTGTATAGGGTTGAACACAGGGACCCGAAATCTTTGCACTGATAATTTTTAGCCAAAATGAGTAAGTTCACTCAGAGTGGAAAGGGTTCAAGATGGAAAAGCTGTCAAAGAAATAAACTTCACTGCAAATGCCTGGAAAAGAGGTTGGGGGAAGCCCTCCACAAGGAGAAAATTCTACGGAGTCCTTCAAACATTGCTCCTTCAACTCCAATTGACAGCCCATTGCTTGTGACTGGGAAATAGAGGAGGGGGAGATGTGGAGAGTAGGGAGTCAGGTCTGAGCCAAAAGCAAGCCAGGTAAATTGGCTGTTGGGACTAGAGCAAGGGCAGTCCAGCAGGTGTCTGGCTTGGTGTTCTCCCTGTTAACTGTAGCACAGAGCTCTGAGGAGGTTTTGCTTTCAGGGTTCTTAGCAAAACACTGAGATCTTTTGTTCCCATCATGTGTTCCCCAGTCCCCCAGCCCACCATTTTCACAGTGTGTAAATAGAGGCAGACCCGACTGGGTTGTCACTGCCTCTCTATCAGAGAAGTCAGGTCCCACTGCATCCCGGCTTTTCTTTATATGTCTTGTTTCTTCTTAATCTCCCTTTGCTCCCTCTCAGGACCCTGCTGCCCATGCAGGTTGTCACAAGGGGGCAGGTACTGTTGTAATGTTAGAGAGTTATAACTATGCCAAAATGTTGGGGGGAAAAGCCTTCCACATTAATGTAGTGTGAACAGAGGACTCCTGTAGGACAATTCTTGTGTGTTACAGGCTAAAAATCTGTATCATGGGATAAATAACCCTGCTTATGAAACAGTGTTGGTACACTGGAATAATCTTAAAGAAAGAAGTTGGTAATACTAATGATGATGGGGGTGAGTGGGAAAGAGCAATTTATAAATATATTTTAAAAATTGTAATTGACATACAGTCATTATACATGAGTACAATATATCCTTTTGATGCATACATATAATAAGTAATATATAATGATCAGATCGGGCCTATCCAGCACCTTATTTAGCATTTCTTCATGTTGGGGACATTCATAATCAGAGAGGGTAACTTTTTCAGCCCCTGCATTGGCACGTCTCTTTCAGTACACTGAAAGGAAGATACTAGTACAGACTACTAAAGTGACAGCCTCAGGTACAAGTGAGCCCATGTCTGAGTCTCCTCATTGTTTTCATAGGATTACAGGATTGTGGATGTAGAGAAGGCATTGAACAGTTGAATTACTTAAATAAAAACATGATATTACATGCCTATCAAATCTGAGTATGACATAGGCAAGGAAATCAGAATTCAAAATAGTCTGCAAGCATGGGAGTGATAAACAGATTGAAGGATCTGCTTAAAGCTGTGTGTAGTTACAGTTGCCAAGCCATATCTTAGAGTATTCAGTTTTATTTGTGATATGTTATGAAGCTGGATACTGGGCAAATGGTTGAATGTCATTGTTCTCTGTTCTCATTCTCTCTCTCTCTCTCTCTCTCTCTCTCTCTCTCTCTCTCTCTCTCTCTCTCTGTCTCATTTCACATAGGCCATAATTGAAAAACATACTCAAAATAGTCTTGAAAGATTATATTGATGGTTTGAGACTATCAAGGTAACATTTAATAGAAATATTTTTCATATTCTGATTTTTCACAAATTAAAATTCTGTGTAAATGATATCAGAAAATCGACATCATAGCTGTTTTTATGCAAAAAGTAAATCATGGGAAATGAGATATCCTGGTAGACCATAAGAAAACAGTGTGATACCATGCTTCTTCCAGAGAGTGGAAGCAGAAGACCCCTTGAACTCTGGCTGATTAGACTAAATCCTCTTTATTGTCTTTATTATCCTACTCTGGGCTTCCTATTTTAGGAGGGTCATTGATAAACTAATATTTATTCAGAGGAGGTGACCAAGATGAGGAAGCTAAACATCTGGGAACAGTCTGGAAAGGCAGCATAGAAATGATCTTTGCATACTTGAGAGCTGCCATATGGCAGAGGATAGGTAATTTCTCTCTTTTTGCTCCCAGTAAGGAAGTTGGAGATGTCATTTTTAATATAATGAGGAGTTTTCTGAAAATCAATGTTCTCCATCAAGGAAGTGAACAAATTTCCCTAATACTGAGCTGCCTGTTAGTGGAGTGAGGAAAAAATGTTCCTACATTGAGTGTATTTTTCAAAGGATTTCTGCAGTCATTTGAGGTTGGGTTATGGGACTATCAAGACATCTATTTGAGATGTCTTATCTCAGAACAACTGGACAACTTTCCTATAAATTTTAAGTGGGCACTGAATAAAATTGATAAACCAGCTTCAAAGCCTGTGACACATAGCTTCATATTTTTATGGGTTCCTCCATCTCCAAAAGAAAACTAGGGGTGCGTTTCTTGGCTTACATGGTTATGACGATCTCCTAAATGGTGCCCTCTAGCAGTTAATCTGCCGAAATTTAGCTTCTCAGTC
This sequence comes from Cavia porcellus, assembly GCF_034190915.1. NCBI lineage: Eukaryota > Metazoa > Chordata > Mammalia > Rodentia > Caviidae > Cavia > Cavia porcellus. Next base: position 215,294,511 of record NW_026947484.1, read on the forward strand.
ACTTTCACAACTTTGTTCTGGATTGTTTTGAAAACATTGTTTTGGCATAGGTGATGTTATGTCTGAAAAGCATTCCTTATTAGTTCAATTATCTTTTTTTGTGGTTGCTGTATTTTTCTTATTCCAGATGTTGACTTAAGCTACATTTGTTTTCTTAGAAGCATAAGGAATATCTGAGTCTTAGTGAAGTTAGAGATGCTTTTCTGAGGTGCTCAAAATAGATAATTCTTTGTTATCCAAAATTCCTAAAGGATCTTTGAACAGAGATGTCCGGAAAGAAAGTCCCTAAGACTTTCCCATTGTTATTAAAACACCTGAGAATTAGTTTTATTGGTGCTGTTAGTGTAGAATTTCCTCCCCTGGCCAGGCTAGAGACCCAGAACTCCAGTCATGTGGTTACTTCTGAATTCCAGGAAACTAAGGGAAGGAGAGTACAGAAAATGAGTCTTTCCCACCATTCTGACTTGCAGACTGTTGTTCAGTGAAAGGAAGGATGTACTACCTCCCTCAGCTTGGAAATCCTGGCCCCTTGTTTTCAGCAGTGTAACTGTGAGACAGCAGGTCAGGGTTTAGGCAGGATGTCAAGGCGCAGATCTTCAATGCTGCTCCGCGAGTTTCCTCTGAGGCTCAGTTTTCCTCTTTGCCTGCACGCCAAACTGGCACCCATTCCTTCCTTTCACAGACATGTCAGGGACCCCTGTGTTAGTTTCCTGGGGACTAATTGTTGTATTATAGGGATATATGTATTGAAATAAACCATGAGATTCTAAATGGTGTGTTGGGCCTTAGACAGGGGTGTGGAGAAACAGAGATTAAAAGTTATTTCCTAATACTCATGAAATTGTAGTTGAACAGCTACCTATTCTGCGTTTTTTGTTTTGTTGTTGTTGTTTTACAATCGCTCTACCTGGCCCTTCAATTGGAGAATTGTGCTTGTGATTCTCTAAATTTCCAAATTCCACCCAGGGGTAGCTGAGGTTTAGCATGTGGAATGAAATAATGTTTTCTGTATATGTGGCCTTTTTGCAAAGAGTTCTGGCATGAAAAGACATTCTGTCATCTGTCACTGACTTTTTTCTCTTGTTTCCTAGAGAGGCGTTCAGCCAACTTCATCTGTGATACCAGATCTGTTTTAGACCTTTTTCTAAATATGTTTTTGAGCAACAGGAATGAGGAGTTCACCTCTTATGGAATGCATTGACAAAGCAAGGTGGAAAAACAAAACTTGTAGAGACCAGCTTTTCTTTGGTGTTATCTCTTACTTCAACAGGCCAGTTCAGGTCATGTTAGAACAAGTGATTTGATCTACAAACAGTCTCATTCTTAGGTGAAATTTCTGACAGTGATAATAATCCATGGCCTTGTGCTGTCATTCAGTGTTAAAAGTTAGAAACCAAACAGTTGATTGATTAACCAAGTATTTGCTAGACATTCATTGTATAACTAGCTAGTTTTAGGTCTTAGGCAAGCCACAAAGTAATGAAAAGGTCTTTTTCTTTAAAGAACCTACAGTGTGGCCAGTGAAATGATACACATGCTTGTAAGCCTGACACAATGTAGGTTAACCACTTAGTTACATGGTAAATGCCTTAAGAACCAAGGCCCAGTAGTTTCAAGAGTCTAAGGGACTTTCTGAAGTAACAAGTTATCTGAGAGCAAAGTCAGGCTGTATAATGCTATAGATGGTAGGACCCAACAAAGGGAAAGTTATGCAAAAAGTTTTGTTTCTTATTGTAGAAGTCATCATGAAGAGCTTTGCTTTCACTTGAACCAAGACTGACCCAGGAAATTCATAAAATAAATGGTTCACTGTTTAATAGAAGAAATCATGGTGGTGAATCTTTGGTAACTTTAATAAGAAACAGCATTTGTCTCAAAGGTTGTATTTAAGTCTTGTGGAAATAATGACTAGGGGTGTGGAAAATTTTTAAATTTAGTAATATTTAAAATTTAAAAATACTTGAATAACATTTTTTCATAAGGAGTTTTTGTTTCCTTGGTCTTAAATATTTTCTCAAAATTGTAGCCAAGTGCTCTCTCTGCAGTCATTTTTAATGCCAGTTTGAAGAATTTTATAGTACTAAGCTCCTTGCAGATGATATGCAGTCATTTTATCCTGTGTAATAGAGGACATTTTAAGATCCAGTGGGAATATTTTTCTTCTAGGTAGAAGATAATGAATTAGCAAATAAGGTAAGTGGGTATAAATCAATTACTATAGGCTTAAAATGAACACAGATAGAATAACACCATTATATGTTTTGGTTTTCTTTCCTGGCTAGTATAGTTTTTCCTTCTCTCCCTTTGGGCCTTGACCTTACTAGACTATATAGTAGTTCCCCACCACCCCCAATTTCAGGGATATGTTTTAAGATTTGCACTGAATCCCTGAAACAAACCATTGATAGTTATATACAGAGCCTGCCCAAAAAATGTACATCCGCTTCAGCAGTTCACCAAACTAATAAATGTCTGGAAACTAATAGCCACCACTTTGAGAACCTCTTGTAATTGTAGAGGCCAAAAGTAATTGTATTAATCTCATGATGTTTCAATCAATTTAGTATTAAAATATTTATACAGGTTTTTCTTTTCCTGATGTATGTATTTTTTGGCAGACTATATATATGCGGTGTTTGTTCCTGTTGTGTAAATGCAAATTTAATGCCTTTTTATTTTAACTAAGCACTTAGCATATACTATAGTTGTAACATACATTTGAGGTATGCTAGAAAAGTAGCATAAAATTCTTTTTTCTGTCTTTACACTCTCATGGCTAGAAGTTGGGTTTTTTTGGAGACAGGGTCTCACTATGCAGTTCAGACTGGCCTCAAACTTACTATGTAGCCCAGGCTGAGCTGGAACTTGCAGTAATCCTCCTACCTCAGCTTCATAAGTGCTGAAATTACAGGCATGGGTATCACCTCCAGGAGAAGATTCATTAGTAAAATAAATTTCAGCAACCCAAATTTTCTCTTATTGATGACTGACACCTTTGATTAAAGGAAGCACCTTCCTACTACTTCTGGCCTTATCCAAATTGCCAGTGGCACCACTCTTGTGTTTGGGAGCCACTAAGTAAAAGCATGATTGCAACACAAGCACTGCATTGTGACAGTCAGCCTGATAAATGAAATGTTGACTAAGTGACTCATGGTGGGTAGCGTGTACAGTATGGATATACCGGACAAAGGGATGATTCCACTCTTAGGAGGAACAGAGCTAAGCGGCATGAGATTTCGTCATCTCCCCAGAATGGCATGCAGTTCAAACTTACGAATTGTTTATTCGTGGAATTTTCCAAGTGGTTTTTGAAATATGGGTAACAAACGAGGGAAAGCAAAACCTCATTTAAGGGCCAACTCTGGTATATATAACCTAGTAAATAAAACAAGCTGTGTTAGTCGCTTCGGCTACACAAGATGCACTGTGACTTGCATGCTTTGGCTTGCACTTATCTGCTTGCTTCTCCTTACCTTATTTTTCTCACTCACTTTGAACATGAGACTTGGCTGCCTGTCTTTTGTTCCTCCAAGCTAATTACAACCATCTTCTTCACCATATATTCTTTTCTTTCTTCAGTTTTTTTTTATTAATGCATGTTTCTAGTACATAATGATTACATGTCTTGTGGGGCTTGGCACTTGTGCATGATATCCCATCATCTATTCTTCTTTCCCTTGACTCTGTACATACTTCTCACCAGGTCATCCACCCATTAAGTATACGCGCACTGTCTAACCCAGCACCCCTGCTCTCATCGCCATATTTGCAAGAGAAAATGAAAGCCTTCAGGCCTGGGCTATTTCCGGGGAGACACCCACTGTGCCTGACCATAGCTCTCTATTGTGGCCTGACTCTTAGGCTTGGTGCTGTCATTCTTTTGGTTTTTATCTGGAGTTGACATGATTGCAGAGTCCCTTCTTCCCATCACTCTTTCTTTGGTGGACTTTTCCAGTTAATTGTTTCTTCTCTTAGAGGTTTCCCATACACATCCTTTCAAATATTGATGTCTCTCCTTATCTTGCCCTCCACCATCTTCATTTTAACTCTCGTGCACCTCCCATGGTGGTCATATATCTACATGAATGAGTTGTTTCTAGATCTAGAACATGTACGGAACCAGAAAATTAGCTTCTATTGAACAGCACCTCTCTGTCTCAGGGCACCTGGAAGAGGACATGTCCAGTGACTTCTGCACATTGAGGGCTGAGCAGCCCTATCTTAGGATCAGTACAATGACGTCATTTCCCCCCACCCCGGCTATATGTTTCTGTCTCAAAAGAAAACAACAGAATTGGTACCCAGGGATCCAGAGGCACCACTGACTCTGTTCATGTTTGCTCAGTAACAGTGTTAAAACCTCTGTCGCTGAAAGTCCTCTAATAAGTTTGAAATGATTTGCTTTTGTTTTTCTTGAAGTTGATTATCATCATTTTGGGGTAGCAAGTGACAAGGGTGGATGGTAACTTTATTTGGAGATGGCGAGTAAATTTGATGTGTCTTTAGTCAGAAGTTCAGGGCCAGGAATTCAGCTCAGTCGTGTTAAGTGCCTGCCTGTCAGGCACAAGGTCGTGAGTTCAGTCCCATATACCAAAAATAAAAACCAGTTGACTGTTCAAGGCGACAGGGCTTGACTCAACCGATAGATACTAAGAACATTAAATGTATCAGGCACTAGAAATACAGTCAGACAAGGTTTTGATCATCTGAGGTGTCCTGTGCTATGTGATCCTTTTACCTATCTTTTTTGATCTGATTTTTTATACCGTAATTAGTGGTTAACTTAGAAAATGTTTACTGTGTACTAGGTACTGTATAAGAACTTTACATGTATTAGCTCATTTAATCATCATGACAACGCTATGCGCTTGTTACCCTCATTGTTACCGTCTGCCCAGAGGGAAAGTTGGACAAAAGGAAATTTAGAAAAGTACAACTCTTCCCACCTCTTGTTTATGATGATGCTGTGAAATATGACAAGCTAGTTTATGGCATGTCAAAGTTATCCTGAAATTCTGAATACCAGACATTTGAACTTACTGTGCTTTCTTGAGATGTTTCCTCCCTTGGGCATTGCATTTTCAGTGGTCTCATTTTCTAATCTGAAATCAGCAGAAAAGGAAGAAAAACTTGCAGTTAAGCCCAAGTGCTTGTGACAGGTTGCTAAATAAAACTGGCTCAACTGAAGTTCTAAAACTCTTGAGAAATACTGAGAATTTTTTACAAAAGAAATTTTCCTTATTGTATTAAATCAATGGTCTTCGTATAGTTCTAAGTATCTTAGTAAAAAGAAAATGTGGCTTGAAGCTAAAAAGCATAAAATCTTAATAAGATTATTTGTGGGCTGCTGTTTATACATACTTTTTTAAACTGTTAAAGATGTTTTCTCTGGGGGGCTGGGGATTTAGCTCAGCGGCATAAGCGCCTTCCTTGGAAGCAGGCAGTCGTGAGTTCGATCCCCGGTACTGATAAAAAGGAAAAAGACCAAAAAAAAAAAAAAGTTTTCTCTTTTAATGTGTCCTTTTAAGTTTCCACTTGCTGAAATTTTAAATTCAAAAATGTTCAGCATAGCAGTAAGAAAAAAACAATAATAAAAATACTTGCATAAGAATTTGAAGTTTACAGAGCACTTTCACCTATAGTAATTTACTTGATCATTCCTCTTTTAGGAAACAGAATCACAAAGATAACAATACATGTTGAAATTTTTTTAAGATGCCAGTTGTTCCTTTACGTAGTAATTCTAAAGAGATTTGGAAAAAGGCAAGTCTGGATCACTGAAGTGTTTAAATTATTGAATATTAGTAAATGAAAGTTTCATTACACCAAATTGCATGTAGTAACTTTAGGGAACTATTTTTAATGGGTGTATAAGAAAAACATCTGGTTAACATAAGGCCCCTAAAGCCTGTTAAAATCCCCTTTTGTTCCTCAGGTTTTTTATTTTTGTATGCTCAGCTCTACTTTCTTCCTTTACCAACCAAGAATTACTGACTGGATCTGCTTGGAAGGTACACAGGGAGGGGCGGGATGGGGAACTGGGAGCCCAGAAAGCTGGACCAGGACATTTGTGTCCTGACTACCCGCCCTAAGAAATGCTGTGTCTCTCCCAGCTGGAAAAACTTTAATTTTAGAGGTACGCTTTAGTTCAGCCTCCATATGAATAAAAACAAGCCCCAAATCATTGTGTCCACATGAGTGAGATTTTCTGTACGTTGTCCAAAGCTCTCACAAAATATGTATTTGTATGAAAGGTGCTGCTGTGTAAATAAGCATGTTCCTCTTTGATGATGACAACCATACAGGAAAATGCCATGTGTTTTGGTAAAAACTATGGAAATATATCTAGGCAGCCAAGGAAAAGCTGAATTGTTACTGAAGGATGTGTCACAAAGACAAGAAAATAATTTACAAAGCAGTGGGCTGAAAATATTTTAAACACTAATCAACTGAATCCCTTGAGCTGCCCTTGTGGTTAAGTAGCAATGCTTTGTCTCTCGGAGGGCCATTTATTCAGCCACCCTTCCCTGCCCCACCCCACACGAGTTCCTTTTTCATGTGTAATAAGAGTTTAAGGTGCAGCCTCATTTCAGTATGGATAGAGCAAAAAGGAAAGTTCATTTAATGCTAATTATAACCTGCATAAATCTGGTGAAGAGAAACCAAAGAAATACGATTTTTGTTTTGTAGCTCAGCTTTAATATCATATAATGAATATAATTGTCATACCAATTTTTTGCATGATTTAAGACATCAAAATTTAATTTGTAGCTAGAATAAAAACTGGACTTAGAAAAAACTTGAAAAGATCAGAGAGAATTTTCATTCTGCTGCCTGGTTCAGCATGACCCTGCAGCAGCAGCCTTAGAATGCCATGTCCTGACAGAATTCCCCAGTGAAGCTAGCTAGCAGAGCCGCTTCCTCATGCCCTGTCCGGTCCCTGAAGCCATGTGAACTGTCATGGGGGACCTGGACATGAACCTACAGGACTCTCAAGAGCCCTGCAGAGCCTGACAGAGGGAGGTAGTATTACCGAATGATCCATGCTTTGGTTTCGGAGGCCTATGCTGTCAAACTGGAATTGGCCTGCTCTCCTGGCTCAAACTTGGATAGATATTTCTGACTTCTGGGTTGGGTGGGGAATTGAAAGCTCTGTTCATCCTGAGTCCCTTCACAATTCATCTTATGAGGTCTGAGTAAAGTGGCCGTGTTCTGAGGCGAATAAGGGATCACGCTCTCCTATTAATTAATTATCCTATACAGTCTCTTTCCCCCTTAAGAATGGAGCCCCTGGGAGGGCCAGACCCAGCCCCCTATAGAGCTTGGCCAGGACCACCTTTGCCCCAGGGTAGTGAAACTGGTGTGAAATGATTTAAGCGGTCTTAAATGGTGCTCTGTCCTCTAGTCACCCAGAGCCCTCAGATGCCACTTCCTTCTGGAACTGAGCCTTGAAGATTCACTGGTGACTTCCATCTTTTTTGCATATGACTTTGGTCCCTTATAAAACAGATCTCAGTGGGAAAGAAATTACTTTTAGGTTCTTATTAGTCATTTTTGCCAGAGTATGAATTAGTTAAAGTTTCTTTGGCTTTGACAGGAGAATGGTTAAAAGACATTTGTGAGGAGATATAAACTTGGAACCAACGTAAAAACGCTGCCATTATCACACTTGTGTCCTGGCTGAGGACTGCAGTGAACCTTTCCCACCAGAACTTATTCTCATGCCTTCTGCAAACAGGGCAACTTATTTTGCGTTTACCTCTCCCTTCTGGCAGAAAACACTTGGAGGTTTTTTTTTTACAGTTTTGACTCTTCCTTACCCCTTCTAGATATAGTTCCATTTCCTTCCAAGATGAAAGCTTGTCTTTGTCCCTCCCAGAATAGTCCCAGGCAGCAGAACACAGTGAATCCTTCCAGATAAAAGACCTGCTGATAAAATGCCAGATTGTTATCAGAGAAGCAAGTGAGGGGAGTCAAGTCTGTAGCATTAATTACTTTGTTACAGCTTTGTTTATATCCTGTTCATTAGGGGCATGTTTTTCTTGGACAGTTTCTTGTCTGTGTTCTGAACTGTAGTCTGAAATTCGTATAACTCCCAAAGGTCAGGGAATAGTAGGTTCCTTCTTCTCTGAAAGGTTTAATGGCAAGGAAGAGAAGATCAAAGTTTCTATCTTCCCTCTGGAAGGAAATGGACAAACGCTTGGTTGGAGCTGCTCATTCCTCACCTCCAGCAGACAAACCCTCGTGTGTTGAATGAACTCTGGCTTTGAACACTTAGCCAAGAGGTTACCTGGAAGGAGAACGGCATTTATCTCTGTGAAGTCATGAGTATCAAACAGGGATTGATGAGATAGCAGAGGTTAGAGCCCATTTGAATCTAAAATAAAACTACTTGGGAAAGGACCTTTATGCTACTAAGCCATAGACTTACTGGTAACTTTTGTGTATATTTTAGTACAAGAAAATACATAAATAATACTTCCTGAGAGTTCTAATACTTTGGTCACAGTTGAACATATTGTTGGGTTAGGCTACCTTGTCTGTATTCTTTTGAATGTGATTGCTGTAGCATGTAAGGCCTTGTTCATTCTTCAACAAACTGTATACCTAGGAATGTAGAATACCTTAATGAACCTAAAGAGAGAAAGGGAATATATTGTTGTCAAGACTTAAACATAGTGAGAAATTTAGGATAGGAAAAGACTTCTGTTGAAAATGCACTGTCCTTCCACAAAAGAACCAGAAGGAGAAATAGATTCCCTTGATGGCCAAAATAACAGTATCTATTGCTGTGATGATCAAATGGTAGCAACTAAATGCTCCATCACTAGAGGCAATGTTAAAAAGTTAATTTCATCTGTAGTGGCTGGGAGCCATTAAGGGACTAATTACATGTTTCTTCACTTAGCGAAATTTGTGTCTGACCTTATGTTGTCTTGTTAGTTTGTGTTTGCAACCAGACTCCTCTTTGCCATGAAGATCACTGATGTGTGATTCGGCCACCCTCTCAACTTCACTGGCAGTTGGGGATTCTGAAGTTTAGACTCCTATATTTATTTTAAGACAAAAAATTTCTCAGATCCTGCAAACGTTATCTGGTGGCATAGCTGGCAATATGAATTTTAGGCCAATAAAAAAGAAAAGGTGAATGAATGAATATCCCATCCCTAGTCAGAAAACCTTTTTCTTGTTAATCCTGAGATCTGACTAAAGTGTTTGTCTTCTGTGTGCATCCATGCCATCTTTGAAGACCCCAGGGAGACATTCACCATAATTTTAGCAATACCTTTCTCATACTTAACTTGATTGTTTTCTTTAAAGAGATTAGAAAATACAGAGATTTAGGAAGAAGTTAAAGTAAATCTGCACCATATTAAAGCACACCTTGAGTGAAAACCAGCAAAAACAAGCCTTTCTTGACTTTTCTCATAGGAAAGAAAAATTGGAATTGGAGGGAAAATGTATTCTTTAGGAAATAAAAAATGACAGAAATAGCATGGGTAGTTAAGCACTCTGTTATGAAAGATGCATTTTTTAAAAATAAGATTTTTTCCTTTCTTCTTGACTAATCGTTTTGTTGGAGTAATTGTTTGCATAACAAATGAACTACTTTGAAGTGTATGGGGGAGTGGAGAACACTGCTGTGCCTTGTACAGACTGGTAACACGGATTATAAACTGCCTGACGCCAGTTCCACCAGATCACCCGAGGTCCAGCTTCCAGCAGATGTAGCCAAAGCCGTAGAAATCTTCTGATTAAATCATGAAGTGAAGGAAAGTGATCCAGATTCTTCAATTTTCTTTTTTTTCTCTCTCTCTTTTTGGTACCAGGGATCGAACTCACGACTGTGCTTGCAAGGCAGGCAGTTTTGCTGCTGAGCTAAATCCCAGCTCCTTTTAATTTTCTTTTGAACTGTTACATTTATTAGACCTCAGCACCCAAAAGCGAAACAGTATTGAATTTCACACACACAGCACTCTACTTTTAATTTTATTGAAGGCTATGTCCTTGGTGTGATTGAAGAATGACTCATACATTTTGCACTGACTTTATTTTGCTTTGTGATAGGCAAACAAGAAAATTAGGAATATGATACTTAATTGAGGCTAAATGTATTAGTTGATTGACCCCAAACGGAAATAAAGAATGTCATTCATATATGTCCATTGATTTTCTTTGTATTTGTTATGTGTATTTCTTGTGGAAGACTTCTTGAATGCTCCTTGTGTTTATAATATAAAGTATTTCATGAACAAGCTATGATTTTTTCTAGTAAATTTCTCAAACTGTGCCTTAGTGGAAATCTTGAGTCACAAAGCACATTGGAGAATGTGACCAACATTCTTATTGACATGGTCCTCATCTTAAAATACAATCACCATGAAATTAATATATTAAGCATGGTCACAATCCAGGAAAGGACTTGAAGGTAATATGACTCTCTACATAATTAGTAGCCTAATTAAATACTAAAAGGCTTTGGTTATAATGCACCATGACTGAGCAAAGATAACACCACCACTGAAATTGTATACTTGTAATACAAGTATATTTTAATTAGTGTTAGGGCATATGTGTATGATCAGTTGTGTTTCATCTTTAGACTTTGCACAGCAGTCTCTATTGTTCATTCATTTGAATTTTATTAAATAATAATGCATTGAGTTGGCTTCTTTCTCAGAATTTGGAATGATTCAAATTGATATGAGTTGAAAAATACCTTTTCATTATGGAACAAGGAAATTTTTAGGATTTTCAGAATATGAGAAAACAGGTTTAATCTCTTCAAGTTGGAGAAAATAGTCTGTTTTGCCTTAGTAATCCCATGGAAAACCTTTCTGCTGAAAACAGATGAGTTTATTAAACCTAGCACAGCAAATTTGACATCATTTGGATGAGCAGTTTCAGTTGTCACATTTACTTGAGTAATAAAATCAGATTTCTCTTAGTGTGTACCATTACTATTTGATTTTGTGGTATTAAAAATTAAGATGGGACATACTGATTTTGGCAAGGATCACAGATTGTGGAGTTACTCACCTGACTTTGAATCTCAGCTTTCCCATTGATCTCCTTTGCGAGACTGGGCAAATTACTTAATTTGGGTAAATTACTCTTTGAATTTATCTAGAAGAATAATTGGAAGGTTAGCCATTATCTTAAAAACTATTTTTTTAGTTCTCATATGACTGTTAGGAATTGTGTGTATTGATTTGATACGTATGACAGCACAAAGGGCACGCCTGTAATCCCAGCACTCAGGAGGCTGAGGCAAGAGGATCATCACAAATTCAAGGCCAACCTGGGGGTGCAAAGTGAATTCAAGGCCAGCCTGAACCATATAGTGAAACCCTGCCTCAAAAAAAGACAAAACACAAAACAAAAGATTTGGAAGAAATTGCTGCATTTGGGTAATCTGAAGAAGAAGAAGGGATTAGGATGTCCTGGAGAGGGCGCGGAGGCTGAGAAGAAAAGACAAGACGGTTACATAACGAACCTTCCTAATGCATGTGAGAGGTGCTTTATTGAAGTCTAACCAAAATAAGCTATACATGCTTCAAGTATACAAATCTGATGAGTTTATATAGCCATAAAACTGCCACTCTGTCCGGACATGGACATACCCATCACTGTTTCTGTCCTCTCAGCCCTGCCCTTCCCTGATCGTCTGGCAGTAGCTGGCTGTTCGTATGCTATCACTATAGGTTAATTTGCATTTCCTAGAATTCTGTGTAGGCTCATCTGGCTTTTTCATTCAGCCTATTAATTTTGAGGTTCAGCCATGTTGTTAATTGTATTAATAGTTGTTCTTTTTATTGCCAAATAGTATCCTATTGTTCTTTATCTGTAACTATTTACGTACTATTGATATTTCTATTGTGTCCAGGTTAGGCTATTACAGTTAAGTTAGAAACATTCACGTGCAAGTCTTTGTATGGATATAGACTATCTTTATGTAGGATAAACACATGAGAGTGGAATGGGTGGGCTATATAGTAGTTATATATTTAACTTTTTAAGAAACTGCTTCTTTTCCAAAGTAATTATACCATTTTACATCCCCACCAGCAGTGTAAGAATTCCAGTTGTTCAAACAAACCGATGATCGTACAAAACTTACTGTTTCTTCTTTGTAAGAGAATCTTTTGTGTTTCTGAACAACTACTTTGACAATAATGATTCATATTTCTCTCTTACTATTTTGTTATGAAATTTTGTTCTATTATTTCATGAAAGAAAAGGTCCTAGTTGTTCAGTCTTAGCCAACACTTGGTATGCTCGATCATTTTCATTGTAGCCTTTCCTAGTGAGGGGGTAGTAGGGTTTTAATTTCAGCTTCCCGAGTGACTAAGGATGTTGAATATATTTGCATGTGTTTATTTACTGTCTGTGTATCTTCTCTGACGTGTTGGCTCAGAACTTTGATTTAGTTTTTTTGTATTTTGGCAAATTGGGTTGTTTTCGTATTATTCTGAAAATATTCTGGGCACAAGTCTTTTAGGTATAGTTTCATTCATATCCCTGCTATTTAGAACAAAAAAAAAACACAAATTAAGTTGCAATAAGAAAGAATTTTGTTGTATTAAAGGAACTACTTTGTAACCGTGGCGTTCTAAACATGGGCATTCAAGCAACCAAAAGAGGTTGAAAAACTTTCCCTAGAGAATTTAGAAACAGACTGGCAAGTTTGTTTGGGGTGCAGCATGCTGAAGAATGACTCAGTTTACCTAATTGCAGTTTTCACTTGGGAAAAGACATCTACCCTGGGGTGGGTCTGTTTCCAGCATCTCAATATCCTTCCCTTTTCCTAACCCCCTTCTAAAAAAACAAAACCAAAAGCAAAACAAAGGCAATCTCATAATTTTGAGACTTTTCAGGTACTTTATGGTTTTTAAAATTTCAGTCTTTCTGATTTTAGCTTGAAATGTTGCTGTGAAACACAAGAAAAGTCATTTAGGGACATTAATTAGCTTAACAAAAACATTATAATCTGCAGAGCAACAATATTAAAAGAACTGCTCAAATTTCTCTCATCTAGCAGGAGTACCAGCCATTGTTTTAGCTGCTATCTGGGCAGATTCATTCAACTTCCTGTAGGGGCAAAATAATTAACTAGATATTCCAGAGAGGAGGATCTCGTGATTAAAGGGCCTGGGGTTGCCTTGGCCCTCAGAGGGGAAGAATCAGAGGTGCGCTTTAATGACAGGATTCCGATAGAATTAATGGAGGGTTTTCCTCTGTGCAGAAAACACTGGTCATTTGTTCTCCAGCTCCACAGAGGCTCAAACTGGAGAAAATTGGTTCCAAGTGTAAGAAGATTGGGTATCGTTAGTGTTAGACATAAAACTTTTATTATTAGCATCAGTATTATTAGGAAGTTATACAATGGAACAAAGCAAGAGAGATAATAAAGATATGTTTTTAAAAAAAGATTGCTATCTGCTGGGGATGTTTAAATGTCCAATATTTAAAGGATTATTTTGTCATTGAAGGGGACTTTGTGAATTACTTCCATTATCCTTTTACAGACCAGGATGGGAAAGGACATTATGTAACAAGCCTGTGGCCACATTGTTAGATACTAATATTTTAACATGAGAGTGTTTTAAAAGTATTCTCACTTTAAAAAGACACAAAGGAAACCATGTGTTTCTGCTTCATTAGTAGGTTTCACTTCACCAAAATGGTTGAAGCTGATGACTATGTGTGTTATTTTTTTTTCCTGAGTTCATGAAGATTCTGCCAATTCGCTGACCTCTCTATATTTTTTTTCTTTTCATTAAAAATGTTGAAGATGTTTATTCCTGGGCAATTTGAATGTTGAACCTATTGCTACATAAATACAATACTTTTGACTGTAGATGATTTCTGAGGTGATAAATGGTAGAGAACAACAGAAGACTGCCACATGTTTTGTGGAACTTGTCGGAGTCTGATATGACTCTTCACAGACTGTCAATTGACCAATCCTACAGTGTACAATTTGGTGGATGAGTTTGGATCAAGGTCCTGTGACTAATTTGCCTTCCTTAAAAGTAATTTTTATTTTGTTAAACATTGGTTAGAGCAGTGGGAAACACATATAGTAGGAAACCTCATTGTGAATGAGGCCTGTAAGGATGAGTTCTAATGATTGACATTAGAGAGATCAACAGCTTATAAAGGATTGCACATCCATGATCCCAACAGAAATTGATGTTAGGCAGTTATTTCGTTGTGGTTACATTTTATTTGGTAACTCATCGTTCTTTACATATTTCCATTAGAACTTTTGAATGAAAACCTACATGTATTTGATAGTATTGTATACTTATTACAGAGTGCTTATCTGGGTGCTAAAAGTAAAATAAGATATTTGAAAGTACCTAGCATATTGCTTGATATCCAGCAGACACTCAGTAAACGTTTCTATCTCCCCGTCCCTTTGGTTTCCCTTGGGTTTAGCATGGGCATTGAGATCTTTCAGAAATGTAACAAATTCTTGTCAAAGGGAAGTTAATAAAATTGTTCCCATTTAAAGATTATGTTTCTAAATGGTCAGTGTGTGTTGAACACTCACCTGAGTCCCAGGATCTTTGATATTAATACCTTTTAGAAATAGTCACCCCAAAATTAAGTTAAATTAGTAAAATGTGATTGATTTGGTCAACCAGCCTCAGATTAGGTTTAGCTACTTTAAGTACCAGAATGAGAAAATTTATTAATGTGGCAGTAGAAGCTGGCGTGGGTTCTGGAACATTTGAAAGCCTAAAAGAAATTTTTTTTGTTGCTGTTCAAATGGGAACAAAACATTCCTTTCTAAATCCCCACAACACAGTATTCTTAAAAGAAGAAAGTACATTTTCTGTATACCTTCGTGCAGTTTCTTAAATTGACCACCCAACTCTGTGTTTGCAAACTAAAAAAAATCGCTCATTTTAAGTGTGAAATCACTCACCCTAAAGGTTAATGTGGCAAGTTTCAAGTGTATTAAATCATTTTGAGAGCTTGACTTTTGGGCAGCGACCACACCAAAAGCAGACCCAGCCCTTTCAGACTGATTTCTCAGGCCTGTTCTCTCCAGCAAAGAAGGAGGATGTGCTGAGGCCAGGTGTTAGGTTCAACCCCTTGAAAGGATTAGTGACTGCGGACTGTTCTCATCTTCTGGTCTTCTGTGGAGTTCAGACAGAAACACTGCGAGGGGCTTTGCCACAGGGAGGACAGCAGCTTTCTCACTTAGTCTGCATAAGCGAGCTTCTCACTCCTGCGGAGCACGTGGCTCATCCCAGCCTCAGACTCCCAAGGGGAGATCGGGAAATGCTCTACCTGGTGCAGCCGGCAGCACAGACAAGGACAAGGGTGCTGCTAGTAGCTCCAGAGTCCAAGAGAAAACCCCGATGGTCTGGCAGGAAAGATGGAGCCAGAAGTTTCAGTGCTTAGGAATATTTCATCCTGTTTGTGCTAGACCTTCATGTATTGTTCACTTTGTTACACTCCATTGTATTTTGGATACCGATTGAAATTAATTGCTCTCTTAAATCTTTAGGGCTTCTGCTAAATTTGCATGAATGTTGCTGTGAAGTCTTTTCCATGTTTTCCCAGTGTTAGGAAAGAATTATTGTTAAAGTAGACCACATTTCAGTGCTCTGACAAAAAGAAAGTCTCTTTCCTAGCTGTCTAAAACATTTGGATGGAATCTCAGAAATCTAGTTTGAAACTGTATTTGTTGTTGTCTAGGAAAAAACTGATGAAAGATTTAAATGAAATTTCAGATGATATATAATTTTTGTACTTCCATCTCTGTATAGTGATAAGACCAGATAACTTGGAATTAGTATTCAGAAACCATGCATCTTTTCATTTTATTGAAGAAAATTTATAAATCTGAATAATTAAGGTACATTGCCCTAAGAGCTTTTAAAAGTAATTACCATACTGTATATCTTCTCCTCTCTCATTGGAAAATTCCCTCACTTTATTTCCTAGCACAGAAAGGAATGGTGTCAACTTAAGCAGCCATTGTCAGTTGCCTCTGTGACCTTGTGTCCCTGCCACGTGACGTGACTGAATGATGTGTCTGCGTTTTGTAAGGGCAAATGAAGGGATGTCAAGGTAGTAGAGGCTGCAGCTCTCATTTTCAGTCTAGAATTAACAGCCTGTGGCAGCTCATCCCAGGCCAGGCCTGAGTGACAGGGAAGCAGAATGGATGTGACCTCAAAGGCATGCATCCTCTGGGTTCCAGCTCCGTGATTGGGCTTGTGGTAGGGAACCTTTTAGAGCTTTCAGTGATAACAAACAGCCTGCTCTGCAGCACTCATGCCATAGGTTCGCCACAGTGCTCTAGAATAAACCCAGTGTTCAAAGCAGAATGAAAACCCGGACACTGCCGTTTTTCTACCCTGATAACCACCAGACTCTCAGTGGTCTCATCACATCACCTCCCCACCCCGCAGTTCTCAAAATAATAACCTGGAAATGAAGTTTGGCTTAGTATGTAGAATACAGATCATACACATACATGCATATTTATGTATAAATTGAGCTGTGATCTAGCCTTCCACTTAAAGAATTTATACTAAAATGGTGTTTGAAATTACACTTAATCACTGCTTTATAATGAATGTTATTTAATTACATTTTGGTTTAAAGATTGGCTTCTCTCCTCTGTTGCAATTACATGACTTTTTTGAGGAGTGGTTTAATTTTGCTTTTTAACCCGGTCTTGTGGTTTTTAAAAGTACCCTACCACAGGGTATCCAAAAGTAGGACATTCTGGCATTTTTCCCACTTTCCACTCTTTGTCATACATGCCAGATGCCAGATTTCTTTGGGAAATAGTCATTTGTAAAAGGTCAAGAGCAAACGGGGAGAGGATTATTTAGTGTAGGGTTGCTGCTCGTTGGAAACTAAATATCTGTAACCATGTCAGAGTTATTTGTATTTGCGGAAACATTTACATACAAGTGCTTTCTGTGACATAAAACACACTATAGCACAAAGTGTGTGTGTCCCCTGGCTGGGGACAGATAGCAAGGAGGTTTGACAAGTGATTGTGGCAGTGAGGTCATTCACTAATTAAATCACAAAACATTTTCAGAGTATTTTCATTTCTTTGTCCAGTAAAGTTTTCTCCTCCTGTAGGCCAAAGCAAACATTTTACTGTATTTACTAATTACAGGTTAAGCATTTAATCATTGTAAAGACAAGTAAGTGGAAAAACTGGGCAGAATTTTCAGGACCTAGTCAAAGACCAGTAGGGACTCTCGCTCCCTTGTGTAACTTTAGCTCTCAGTGTCTTCCCAAAGGAAAGACGTGATGTGAGCACTTCCTCATCCTGAATCTGTATGTTGACGGAACTACCAGCAGACCTCCCAACTTTGAGGAAAGCTGACACAGCTTTGTCACATACGCTGTCCTTGTCACATACCTCCTGTCCTTGCCTCCTCCTCCCCACCATAACCATGATGAATTTCTGTTCAGAAATTTCGCCTATACAGAAATTGCATCTGTATTTATTGTCATATTGAGATAAGTGTCCTTGATACTCTAGGGAATCAGAAGCATTTCAAAGGGCTCGGTCTCTCTACATGCTAAGGCTCCATGGCCATGTGGCCCTAGTGAATCACATCTTACGAGTAATTCCTTCTTGAAGCATTGGTTAGCTTTTAAAAAGTTCAGTGGCCATTCCTTCCCCCTACAGAGTCTATGGTGTTCTGAGCTTTCTCACTCTTGTCTTGGTATCTAAGGCATCTCGGTAAGTTTAGTTATTGTAATTGGCTAAAAGATCATGTCTAGAGAATTCTAATTAAGAGTTTACTTAAGGAAGGGCTTGCCATGTTCGACTTCTCTCTCAGACTGTGAGTGCCATGCCTTTGATGGCTTTCTAGCACACAACTTCAACCAAATGTTTGTGGCCTGGTGAGTTCATAGTGTTTACAAATTCAAGAAGTCCTTTCTGGAATCTCTGAATCCCACTTGTTAATGACTTTCACTTGTTTAAGAGCCAACCTTTATTCCAGTTGTTCAGTGTCAGTAAGCCCGAAGGCGGGGGTTTGGTGACGTAGGCCGCCCCACTTCTCAGCCATGCCTTCCACTCCTGGTCACCAGCCTCTGCTGCAGTCAGGCGCACCTCCCCTGCTTCACACCGTTGACCTTGGCTAACATCTTCCTGTTTTCTCTTGTCCTGCTTGAATCCTGCTTTCCAGTTCCTACTCCTCATCTGCTGATTTCCTCTAGCTGTAATGCCAACATCATTTTCCCCATACTGTCTTGGCTCTTGGTCCTATTTTCAAATGTCCGTCTCATCTTGACAACTAGAATATGGGCTCCTCCGAGACAAAGGTAATCCTGCTTTTCACAGCATACATCATCACAACCCTTATTGGTTTGTTTTCCTTTTGTTTTTTTGAGACAGGTCTCATTATTTAGTTCAGGCTGACTTTGAGTTCACTGTGTAGCTCAGGCTAACCTTGAACTTATGGCAACCCTCCTGCCTCAGCCTTTCAGGTGCTGAAATTGCAGGTATGTGCCACTTTGCCTAGCTTCACAAGGCTTTTTGCTCATTTTAAGCACGCAGTAAATATCTTTCCATTGTTAAAATGTAAGCCATTTTTGCTACCTCCAATTTTTTTTATTTTTCCAAACCAAATGTCTACATTTAATCTTATGATGGATACACACACACACACACACACACACACACACACACACACACAGGGATATATATCCATATTATACAGGGTTAGACTCCTCAGTACATTTGTAAGACCTTAGTACCTGAGAAATGAATCACAAGCGGATTTACAGGTCCACAGGTCCAAGTTTTTATTTTAACAGAACTTGTGCTATAACATTGGGGTGAGGGTCCCTTCTATACTAACTCCTATAATTACATTTTTTTAAAAGCAAAATTACTTGTAGAACTAATGCAAATACTAAATAATGTCATTTGGAATAAATGAAGTGCTATATAGAAAACATTTGGCATAAGGAGCACCTCCTGCCACCTCCTCCCTTTGGCTGTTTGAGCCAGGGTGGGTGGGATGTCCGTTTTTACAAAGGCACAGATGTGGAGAAGAATACTGAATGGGTGTGTGTTTTTATTTCCTCCTAGGTGTGGTCGCTCACCTATCTACCGCTCCCGGGAAATGGCAGCTCGTGCTTTGGTACCTCTTGTTATGGTAGACCAGGTTCCTAATACTGTCCGATCCCTGCTGGCCACACTCCCCAGCTGCACTGACCAGTGTTTCCGGCAAAACCATATTCATGGGACCCTTCTCCAGGTAAGCCAGGTTACTCCTTTATATGCTTTCTTCATCTCAAACATGACTGCTGTGTTACACTGTGATTCTGGCAGATTATTTTTGGCACTAATCCTTGTGTCTTCTACAACATACTATGCTATATTAAGTATGCCTGCAGACCACTTTCTAACCAGGAGGAAGCTGTGAGCCTTCCTTGGCAGCAGCTTGCCTAGCAGGGAGGGAAAGAAGCTAGACACGTCAAGAAGAGTTCACCCTATAGTACAGAGCCGCAGGATATGAAAATCAGTTTTCCAGTTTGGAAGAAACATGTATTTTGAAAAATATACAAATTAATTTATTGTAAAGATTTAAGTACAGGAAAGAAAGATTTAAGTACAATGAATAATGGGGAAAGGACATCTTACTGAGACTCCTATTTAACCCTAACACAGGGACAGGTAGTGCTGGCTAAATCTTCAGTTCACATTCTACTGTGGTTCCACATGGAGTGGGCTACAGATAGAATTTAAATGTCAGGTCATTTTCCTGGTTTATTAGAAGGGTGGATTGGCCTTGAGATCCCAGTAGCTGTTACAAGTACAGGGTCCATGCTGCCAAAGGTTAGGCAGCACGTAGAGGGTTACCAACACAGGCTTCGAGCTGGCTTGCTGGGGTGTGAATATCTACTCTTTACTACCTGTGCACCTGTGCCTTCATTTTTGAAATTATCAGTGAGTGTTGTATTCTTCAACTGGGCATGGTGGCACGCCCATGTGGTCCCAGCATTTAGGAGTCTGAGGCAAGAGGGTCACTATGAGTCTGAGGGCAGCGTAAACTACCTAGCAACACCCTGTCTCAAAACAAAACAAACAAATAAACAAAAAGTAGTGTATGCTTCTTGGAAATTTTAAGAAAACTAAATAAATTAATGTATATGAAGTACTTAGCACAGAACCTGGTCCAGAGTAAGATATATAGTTATCATTGTAATTTTAATGATAGTATTTTGGGTAGTTAATTCCCTAAAGGTGAGAATGCAAGATAAACTCATCTTCTTGCCTTCCTTCCCCTGGCTGTTTTATATATATTCAATAATTAATTCTTGAGTGCCTATTGCATCCTATGGTGTCATAATCAGAACAGGAGGTCCTTGCCACAGAGAAGACAAGAATAAAAAATTACCAGAAAATCACATCATAGTGTGCAAAGTGCTAGCTAAGCACATGGCAGGGCCATATCTTGGGAAAATTTTGCACACACCAGAATAAATTAGCCCTGCAAAGTGGAGGAATCGCCTTTGCAGAGGGAGGATCATAGAGAAAGGCTCCAGGTGGGTGAGAAATCAGCCTACCTGCAAGCTGCAAGTTTGGGTGAGATTGAAGTTCTAGGTTGATGGCTTTCAAATTGGTCTTTTGAAAGTTATTGAAGCTCCCAAGGACATTTTGCCTATCAGTATTTAATGAGAAAATAAAATTGAGGATGTATGAAAACATAGGGGCCCAAAAGCACATACGCCATTAATCATCAGAGTGAGACTATCTCACATCCCTTATTGCCTCTGGCAAACTCTACTAGATCTCAAGAGAGAATGGAAGCAAAGGAAGAAATTAAGATCTTAGCATCCTTTTGAAAGTAATTTGATCTTGTGGACCTCCTAAAATAGTTAGACACAGAATATACCCCCCAAGAACCCCAGACTACTTTTTTATTACTTTTGGTGCCAGGGTTTTAACCCTGGGCCTTTTCACTTGAGCTGTATCCCCAGCCTTTGTTATTTTGAAATGCTAAGGTTTTGAATTGCCCAGGCTGGGTTCATGATCTGCCTGCCTTAGCCTCCCAGAATGCTGGGGTTATGGGTGTGTGCCAGAATGCCCAGTATCTCAACTGCACCGTGGGGTCATCTGCCTTGTGCTATGTATAGTATAATATATAGTATAATAATATAGTATACTATGTACAGTATAATAAGAAGCTCAGTGGCTTCTTATTATGAATGCTTGAGCTCTTGTCTCCCTTGCGGCCTCACAGTTCCTCCTTGTGATGAAAAGGGTATGGAGTTACTATGCTTATAGGGATGGTTCACAGTGGGCCTAGGACCTAATCAAAGACTTCTCTGAGGTCTCTGCGCTTGTCAAACTCTGCATCTACTTTGGAGGAAAGGGGCTAGTATCAGAGAGAGATGCGGAACAGGCTTTTCTAAGTATGCACTACAGTAGAGTTATAAAAAGCCCCGATTGTCAAAGGGATCTGCCCTCAGGTTGTCTTTGTTGACACTCTTGGATGAACTTTGTCAAAAGTAATGTGGTTGGAATTGCTTCTCCCTCTTTCACTAGTTTTATGAATGCCCCTGCCCAGTCTTATCACACCACCATGACTGACAGCATGGCTGCATTTCATCAGTCTGTCCAGCAATCACATATCATTTGTTCTCTGTCTCTGGGCTACCTTTAATGTTCTCAGATTGACTTTGTTTGCTATATAGTGAAACTCTGCGGAAAGGTAAATACCTCTTCTTAGTGCTGGGGTTGTCTGCTTGTTGCTCTTGTTCCTAAATGTTAGTGACAAAAAGGACTTGTTGGAAAAACGCCAATATTATGGATGTTGGATATTTATTTCTGTTGTCAAACACAATCCTGCCTTTATCAACATTGTTTTACTCTGGTTGGAAAAAGGAAGTCAAAGGCGTGTGCAAAAGCTTCCTGTCATGTTTGTTTCAGTGTCCCATCTGTGTTGTAAGGGCTTGGTTTCACCCTGTGGTTCTTGGTGGAGAAAGCATAAGGGCTCAAGTTGGGAGGTGCTTTTCCTCTTCCCTTCTTGCAGCTTGTAGATTCCTTCTCAACATAAAGCTACCTTTGAAACCAGAAAAGGTCTGCACCTGGAAGAGAGATGTCAGGGACTGAAAGGAATGATAGTCTCCATGGGACCTTTGAGCCAGCTAAGTAAATATAAAATTGTTATTTTTTTCAAAAGCAGGAAATCATTTTGTAATCAGAAAACAAATTCTTTCACAGAACATTTTCTTGAATTATACATTTTGACTTCTTTGAAAATGTTTACATAAATATATCAAACCTCAGAGTGTTTCTATAGTATACCATAAAAACAAGAAATGTGCTGATCTCTGAATTTTCTGAGACTATAGAAGAAAGACTAAAATTATAGGACTTGCCAAAAAAAAAAAAAAAAAAAAAAAAAACATGTGGGATTCATTTCTTAATCATTTTCAAAATCAGAGGTTCATAATTGCAATGGTGAAATAGTTGGAAATAACACACATTAGAAAAGGTGAGATTATGTACCCGGTTCATAAAAGCTAAGGGTAAATGACATTAAATCTCAATAAAGGCCAGATAAGAGCCATGGACATTACCTCATTTGGGAGCAGGACTGGCAGGGCTTCCCTGACTTCTAAGTAGAATTAACTGTCTGTTTTTATTGCCAAGATTCTTCATGTTGGAGACTTAACATTATTACTAGGTTACTTATCACTCCTGAGAAATTCCTTCTTGCATTCAAGAAGAGTTTGGCCAACAGTCATAGAAATATTTAACTCATATTTTGGTGTTTCATATGGAAATATATGCCATTTGAAGAAAGAGTTTTAATGTTTAGTTTATTTCCTTGCTCTTCCCCCTCCGCACCCCCGCCTTGATATTATAAACATGAAAAAGGTGAGCCTTGCTCTTTCTGTAATTATGTGGGTGAAATGCTTTTTTCTCTTCGCTGTGCTGGGAATCTAACTCAGAGCCCTCTACATGCTAGGCAAGTGCTCTACCACTGTGCTACATATTCTCAGCGTGGGTGAAGCTGGGTACACAACTGAGATAAATATACTCATGTGTAAAGGAGGAAAAGCATTTTGTATATTGAAGATTCTAAGCAGAAAAATTCTTTTCTCTCTAGTTAATCCAAATAATCCCTTCAGTGCTATACATCCCTTTTTCTTCTAATGCTGATGCTACATTTCCTCAGTTTTTACTAGCAGAATATGTTAAACATTTTGATTCTTTTATTTTTATTCCCAATTTGGAGCCTGGGTTTCTGCTTTTGAGAACTCTTGAGTCAAAAAGATCTTACTTTTCTGTCTGTGAAGATGAGTGGCAATAAAATATTAGCCAGGGTTTGACTTGAGAAAGTTTACAATAAGAGAAATAAAATTAGTATTTTGAGCCTTCTGACCTCCATGTGAATTTCATATGTGATTTAACTCATATTCTTTTATTTATAGCCCTACAAGTTAAGACAGATAGGTATTACTATTTTTGTGTGTCTTTTGGTCTGTCTCTGTCTCTGTCTCTCTCTATCTTTAATGAGTAAGTTAAGGTAAACCTGAGAGGGTGACTGGCGTAAAATCACAGAAGTAGTCATTGACAGAAACAAGATATTAAAAGACCTCTGTTGTTTTTTGCTTTTGGATGTACTGCCTCTCTGATAATTGATTAAAGTAACAACTTGTTATGGCTAGGAAAATTAAAACAAGAATTCATCTCCATTCTGGTTTTTTCATTTGTCACTTGGTCTTTGATTGAGTGTGATATGATACCTCAACTTTGAAGGCTTAATTATCTTTCTCATTGCTGAGAACATTAAAGGAGGAAAGCTTTATTTAGGTGACAGTTTGTAGAAGTTTTAGTTCAGAATCGGTTGTCTCCAAGGCAGGGTGGCTCATGGCAGTGGAAGACAGCAAAAGCAGGCAAGCAGAAGGAAGAAACAAGGCTCTTTCTGCCCCTTTTATCTTATCCAGATGGTTGGGATTAGGGCAGTGTCAGCCCAATCAGTGGGCTAATCCAGCAGTCACCGACCCTTAATTCCAGCATTGAACCAGGAATCAATCGCAAACTCTAGATTCAGCTGCCACAGAAGAAGCCCCGTCTAAAAGTGGGTGAAGCTTCACGGAGATGGACTGAAATCTAGAGATGGCGCACTGGGACGATGTATTGTACCACCCTCCCCAGTTTTCCCTCCGTGTGTCTGTCATCATTTCTCCTTGGTCTTCCACTTAAAGCTTCTTTAAAGTTCCTACCTCCAGAAAGGGGGGCTGTGGGTAGGAAACCAGCAACACTTCAGTGACCAAGGAGCATGGGAGTCAAAGAAATGAAAAGAGGCAAAAGATGAAGCATCTAGGTGGGGCTTCCGATGTAAAAGGAGACAAACTAAGGTCATTTCTGCTTTAGTGTGGAATATACTGATATGGTCTGTGTGAGGACTAGAGTCAAGATCCTTACATGGGTGGGAACAATAATGCTGGGCTGGCAGGGAGGGTATGAGGGCCAAAATAAAGGAAAATCATGGTGTTACCTTTGTGGAAAAACACAGAAACCTGGAAGGAAGTTAAGATAAGCCAATTTGGCCAACTTGTATGATGCACTGATCAAGCAAGAATGGACCATCCATCCTATAAATACAAGCAAGAGAAGCAAATAGAAAATTCAATGATAGAAGTAGCTTCAAGAATAAACTCCACTGGAGTTTCATAAATAAGGCAACAAAAACATTATAAAAAAGAGGTTTTAAAACTACTATTATTTAATTAGTATTTGTGATTAAATAGAATTTAAAAGGATTATTCTCATCTTTAGAAAGGGTAACCATAGAGGACATCTTGTGCTTTACGAATTTTAATATTTTATACTTTTTAACAGTACAGAATTGTGACACATAAAGTAAAATGCTTAAGCTATCTAGCAATGGAATATTATTTGATGTATTCCATTTGGTGACCTAAGATATTGGCCTGTGTCCATTGCTGTTTATTTCATATCCAGAAAATACAATTTCAGAATGGAAAATCAAAAACAAAAGCATGAAATTAGGCTGATGGCTGTAAGTTATAAATGGATTGCTTGTCAGTGTGCTTTTTTTTCTGGAATGAGTCATAATTTAATGAAAATGTTCATTCTTTTCACTAGTAGTCAGATTTGCTGTTCCTTTTTGAGGACTTGTGTTAATGTGCAAGGAGAATGATCTAAGTTGCTAGGAAGGTTCCCAGCCTAAGAAGGGCCAAGGCAGCATTTCCCCAGTTCTGTGACTGTAGATGTGCCAAGGCATTTAGTGAGACCTTTGGTTCTCGGGGGGCCTGACTGTGGCCTAGGAGTCCCTGGGCAGTTACCTGCAGCTGGGAGCAGCAGCATCGCTTTCATCCAAGTGTGCCAAAGAAAGATTATTTTCTATGTGTGCCTTGATGTGAAAAGGATTGGGAAGCACTGGGCTCTAAAATAACCCAGAAAAACAAAAAATAAAACTAAAACTAAACCTTGTTAAATCTTACCTTTTGGCAGTGTATTCCTTCTGGATATAAGCCCAGAAAAGTCATTTTTAATTAAAATGCTACTTTTGAAGATGAGTAGATGAGTTAATTCCTTCCTTAGAAATATATCAAAGCTTTTATTTGGTATGGTATTACTTAGGGTGCTTTCTCTGGGTGTTGGCAACAGTGCTTAGCTGCTAGATTCAGGCACAGTCATTGTTCACAGGCACTGGGTTATAATGCTCCGGACTCAGGCTAGCAGGCGAGGGTGTGTGGGGCTTAGGGATGGCTGGCTGTTGTTTGCCCAGGTGTTAGTTCAGAATCACAGTTGGGGAAGGAATGATGAAGGGAATGAATATATTTTCCCAGGTACTCTGTGCGTGTGTGTATGTATGCGTATGATGGTTAGGATATAAATTATTTAGTGCCTATGCATGGATAAATGATAAAAAGTAGAGCTGGGACACATTTAGGATTGCTTGAAGCTTTTGAGCTTGTACTATACTGCTTCGCTGGTTGACAAAAAAGAATATTCTTTTTTCTGGCGCCTTCAAATTATGAGGTACTAAGGAAATTGACACTGTCCATTTATTTAATTATAAATTGAAACCAAATTCATGCCAAGTACTATTCTAGTTACTTGGAATATATTAGAGGGAAAAGGGGTCTTCTCAAAGATTGTTGCTGTCACAGAGCTGACATTCTAGCAGTAAGGAAGCAGAGAATAAGAATTAGCAGTAAAATAAAACATAACAGTATTTATTATAGTAAGTATAATAGGCAGATTATGTATTTTGTTATATAGTAATAATTGCTGTGGACAGAAAGGACAAGTCCAATAGGGTAAAAGGAATCAGGAATGGGTAGGGGAGGAGGATGGGTGGCCATGTTAAATGAGGAACCTGAATAGTCATTGTTGAAAGGGGAATGGGTATTTGAGCAAATCCACCAAAATACTAGGGAAAATTTGGGGAGAGAGTTAACAAGTAGACTTCTTTTTCCCAGAAATTTCATGTTTACACATACCAGTAGGCAGATGCTCAGCGTCTGAGGCTGTCTTTGTGCATGGAGAAGTGGCAGCTTGTGGGCAGTAACAGGTACAGGAGACCTGGAAGGTGGCATTATTTTACAATCCAGGAGTTCTCTAAAGGCAAGTCTCTCGGGCCTCGCATTCCTGGGGCCTCTCTCAAGTCCTTTCTCTTAGGATCTTAGGGAGTCAGGCCTGTCTGCTGTAGCTCCCGTGAGCTCAATTAAAGAGAGAAATAACCCTCCCTGACTCCCTCTGTTTTCCAGGAGAATCTTTACCATAATTCTGGGCCAGGACCTCAAAGATGTAGAGTAAATGTAGAGATCATTTAGGCTTTTATTTACAAATATTTACTGGGAGATTATTAAGTATACAGTACTGTGCCAAGTTCCATGGAGGATACAAAGAAAAGTTAATGTATAATAGGTTCTCCAACACTTATGAACTGCTGTGGAAAATAGACCATCACCATTGCAATTACATAAAAATGCATGCCTGCATGTGACATGTGCCAAGCACAGGGACACAGTCACACCTCTGAGAGATGAGACCAGAATGGGTGGGGTACAGTGAGGACAGAAGGCTTCATGAGGATAGGGGTGTTGAGATAAACTTGTACATTAACTTCCTATATTTGAGACAGAGACTTGGTATGAGCCAGGGTACTGAGAAAGCAACCTAGTGTTTGCAGGAAACCAAAGCAGTCTGTCCCATCTGTCCAGCAGTGTGTCAGGTCACTGTGAAAGAGGTCCCAAAAGCATGCCAGGCAATCAATGGCCTTCAAAACACAAATGTTTATGTATGTGTAAGCTATGTAAGCATCCTATTTCCTTTATCTCATACTGTTAAGTAACGCTTTACATATAACTATCATGTACTTTTTGGCCTAGTAGTATATAATTTCTAAATTAAAAAGTACCTAAGAGCTGGGAGCGTGTATTCAAAGAGATCATTTCTCAGAGCATGTAAGAGTAGCTTCTGCAGCCAGTTGTCTTGTCTAGACCCCAACTCTGCTGCTTGCTTGCTGTGTTTTGGGTGGATTACTCAATTTATATGCTTCTACTTCTTCCTTGGTGAGTTGGAAATTGAGACTTCATAAGATAGTTGAGATTAAATGAGTTCATACATAGCAAGTGCCTAGGAAGATTTTGCGCATGTCAGGCATGCTCAGTAAAGACTGATTGATCGCAGTCTCTGCTGTTGCCACCGCTGCCCCCACTACCTCTGCTGCCAATGGGCAAGGGTGTATGAGCCGAATTATGTGAAGATCACTCATGTAGATGGTAAGTAAAAGATTTTGAGCTAAATTAAGCTGTGTTTTAGTAAAACTAATGTTGTACATTGAAATAAAAGTGTGAAGAATAAGGATTCCTACTGATGTGTGAGCATGTACATAAGAGGAATAAGTTGGATTTCAGCAGTTTTGATTAGATGTGATATAAAACACTGGCAGGTTCCTCTGTCAGTGTGTTCTCTACTTTCCTGCAGATCATATTAAATACTACTAGAAGGGCCAAGATTAGCTTAGATTTTTGAGAGTAGAGTTCCTGTCCATTGAATCGTTATCCCTTGCACCTGTTTTGTTTTGAATTACATCCTCTCTCTCAGACCCTGTCAGAGACTGAGGAATCTGGAAGGGAACACTGTCACAGTGTCTGAGACAAAAGACCATTGTATCATTCCAAGGGAGAAAAAAGTAGGAGATATAAATCATCCTAGGTAGATTAATCTAGCATTTTTCCAAGTTCATTTTTCTTCAGGAGACATGTTTTCCGCCCCCTCCTACCCTTCTCATACTTATTGTTTGAGGCATTTTATGACTCAAGATAATTCTGAATGTACTTGCCAAGATACAGTAGCACAAAGCCTCGCACTGTATGCTGTTGGGCCTTGGTTATTTCCTAGAATCCCTGTAAGACATCTGATGGTATGTGGTCCCATTATATGATGGAATTTGTTTGGTAATTTCCTAGCCAATGAAAATAGTATTATTTGGTCTTTGTTTTTAGAGTATACCAATCTAACAGGTAAAAGAAATACCTCATTGTTTTATTGCATTTTTGAGATTGCAAAGTATATGTATTTGTTCCAGAGCTGTTGGACCTATTTAGGGCACCCAGTATATTTTAATAGTGTTTAAATACTGCTGCCCATTTAAAAACCACTGTGATGGAAGATAGTCTATTAGGCAGCTATCCTTGAGGCCTAAAGTAAAAGCCATGAGCCTAAAGAAAGGTACAAATATGTAATATAACTGGTTTCCTATTCTAAACCATCTGATTGTTCATAAAGCTCTTATGTTTGTCTGTATATGTCTGTACCCTCTGCACCCGGTTCCTGTTCCCCCATGGCAGGGTCTCAGTCTTGGCATTGTCATTTGTAGTAGTCAGCTTTCCTGTTATTGGACACAATACTCAACATTACAATTTAAAAGAAGGAAACTTTAATTTAGCTTAGTTTCTGGTGAGTTCAGCTCATGGTCAGCAGGGTTCAAGGCAGAAACAGCGCGGTGGAAGAAGGCTCCTCATCCCACGGCAGCCAGGAAGCAGAGTGGGGGGAAGCTAGGGACAGGAATATGGCCTTCCCTTCCGTGCCCTGTGACCTACCTCCTCTAAGTGCTGCCTCCTGAGTTTTTCAGCTACTGTACTATTCAGCCAATTAATAATCTATGCATGAGTATAGCACTTTCATGATACAATCATCTTCCAAAAGCCTCACCTCTAAATACAGGAAGCTTTTGGGGAACATTTAGACCGAAACAGCATTGTTTGTTGTGGTGGCTCATTCTGGGCATTGTCCTGTGTTCTGTAGCATCTGAGCACAAGATGCCAGGATGATCCCTTCACATCTTGAGACAACATGCAATGTCTGTAGACACTTTACATGTCCCCAAGGGTGGACAGTTGCCTGCTCTTGAGACGCTTTGTTCTGTGGCACCTATGGATTTTCTCCATGTGTCCTGGGGATAAGGCATATTGTAGTGCATTTAAATACCCCTGGCCTTGAAGGAAACTGTTCCTGACCCAATAATAAGTTGTGGCTCAACAGGCTACTGTGTGCTACTCATAGAAATAAATGAATGAGAGGAGATGATTGGGAAGGGGATAAAAAAACTCAAACTGGAAATGACAGAGGTAGCATGCTCAGCTCTAGTGCTCTCCTGCATCCTGCTCCCACGCTGTCCTGCTCTCTGCCTGCTCTCCTTTTTACCTCCCTGCTTCCTCTTCCTCTGTTCTCCCCCTCTAACCCTGGAGAAGCACTGTAAACATAAAAGCCAACTCACTCTAAAACCCTAGCTGCTTCGGGTTTGCTTCATATCCTGTCCTAACCTGCCTGGGATCTACGTGCACGATGTGTAGTTGTAACTTAATTCTGCCCTCCCCACACTTGGGGCACGTAATAAAATTCTAGGCTCTGTTTACCTAGAGGAGCTTTGGAAAATAACACATAATTAGAATTTTCTCAGTGATGTATTACTGGTAGTAATTGCTGACTGTTTCATTGAGCCTCGTTTGGTGGCAGGGAGGTAGTGGGTAGGATGGCAAGAGACTGTGGATAAACCTTCTCTGAGAACAGAGATTCTGCCAAAAATGTAACCCAAGATATCAAACTTTGAATTAAATATAAAGCTTCCTCCAGATACCCAGATTTAGAACTCAAAAACAAAACTAGTACATAAATCTAGATAAGGGTGCTGTGACTTAATTCATGTCATGATACATAAAAATAAGACTTTTAAAAACAGATTCTTAATACTTCTTTTAAAAATAGCCAAATAATTTGTTAGCATGGTTTTTTTTTTTTGTCTATTTGAAAGAAAGACATAACCACACAGTAGAATGCAGTGTTTCTCTTTAGATACAAACATATGTTCAGAAAAAAGTCAGCAAATTAAATATTTCTTGAATTTTGTGCATTTTTTTTTACTTTTTCTTCACATCATGTGAGTAGAGTTGGTGATAGAGGTAAGAACTTGTTCCTCCAAGCCTTAGCTGAGGCCGAGTGTTAGTGTCCTGCTGCACCCTCCGTGAATCTTCTCTTTACGCGTGGGGTGGGCATCACATGCTGCCGTGGGTAGTGCTCTGAAGCAGTTGCTAGGCTTGTGCAGATATCAGATTGTCTAACATGGAGCCATGCTTGTATTGAGTAGCTAATCCTGTTTTTTCTAGGAGCTTGGTAATTTTATTTGGGGTACCTTTTTATTCTCTATAAAGTGAAATTTGTGTTGAAAGTGGACATTTTTCATTAACTTCCCGTCTAAAAAGAGGAGGGTCTAAAATTCAACTAGATTGAAAAGACTTTTATTGTGACTGTGAAGAGTTCACAACTGCGAGAAAATACTATCACCTTTGTTAACCTTCAAAAAGAGCAATATAATTAACATCTTATATGTGCTGTTTGACTTTTTTCCTTATTCTCTAGGTAAACCTGTAAAAACACATTTCTCCTAGACAGTAAGATTGGATTTGCATATACATTTAATTAATTAAACTTAATGACATTAGACTTTATGCCATTGCTTTCTTCTTAATTACAGGATATATAGCAACTTTTGTATCTAATGTGTTTCTGTAATGCTGTATTAGGTTCCTACTTTATATTTGATATTTTCAAATATGTGAAACATGTACTTACCCAATTACCAGAACTGTTTTTGTACTGAAAAGCAGTATTCATTTATTAAACTATTTGAGAGGAAATTTAAATAGGGATGAGTTCTGATTTTCAGACACACGTTTAAAGAACAGAGATACTGTGCAGTAATTTATATTGAAATTCATGATTGAACATACAAATGTGTGCATGGGCACATTCAGGATTAAGATGCTAGAAATGAGCCTGTATTCCTCACAGTATATGCTGAGGCTGAATTAGAGATGCATAAAATCCTTTCCCACTAACTTAAAGTCGTAAACTAGTTAATCTCTGAAGAAAAGCAATACCAGTGCCCTTCTACCATAATCCCTAAGCAGTGGGCTCTTGCTCGTGCACCCCCGAGATTTCTGTGGCCTCCCCAAGACTTCTGTGGCCTCGTTAAAGAAAGACCAAGTGCCATGTTCTGCACATACGATCAAGGTATTCGCTTCGCCTCTCTGGATCAGCGTGTGATTTGCTGGTTAATCTTCTCGTAGCCTCACTTTTCATTTTGTTGTTTTTCTAATTTCCTGTCTCTCTCCCCTGAAGGAGAGCTCTACAGTTTTCAGCTGTCTGTTCATTTCAGAAGTTAAATTTTAGATACAGTTGTGTTGGTCACAATGAATTTGATCATTTTAAAATTCATATTTAAGCCGCCTCTTTTTTGTTTAATATTTCTTGATATATTTTTCATCTTTTCAAGTTCATTTCTTATTGTTAGTTTTAGTAGTCTCTTATATACAGCATATATCTGGTTTTATTTCTGTGTACAATCTGATAGCCACTGTCTTTTTAAATATATGTTTTATTTTAGAGCAGTTTTAGATATACCAATGAGTTGCAAAGGTAATTACAGAAGTTTTTCTATATACCCCTCCCCTAGTTTTTACACCTTTTAGCACCTTACATGACTGTGGTATATTTGTCACAGCTGAAGAAGTATTTTGTACATTGCTGTCAACTAAATTCTGTGCATTTTTTTTAGGTTTTGTCACTGTGACAGCTGTTCATATATTTGTTTTTGATAAACTTAGCATTGATGACTGTAAAATATTTTATACAAAGTCCCTCAGTTTAATTTTTTTTTAATAGTTGAACTAGGATTGTGGGATTTGGAAAGTTACATGTCATTTGCATCATAGCACATCAAGGACATATGTTGCGTGCTGCCCATGTCACTTACCACTGTTGATGTCAACCTCAGTCATGTGGTATAGGTGATGTTTTCCAGGCCTATCCATTATACAGTCACCATCCTCTCTCTCTTTTCCATGATCTGCTCTTTGGAAGCAAATTACTAAGTGCAACCCACACTTAGGGTGGGAGGAAGGAAGTTAAGATTTACCTTTTGAAGCCGGGATAATTAACTGTACTTTTTTTCATTTCTTCTCTGTGGGAGGACTGTTTCCTCTCCCATTTATGTATATTTTCAAACATTTATTTATTTACATTAGTATGTACTTTTGAATATTTATTTTAAACTTTGGGTTATAGTCTAATATTACATTATTTATTTTGTGGCTCAGATTATTCTAGCTTTAGCCATTAAGAGCTCATTTAGGTTGGCTCCTGTATTCCTTTGATATGTCTCTATCTTTTGGCTTGTTTCTTCCTTTTTGATGCTACAAGATGTTCTGGGCTCACCTAGACATAGAATTAGTCACTTCTCCAGAGGCCTTGATTCTTTGTATCAGAGAATGTTAGAACCGAGATGTTGTTTGGGGAGTGGAGGGGAAATGATCAGTATGTCTAGATCCATTAGGTAGGCAGAGCTAAGAAATAGACGTATGTGTAGTAACCCATTTATATAACATATCTATAGTTATTCTGTATCTCTGTCTATACTAAGCTAAATCTGAGTTCATACTGATGCCTACTACATGATTCATTCTGGTTCACTCCCTCTCCAAAAGTTCAAAAGCCTCACTCTCATCAACCACTACCCATTTATTTTTTTCATTCCCAGTATTCTTGTACAGATGTTTTAGAATTACTGAGCCTCACTAGAGAGATATAGAAAAGCACAGTTCTTTTGTTCTTAGTCAAAACACTTTTCCAAAATTATTTGTAATAAATTAAATTCTTTTGCTACATATGGACTCTTTTTATCACCTGACTTTCTGGTTGGTTTTTTATATGCATTAAAGTTCACTCTTTGTGATGAAAAGTTTTGTGCCTTTTGACCTTAGTAACAAAAAAAAAAAAAAAAAAAAAAAGAAAAGAAAAAAGAAAAGAAAAGAAAAAAGAACTATACAGCAGTTTCTTTAATGAACATAGATGCAAAAATCCTCAATAAGATACTGGCAAACAGAAAGCAGCAAATCATTAAAGGACCAAACAGGATTCATTTTAGGGATGTAGGAATAATTCAACATATGCAAATCAATACATGTAATGCATCACATAAACATGATTATCTCAGTAGACACAGAAACAGCATTTGACAGAATTCAAGATCTTTTCTTGATAAAAATCCTGAAGAAAATAGGAATAGAAGGTCTTTGTCTCAATCTGATAAAACCCATCTATGATAAATCAATTGCCAACATCATATTAAATGAAGAGAAGCTGAAAGTTTTCCTCTAAAATCAAGGACAAGACAAAGATGTTTTGTTACCACTCCTATTCAACATAGTTCTTGAAACATTAGCCAGAGCAGTAAGACAAGAGAAAGAAATAAAGAGGATAGGGATAGGAAAGGAAGAAGTTGAATTATTATTATTTGGAGAGAACATGATCCTCTACGTAGAAGACCCCAAAAACTCTACCAAAAAACTTGATGAATTAATAATCAAATTCAGTAGCATAGGGGGACTGAAAGGCAACATTCGAAAACCAATAGTATTCCTGTACACCAACCATAAACTCACTGAAAGAAAGATTAAGGAAATGATACCTTTCACAATAGCATCAAGACAAATGAAACATTTAGGAATTAACCAAGGGAGGAAGTGAAAGACTGCTACAATGAAAACTGTAGTACCCTGAAACAGAGTGTCAAAGAGGACATCAGAAAATACAAACTATCCCCTTTTTCTGGATAGACAGAACCAATATAGTCAAAATGGGCATACTTCCAAAACTGTTACACAGATTTAATGCAATCCCCATGAAAGTACCAGTAACATTCCTCAGGACTAGAGAGAGCAGTCATAAAATTCATATGAACCAGAAGAGACCTGGAATAGCAAAAGCAATTTGGGGCAACAAAGGCAAGGCAGGAGGCATCACAATCCCAGACTTTGATTTACCCTAAAAACCTACAGAGATTTTTAAAAAATCATGATATGGGCAGGAAACAGGCTTGTGTTTGAGAAGAACAGTGTAGAGGATGCAGAAACAAGCCCAAGTATGCTCAGCTATTTTGTCTTTGACAAAGGAACAAATGCTTTCACTGGAGGAAAGATTGTCTGTTTAATGAATGGTGCTGGGAAAACTGGGTATCCACATGCCAAAGATTGAACCTAGACCTGTATCTCTCACCATTCAGTAAACCAAAATCAGAATCAAAGATCTAAGTATTAAAACAGAAACACAGGCAGGTGTAGTGGCACATGCCTGTAATCCCAGCACTTGGGAGGCTGAGGCAGGCAGATCATTGTGAGCTCAAGACCAGTCTGAACTGCATAGCGAGAGCCTGTCTCCAAAAGACAGTAAGTGAAAATTTAAAAAATAAAACAGAAGCACTTAATCTGCTGAAGACAAAATAAGTAAAATTCTTGAGGACGTAGGTGTAAGGCCAGAAAGGTATGCTTTCCGAACAAAAGCACAACTGCACAAGAAATCAAATGGGATCACAGATTAAAAAGCTTCAACAGCAAAGGAAACCACCAACAGAGAAAAGAAACAACTTACAGAATGGTCAAAAACTTTTGCTAGCTACTCCTCCAAGTTCTAGTATTTAGAACATACAAAGAACTAAAAAAAAAAAAAAAAAAAAAAAAGACTCTCCAAAATAAAGGACCCTATCAAAATGGGCATTTGAAATGAATAGACATTTCTCAGATAAAGTGCAAATGACCAATAAATACAAATGAAGTACGAACGGGCAATAAGTACCTGAAAAATGTCCAGCATTGCTGGTCATTTGAGAAATGCATATGAAAATAACACAGATTTCATCTCACTCCAGAAAGGGTGGTTACCATCACGAAATCAATCAATAACTAATGCTGGAGAGGTTGTGAAGTGAGAGTATTAACTGGTTTACTGAGTGCTGAAGAGGCCTTTTTGGTGAGAATATAAACTCATATAACCACTATGGAAATTCCTCAAGAAACTAGAAATAGAAATTTCATCCAACCCAGATAGTCCCATTATAGATATTTTCCTGAAAAAGTTAGTCATAATACTATAGTGATAAAAGCATATTGATGTTTATAGCAGTATAATTCATGATAGCTAAATCTTGGAAGTACCCTATATCCATTGAGTGATGAATGAATAAAGAAAATGTATATTTATGCACAATTGGAGTGTTGCTGTGCCCTAGTGAAAGATAAACTTGAATCATTTGTAGGAAAATGAGTGCACCTTGAGACCATAATGGTAGGTGAGGTAAATCAGACACAGAAGCCTAAATGTCACATGATTCCTCCTATATAAGAAAGTGAAAATAAAAGGGAGACAATCGAGGAAGAAAAGAGGGAAGGTGAAGTTATTGTAATCCATCACGGTGTTGCATCTGCACGTGCACCTTGCCTTCTCTGTCACTGTCTGAGACGTGGCACCTCAGCTAAGCATCACTGACTGAAGTCCCAAAGCCCTCTGTATAAGCCAGGTTACCAGTTTCCTTCCTCTCCAGGCCTGTGCTAATGGCACATACGAACACCTGTTAAATATTAAAAACCTAAACAATTCACGATTTTGCCAGCAGCATTTCAACTCCCTGGACTCCATGGTAATGCAGTGGAGATGCTGTATTTATGTTAACATTGCCAACTTCTCTCTCCATCACATTGTACCACGCCAAGCGTTGTGTTCTACCTAGAAAAGATGGTGCCGAACTGACTATTATTAAACCTGTAGGTATCTTTCAGTCATGAACTCTACCAATGAGAAAACAATTCTGTCCAAAGCTACAGAAGGTTGCAGACCCTGCCTTATTCAACATGTAAGCTCCCTGTGTCTACAGTGGCATGGCACCTGCTAGGGACTCCTGCAATGTTTGTTAAATGCAAAGTCATGCAGGTGATTCGGGGTCAGAACCCTAATGCCCAGGACAAGTAAGTATGTCTTACTCTGGTCCTGTTACTTAGAGGAATAGATTTTCTTTCTCACGACCCTCTGAGTGCCAGTAATGACTGACATCTATCTGACTGCTTTCCAGTGTGCTACTAAGGCCCTATTCAGAAAAATAGCAAGAGTCCTTGCTGATGCCTTGAAGCAAGTGTTAATTTCATGTAAGGTAGATTCATCTGAAATATCTTCTAGTAACTGAAATACCAGGAAGCTACCTTAGTAAAAAGTATTAATCAGACAGTGACCCTCTATGTATTTACCATTTTAAAATTAAAAGCATAGAAAGGAAAATGCTGTTATGTAATAGTTCTTAGTTCCTATTTGGTATGCACAGTGTGTAATCTAACACTATTTTTATCACTCCATTTATATAGTTTTGTCAACAAACTGCACTTTACTGCAAGCAGTGGGTGGTATACTGGAAACAGATTTTGAACCCAAGAATACCTGACTTGATGTGCATGTCCCCCATTTTCTAGATACTTAACTAAGTCACTCATACTCTGAACTGAAGCTTATATATTTGCAAAGTAAAATAACACGTAATTTCCAAGGTTGATACAAGGAATGGAGATGCTATAAATAAACTTTCAGTATCATGATACACTTCCTTAATAAATAACTCATTTATATAATTATGGTGGTAATGATTAGTTAAAAATACACTGAAAATTACTAATATGCTACATATCTGAATAAAAATACATATGTAGAGAGCTAGTATATAGTTTTGATTTTTAGGAATTTTGTTTGTTTTTGTGTTACTGCATTTGTTTGGTTGGTTGTGATTTTTTTTTTTTTTTTTGGTCCCATGATTGTCTATTAGAAAATAGATCTTTAGGGTCGAGGATTTAGCTTAGTGATGTAAGCATCTGCCTGGCAAGTGCAAGGTCATGAGTTCGATCCCTGGTATCAAAGAAAAGAACAGAACAAAGAAAAGAAATTGTTGTATCTCTTGAGTGGAAGGCTTAGTCTTCCACTGAGTTTCAATATGTAGTTGCTTTTCTTTTCTAGATTTTTAGTCTGTTCCATTGAGTAGTGTGTTTGTTTATGAACCAGTTGCTCATAGTAGTAGCTTTGTGTTTAACAATTTGTTGGAGATTGATTCCTTCTCATCATTTTTCATTTACAGTATTATATGGATTTAAGTCAACTTGTCTAGTCCTCCACCCTCAGTTCTGTTGTCATTTTTCTTTCTTATTACTGTTAAATATATAACATATTAACTCTATAGTACATAACAATTTATTATGCTGTTGTCCTATATAAAAATGATATGCTTTGTTTCCTTTTATGTTCCTCAATAACATTACATCTTAATGTTTTCTTCATGTAGAATATAAATTTCTCATTTTATATTTCCCGTTGCTGTTAATTAACAAGTACTTTTATTATGTTATGTTCTCTGGCTTGTACTGCTTTTTCTTTCTTCTTTTTTTTTTTTTTTTTTTTTTTTTTTGTCTTTTTCTTTTTTTATCGGTACCGGTGATCGAACCCACGACTGCCTGTTTGCAAGGCAGGCACTTATGCCGCTGAGCTATATCCCCAGCACCCTTTTTATAAATTTTTTTTTTATCTTTTTCTTTTTGGCAGTAAGAGATTAAACCCAGGAGCACTTTACCATTGAGCTGTAACCCCACCCCTTTATAAAATTTTCAGGCAGAGTCTCTCATTAAGTTGCCCAGGCTGATCTTGAACTTGCAGTTCTCCTGTCTCAGCCTCCTGAGTAGCTGGTATTATAGGTATGTGCTACCACACAAGGTATTTTTTCTTTTGGAAATGATTGTCATATATGCATTCACTTTGTAATATGAATGAGTCATCAGTTTCCCCTTACTCTTTGTCAAATGATATTGCACTGGCATATATTTGATCATTGAATCTTTACAACAATTCCAAAAAGTATACATTACTGTTTTACAGTGAGGAAATTAAAGCTTAGAGAGATGAAATAACTTTTGAAGGTCACATAGCTTGCTGTGTGATGGCAGATTCAGGGCTTCATAGCCCTGTATTCTTTTGCAATAGGCTCTACCTATCACTTAGTTCATTGGTAAGCATATCATTTATAGAGCCTTTGTAGCATATTTATTGTTTCTCTTGGTCTCATAGTTTCAGAGGTTCCTGTCCATAGTCACATTTTGTTTCTGGGCCTTGGGTGAGGGAAAGCATCATGGCAGGGAGCATGAGACTTGTGGAAAGCCAGGAGAGAGAGCTCGCTCACAACAGAGCCCTCTCTCGAAACTCACTAGACCGTACCTCCATGATTGAGTCATTGTGATCCATTTACCTCCCAAGTGGTGCCACACTGGAGACCAAACTTTGAACAGTGGAGCTTCTGAAAGACATTGTAGATCCAAATCATAATACATCGTCACCAAGCTCTTTTTCCAGGGTTTCTTATTTCTGTCCTTCTCTACCACAAAGTTGAGGTGTTTCTAGAGCATACTGATGGACTCTTCCTTCCTCCTGTAGAGAAAGAAGAGACTCCTTTAGAAGGAGACATCACTCTACTTGAGGATGACCAGATTTTGAATTCCTCCTGTGGATAATAGGATTCTCACACCTGCAATGAGCTCTTCTTGCGGCCTGCCCTTGAGGCTATGCATCTGAGCCTGTTTAATTATTCTCCCCTACCAACCCCTAAACTTATTTGGGATTTTGGGGGACACCTACTTTTGCCTTAAGAATTATTGAAAAAAATTAAAATTTTTGGGTAAAAAAGTTACAGGAGTGGTGGTGCACTCCTGTAATCCCAGCATTTGGGAGGCTGAGATAGGAAGATTGGTTGCAAGTCTGAGACCAGCCTAGACTACAAAGTGAGCCCAAGGCCAGCCTGAACTGCATAGCGAAACCCTGTCTCAAAAATGAGAAAACAAACAAAAAAATTATAGGATACTGACTTTAGAGGGTAGGTAAATACCAGTTAAACAAGAGAAGAAATGAAAAGGAGAAAAATAGGGAATGGAAAACAAAAACTAGATGTTTTAACTATTAGAAGAACAAACAGTATTGGAAATAGTTTTTATGCCCAGGTATGCTGATGGAATAGAAACTATAACTCCTTTAGACAGTCTTTTTAAAATACTTGTACAATAATCAAATAGAGATGTGATCCAGCCACTACTATCTCATTGCAGGTTCACATGTGTGCTTAAGCATGCATGCATGTCGCACACACGCACACACATACACTGTCTTACACTTGACCCATTTGCCACCATGATAGCACCTCATCCAAGACCCTTCAATGACTGTGAGACGTAGCCTCTTCTGTACTTTGTTTCAGGGCAGTTTTTAAAGTGAGTACACTTTACCATGACCATCTTTGTCTTGGAGGTTGACAGCAGGTATGTTACTCAAGGCTTATTTAAGATGCTAATGTAGGTTGAAGGAAGATAGAGCAAGCAGGTAAAGGATGATAGACTGAGGAGTTCACTGGCAGAACTGCTCAGAGAGCAGAACTCTCAGTATATCCTGCCTCTCCCCAAAGACACAGCCACTTCAGTAAAAAGAAAAACTCTGAAGGAACACATGACATTATATGTGACATTATGAGACTTAAGAAGCTGCTCTGGGGGAGAACATGGCGGATAGATAACAGCAGCTATGGAGGCTCTCTGAGATAGCCAGCTTAGAATCCAGGAATGGTGAAGTGTGAGGAGTCCTAAGCAAAGGGAGATATACCTTGCCGACCCAGGAACGAACTAAGCTGAGAGAAACCAACTGGAAATGCAATCCCAGTGCTATAACTGGAACAGGTAAAATCTCAGCGTGGAAGCTGGAACCCGCACCTCTAGAAGCCGCGATTTGAATTTCCTGCTGCTGCTGCTGTGTCCAAATTGGCACAACAGGAAGAGAGATGCGCGAAAGCTCTGAGAGCGGGAATCAGCAAATGGAGTTGAGAGCGGGACTGGCGGGGAGCCCTGCATCAACCTGCAGTGAGTGAGAGGAATGGGACCCTTCCATAGACTAGGAGGCTCCAAAAGAGGACATTCTGGGACTGGGCAGGCAAGCCGGAATAGGATGTTGCAATGACTTTGAGGAATGGGACCCTTCCATAGACTAGGAGGCTCCAAAAGAGGACATTCTGGGACCAGGCAGGCAAGCCGGAATAGGATGTTGCAATGACTTTAGTCACATATTCCCCTCTCAAGTGGGATTGGTGCAGAGCACTTGGTCTGGGTGATGCCGCTGACTAAGACCCAGTAGGCTAGCCCAAACCAGGTCCCAGTGCCTGGCGGTGCACCCTAGCAGTGAAGCCTTCAGTAGGTTGACTGACCCGGAGGGGTGGGCCCAGCAGAGGCTGCCCAGGTCTGTGTTTTCCTAGTACACTGCAGTGGGTGGGAACACCTAGCTGGCGGATTCAAACAAACTGTAACCGACAAAGAAAAAAAACTGGGCCTCCTACATACACTTGTATGGAAGGAAAAAAAAGTATGGGAAGAGGGAGCAACAAGAAACAGTCCTCAGTCCCCAATCCTGAGAACACTGATCCAGGAAAGGTAAATGCAAAGGTGAATGAGGACAGAAAACATGCAGTATCAGGCACGCACCAATAGACATAAAGCGGTATCTCCAGAGCCTTATAGACAAGTTCAAAAGTGAAGTATTTAATGAAATAAAGCAAGATATAAGTAGAATGGTTAGAGAAATGCTAAGAACTGCCCAAGAAAAAACAGATGGTGGAATGGAAGAACAGAAAAAAAGGGGAGAATTGTTTGAAGGAGAAAATAGAGAAAACAGAATATGTGAAGCAGATTCAAAAAGATTACCAGGAAACTAAAAACTCTTATCGAAAGCTGGCATAACAGCTTGAAAGAAACTAAGGATAGATTATCTGAACTGGAGGACAGATTTGTAAGGTGGGAGCATGAAATGAAAAACTTCTTAAAAATAACAAAGAAACAAACAGCAATAATTAAAAGGCTAGAAGATGATAAGAGGATCTGTAACTTAAGAATTAAGAACATAAAAGAAGAAGTAGGGACACAAACAAATGAACTACAAAAGCTATTCACAGAAATAATCCAGGAGAATTTCCCTAATTTAGCAAAAGGTAAAGATACTCAGATGTATGAGGCATACAGGACCCCAGCCACCTATAACCCAAACAGAGCTATACCCAGGCATATAATAATCAAAATTCCAGAAGTCCAGTATAAGAACAGAATATTAAAAGCCGTCAGAGACAAGAAACAGATCACTTACAAGGGAATACCCATCAGAATTACAGCAGACTTCTCAGAACAAACCATCAAATCACGAAGAGCATGGGGGGAAATAATTCAAGCTTTGAAAGATAATAACCTCCAGCCAAGATTGATATATCCTGCACAACTATCCCTAGAAATTGATGGAAAAACAAGGTGCTTTCAGGATAAAGAGGAACTAGGGGAATTTGCAACCACCAATTCAACTCTACAGAGAATACTGCAGGATAGTCTAAAAAAGAAAAATACCAAGATTTCAGAAACAGTGGCAGAGAGGCCACAATGAATGGAGCAGAAAGTGAAATGAAGAAGACAAACTGACAACTAATGACAGAAAAAGAGCTCAACAGAAATGAGGCAGAGAAAGTTGGATGGTATGAACAGCTATTTTGGAGAATACAAGACATCATAATAGCTAGTGCTGATTTAGTATCATCTTGTTTTGAAGTCCCATCAAGCTTTTATTCTTCTGTCTCCATCAGTCTTAACAGGTTGTATCTTATTGGATTTTATTATATGTGATAATATAAACAAAAACTTTTATAGACAAGGAGATTATACAGAAACCATTGTTCATTTTCTGATAGTTGGTTCTAAATACCCTGTAATACTATCATTCTCTTGAATGGTTTTACATTGTCTTAATATGTTTAGTGCTACAGTATACGACGTTATACTCAAAAATTTCAAGGAAAGAGACTCCATGGTAACTACTTTTATGTCAGGATATCTTGTGGTGAAACACTGTTTTGCTTAAATGGTTATGTTTTGACCTGCACTGTTTTGTTATTATGCCCTCTTTTATCTCAATCTCCTTTTTTAATTACTTTTTTATTTTTATCTTTTTAATTAAGGGATAATAAATAAAAAATAGCAGGGTATATTATAGTAACCCACTTTGATTTCCTGTTAACTTGATTTGAAACCCTGTATTGCTCTCACCATCTTGTTTTGACTGATTTTCCTCTATTCTGCTTTGCTTGATAGTACCAAGTTCGAAAGTATAGGCAACAACTGTGAAGACAATAAGATTCATTATGACGCCCATTCTGGTTGACTATTATCTTCTTTTGAAGTCCTGTAATATCTCCAATGTTTTGGTTTTATTCTTTACTGTTTTGTTCAATTTTATTATAACTGATGATATAGGCAATTCTTTTTAAGATAGCAAGAGGCAGTATGGTAACCATTGTTGATCACCTTGTATTTTGTTTTTACATTATGTATTATGTCCATCCTTTTGATTTGACTGACTCTGTTCTGTTATGTCACATTTGGTTTTACTCTCTTCGAAAAAAAGTAATAAGAACTGTGAGAGTAATAAAACCCAAAATGTATAATTGTCATTGTGCAAAAGAGAGGAAAAGAAAGTGCTCTAAAGGATATAACTGCATGTATGTTTTAAGTGTATAAGATAGATAACCATATTACTGAATTTTGTTGGATCATTAAACAGAACTGTTTGCAGTCTCACTGAAAGTCTACTTTATCTGCTTTAATTTTGTAACTTGAACAACTATTTCTAAGATGACAATATGTAATCTATTAACTAGTGATTTCCTACTGTTTATTTTTTCTGAAATTCTGTATAACTTGTACCCTTTTTCTGTTTTTTTTTCTTTTTCTCCTTAAATAAAATTTTAAAAAAAATTTAAAAAAAGAAGCTGCTCTGACCCATCTCCACTGAACTAGAATCTACCAAGTATTGAACAGTCAAGGCTGTGTCTTGGTTTGTGCTGCTAAGACAACATACTGTAAGACCACTTGGTTTATAAATAATAGAAATGTATTTTTTACACTTTAAAAAAATTTTTTAGATACAGACTTTTTAAAAAAGTTGATACCAAGTTAAAAGGAATACCTGCTTATAGTCTTCAACCCTTCTTCCCCTGCTTCTTTACAAAAGCTTTGTAAATAGCCATACTTTTAAAAGAAGTCAGACACGCATGTTTAAATATTGCATTGTTTCTCTGTGAGAAACTGAAAGCACAAAGAAGGAGCAGAATGGATGATAGATGCTGGAAAGTAGGAAGAAAGTGTTCAGTTGGGAAGGGGGATAAGGGAGGGGTAAGAGGAGGGAAAAGGAAAAACAAGACTAGCAGGAAAAAGTATTTCTCACACTTCTGGAGGCTGGAAGTCCAGGATGAGGGTGCCATCAGGTAAGCAGCACATCAGATTCCGCTGAGGCCCCTCGTGGTAGTGCCTCACTTCTCATGGCATCCTCCCATGGTGAGAAGAGCGCAGGCCGCACCTTGGGCTCTTACACAACACCAGCACCATTTAGGAGCCTGCACCCTTCTACTTACCTCCCTAGGGTCCTGCCTTCAAATACCACCAGATCAGAGAGTAGAGTTCTTCATATAAAGCCAGGGCACACAAGCAACCTGTCCATAACAGTCTAAACCTGAGAAAATGTCAAGCTAAATTTTTGGGAAAGAAAAATGCAGCTTAACAAAAATGATCCTTGCTCAAAAACCAATGGGAAAGAAAATGTGATTAAGAAAATTAGATATTTCGATAAGTACAATTTTAGATCCTTAAAAATGTCAAATGATTGTGCATTTATGTCTTGAAAATACAGATATCAGATATATAAACGGGGAAAAACTGTATAAGCATGAGAATGCCAGAAATAAACTACAATAAAAATATTTACTGCCAAGGATACAGCTCAGGGGCACACACAGTGGCTGCATGGCAAGTGCAAAGTCATGAGTTCAATTCCTGGTACCCAAAAAAACAAAAAATTTACTGATTTCATTATATATATACTTAACTCTTATGTATGCTTCAAAAGCTCCAGCACATATTCAAGTAGTAAATATGCTGTAGCACTAAAGAATTCACACATCAAAAATAAATTCATACATCAATGTACAAACTGTAGGTAGCGTCCAAAATGTTCACAGTACAATGGTTTATTACAGGCTTTCCAGGTTTTTCCTGGAAAGAACCTACTCAATTTCTGACAAAAAAAAAAATTCAGCTGTAAAGTAGAATTGATTGGATGCTATAATAAATTACATCGAGAGTAAATGGTTTCATTCGGGGTCCCCCACCCCACCCCGTAGTGCTGAAGCGGCATCTCAAACACTTTTTTCGTCCCTAAGACCAATTACCATCCACCCACA
The DNA here is from genome assembly GCF_034190915.1 of Cavia porcellus. Classification (NCBI taxonomy): domain Eukaryota; kingdom Metazoa; phylum Chordata; class Mammalia; order Rodentia; family Caviidae; genus Cavia; species Cavia porcellus. The sequence continues at coordinate 215,339,231 of NW_026947484.1, forward strand.
ACACAAAGAAGGATAGGTTTGTTTGGGCTCAAGTTTACAGGCCATAATCAGCGGCTCCAAAGCAGGATGGCAGGGCAAAGGGGAATCACAGAGGAAAGGCTGCTCATGTCATACAGCCAAGAAGTAGGGAGCCTGGGCCGGGGACTGAGCTCATGGCACAAGTGCCTGCCTGCCAAGCACGAGGTCGTGAGTTTGAACCCTGGTACCAAAAAGAGGAGAAGCAGCAGCAGAGTAAGGGGAAGAGCAGGACGGAAGATACATGCTACCAGGTCACGGCCCCATCCCTGAGCCCCGGTGCCCCATGATCAGCCTCTTCCTGCCAGACTTAGCCTTTTAACAGCAAGTCAGTTCTAGTGCCCCATAATCCGGGTACCTTCCAAATGCCCTGCCTTGACACTGTGAGGCCCTTAGGGGTGTCTGAACACACACTCTAACAGGATGGAACCCAGGGCTTTTGCACACATTCTACAGACCCTCTGCCATTGTTCACACTTTTAAAGTTCCCACTTTTCACAGGGATATTGAAAGTAGTAGGCTTTTCTTTGATCAGATCATCATAATTTAAACTGTTGGTTATATTTCAAATAATTGTGTACTCTTGTTAATGATTATTTCACACATTTCTTAAGGCATTAAACCTTAAAATTAATGCTGTGTTTGGATAATCCAAAGGTGTAATAGTGTTTCCTTCTTTTCCTCTATGTTTTCCTATTGGCAGCATTAGAAATAAGTGTGTCTAGGGTAACCTAACAGTTAAAACTTATTAGACAAAAGTTCTATTTTTGTCATACTGGTGCGTGAACTCCCTGTCGCTTTGCGACACTGTTCAGATGGCCTATTTCCTTTTCGGTGCTATGAAACAGGAGGGTTACAGAGCAGAACAAAGAACCCTAAATTGTAGGATCCACCCCTACTCCTGTCAGCTTCTGATCTCCTGGAGCTTTGAGGACCTCCATACTCAACAATTGAAGTCCTCCAAGTGGTAGAAACTCTTGTTCTTAGGACTCCAGATTAAAGACTACGTCAGCTCTCACATCATTCACAAAAAAAGAGCGTGACTTTTTTAGGTCCCAGCACTTGGGAGCCTGAAGCAGGAGGATTGCCATGAGTTTGAGACCAGCCTGACCTAGACAGTGAGACCTTGTCTCAAAAAAATCTTTTTAAAAAAAAATCAAATCTCATTAATTTGAATTTTATTTTGTGTTTTGAATTCTGGGACTGCATAAAAATGTACCTTCAATTTTGAAGTTTATTACAAATTAACCTCGTCTGAATGTCTTCAGGTTAAAACAGAAAACTATATACTTGACAGTCATCTGGGACTTTTTGCTTTGTTGTTTTGTGTATGTGTTGTTATTTGGTGAGGTTTGAACTCAGAGCCTTTGTGCTTGCTGAAAATGTGCTGTACAGCTCCAGATCTCAGTCTGTTTTAGTTTATTTTACTGTCCACTGATAAGGAATATACAAGCCTTTCTTTAAAAGCTTACTTTTGCTTTTAAAAGACTGATTCAGACTGATTATTTTCCCCATTGGTATCCAGAAATGTAGCTGTTTCTTAGGTATTGACACTGATGGGCATGCACTTGGTTAGCTGACAACATAATCATTGTAGTCCATAACAAAGTTTATATCTTGTGGAAGTGACAACAGGCAGCCAAAAGATGGAAGAATGTGCTTGGATTAAGTGGTAACAAAAACCCAACACTTATGGTTGCTTAATATCAACCATCAGAAAGAAATCCAGTATGAGTTGTGTATATTGACCCTGGGTTTTATAATATTCTCTGACTTGGGAAGTAGGTATTTAAACAATGGGGGAAATTAGCACATGAACAGAATTGCAAAATAACAAGTGATTTCTTAGCATACCAGAAAAAGGGAAATGATAGTAGATCCACTTCACATTTAAGTGGCCAAATTGTGTATGGAAGTTTGGCAGACAGATGCAAGTAATTCAGTCCATGTTCAGTAAGACAGTTTTAGTTGGAGAAACTGTGAAGGTTGTTTCCAAGGGGTTGAAGTATTCAGGAGTGAGTTTACAAAAGAATCAAAGAGTTTGAGGATCATAGGCAGCGATTGTCCCCTTTGTAGCAGAAGATTCACATTGTGATTTTTCACGCATTTTCTTCATTTTTATAGAAGCACTTTGTTTCCTCCTGGATATTTTTAAAAGAGGCAGATTCATTTCCTCATTATAAAAACTAAACTGTGCTGTTTTTCATATTATGAACAATCAGGACCTATCCTTCACACTTTAGGTCATTATGAGGAGTCTATTTAACCACCAATTTAAAAGAACATTACAGTATTTTTTAAACATAAATTGATATAGTAATTATATGTAGAATTATTTGCTGTTATGTTATTCTAAGTGTAAGTAGGTATATATAAAAATTAAACAAGCTGTATACTTCTGATTTGACCCTTTAAGTATTTTAGTTAAAAAATATGTTAGGGACTGTGCTCAGGGTTTGAGGATTATGTTTGATAATTTAGAGAATTTACTTTGTCATACTATGAAGATAGTGTTCTTCAAAAGTTCCTTGAGGACTGAAGGTTATGATGAATTTATAGCAATGTTTTTAAACCTGCCTTCAAATAACTATATAGAGTATTTGCCACAATTAAAAGCGTGGCAGCTGGAAAAGAATATGTTATGGGTATGTTTTCCAACATTCACTTCAAAGCAGAAATGTAGTGCTCATTAATCTGTTCTTTGATGGTGATTTTAGTTCTTTTGTTACTGCCGAGTTTACCTTGGCCTCAGTGCTAGCAATTAGATGGCACAGTGAAGATTACTGGAAAACATTAACTTGTTATTGTTAGTTGACATCGTGCTGCGGTTGATGGGAAGTAGAATTTATAAATAGCCTCGTCTAGGCATTTATTTTGCAAGCTGAGTTTCAAGGATGAATCTCACCCTTTGGCCTATCCATTATTTACCTTTAAACTTTATTTAACAGAATGTTTTCATCTTTTTGAAAAATGTAATACTGGCAATATTGGTCATGACTGTGATGGACATAACTTTTGTTCTCAGTATTTTTTAATAAATTTTTTTTTCATTTGCTTAACTTTTTGGAGAGGTATTATATAAAGATGGTCTTTCACTTTTAGAAAGGGGCCTATAATCTTATTTGATTTGTCACTTATATCTTAATCTAGAATTGTGTTCAGGTTTTTAATGGGTATACTTGCAGATAAGCATCCTTGCCTGTTCACAGTGTTAAGCATGAAACTTCTATCCATTTCTGAGAAGAGTGTTCCAGTGTGTCCTTGCCTGAAAGCAGGCCGGCTGCCCAAGTTTTTATAATGCACTATCTGATACAAATTATTACCTCTGAGATATCCCCGGCATGTTGGTAAGGAAAACCCCGAGTCAAATAGCAATCCATGGAGGATGAAAAGAAGTTGATAGCAATAATTCCTAGAACTGTGGCTAGATTGCTAAGTAATTACTTCATCTTTCAGGCCAGAACACAAACCCTACGTTTTCATTCTTATTCTTGTCATTAGCTGATGGTGGGGAAAGATTCGGTACTAAGATCGGTTTTAAGGTGTGGAGTCAAAACTTCGAGTGCTGACTCAGTGGTAGAGTGCTAGTCTAGCATAGGTACGGCCCTGCCCGGACCCCAGTACTGCTTAGCAGGGAAGTGCAGGGGTGGTGTACAGCTCCTGTCTCCTTGGGCTTTTGTTGTTGTTTTCTTACGCTTTTTTAAGTTGGGTAGTGCATTTACTGGCCAACACTAAAGTTTTAATTGAGTTATAAATAAATGCTTAATAGTGTGCTATTAAGCATGGATGGATATAAAACACTATACATTCATCATTAAGACTCTTATGGCATGACTGGAGTAATATGACCAAAAAACCTAAAATAGAACAATTAGATCGCACAATCACATAGTATTAATTTTAAGTCCAAATTACTTGTAAGTCTGTAGTCAACATGGCTGGAGTAGGTAGAATCTTCCTGGCCTAAATAATAATTCACACCTTCTGGGCAGAAGTCTTCAGAATTGTTAGGTCCCTGGCAACTGGAAGATTTGATATGCTGCCACTGTTCCCAGACTTCTCTGGCACAAGAGTTACCTAGAGCACTGTTTAAGATACAGTACCCCTCTCCTGGCAATTTTTATTATGTCAGAACCTGCCTTATTAACGAGCAACCCAGGTGATTTTGGTGATTAGCAAGTTTGGAAAACATTCTGTTAAATATGGAAGAAAGAAACTCAACACGGAAAACTGGAGTTAATATAGGGTAAGTAGTTCTTATGTTGAGTCAAAGGAATAACAGAAGATTTATCACCCAGGCAATGGGCAGCACATATCCATAGGTAATTTGCCTTTAAGCTTAAAGAACTACAAAGAACAGTACGAAAATCTTGGAATTACTAAGCTTAAATCATTCAATGGGCAAAAAGTATTCCAGACTTCATTTCATCACTGATTTTCTACCCTAAACCTGTTCCTTTCTAGGGAGGGTTCTCCTCCGGGTCATTCATGTGGAGAGCAGGCAGGAAGAGGTGAGTAAGGAGGAAGCTTTTGAATAGCTCCTGGTATTAGCTTGGCAGATGTAAGGGGAGACTCATCCAAGTTTAAAGGGCAGCTGGCAAGACTGCCCACAGGAAGGTGTGGAGAAAGCAGGAGACGGCGAGAGCAGTTTAGTCACACAGTGCTTTGTGGTCAGGTTCGAGGGGCGTGAAGTAAGAGCTGTGAGAAAGGAAGGCAAAGATAATAATAATGATACTCTTCTAAGGAGCAAGGCAATGAGCAGAGTGTGTAAGCTCTTGATCCTGACATCCTCACCCGAGAAACAGAAAAGACGATCGTGTAACTGGGGAACTGGAGGCTTTAGGGGAGGCATCCTTACTGTAGACAGTGAGCTAGAGAACAGAGGAGGAGCACTGGGGCCAGGAGGTTTTCTGACTTGTGACGTTAGGCTGAATGAAGGTGGAAAGATGGAGAAGGGCAGAAAAGGGCTGTCTTACTGTTAAGTTGCGGTAGTTAGCAGGTTTAGTTGCAATTTTTAAGCAGATTTCAGAAGTAAATGGAAAAAAGTTATTAACAGTGCAAGAAGTGATGTTTAGTAGGGATAATGGGTGGCTGGAGACTGAAAATATTGACTCAGTTTTGCTCTGTATGAAAAGAGGGCAGATACCGTGTGGCAAGTAAAATTGATGGTTCAGCACAAGTATATGATATAAAAGTGGTATTTTGGTATATGATGACATATTGTCTTAATAGTCTCAATACATGTCTCTTTTAAAAGTATAGGACCTTTTTGAAAGTCTTTAATAGAGAACTTCTAAAAATTGATCTTTTTCCTAAGATTTTGGTCTTTTGGTTCCCTCCAAAGGAGTAGCAGGGAGACTGGGAAAGCAGCAGACTTAGGAAGACAACAGGGCAGGGCTTAACCCTCCCCGCACACCTTCCTCTGTCTCCACACTGATTGCAACTAGTCGCTCTCCACTGTTGCAGGTGTGTAACTCGCCGTTCACGATGGTCTCTATTATAATCAGCACCTCATGCTAGGTTGGCTTGTTGGTTTGTAAGGGATTTAAACAGGTGGAATTGGGGTTCAAAGAGCATTTAGTTAACACAGGCTCACAGTGCCAGCTGGTGGGTCATTCACCCAATAGATAAAGAATTCTATAATCAGAGAGTTCAAAACATCTCCCCGAAATAATACTGACTATAGCATTACAATATTAAACATTGCTGGCTTGAATGTAGCAAGTATTTAATTGTGATAAAGGACACATAAAGTTTACCACCATAACCATCTTTCAGTGCACAGTTAAGTAATGTTAAGTATATTCACATTGCTGTGCAGCCAACCTCCAGAATTTTATCTCGTCAGACTCACTCTGTAGCCGTTAAACAACAGTACACTATTCTCCTTCAGTCTCCTGACACCTGTCATTCTAGTTTCTGTGTGCATGAGTCTGAGTATTTATGAACATCTCATATAAGTGAAATCATGCAATGTTTGTCTTTTTGTAATTGGCTTACTTTACCTTGCTTAGTGTTCTCACACTCTATATTGTAGCATGCATTAGAATTTCCTTTCTTTTTAAGGCTGAATAAAACTTCTTAATGTACCATATTTTCTCTCTTCACCTGTCTGTGGATATTTGGGTTATTTTTTTCTTTTGACTATAGTGAATGATGCAGCTTTAAATGTGGGAGTACAGCTATCTCTTCATGATGCTGCTTTCAATTCTTTCGGATATATGCTGGATCATATGATAATTCAATTTAAAATTTTTGGAAGACCCATCATACTTTTTTCCCTAGCAATTTAGGGGATCTTAATTGTTTTCCTTAGATGGTAACTTTGTTGGGAACCATTGCGATTTGCTTATTGACCTCATTTTCCTTCCGTATTAATGAGTGTCATACATAAACTTCTGCTTTCCTGTGTGTGTTCTTCCACGGTATACCACCTCTTCTCTGTTCCGTCTTCATACTTCAGTCCTATTAAAATAGTTCAATCTTTGTCTCTCACTTAATTCTTTGAAATCTGGGAAAGTGTTTGGAGATTGGAGACCTAAGTGGTCATAGAGAGTATCTACCAATTACATATGTACAATTCCAGATATGCCCTGGTCTCTTTATCTGTGGCCTTTTCCTGTTAAAATTCCACATTTTTGAGGCCATGTGCCTTTTCTTCTTTATTTATCTTCCTAGAACTTTCACTGACTGAATCTCTAGGCATCTGTGTATACTTTTCTAGGTAGTGATTTTTATTTGTTAGTGTTGTACTTTTTAAAATGTTTTTATTAGTACATGTTTGCAGTACATAACGATTACCTTCATTGTGGGGAATTGGTACATGTACATAATCGGTACATATATATCTCAGTTCTTTAGTTTCCCCTTTTCCTTCCAGCTCTTCTTCATTGCCAGCATCAGATTCATTTATTTATAAGTTCTTACAAAGTTAATTGTCATGAATACAAATTTCTTGTCATTCATTTTGCTTGGGAAGTACATGAGCAAATATCAACAGATATTTGCAGACTGAATAAATGTGTCAAGAGCTTCATAGGCGATACTAAATGCTGTCTCCCAAAAGTAGTTAGAAAACATGATATCAGCATATAGCCTGGAATACTGTGCAGTAGCGCTCAGCTTGGGGGTATTGGCATTATCTGGAGATATTATTGGTTGTCACAGCAGCTGAAGTGTGTCAGTATGTAGTGGATAGGGGCCAGACCTGGGAAACATCACTGGGCAGACCCAGAGCAGAGAATTATCTGGCTCTGAAGGTCTGTAGTGTTGAAATTGCAAAGCCTGCTTTAAAGTAATGCAGCTGAGTTAGGAGAGGTCAGTTTTAATACCTTCCCTGGGCCTTCACCCCTTTCACATTGCTGCAGAAGCTTATTTAACTATTAATAAAGTGCAGATTACTGTCCTTTCCTCAGAATTATGTCCATAAAGGTAGATGTGCCTAGTTCATCAGTTTACAAAACGAGTCTCCCTTATTGGTAGGTATCTTGCTCTCTTCCTCATAGTGCTCAGCTGAGCTTGGTCTTTTCCATTTCTTTCCCAGTGATTAAGGGACTCATTGATTGCCAAAATTGAAGGCATTAAAAAAATTGAAGGCATCATTCTGAATCAGGTTAGAAATTTCCCTGTCTCTTCTGCCCCTTCAGAAAACAGCTGTTGTGTTTTGTTTTGTTTTTCATAACTGGGATTCTTCCCCTTATGGATATATGACACATTCTTCACACATACTGTATACTTTTAAAATAAGACTATACTGTAAAATCACACGTATTTGTTACATATGTAACCAAATACCCTTTTTTGTTGTTTTGTCTTTCATTTGTTTGTTTATGTGTTTTTTGAGAGAGAGTCTCACTATGTACAGACTGACCTTGAACTCACTATGTAACCCAGGCTGGTTACAAAAAGAGCAGTGATCCTCCTGCCTCAGCCTCCCAAATGCTGGGATTACAGGCATGTGCCATCACACCTAGCCAGATCCATTTTGTGAGACTAATTTATAGAGAAGACACGTCACTTCTTTTGAATAAAATGAAAGCAAACTGGCTACTATTTTAAAGAGTGTACCTCTCGGGGTTGGGGATTTAGCTTAGCAGCATAAGCACCTGCCTTGCAAGTGTGTGGTCGTGAGTTCGATCCCCGGTACCAACAAAAAAAAAAAGTTTACCTCTCTGATCCAGTAGAGAAGACCACAGAATTATACTTCTGAATACGTGACTTTATGGAGCATGTTCAGTTGTCAAGAATATTAAGGGTAAACCTCTTGAGGGTCATAACAAATGGAGCTAATACCTTCAAGAGTCATCAAATTATTCTTCAGAGCCACCAAGTGGCAGCACTTACTCTTAGATGTAAATCACAAATGCAGAAAACATTGTTTATGACAAAAAGAGCAAACTTGTTAATAAAGAACTGTCCTTCTTACAGCCTCTGAGAGATACTCATTGTTTATCACTGAAAATCATCAAAGACCATTGCTAAGGAATAGCACAGGAGAGAGCCAAAATTCAGTGGCCAAATACAGACACCTGCCGAAATAACAAACCAAACCAAAACATGACTAGGTAATAATGCAGAGAAATAATGCAGACCCAGAAAACAACTGGAGAAGGGTGAGAGAAGGCACCTTTATACACTGACACCAAGAGATGCCCTAAAATTGCTTAGCAAAATTAAAGCACACATGGGACGTGCCATCCTTAGTAAGGAAGACTGATTTGTTCAAAAGTAATTGCCAATCGCTTTTCCTAGTATTAATTGTTTAGATTCCACAGTACCCTCATTAAATGAGTTGTCTTAACTCCATGTTATCGATGAGGAAGTTAAGACTCAGAGAGGTTAAATAATTTGCTGAGGTCAACAGCCTAGCCCTGACTACAAAGCTTAATCTGGTCATTGCCCAGCGCTTCTTAGCTCAGCACTCCTGGCACTTGGGGCTGGATAATTCTTTGTTGTGAAAGGTTGTATGCTGCTTTGTAGAACTTAGCTACGTCCCTGACCTCATATTAGGAACTGGGAGCACATCCTTTCAGTTGTGACATCCAGAAATGTTTAGACATTGTAAACATCCTCTGGGGCGAAGGCACCCAGGCTTAGATCCATTAACCTAAAGTTTATCACTTTGAGTCTAGTGGCAACCAACAGGGATGAGCTCTTGTCCCACTGTTGTCAGTCCCAGTAATTGGGTAGGAGGGCTAGTTAGCAGAGAACTGGTCCCAAACCTGGTCCTCGTGACCTTCCAATAATAAAGTGAACAAAGAAAGGCCAAAATGGTTTATGACTTGGTGCATGGTGGTGATTTAGAATCATTGTTTCATTCAGCCATTCATTCAACAAATAACTTACCTCCCTAGAACAGTGGTGGTTAACCTTTTAGAGACCATGTGCCCAAACTGCAGCCCCAAACCCACTTATTTATTGCAAAGTGCCAACACTGCAATTAAACCCCATACTGAGGGAAAACAGCTGTTTAGAAAAAGCAACTGTTATCCGATGGTCAGCTGCTAGCGTGACTTGGCTCACATGCAGACAGAGAGGGCTCTGCATACTCACTGAAGCAGGCATTTCACAGGCTCGCCACCACTGACCTAGGAGAAAGGCTTCATTGAGGCAGCAGTTTCAAACTCAAGTAAATCGAGTGGAAAGATTATGAGTTTCCTCAAAATGAGTTGGGGGATGATGAATTCATGTAAATAATGTGATCCGTCTGAAGGGTAGGAATAATAGGCTCAGAGCCTGCCAAACAAGCATATTCCAGTCTTGAGGAGTTGTATCCATTGGTCATCTTACCTTGTCCATCAATCCATTTGCAGGCAGTCTTCCTGGTTACTTTCACTATTGAGTTAAGTATTGCCTTGCAAGTACTGTTTATCTCAGCCTACATGATAGTTGGCTTCAATTTAAAATCAAATCAACAAACTTTTGCACTCCAGTAAGGCTCTGTGGGAGACTAAATGATATGGTTTACATAAAAAAGATAAATAGTAATCAAGGCAGCATTCCATAGGTGCCAAATGAGTGGTTCAGATAATAAATGTTATGGGATGAGAGAATGGAGAGATTGCTGTGACCTGGAATGGCCAAGGAGAACTCAGGGAGTTCCTGAGCTGACCCTTAATAGATGAGTCAAAAGATTCTTTATAACAGACTGAGAATTGCACTTTGATTAATTTGCACAATGGGCCATGCACAAGATACCATTTAGGTGACTCTTTTAGTACCATACAGATGTGCTTTTCATGGAACATGGTTGATAACAGATAAAATCCAGTAAGAAGCTCCTGCATGATTATTTTGTCAGCTCATCCAAGAAAACCCAGGAGTCACAGGTTTTCCGTCACTCTCAGGAATCAGAATGGAGACACATCAGGATTGATTTCACTGGCCCACTGCTTTGTTTAGAGCTCACAGAATCACCATTTTTGAACAAAAGTGTCCTTTTAGGAAACTAGGTTCAGGATTTGGGGAGACCTTACTGCAGCCCGTCTATATGACTTTGGATATTACACATACTCCGTGGGATTGTGGGAGGCAGTTATCAGTAATACGCTATAGAGGCCTTGTCTCTTGAAACACTGCCTGGATTATTCCACAAACCCAGCCAACCAGCAGACTTTTATAATTCCAGGTGCATAAAATGCATGCAACAGATGTTCCTGTTCCTTGCTCCTGGAGGTGTTGAGTGGCAAGTGAACAAACAAATTGGGGAAAGGGGGCCTGGGGCAGCCACCCAAGTCTTTATTCCTAGGACTGAGAGAGATCATTTTTTTCCTTCCTCCAGTGAAAATATAAACAGCCACTTTATAAATAGTCGTCACTTTTGACTTTTAAAGATCCACAGCCTTTCTTTTGTTTACTTTGATGACCCTTGAAATAAAGCTGCACCTGAAAGAATAAAAAAGAAAATTCCATCTTCATTTTTCAAAAAGAAGAGTCTGTGTGTGACCGTGGTACGGAAGCCAACAGACTTCTGAGGCTTGCTCCGGCCCACATGCAGGTGTTCAGGACTGTTAAGTGAGTTCTCCAGTCCATTTGCCCCCATCCCCTTCACTGGGCAGCTCCAGTAATGTGCATTACTGCATGAAGACCAGATGCTGAATGCCAAACTGTTTTTTGTGATTCATACTCTTTGTAAGGCAAAGTCAATAGCTTCTTTAAAACCTGGAAAGTTCAAATTAATGTAATAGCTTTACTACTTTCCTGTGGTCTTGTCTCTGAAAAGACAGCATTGGAAGTGTCACTACAGGTGTCAAGAATGCCACTGCTCATGGGTCTGCAGACAGGCTGCTCTCCCTTTGGTGGGCTTCCCCCTCACCTGCTCTTCCAGCCCTGCTGGACACAGAAGGAGACCAGGAGGAGCCTGGGAATATTATCATAAGGTCTTCCTTGTATTGAAGCTTGAAAGGTTCTGTTTCTTTGATTTGTGTCTCTTGCTGAAAAATGCCAGATCCTGTCCCAATAATTAGTGTGTGAATTTTCATTTTGAGTGTGATGACTTGAAAATACATAAGAAAAAGACTGTATCTTGACTCTTGTTTCTGATTCCAAAAATAATGCATGTACTCTTTCTTTGTGGGAATAGGACCATACTGTATCTTAATTGTGATGGTATTCCCACAGATCCATACATGGCATGAAGTTACCCTACCATGTGCAATACATGTAAAAAACTGTGACACTAGAGTAACACAGATAATCTAGTTAGCAGTAATGTTTCAGTGTCATTTTTCTGGTTATGACACAGAAATATAATTACATAAAAGGTCACTTTTTTTTTTTTTTTTTTTTTGTCTTTTTCTTTTTTATCAGTACCGGGGATTGAACTCACAACCGCCTGCTTGCAAGGCAGGTGCTTATGCCGCTGAGCTAAATCCCCAGCCCCCAAAATGTCACTCTTGATGGTAAGCTAGAAGTTCACATAATTCGCAGCTATCTTAAAAATAAAATGAGTCTATACTTCCAAAATGTTTTTTAAAGGTAGTAATTCTTCCTGGAAAGCTTGCTTGTGTGCTTCTTTTTTTTTTTGGTTTGTTTTCCTGGTTTTTTTTTGTTTGTTTGTTTGTTTTCTCTTTTGGACAGAGTCTTACTAATGTAGTCCAGGCTGACCTTGAACTCATAGCAGTCCTCCTGCCTCAGCCTGTTGAGTGCTGGCAGTACAGGCGTACACCAGCACGCCCCACATGAAACACTTTCTAAATTCAGAAATATGTTTATGATTTGATACCAATAAAAATGGAATCGTAGTACCTTTGCAATTTCTCTATTTAGCAGTATAACTTTGAGATATTTTTAGTTCAGTCCATATAAATAAACAATATTCTTTTCTTTTTTTTCCTGTGCTGGAAACTAAACCCAGGACCTTCACATCCCTAGTTCAACCTCCAGCCATATTTCTTAATTATTTTTTTTGCTTTCAAGCTTTTTTTTAGTTTTATTTTTTATTAGCACATGTTTGGGTTATATAACAGTTACAATCCTCATGGGGAATTAGTGCCTGTACATAACACACCCTAATTCCTTTTTGCATATCCATTCCCTTCTCTCCCCACCACCCTTCATCTCTTGATTTCCATCCCATGTGAACAAAATCTATCTCCCTGCATCCTACTATCTTTTTAATTCTCTATTTATATTTTGTGTTTCTCATATAAGAGAAACCATATGATATTTATGTTTGTGTGTCTGATGTATTTCACTTAACATTATGGTCCCAGGTGTATCTGACTTCCTGCAGATGACCCACATTTTTCCTTCTTTATGGCAGAGCAGAACTCCATTGTATATAATACATTTTTTATCCATTCATCTGTTAATAGACATATAGACTTTTCCCAAGATTTAGCTATTATGAATTATGGAGCTGTAAACATGGATGTGCCTGTATCACTGTCTTTAATTCTTTCAGAAAGATACCTAGAATGGGAACACTTGGGTCAAATGAAACCTCTGGTTTTTTGACGAATCTCCATACTGATTTCCATGGTGGTTGAAGCAGTTTACAATCCACCAACAATGTAGACTGGTTCCTTTTCCCCCACAGTCTCACCAGCATTTGTCATTATTTGATTTCTTAATGATAACCAATCTTTCTAGAGTGAAATGAAATCTCAGTCGTGTTTTAATTTGCATCTCTCTGATGGCTAGAAATGTTAAACATTTTTTTCATTTGACCACATGTTCTTTTTCAGAACAATGTCCATATTCATTTCAGTTGTCCATTTTTTGACTGGGGGGATCTAATTTTTGAGGTCTTATACACTCGAGATATTAGTCCTCTGTCTTGAGGAATACTGGCAAAAATTGTTTCCCATTCTATAAATTATCTCTTCACTCTGTTAGTGGTTTCGTTTTCCCTAGCCCATTTTACTTTTCATTTTGAGACAAGAACTTGCCACGCTTGAACTTCCGATACTCCCAACTCAGCCTCCTATATGCCGGGAATATAGGCATGTGCCATTATACTTTGCTACAACATTATCATTATCATTATCATTATTATTATTGTTGTTTTGTTGTTGTTATTTGGCTTTTTGATGCAGGTTTTCACTACGTAGTTCAGGCTAGCCTTGAACTCACTGAGTAGCATAAGCTGACCTCAAACTTGCAGTGATTCTCCTGCCTCAGCCATTTAAGTGCTGGAATTATAGGCATGCACCACTATGCCTGGCCACAACATTCTTTTTAATGGCTATACAATTTGGGCTGTGTGTAACAGGATGCTTGTAGGAATATCCTATAGTCTTTTTGTCTGGTTCTATGTTGGTTGTTTCTAAAGTTTCTTATTACAGTCAGTGTGTATCTTTGCCACACCTGGAAGTGTGTCACAAAATAAACTCCTAGAAAGGCTTTTGGCGAGATTGAAGAAAGTATGCATCTTCCACTGTGACTGCAAACAGCTGCCAGACCTGCAGTTTGCTGTGTTGCCAGCTCCATGGGGGAGGATTTGTGTAGAATACATTGTCTATGCAACAGTGTGGCTCTGCTGGTTACTCTGCAAAAAGACTGTAATGATTTATATTCCCACCAGTGAGGAATGAAAGTGTTTATTTTCTTACCCAGTTTTTAATTAGGTCTTATCCTTTCTTTAAAAAATTCTGTGCCAAATTTATGGGTTTAAAAAAATTGGGTTTTATTGCACTACTTTAAACAACAATGAAATTAAACATTTCCTCATATGTTTATTGGCTATTTGTATTTCATCTGTGAATTGTTTGTTTATATTCTTTGCTAAATATTTGCAGTTCCCAAAGTGCGTGCCAAGGCGTGGGATATTTTAGATTTTGGGGAGAAGCATAATGACGCTTTCCATCTGTCATTCATTATGTGAACTAAAAGTAACTTACAGTTATTAACACTAGCTAATACTGCATTCCTTTTCATAATACTATTGTGTCTTTGTAAAATTAAATATGTGGTAGTTGCTGTGATAAAAAGCAAGTATGAATTAGTCACATGGAAAAAGAATAATAATGGTGGAATCTAGGGATTCCAAGGCTTGGGAAGATATAAAGTATCCTAGAGGCACATGAGGCATACTTCCATTATTAAGTATTGTGGTTATTTAAAAATAAAGTAACATACACAAGTTCTTTCAACTAACAGCCACAATGTTGTTAGGGTACAAATATTTATTGGGTTGTTTGGACCTACCAATAATAAGTGGAATAAGTTAATAAGTGGAAATATTAGATGTTTTCTTTGTTCTGGGAGGTACCAGAGAAACATTATTGAGGTACTAAAGGTGCTATGTATTAAGAAAGTTTGAGAATCCCTGCAATATTTAATGACATTATTTGAACTTCGGTGTTTCATTATCCTTTCATTTTATTTCCTTTCAAGACCAGATCTCACTATGTGTTTTAAGCTGGCCTTGTATTCACTGTGGAGCCCAGGCTGGCCTCAAATTCAAGGTGATCTTCCCAAGAGCTTGGATTACAGACATGCACCACTGTACCTGACTTGAATTTTGTTATCGATTGTCCTAGTTTTGCCTTTGCCTTTGAATGTTTGTACTTTTATGGGGGATTTTTGTAGTAGTTTTTATAGTTCCTTTTTTCCACTGAATTCTTCCCTCCATCTGGAATTTATTCAGGGCAGACTTTACGTAGGGATCCTACTACCGTGGTGCCACAGTTCACAAACTTAATTCTTTCCACAGTTCTGGTCACGAATCATATTGGACGAGAACCAAATCACATTCAGTATATTATTTCCCCCAAGGACCAGTTGATTGTTTTAATACTATTTATGGAATAAATCAATCTATCTTTACTAGCTCAATGTCATTTTTATCATTGATTCAATTTTCATATGTAAAATTTTCAACAGATTTATTTCTGTACCTTGTATTTTCTCTTTTACAGCACTTTCAAATTTATATCTTGAACTTTGGTTGTTTATGTACCTATATTACTTCCTCCAATAGATTGTAAGCTTTCCCTTTACTGGTTGATCTTTGCATACTATACATCTATTTTCTCTTTCATTTCTTCCCTCTCTAAATACTTTAAATGTTATGTTGTAGGAAATTTTCAACATACACATGTAATAAAATGAATCCTGTGTCTCCATCACTCAAATTTAACAATGATCAACTCTTGACTAAGTTTTTTATGCCATTACCAACTTCCCTCCTCCTCTATTGCCTTAAAATTGACTGTTGTCACTAAACAAATTGTATGTTTTATTTTTCATTAATAAGTTTTACCATGTTGAAAACTTCCATAATTATTCTGAGTATGGTAAGTCTTGGAACATTTGAATTATGAACTTTCACAAGTGTACTGTATAAGAGTCCCTTTGTCAGATTATAAACAAATCCAACTTAGGAATGTTCGCCCAGAATAGATCTCATTTGTAAGTTGGGGACTTGCTGTACTGTCTTCAAGGAGGCTCAATAGTTGAAGATCCAAATATACTGAAAAGATAAGTTAGCAAGTATAATAAAGGTTCCCCTATGAAATTTAACCAGAGACTTATTTGGCAAATAAATAATTTGTAATTAAAACAAATGCATACATAGCTTCTTAGAAGTGAAAGAACTCTTTAGTTACAACAGATATTATGGCAGGATTTAGCAAGCTTTAAGTTTTTACAAGTAAGTCTTTCTTTGTACAATGGGCTACGATTCACTATTTTGACATCACTTGCTAAACCTGGCACTTACCCTCCCGGGCAGGTTTAGAAGGCTGCTTCAGAATGAGATTCATTCCTAACGGCATTATAAAATTTGGAGCCCTGTGCCAGACATGATCCAAGACAAATGTAGGTGCAAACTTTCTTAACACTATTTTCTGCAGCTTCTTTGTGTGGAGAGTTTAGAGCTGTGGCTTTTAACCTGCTCTTGCCATGCTGGTTAGAGAGTGTGGTACAATTCCAAATCAGTAAGTCCATCTTTTGGGAACTTCACCAAAGTTCTCTTCCCTCTAGAGAAAACTCCATGTCTTGGAGCTTCCGGGGCTATAAACAGAACACAGTCCTTTCCTTCAAAGACCTACACTCTAAGAAAAGAGATTGTAGATTGAGGACCACACTGACAGAATGAAAAACTTTTTAAAAATTCAATTAAAGATGTTGGAGCACTGAGGAGGTGCTGGGGTGGAGTGTCTAATCGGAGAGGTTTTGTTTAGGGTCTTTTAGGATCAATGGAATTCCAGTAGATTAAGGTGAAGAGGATGCAGAGAGAAGTGAAAGCAGCATTCTGGATGGAAAAGCATTTGTAAGTTGACAGGAATGCACAGTTGTCTCTGATAGTAACCACTGACTAGTTTCTGAAGTGAAGGAAGTGGGAGCTAAAACCAGAAAGGCAGGCGGAGGCTGCCTGTGCCTAGCGGGTTCCTGAGGAGGTTGGAAGTCACTGACTGATTTTGAACTTGGGCAGTGACCCCTCAGAGCTTGGCTTTAGAAGACCTTCTGGCAGCCGTGTGAAGTCAGTGTTGGAAAGAGCTCTGCCAGTGCAGTTGTTTTCATCATCGAAGTACAAGGTCCTTTGGTCCCTGAAAAGGACAGTGGGAGTGTTGTAAACAGGAGTGTGGATTTGAGATACAGAGTGAATGCCCAGGCTCCCACAGCCATGGTATTTGTGTACATTTTAGTCCTTAAAGGTATCAATGGCCTCTTTCCTGTGATTCTCTTTCCCCAAGCCAGAGTCAGGTAGGAACTAATTACACTTTGTAATTAGCATCTTCCTCATGACAGCTACTAAGCAATGCAATGAAGTGTCACCTTTTGGGAACTTAACCAAAATCCTTCCTAAGGACAAGTTCCCATGTGATAAACAGGTTAAAGCTTGAGGGAATAACCCCTTGGAGTATTTTCTGGCCTCCCCTTTGCATAGGGTCTGGTTAGTGGCCACATGACCACTAAGTTCTAGGGACTGACCAGGCTGAGGGATTGAGTTTCTTAAGGTCCTGCCTCTAACGCACTTTAACCCTCCAAGGTTGTAACAGTTGGGCTGGCGACAGGAAACAGGACTTTGAGCTCTCTGTGTAGATGATACAGGTAGGTACATATGCCCAGCATTTAGAGGTCAGTAGCAAGAGGGGTGGTCCTGAGAAACCATGGTGTATTTGGGGTTCCTAGTTAATACGCCCAAAACAGAAAACAATTCTGAAGGTAATGTTGTAATGATGAGAAAGGATGTGTAAGTGCATTTCTCTCTTGCATTCCCATCTCGTCTCACACACACATACACGTCTGCCTTTTCAATAATACTTGCTGTATCTGTTTCCAGCAGTTACCTGATTAGGCATGTTTCTGTGAATTAGAAAGTTTAGATTCCTCCCTCAGCCGCCCCTGCCCAACTCCCTCCACCTTTCCAGTTTGACTTAAAGCCATAAAATACTTCTGCCTGCCTGCCTGCTTGCCTGTCTTTAGTTCTGTTTGTATGAATTAAGTCGACAGGATAAATATTCACATTCCCAACTACAGGCTGAAACAATGTTTGCCTGTTCTGCCCAGTGAGTCAAGAAATAAAGGGGGCCTGACATCACCCTATACTGTACATTCCCGGCATAGATCATTTATTTAAGTCTCTGAAAAAATACAGATGTTTTACCAGCCGAAATAAAATCCTGTGTAAACACAGAGCTTGGAAAAATGCAGCCCTGACTTAGCTGGGGGGTTGGCCAACGAGGGGAGAAGAAAAGGCCAAAGGAAGATAGAGAAATTTTATGCTTGGCTTAATGTGATAGATTCAGAAATGTTCACCCATGGTCTGCATGCTACAAAAGGAAATAGATCAAATTTGCTTTTACAAAATTATAATTACATGGGTGGGAGGCAAGAGGAAAAAAGAATATATAATTACAAAAGTGGATAGATTTATTGATTGATTGTTGTTAATGGTTCCCGTGTATTCACCTACTTTATATCTGACCTTTGAAGGGACCGTCTCCTTTCTTACTGGAGCTGGCCTTTTCCGTTGCCTACCCAACCTTGTCCTGTTATTGCTGGATCCTGCTGCTTTGTGGAGTTCAGCTGCTGATGATTTTATAAGGGGAAAACTGCCTGGAAGCCATGCTTGGTGAAGAGGAAAACCCATCTCAGCACTGCATTCCCAAACAACCGTATATCATCTTGATCTTGTCTAACACAAGTCACTATTTTAGTCCAGCAGCATAAACCAGACATATTTTACTAGTGCACTGTGAGTTTTTTCAGGGAGTTGCCTCATGACTCTTTTTAGTCCCAAGAAGAGTAGTACGTTGCTCTGTGCAGTTGCTTTTAAGCTTCCAAGCTATCCAAATGGACCCCCTGCTTCACCTGAATGTTCGGGGTTCCCCCAAGCCTCCCTGAGTTTTAGAAGGGTTTGTTGGAGACAGAGAATTGCTTGAAGTTCCACTGAGGCTTGCTGTTGTTTTGAGGGTGGGGAATCCAGCCAAGCACTCCCTGGAACTGCCTGTAGTACATTCCCTGCTCCTTTCAACTGTTCAAGTCACCCCCTCCCCAGGGCAAAGCTAATTGTCCCACGCCTGGCCTGTGAGAGTCACGGGGAGGCTGGTGCTCTGCCCTTGGCCAGTTCCTGTGTGCTTTCAGTCTCTTTCTGACTGAGAGTAATATCCAAAGGCGACAAAGCTTTCTTCTGTTTTCTTGTGCTGACACCTCCAAATCCACCTCTGACCCTTCTTCAAGGGGCCAGCTATAGCTAGCAGTAACTATCTGTTCTCTGTTTATCCCAGTGTGATTATTAATAGAGCTCCCTTTCATCACAAAAGAATTCCTGTTTTGTGTGATAAATTACCCTAACAAGAGCAGCTGAAGCATAGATGTTCCCAGTCAAACTCATTCAGGCCCCTGCCCCGTTCTCACACCTGCCATTGCTCTCTTATGCCCCAGTCTAGAAAGGTGCGTCCCCCTCCCACCTTCACTAGCTGCCCAAGGTACACGTCTCTTTCCTGGGGCTATGAGTGTGACCCAGCGGTAGAACACTTGCCTACTACACGCAAGGCCCTGGGTTCTATCCCCAATACCACACACATAAAAAAGAGTCTCTTTCCCGACACCCAGCTCCGTATGTCCTGCAGTCTCCAGGCCCGGTCTCTCAGGACCCACCCACCACTCACACCGCCTTACCATCTTGTCTCAGCGGCATCCCTTCCTGTTTTACTGGTACTGGAGTTTAGATGGGTTCGGGCGGAGGTGTCACAAGTCAGCAGTCCTGGTGGGCCAGGTGTGGAAACCAAGGAAATCAGTGTAAACTCACAGTTCTGCCTGTCCATCCTTTGCTTTCAAACTCACAGTAGAGGTTTGGGCATAGTAAATACTTCATTTTCCTCTTGATTTCCCCAAATTTAAAAGAGAAAAAGTACACGAGCAGTGGTAAGTGGCTTGGGCACTCTGACCTAGTGACCCAGAGTCACAGGCAGAAGAGGAACAGTGGTGGACGAGAGTGTACTGTGCCTGATGATTGTCACCCTGTAAGAAGTTGGACCCACACTAGCTGAATCTTCTGACCTTTCAAAAGAAGTCAGAAATCAGGGTGATTGTGAAGTGTCATCTCCCAATTCATCTCCCCATTCATAAATATTGGTTTGAAAATACTGCAGGAGCAGAGTAAACCCCCTCTTGGACACAGACTGTTGGCTTGATGTTGGCCTTGTGCCCCTGGTTCTCTACCTCCCACCACTTACCTAGACTCCTGCCGTGGTCCCAGGCCTCCTGTTTTCTGCAGTGGCCATCACCCTGCCCTGGATTTTCTCTCCAGATCACTGACCCTGCCACCGAAGTGTGCTTTCTGACCAGGTCTCTGCTGTCAGCAGCGCAGGACCCACCCTCAGTTAACATTCAGAGCTTAAGAACAATTTTAGATTTATAGAGGATTCGAGTTGTTGTGTCAGGGAATTCCCATATGTTCCTCTCCTCGCTTCTCTCTCCTCCCAGGTTTCTTCTCCTATTAATATCTTTATCAGTGTAGCACATTTGTTTTAGTTAACAAACCAGCATCAACATAACATTATTAACTGAAGTTCATAGTTTGTATTGTTTTATTTTTATTGGTAATACAAATATTTTAAAATACCCTTTAAAGTTTTTTTGGATTTTGGTTTTGCTTGCTTGCATACTCTTTCCTTGATCCTGGCAAGATTTTTTCCGAGACCAAATTTGAATATCAATCTTTCTGCAAAGCCTTCTCTGACTGTTTATTTTTAGAATGAAACTAAAAGAGAGGGAGCAGACAACACAGAAGAGAACCGACATTTTTATCAGGTTCCTAGTGCATTGCCAAGAAGTATTTATGCTCTTCTGAATCTCTACAATCACACAAGGTAGATTCTATTACAGTAGTCCCCGCACCCACAGTTTTTCTTTCTGTAATTTCAGCTGCAATCAACTGCAGTCCAAAAATATTAAATGGCAAATTCCAGAAATAAATAATTTATAAGTTTTAAATAACTTTTATTACAGTATATCGTTTTCTATTTTTAGTTTTTTCTATTTTTAGTTACTGTCCTTAATCTCTTACTGTGACTAATTTATAAATTAAACTTTGTCATGGGTATGTGTGTATAGGAAAAAACATACTGCATATGGGGCTCAATATGTCTGAAATTTCAGGCATCCCCTGGGGGTCTTGGAATGCATCCTCTTCAGATAAGGAGGGGATCACTGAATACTCGCTTTACAGATTAGGCCAGTTGTTAAGGCTCACAGCTAGTAACTGGTTTATATCCACATCTACCGAGGTCCAAAGCCGTGTCTTTCTACACTCTCATGTGCCTGGATTCTGACTTCTTATCTAGCCTTGCTGCCTCTCCCATCAGACTAGGTCTACCAGAGTGAAGAGCACTGCATTGCACAGCTCTGTGTCGCCATGCCAAGCACAGAAATTGGTAACTGCAGCAGGTTATCGAATCAAAGGAGATATGTCTTGAAGGAGTTAACACAGAGTCACCAAATATCAACATTAGTTCAGCGTGGCAAATGCTTGTGGAGTTCTTACTGTACACCAGACTGTTGGGGGGAGGTCAAGCATAGACAGGAAAGTGCCGGCGATGCAGCTGTGCAGGTTATAAAGCTCCTCCATCCACCAGGTAGCACCAGAGAGGCTGTGGGTTATCTGTGACTAGGATGGAGCCTGCAGAAGAGCAAGGACTATTTGGTCTCTGCTGCAGACACCTAGACAGTGCCTGGTAATAATAGTTGCTTAATAAATACTGTTGACTGGGTCTTTGAATCCTGTTACAAATTGGAACACCTAATATGACATTCAATTTCTTAACATTCTCACGTGTTCAGTCACCCTCCCCTAGGATAGTGATGGCAAAGCCATTAGAGACCAAGTACCCAAACTGCAACCCAAAACCCACTTATCACAGTGTCAACATTGCAATTAAACCTGAATACTGAGGTTTTAGATTAGAAAACAACTCATACATTAAGATCTTTTGTTTTAAAAGAAAAATACAGTAACAACTTTCAGTGATACAAACAGCTTTTTATTGAAAGGTGAATGTTAGCACGAGGTGTGCTTTTGCACAGTTAACATGATCTTGCCTGTTGTATCTGTGCTTATAATTTGTCAGACCTTGGCTCGGCAGGCCATAGATTCAACACCACTGCCCTGCGGTCTGGCAGCTTTGGGGATCTCTGTGTTAAAGTCTGTTTGCGAATTATCCCAGGCCTACACCCACCCCTGTCCCTAGCCCAGAATCTGCATCAGAACTTCAGCCTGGGAAAAAGAAAGGCATTGCCTTGCCTCTGGCCGCCTTTAGAGCTGAAGGACAAATGACCCTTCCCAGGAGCTTCTGTGAGCATGAGGACTGACCGCGCATCCTAGTTCCAGAAGCCTGGCCTCCGGCCTGGACCTCACACCAAAGGATGGCCGCGTTTTTCTTGAACCTAATACTTTAAATGTCATATGAGGTGGTTGGATATTCAAATATTTTAATTTATTTTCTGAAAGAAAAATATTTTTTAAAACACCAGCCTGTTTCATAGATTTAGTTAAAAACTTTCCTCCTCTTGCCCTGGCTTGTCTCCTCTCTCTCTTTCCCGGTCCCATTTTTCCCTTGACTTCTCTGACCTGTTATTCATTTATGTAGCTCTCTCTCTTCTACTTGCTTATTTTCACCAGATTCTTCTAAGTCACCTCCCTTTCCAGTTGTCCTGCGTAAACAGATCACTTTCCATTCATTCCTGGTAAATAACCAGGATCACAATTGTTTGGTTTGTGACCAAGATGACAGAATTGATGGACCTGTAGGCTGATTTTCATAAACCAGAGCTACCAAGCGTTTCAAAAACAGTCTTGTTTTTGCCAAGCAAGGTGAGCAAATATAGGACTAAGTTTAAACATCCATCAGGAGTTATTTTTGAAGTGATCACTCCTAAATGAGAAGCGTTTGAAAATTTCACAGTTTTCTTTACAAGTAAATTCCAAAGTCATGTATTTTGCCTGTGTCTGCTGATTAATTATGATCCTGTGACAACATGAAAAACCCCAGTGGTTGGTTTGGTCCAGCTGTGGAGAAAAGAAAGCAAGTCTCAGTGACTTTGCCAGCTCTCTCAGGACAGTGGGACTGAGCTGAGGGAGGCATTTTTCCCTCTGGCAGTCACCACACAGAACGGCAGCTCAGCTAGACCTAGTTCTCCAGACTCCACGTGGGCGGTGTGGGTCCCCAGGGGGTGTGGGGAAGGAGGGACATCTGATCTGTTGCTTCTGTACTCACAGATCCTTTATGAGAGCAAGCATTTGTGGCCTCTACATTGGGACTTGTGTGAATTCTCAGGGGCAGTTCTGTTTAAGAAAAGAACAGTGATAGTTACATATAGCAAAATAATCAACATTTGTTTTGACTCCTTTGAGCAGAAGGTGCTCAGCATGTACTGTAGGTAGCAGCTGCAGACGGCTGACCCAGGAAACCCTGCCAGCTCACCCATTTAGGGTCTGACAACTCTGGACCTGCTTTATGTTGGCCTCTGCCTTTTTCTTATTGCTCCCTGCTCTGTCTCACTCTCAGTTACCTCATTACTGTGAGTCGGAGCCTTCATTGGCAAATGAGGAAAAGAAGTAAAAGCCAAATGTGATTACTTAGAAAGAACGAGTCTTCTGCTGCTCCCATGAAGGATACAATAGAGAGAAAAAATTTAAAATAGACATTAAAGGTCTTGGTGTGTTTATCTGTTCTTGCTTTCCTCCATGCGCTTTGCCCCCATGATGCAGACAAGGAACCCTAAAACAAGGATTTCTCTCACTTGCATCTTTCTCCTCGGCTCTAATGGAGGTCAGAGAATCTCAGCTACCCTTTATTCCCTTTCATTCTCTGCTGCAGGTTTGTCCTGCAGAGGCTTTGTGGATATCCCTGCTGAGCACACACACTTACACATGGCCTGTGTGACGTGTCTGTTGGAACTGTGGGCGTCATTCTGCATGTAGGCTGCTAGAAAGACAACAGTGTCTGTCTTACGCTCTTTAATTCTGGTACAGAGTGCCACAGAAGAGTAAGAGTGGGGCACGTCTTGACGGCTAAGAGCAGACTCTAAGAAAAGACCTGCTGTATCCCTGCTCATTATTTGAAGAGCAAACATTGGTGTGCCTGCTTCTTTAGTCAACACTTTTCTAATGAACCTAGACACATAAACCAATTTGGACTCTGAGGAAGTTTATTTTTCCTGCAGGAAGATTTTGCCTCTAAAAGTCACATTTTAGGGAGTGTACTCAGTGATAGAGCACTTGCCCAGCATACATGAGACCCTGGGTTCCATCCCAGTGCTGCAAAACACAAATTAAAAGGGGGGGGCATGCTTTATTTTCGTGTGAGACTGTTAATGTAAATAAATCCATTTGTAGGTTGTTTCTAACTAGTAATCTGGAGCAAGTGTCTGATCACAGAATAGTGCCCAGGTTTGGGGACTGTGTGAGGGACCTACAGACAGGTGTGGGTGGAGGCTGTAGGTTCTCACCACTGCTGTGTCCTCCATAACCAGCGTGCTCTTCTGCTACACCAGCGTCACATCCTGCAGGTGTCTGCTTTCTTTGAAGAGAATATTTTGAGGAAACCTAAAAGGAAGAAAGTGAGCATTTAGGAAAAATACATTTTTACAGCAGGATATTATTGCTTTCTCTCTTTTTTGCTTTAGGTTTTTCATTTGTTACAAGCCTACTCAGACTCCAAACACAGGATGGACCCCGACTTTCAGCAGGAGCTGACTGACATCACTGTTTGTACCAAAGCCAAACTCTGGCTGGCCAAGAGGTATGTTAAAACTCCACATGAGCAAGGAATTATCAGGGGTTAGCACTGTATTCGAGAATTGCAATTTCTAGTTGTGGAGAGGTTTTAAAGTTATTGGCATGAGTTTTCTAAACTTATTGGAGTATTTATCCTTTTAGAATTTTGGGTTGTAATAAAGAAATAAAAACATTGTTTTGACAATTTTTTTAAACTCCTGAGTTACTGGAGGACAGGTAATAAGGCTTTTTATCTGCCCACCAGGGTGCTGGTTTCTTAATAGCCACTGTGTGCCCAACCCTGTATTAGACATGAGAAGAATTAAAGGCAGTAATTGGCTCAGTCGTGTGTGTAAACTGTCTCAGAGGCTAGAGATTGCTGTCAGCAGGCACTGAGGGAGTAGAAGAGGGGTGGAAGGTGCCATTTCGGAGTGGGCAGTGCATAGCTTGAATAATCAGGAAAAAGAAGGGTGGATACGTGTGTTTTTCATCTTTGCCATTTTTAATTTATTCTGGAACTTAGACCATTTCCTGTGTGAAAAATCAAGTAAGTAGAAATTTTCATTTAATAATCTAGAGGGAATGTTCTCTATAACCTTGTGTTTGATATTTTATGTTAGCGTACTCTGGTTTTGGCAGGACAGTGTTCCTGCAAGGATGCTGTACATCCTCTGTAGATTCCAGCAAGGTAGGCTTTTGAGTAACCTTACTGCACTCCAGGCCACAGTATGTGGTGCCTATTAAAAGTCAATGTATCAGGTGTCTGATGCAGTAGTCTATCTGTTTTTCTATCTCTTCCTCCCCAGAATGTGTTTCTGTTTAGTTTGTTGAGCTCCCCACCTTATATGGGAAGTTAGGTCATGGGCAGTGTGAGGCACACAAACCATTTTAATTCTACAAAGTGTTGCTGAGCACAGGCCAGGCACCAACAGGTAGGTGGGTGTGCAGAGGGAGAGAACAAATGGTCTTGGCTTCAGGAGCTTCCAGGAGGTAAGAAAGACATGTGAGTAGCTAATTTTCATTCACTTGGTTAAGTGTAATAACTATATGTGATCAATAGCAAGAAATGAGTAAAATTTTGCCAAACGATCCAGGGAGAATTGCAAGCTTGGCTGATAGTATCGCCACAAACACAGCAAATGAAAAGGCATGGTAGGTTTGAAGAACTGTCCTGTGGCAGAGAGCAAAGGTGAAGAAATAGGCAGGAGCCACAGTGACAGCTCCTAAGGTGCCCTTTGGGTAGGAGAGCTGGTGAAAGATACCCCAAATGGGGGTGTATCTCAACAGTGGCCTCCGCACTAATAACTCTAGACAGTAATAATGAGGGGAGGATCCTCTAGTATCTGGAAAATCAGAACACCTATGGTAAATCTTTCATCATTAATCTAATTTTTATTTCCTCCATTTATTTGGAGTAGAAGTTGCTTGATCATGAAGTGTTTGTCTACGCCTAGTATCCTTTGTCTTTTGCATGATTTTTTAGAATCCACAAGTCACATTTCCCAGGAGAACAGTAGTTGGGGTCACATTTATAGCTGTTGTTTCTAGGGATCAGGCAGTCGGGGTTCTCCCCAAGTCATCATGTGGAAATTCTGCTTCTGCTCCAAGAATCCCACTTTGCAGTTCCTACAGTGCTGTAAGGAATGAGTTTCTGCCCTTTTATGGAAAACCACTGCCTACTGGCTTCTTGAGTCCATTCCTACCAGTTAGGGAGACAGAGGAGATGGAGTGACAAGCCAGTCGCTGACGGACTGTGTGCCTAAAGACGGCTGATGAAGCTGCCAGGCGAGTTCTCTTCAGCCCAAGAAGTCCTCCAGGCCTTTCAAACCTTTCCTGTATGTCCCCTTTCTACTCTCTAATTGGCCTTTTTATCACCATCCTCATCATTGTTGTCATCATCTCTCCCCTCGGATTTTTCTCCTTGAATTTTCAACCCTAGAAAATAAAGGCACGAATCATTGCATCTCGGTGGGTTTCTACAGTCTTTGTCCTGAGTCCAGGAAAGCCGCTTCTCTGTTTCCAGGGCAGTCAGCTCTCTATTTTCCAAGTATGAACTTTGATCTTGGGGAGTGGTCTGTGGATGGTCCCTAACACCAGGTTTCTTTCTGCTCCACAATACACTTTTTTTTTTTTGTCTTTTTCATTTTTATCGGTACCAGGGATCGAACTCACGACTGCCTGCTTGCAAGGAAGGCGCTTATGCCGCTGAGCTAAATCCCCAGCCCCCACAATACACTTTTACAAGTATTAATCAGGAGGCTTTCAGAGCCCAGAGTGGACTTTGGAAGGAAAACATGCTGTGAAGGTACAGTAGTCATTCCATGTGAGCCATTCCATCGACAGGACTACGCTGAAGGTCCCAAATAGTCAAGCATAGAGCTGGATGTGGATGAAACCTCAGCCCACCCCATACCTGCCCTGTCCTTAGGGTCTCTTGTTGTGGCAGCTGTTTGTCTATGCCAGTTAATCCCATAGGAACCCACTGAGGTCCTAGTGGTCCCCTCTCCACGCAGACCCTTCTTTGCCATCTCACACACCTTTGCCATGGAGATGTTCCAGTGCAAATCAGTCCAGACTCCACCTCGGAAATGGCTCCTTTATGTTCCTGGTAATTTACACATGAGAGAAAAATAAGTGTTCCTTTGAATCCCCTAAGAATTTTCTGTTATCTTTTTAGTATAAGCTGTGAAAAACCAGTGTTATTACAGAAAGAAAATAACGGTTTAAATTTTAGCACTAACACCTTTTTCTTTCTTTTTTTTATCGGTATCGGGGATCGAACTCACGACCGCCTGCTTGCAAGGCAGGTGCTTATGCTGCTGAGCTAAATCCCCAGCAACTAACACCTTTTTCCTCCTATAATTTATTTGATCACTAGCTTCAGTTCTTTGAGTTCAAAAATCTTAGTGAATGTATCATTTATTTTTCCTTTTGTTCCCAAAGAAGGCTTTAAAACATTTCATTGGAGTCATGAAATAACTAATTCAGTTTTCAATTTTGACTCTGAAATTGAGGGCACATAAAGACTTTTGTCATATGTTTGTATTTGACTTTGTAAGATTAATAAGGATTTACATGAGATGGTTGAGCAATAGCCATGGGGTTGTTGGGACTTTGGTGATGGATGGCCAGCTGGCAACACGGCTTGAGCAAAGGACTGGGCTCCTTTTCTTTCAGGCCACTTTTCATTCCAAGATGTCAAAGCCTTTATGGAAATCAGCTCATTAATCCTTCAGGCTCCTCCATCCCTCCCTCCTCAGTCCAGTTCAGTGTCTCTCTCATGGTGTAAGGCAGTTCACTAACTACAGAAAGAAGACTAAGCTGTGTCAGGCCAGGAGCCAGGGAGGACAGAAGTAAGCCGCTGGTCTGCGGTGGTGGCCGGGTGCACTGGCCAGCCTTGCTGTCTGTGGACTGCAGCTCAGCGATCCTGGCTGGATCATAGGCCCTGGATGAATAGGAAAGACTTTGAAAGCTCTTACCAAGTCAGAGGAAGAGAAGAAAATTATTATTGCACTGGGCTTAAAATTTTTTCAGGAGTATGTTTGGTTATCTACTATCTCCTTCTTTGGTTTCAAAAGGAAAAGGATGTAGGCATTATGCACATGCTGTGTGTCCCTGTTAATAAACTGAGTGAGCTGAGTGACTGTTCAGACAAAGCACAACAGGTGATGTGATCACCAAAAAGAAATGTTCGCTACAAACCATTTTCATTTTATTTTCTTGTCAGTGCGGTCTGTGTTTTATCATAGGAAATATCCAAGTACAAAATTGTGAAAAGAGAAGACAAAAGTATACTTTCACTACAGTCTAGTGGAAACCACTATATTGGTTAATAGTTTTATTTAATTACTTCATCTTTTTCCTATGCTTTTTTTTTGTCTAGCTAAAGTTTTATATATATATATATATATATATATCTGACAGTGTCCTGAAAGCATTCTGTCTGTTGTTAAAACTCTTTATGATGCAGCTGTAGAAAATAGTATATAGCATTTCTACTAAAAACGTACTCTGTACAGCTTCAATTCTGGAAACGTACAACAGACAGTGAAAGCAGAAACTTAAAGAGATGTACATTTGTGTTCATAGCTGTATTATCACAGTAGCTAAAACATGGAACTGACTTAAGCGTTCATTGACTAATGATAGTGAATGAACAGAATATGGTGAATACATAAAAGATTGAAACTTGATCAAAAATGAATTCAAAATAGATCAGATACTTTAATAGAAGACTAAAAATATGAAACTGTTGAAGAAAACATAAGAGAAACATTTTAAGACATAGGCATAAGCATTGACCTCCTGAACAGGACACCATAGCTGTGGATATAACAGGAATGGACAGATGGGTCTACATCAAATTAGGTTTCCACACAGCCAAAGAAACAACCAACATAGTGAAGAGACGGCTTGAGAATGGAGAAAGTCTTTGCCAGCTATTCTAATGACAGAAGATTAATAGCCAGAAGATATAAAAAAAAAACCTCAAAACCAAAAAACCAAAGAGCCCAATCATTAAGTGGGCAAATGAACTGAGTAGATATTATTCAGAAGCAGCACAAATGTCAATAATTACATGGAGAAAAAATGTCCCGCATCATTAGCTGTCAGAGAAATGCAAACAATACTGCATTGAGATTCCATCTTATCACAGTCAAAATGTCTGTCATCAGAATACAAAAAAACAATGCTGGTAAGGATTTTGGGGAAAGAGACCTGTCTACACTGTTGGTGAGAAGGTAAAATAGTACAGTCACTATGGAAATTAGTGTGGAGATTACTTAACAAGGTAAAAGTAGAAATTCCTTTTCATCTAGCTGTACCACCTCTGTGTACTGCAGTAAATTAAAATCTGTATTATAGGAATACATGCTCATGGTTATTGTGGCACAATTTACAGATAAGCTATGGAAGCACCCTAAGTGTCAACTGAAGAATGGATAAAGAAAATAATAGTTTATATATACAGTGGAGTATTATTCAGCCATGAAGAAGAACAGAGTCCTGTCATTGGCAAGAAAATGGATGGAACTGCACCGCATCATGTTAGGCAAAGTGAGCCAGACTCAGACAAACCATGTGGTTCCTCATAGTGAAATCTAGAAGGAAAAAATAAAGATGCCGTGAAAAGTAGAAAAGACACTATAAAAGAAAAGAGTCAGCAAGAAGGGAGAGAGACAGGCCTGGGGCATAGGATATAAATGATTAAAATATGCTATTTCCATATACAAAAAAGGGAAATCTTCATTCTGAATAACTAAAATGCACTATGAAAATTTTTAAATATATGCTATATACAGTTGAAATGTTATACTGCTGTAAAAGGGAAGAAAATTCTGACACATGCTAAACATGGGTGAAGCCTGGGAACGTTATGCTAAGTGATGTAAGCCAAGCACAGAAAGCAGTGACTGTCTGGGTCCACGTCACGTATGGAAGGTGCTGAGTCCCAGTCATGGGGACAGAAAGTGGAGCGGGGCTTGCCGAGCATTCAGGAGGAGGAAGGAGGAGCTGCTGCTTAATGGCTGTAGGCCTCTCAAAGTTAACTGCACAGCACTGTGACGCTGCTGTACCTGACACCGCTGTACACTTGCAAGTTGTTAAGATGGTAGATCTTACATTTATTTATATTTTGCCACAACTAATTTCTTTAAATGACAAGTATTTAAAACATAAATGTCTTGTACTCTATTACTAATTCAAGACTATCACTGTTTTGCGTTTCTTAGTTTTTCTTCTTTGTTTTACTACCCATACATCCTCCAAAATAAAATTTGCCCATTTTTTTTGAGTTGAGAAAAAAAAATCTTCAAACCCATCATTTATTGAAGTTAGCATGCTTTTGCCGCCTTCATAATCAGGCATTACGCTTACCTGATCATTGCTTCATGGTTGGCCATTCAGTTTGTTTCATACTTTTTGGCATCATAAATAATGTTCTAGTGAACAACTTTTTGAGAGAGAGAGAGAGAGAGAGAGAGAGAGAGAGAGAGAGAGAGAGTTAGGTTTGATTTCCATAAGTTGAAAAAATTACTTGGGAGATATGAAAATATTTAAAGGTCTTCCTATCATTCCCAGATTGCTTTCCAGAAGGGAAATTTCAGTTTATCGTTCCACCAGCAGTACATCAGAGACCTCCACCAAAATTCTAACAGATTTTTTTAATTAGATAAGGAAACTTTTACTTTTCAAGTGCCTGCTTTATGCCAAGCTCCATATGAGATTTGTATGTATTATTTTGTTGAACTCTTCTCAAAACTCCTTTAGAGCTGGGCATGGTGGCTCACGCCTGTAGTCCCAGCACGCAGGAGGCTGAGGCAGGGGGATCATTGTGAGTTCCAGACCAGTCTAGGCTACAAAGTGATCTCAAGGGCAGTCTGAACTGCATAGAAAGAACCTGTCTCCAAAACAAAACAAAACAAAACAAAACAAAACTCCTTTAGTATGGGAAAACTAACTTTTCTATAGAGACAAACCCTGTATATAAGACATCCAGGATAGTTAGGATTTCTGGTTGGCATGAGTTAACAAACAAGTCAAACAGGTGTGGATAGGTTTTCAACTCTGACTTCATATACTGCCCTTCAGTCACTCCCGCACCCGAGTTCCTGTGTGGTCACACGAGCCAGAGCGCAAGTCCTAGCCGTCTCCCATGAGAGACTGTTACTGTCTGCACCTCATCACACCCTGCAGCCACTTCTCCCTTGAGGATCCCTGCTGGTGCCGTGGAAATAGGAGTTGTGGTTCTTGGTGCTGGTACTTACTGAGTGTAAGTTTGCCCCATGATTAAGTTTTTATTCCAAGCAGATATTCTTAATGCTTATAGCTGCAAGTTAGAATCACCTGGAGAGATTTTAAAACCTACTGATGCCAGGCTCTGCCCCTAGCCTTTCTGATTTAGGTATTTTCAGTACTTTGCCCTTGAAATTGTCATTTAAATCTGATAGTCTGTGGCTATTATCAAGAAATCAAGCAATAACAAATGCTGAAGGGGCTGTGGGGAAAAGAGAACTCTTCACTGTTGGTGGAAATGCAGACTGGTGCAACCACTGTGGAAATCAGCGCGGAGAGTCCTCCAAAAACTAGGATTGGAGGTTCCATTCAATCCAGCTATTCCCGTTCTGGGTGTCTTCCCAAAAGAATTAAAAACATCATGCCACAGCAATATATGTGCACCCCATGTTTATAGCAGTACAGTTTGTAATAGTCAGATTTGGAAACAATTTAAGTGCCCAGTGACTAAGGAATGGATAAAAAAGATGTGGTCTTTTTTATATAATGGAGTACTACTCAGCCATAAAGAAGGACAAACTGTAGACTTTCATAGGTAAATGGATGCAACTTGAGAATATACCCATTAGTGAAATAAATAAGATACACGTGTGTAAACATTATAGTGTTTCATTAGTGTGACAAGCTGAAAGAAAAAATATGTCTGTGTATGTATATGTATATAAAAAATAGTTAAGATATACTACTGATTTCTATGAGTTCACTGAAGAGAAAGATTTGTGCTGATATTGTTTGCACAATTGAATGTGGATGTCTTGTGCTCTGGGTGAAGGATTTGGAGATGACAATGTGCAATGTACATACCATTGTTGCCGCCTGATTAATGTGTTTTGAAATTTTGTTGTAGTTTTTTTTCTTCTTCCTCATCATCGTCTTCTTCTCCTTCTCCTTTTCTCACCTTGAAATAAGACAGATTTGTTGGAGGGGATAAATAAATAAATCTGATATTCTGGTATGGTTGGTGTCCCAGAAGTTTGTGTCACCTTTTTTTCCCATGAGGTGAGGCTTAAGTAAAACATATTATACCTGTATCACTCCATTCAACAGCTTCTTGTGCCCTGCCATCTACCAAGTTGTATCAATTGTGGAACCGTTTTTATTAAAATTACTACTACGGGGCTGGGGATTTAGCTCAGCAGCATAAGCACCTGCCTTGCAAGCAGGCAGTCGTGAGTTCGATTCCTGGTACCGATAAAAAATGAAAAAGACAAAAAAAAAATATTACTTCATGGGTTTAATTCTCAGTATAGAAAAAACAAAAACAGCTGGGGATTTAGCTCAGCGGCATAAGCATCTGCCTTGCAAGTAGGCGGGCGTGAGTTCGATCCCTGGTACTGATAATAAACAATTAATTAATTAAATAAATAAAAACACTATTTCAGCCTGCAATGACAACAAAACAGAGTCTTCTTCAAGTGAGCTCATAGACATGGAGTTTTAGATCCAGAAAAAACTACTGTATGTGTTTCATCCCTAGCCTTTACAAATGGCAGGTGGCAGCCTGCAGTAGTCGGGGATTTGTCCGTTTTCACTCAGCTGAGCAGAACTAATGTCCTTCCGACGAACACTAACGTGTGTTGAGGGCTCAAGGCCCCGGCACCTTGTTGGGATCTTTCTCCTGGGCCCTGCTGCCGCCACCTGGCCACACACTTTATGTCACGGTTTTGTATGGCCATAACTTCGGTGTTGTCTAGGACTGTGCTTCAGAGAGAGATGCTGTGCACAGGAATCACCTGGGAAGTTTGTTACAGTGAAGACTCATTTGCCAGGTGTGGGGCGGGGCTTGAGGCCAGCTTCCAGGTGACCCACTGCTGCTGAGCACTGTGTGTACTTTGAGGAGGAATGCCCCCCCCCCCGCCGGTCAGTGTGATCCTCCAACCCCCAGGGAGAAAGGCTCCCACCATCATGCCCTCATTCTCGAGGATTTGGGCTGTGAGCAAGGGCCACAGGCATCACCTGGCACTGTCCCCAACCTGGGGTGACCTGCACTGAAGGCCTGGTGGCACCAGTGCTCTCCATGGGAACTTTACATTCCCTCTTCTGGAGCAGCCATATCTGTGGCCTCTGTCATTGCCTGGGTTGGGACCAATGCTGTAGTGGCATGTAATACATATTTGTCATTTTGAAAAATAAGAAACTGATACTCTGATGAGAAAAGCAGTTTCAGGAATACAAGAATAACTCCCAAGGTTACTACTACAAAAGCAACCTTGACAATAAACTTTTAAATAAAATGGCGTTGGGGCTGGGGATTTAGCTCAGCGGCATAAGCGCCTGCCTTGCAAGCAGGCAGTCATGAGTTCGATCCCTGGTACCGATAAAAATGAAAAAGACAAAAAAGAAAATGAAAAAAAAAATAAAATGGCATTGATAAAGGGTAGAGGAGATGACGGGAACTAATGTTTGCTGAAGACCTACTCTTGAGTACGAGACCTAAGGAGTTGCTACCCCAATTTAATTCTAATTTGCAAATCTGTGAACTGTGTAATCCATCCTCAGCGGCACCCCTCAACCCCCTCCCCCCCAGGTGCTCCTGTCTGTTCCGCCACCTCCCAAGACAGCCACTTCCCTGTTTCCTCCTCTGGCTACCCCTCACCCACGTGCCCATCGCTTCTGCCATTTCTCTTCCTTGCTAGGCCCCTGCTAAGCTGAATGTTGTGCCTTGTGGGGCCCTGTGGGTTTAAATGTGTAAGGAAAATATGCTTAGAGAGACAAAGCTGGTTCTTCAGTTCTTCCCTAAGGGGCTGTGGTCGACTGTTGAGTTTCTGTTTTAGGATTCCGTTTTGTTTTACAACAGCTGAAAACAGCATTTATTTTCTAACCACCAGATTTATTCACACAATACAGTTCCCAGGTAGCAATACTGAGGCTTAGGTTTGATTCCATTTTCCCACTGTCCCCTCACCCCTCCCACATCTCCCCTGCCTACTGGCCTACTCCTTTCTCTTAAGAAAGAGTCTTTCCCGGTGACTTGAAATAAAAGAGAGGCCTGAGCCCTCTACAAAGTTGCAGGTTGCTGTTTCACATCGATGCCCCTGAAATTAATCCAGTCCGGAAGGACTGTGAAAATATTCAGATGATAGTACAGCATTTTAAGGCTCTCGTTTGCAATCCCTGCCAAAACTTTCAGGGAAACAAGTCTTAACAGGGGTGGTTAGTCACCTAGCAAGTTTCCAGGTATTGCTGGGGTTGCGTTGTGTTTTTTGGTTTGTTTTGTCTTTGCTCAATTTCTTTCTCTCTTTATTCTCAACTAAAAGTTTTCCCCGTTAACACCACCCCCTGCCACCATTTTAATTTTAAAAGAAGGTGGGGGAATGATCACTGCTTTTCTTTCAAGCCTAAAATTTTACTGGAGGGAGGGAGACTCATTAGAATCCCTCTTTAAATCCTCCAGCCCAGCCTATTTAAAATTACCCTGGGCCTTGCAAAGATTTGAATAATGAGGGAATTGGAGTTGGTGTTTGTTTGATTGATTTGTTGATTCATTCATTCATTTTGGTACCAGAAACCAAACTCAGGACCTAGCACTTGCCAGGCAGGCCCAGTGCCATTGAGCTATATCCCCAGCCTTAGGAGTTGGTGTATTTTAGACCCAACCTTGTTGATATTTGTTTGCTTCCTTTCAGACTTCTCAGGAATGTTTAAGGTCAAGCTAAGATCCTGTTTGTATTTTTTAAAAACAGAAAGAACATTAAATTATCACATTTCAACCCAAACCAATGAAACAAGGTGCAAAACATTTTCTTCATTAAATACTTCTTTCAAAAATACAGCCTCAAGTTTTGAAGGTGCAAGCTGTTTGAGAAGTGAAGTTTGGAAATATATGAAACATTTCTTGTTGACAGGCTGGGTTTATGTGAGCTAGATCTGAGTGAATGTAGTCAAAAGTGATCAAATATGTTAAATTGAGACTGAGCAGGATGCCCAATGTCAAACTTCTTCATATTGCCTCAAGAAATAAAAATAGTCCCTTTCTGTAACTGCACACCAAGAATGCATCCTCAACCACTGATGATTTCTACTCTTTAAATATAGAAATCTGCATCCCTGACCCGGAGATGGTGACTAGTTCCATAGAAGGCTTAGTAGCTGTTGGCTTGTTGGGTGTTGCTGTTGGAAGTTTCCAGCAATGTTGTCATTGCCCAACTTGCAAGAGACTGCAGGTTTTAAGTGTCCTCAGCACATTCTCGTACTGTTATGTAAAGTCTTAGCATGTAACATGTTCCATCTTTTGGATAAATCAACACCTTTGTTACGTTATGTTCCTTTCTTAGTGAATGAATGCCAACTTGAGAATCACAAACTATCATTTATACTGTTGGAGAGCCTTTGTTGCTAAGTAAATTCTGACAGTGTCATTGCCAAGTACGAATCAGGAATCCTGGTACAGAGCTCGGCATTGTGGGAACTGGCAATGTAATAGGCATGATGGAGACTATAAAGATGAATGACATTGTATCTTTCAAAAGCCATGCAAGTGAGACTAGTACGAATTCAAC
Organism: Cavia porcellus; assembly: GCF_034190915.1. Classification (NCBI taxonomy): domain Eukaryota; kingdom Metazoa; phylum Chordata; class Mammalia; order Rodentia; family Caviidae; genus Cavia; species Cavia porcellus. The sequence goes on from NW_026947484.1 coordinate 215,375,210, forward strand.
TAACTGTACACAAGTGAAAAAGTAATAAAATAAGCGTGGGGATGAGTCAAAGAGTCTTACAGAGCCAGGAAGAGAGAGAAGTGCCGTCTTCTGGGGTAGTAGTGTCAGGGAGGTCTTCTGGGAGGAAAAGAAGTCTTTAAAAGCTAGGTGAGATTTACTTGTTAGATAAGGTTAGTTTTCTTAAATTGGGGAACAAGGCCATTTATACTGTTGGAGAGCCTTTGTTGCTAAGTAAATTGTGACCCTGTCATTGCCAAGTACGAAGAAGGAATGCCGGTACAGAGCTCAGCCTGTGGGGAGAACATTAAGCATAATAGTGCCAGGTCAGTAGCGTTGGTTATAAGAGTCTGGTCATAGTCCAATCTAACTGAAAAGAGAGACCTTAATCATATGAAATAACAAACAGTGGGACACAAATAAAAGTACATTTAGTGTAAAAGTTTAGATGAGAGTTGTTAGAGACAACTTTCTAGAGGAGGTAAGTATTCTCAGAGCAGGAGTGTGACTTGGAAACTCCAGAGATGGTGAGGAAGGAGCCTGTGAAGGTTGTGCACAGAAGGGATGAAGATCCTGCAGGCAACACAGGTGCTAGAGTGTGGGCAGTGGGAGAGAGTGCCGAGGAGGAGGAGACGCGCCAAGTCAGGGAGAGCGGCTGTGACAGGCAGCCCTTAGACGGCAGCCAGAGGGTGGTAGACTTGATTCAAGAGCTCAGAAGACACGACACGCTCAGGCTGAGAGGGGAGGAGCTGCTGTCTTTGCGCACTGAAGAACATCTCAAGGCTTCCTTCTCCGGGAGGTTAACCAAAATAGCAGTCCACCAGCTCTGCTGCTGTCACCTGGAAACGCTTGCTACCTCCCTGGGCCTCCACAATGGGAATAGAAATATTATGTACATTTAAGACCACTTGGGTTTTATCTTTCCGACGTTGCTCAGGGGACCATGGAGCCACAGAATTTACAGCAGGAAAGAGAATTTAGAGATTACCTAATCCAACGAGATTCTTTCTTCAAACAGAAGTCCCATATGGAAATTCAGGATGCTGGAAATGTGGGGATGGGAGACACAGTTCACACCGAAATAGGGCACCGGGGCCTTCCTGCATGGCTGCTCTCCACCGCAGCTTCAGAAGGGGCTGAGAGAAGCACCCCAGTAAGTTGAACTTCTAATGTGGAAATGAGTTTGTTTCCCCAGATCACACAAGTGTTTTGTAGGCATGACCCTGTAGACACAGTTCCTGTAAGTGAACTCAGTACTGTGACCACAGGCTTTCCAGCAGCACGCAGGCCTGCGGGAGGGAGCTCTTCTGCCCTTACAGGGCGCTGACTCAGCCCTGGGATGATCGTCCCCTGTAACCAGGCTTCAGTTGTCTCCAGGAGGGCTTGTGGGTCATGGGAGCTGCTCTTACGTGTATGAGCAGCCTTGTTCCCTTCCTTCCTCCTAACTCCTGACTTCCTACCTGGACTCCCTAGACTTCCTCAGTGGTTGGACTGGCCTGTGGGCCTCTGGGAATAGCACTTTCCCAAAAAAAGTTCAGGGGCTCATTCCAGGATTTAGGAGCCAGACGGGCTGTCCTATCCCATAGGCCCTGTGTTCCCAGGTGGCCACAGGAGGGCTGCTTCTAGAGGCACTTGGTGAATGGAAACCTCTAATCTGAAAACCAATGTGCTGGGCTGACATCGAGCAGAGCCAGAGTGCCTGCAAGGCCAGCAAGCCTGGGCCAACTCTCTACTCGACTGCTCAGCAGCACGGTGGGGCCTGTGCTGTCGGTGGGGCCTGTGCTGTGCTGTGTAGGTCCAGGTTTTAAAAGGATGGTGTGAAAAGGTGAATACGGAAAGGACATGGTGGAGAACAGAAGTGAAAGTGTGAACTAGGCGGATATGGAAAATACCCAAGGTCTCCACATGAAGCCACATCTCCAACCCTTTTTTATATTTATGTTAAGACAGGGTCTTGCTAAGTTGCGCTGGCTAGGCTTGAACTCATACTTCTGCTACTGTAGCACCCCATTGTCCTGAAATTACAGACATGTGTCACCACACTTGGCTTGCCCACTAGGGCTTTATAATGTAATCTGCTGTGCTGGAAATATGCCTTTGTGTTGGTCCTCACCAAAGCAGCCTTGCTTTTTCCTAGACTGGCTGCCAGGCACAGGACCAGAGAACCTGAGTGCAAACCAACACATTCTACTTGCCTGACACAATGTCTTCTTTTTTATCTGAGTGTGTTTGGGACACATAGATAATATTTGTTTGTCTACAATTTGTTTGTTGTCTTAGCTTTTGCCCTGATCTCATGTAGGTCACAGGAGCTCTATGAGCAATTTTGTTGATTTGCAAAAATAGTAATGATAATGCCTATTTTTCCCTCTTAGGAATTTTATAAGATAAAATTATATAGAAATATTTTTAAGATAAAACTTTCACAGCCGGGTGTGGTTGCACACAGCTGTAAATCCTAACACTTAGGAGTCTGAAACAGAAAGATCATTATGAGTTCGAGGCCAATGTAAGTAGGTTACAAAGTAAGCTCAAAACCAGCCTAAACTACAGAGTGAAACCCTGTCTTAGAAAGAGAAAAAAAATAAAATAAAATAAACCAAAAAATTAAAAAAAAAAAAAACCTTTTAGTATAAGGCTATGTTTTGTTATCACTATGTTTGCTATCACTATTAATATTGTTGCCAGGACTGAAGTTCCAGCTTATGTCTTGACAGATTCCTATTAAACACAGTTCTATTGATGGTACTGGGAGAAAGTCTCACTTTGTTATGTGCAGACTTCTCCTGCTACATCCACAAGTTCTCATTCTTCTCACTTATTTATCATTTTTATGCACCTAGAAAGTAAGGTTTGAAAAGAGAGGACTTAATCACTGATGCTATATATCTCCCAGACCTCAAACTGTACAGTAAAATTTTTCTTAGATATTTCTTTTCTCCCATAATTCCTGGCACATAGCTTATTAAGTTATTAACCAGCAATTTCTCTGGCAGCATATTAAACTTTACTTTTAAACAAGCCAGAGGGAGGGAAACATGCATCTCTCATAAAAGGAATAAAAAACATACACCTTCTAAAACAGTTTCCTCAGGCTTTGAACAGATCCCAAGCCCCACACAAGGTCTCTTTTTCATCATTCTCCGCACATAGCTTAAGTGTTACTGCATTAATGAGAAAAAGATGCCTAATGGAAAGATGGAAAATTTTGAGAGTCTCTGGGGGAGTGAGCGGTTCCCTGGGGGATCTCTGAAAGGGCAGGTGAGCTTTCATGGAGCGAGAAGGTGAAGCCCTGGCTGGAGGCTGTGGGCTTTTTCTCTAGCAGTAACATTCCCAGGGAAAGCAGAGGAGTCTGAGAAGGGGACCCCAGTGCTTTTCACAGGCTGCAGGCCTTTGAGGAATGCTTCTGTGGGACCCCATTAAAGGGGGAAATGCCCTCTGTTCTCCTGGGTCTCATTCCCCAGGAGCAAACACTGCTTTCTCAAGGGAGGCTCACTGTCCTCTGCAGTGTGTGACCTGGGCCTTTAGTTTCTCTCTGCAGACTTGAGCTTATAGTCTCTCTGTACATAGCATCTCCATGAGAATTCCCTGGAATCTGGTTTACCATCAGACCAGGACATGGATGGTGATTTCACTTTAAATGGAACAATTTAAATAGGAGAACTACAGGCAGCTTAGACATAGGGCCATGAGGATGGATACTTGCAAAGCCCCAAATCAAGAAAGGCAGGGTAGGTGTTGGTGCACACCATAGAAATGCGGCCTGGTGACACACCTCCCCACACCAGGGCAAGGTAAACTTCCAGCCTGGGGAGCCTGCCAGGCCTGCATGCTGCTGTTAGCTGACCTCCTGCAGATCTGAATTCCTGCTGTTACAGTGCGGGGAAGTAGCTTGTTTAAAAATATATATTCTGCAATTCATGCCCATTTGGCATCTTGGTTTAAACAAACCCCCTCTTGTTTCTCCAGGAGTGCCATGTGATGGTTACTTGGCTGGCGGCTGAGGTAAAAATGGAAATGAGACCAGGAGACGAGACTTGTTTTAATTTAATTTTTACTTCCACACCTGGCTCAATGTGGCCTGTGTCAGAGAAGGGTCTCCTGGCGCCTAAGGACAGCAGCTCTTCCTTTTAGAACCAAATATGAGGACAGCCACCTGGCAGCCCCCAGAACTTCCGAGACTGCAAATATGGCCACCAGATCTCTGAGAGACCAGAGGAGGGTCAGCAGAGTATCTGGGGTTGAGTCAGCTGTTCACATTGTCCGGGAGGCTGTTTGATGGCTAAGCTCTCCTAGAGGAGAGACTTGAGTAGTGTTTTAAATAAAGAGCATGTCCGTGGCTGGACATGTGTTGAGTGAGGAGATCCTAGCAGCACGCGGAAGTATGCTGTGTCCTGTTCCTCTGCCAGTCCCCAGCCTGTCCTTCCTTCTGTGCTCATTCGCCTCTCCCTGCCTTGTCCTCTGACTTCACTGCCTTTGCCCTCTTTTCCCGTGGTCATCTCTCCCACCCGTGTGGGCTCCTCAGCCCCAGGATGTTGCTTCCCAGCTCACTGCTGGCTCCAGGCACAGAGCTGCTGATGCCAGGAGGCCCCGTTGGGGCTGAAGACCCAGTCCCCCCAAGCCACGCAGCTGTGAGCTGCACCTGCCTGGTGTCTGGAATGCCTTCTCTGCCCTTTCACCAGCCAGATCCTTCATGGTTCAGACCCCTCCTCCGTGGCACTCCCTCTGGTTGTTTTATATGTATTTGGGTTTTCGGCACACACCTCTTTCCAATCCCTGTAACTGCAAGCTCTGCAAGGCTAGGCCTTACCCCCTCCCTCCACCTTCCCCCACAAGAAGGAGATCCCAGCAGTGCTCAGTGAGTGTTTTAGATTGATACAGTTAAGCCATGGGTCTAATAGGGTCCTGGGGAAGTAGTTCCTTGGGGACTGAAGTAAGCCAGACCCCGACCCTATTGAAGTCTAGATCAGGTTTCTCAACTTAATGGACACCAGCAGCTTAAAGTCAAAACAGCTGTTTCCAGCCGTCTGAAGATGGCAGTGAGTTCTGGAAATTTGCTGTGTCCAGAGTGAGTTTCCTGTTCTTTCTTGGAGCCCACCAGGGCTGTACAGTACTGAGTGGTCCCCGGAGCCTTCTGTTGTGACTGGAACTAGTGAAGTCTCTTCTCAGGGGCCTTCAACCCTTGGGAGCTCTTGGAGCTCTTAAAGTTCACTCCCGTTTGGGGCCCCTTGTTGATAACATCCCGTATGTCTGCCTGCTGTGTCCCTTTAGTACTCCTCATTCTCTAAAACTGTCCTGTACCCAAGTTTTTGAACCTGCTGGGGTCACTGTTCATTGTCTGCTTCCCAGACCTCTCCCTAGCTTCCAACTCATTCCCCAGGCCCTTCCTGACATACCAGCAGAGGAAGTGGTCCCCACCCCACCCCCTTTTCTCTTTACTCTGTGAGCCCTCCGCCAGGGAACTCATTGTCATCTAGTGGGATTAATAATATGTTTTCCTGCTAAACTAGTGGCTTTCAAATTTTTTGACAGCCACTCAAGAAATACCTTTTACATATGGCTTAATGTGTATGTATATGTCTGTGAACCCTGTATGTGCATACAAGTAGATACACCACATAGACCAATATCACCCCCATGAAATCTTGCACAGTTTGAATTTTGGGTTTTTTGTTTTTTGTTTTGTTGTCTAGTTTGTTTTGCAGTTTTAGGGATTCAACCTAGGATTACGCACATGGTAGGCAAATACTCTACCTTTGAGCTACACCTCCAGCCATTTAAAATAGTTTTTAAAACCTGAGACAGCGTCTTGATGTGTTTACTCAAGGACATTTACTCAAGTTTTAACATAGTTAATTTCAACAGTATTAACTTTCAACATAAGCACCATCATTTTGGATATCAAGTGTAATTCTATTGCTACTATTCAAGTGTATAGTAGAATAGTTTATTGTCTAAAAAAGAAAAAATCAGAGCAAGACAATAATCTTACTTAAAATTGTTGGCATTTCAACAATTATTACATCTTATTAAAAATAATATAACTTGGGGCTGCAGATTTAGCTCAGCAACATAAGCGCCTGCCTTGCAAGCAGGCAGTCGTGAGTTCGATCCCCGGTACTTATAAAAAGGAAAAAGACAAAAAAAAAAAAAAAATATATATATATATATATATATATAGCTTACTAAAAACTTCATTCTGGGCAAGGACTGTATAGAAACCCAATATGTAACAATCAAGTTACTGAGAAAGTGCTTACCCTTGCTGCTTGGACACACTGTGGTCTTATTTCCCTTTTCCTCCCTCTCTCTGTTTCTCCTACCTCTTTTCCTTCCCTTCTCCTATGCTGTCCCCACCCACTGGTTGATTCCATATCCAACTAAAAGGATCATAACCTACAGTTTGAAAAACACTATTCAGGATTCTAAGTTCCTTGAGGGCAGTGATTGTGTCACTGAATCATTTCATCTTCATGTTTCCAAATCCCGGCACTATTCCTCACTCTCAGTAGCTTCTTATAAAGTGTTTTCTGAATGAATGAGCCTCAGTTAAAAAGTCCTGCAGCCACTGGGATTCCGGAAGGGACAGGCAAAGTGAATAATTTATCACAGACTTCCCGAGAGCGCCTGCTGTCCGGTACACACTAGGGCCATTGTAGCCTGGTCTGGGAAGCCCTGCTCCCTGCCCGCCCTTTTGCTTCCTCCCCACTTCCAGAAGAGAGGGTAGGGGGTTTAATGAAGCTCAGAGATTTCCCAGGACAAAAAACATATTAATCAGGTTCTTGGGTGAACCTTTGTCAAGGCACAGATGATAAGAAAGCAAGCTTCTTAGCAAGACCTTCATTTCACTTTTTATATAAATGTAATCCTCAAACCTGATGCCTTCTGCTCCTTCTAAGGCTACTATTATGCTGTTTTCCAGCCCATCTGTTAGACCCTGACCATTTCTGACTTTTTTCAAACGCTATAAATCTTCATTAGGCCAAGCCCCATGCCAGGATTTTTCCATTTAGGGGTAGAAAAAAAATTCCCAAGCCCACCAAAACCCTGTGGCTTGGTTTCCTGTCCAGCTGGCTTGCTGTTCCTCAGGATTTTATTCCCATCATGAAAGTGGCTTGACAGACCGAGAACAAACCTCTGGCTCACCCTGAACTCACAGTGTACTGTTTCCAAGTCAGAACACACAAGTCATAGCAAGAGAAAAAGAAAGAGAAAAAAATTATTTTCCTGACTTAGAAGCCAGTTCAGAGAAAGCCCAGCTCCGAGACCATAGACAGGCCGTTCTGCAGGGTGGACATCAACTGTGGGTGGGGGCCGGCACTGCTGTCTGAGTTACCCGAAGCCATGGGTTGACTGTTGTGACCAAATCCTCCGTTCCTGGAGGCTGAACAAGCTGCATTTGAGGGAGCCTTCAGTAACTTTGTTGGAGACAGACCTGACCCAGATCCTCACAGCCATGGAACAGTCATACTGTTCCCTGAGGTATCCCAGGCCAACAAGCCACCAGCTTGTGCAAGGCCTAGAGAAGATACAAAAAACGAAAGCCTAGGAGGGAGCTCTGAAGGTGGCCAGCCTTCCCTCCATTCATTTAGAAATGTTCAAAAAGATGCGAACCTACCAAAAAAAATAAAACCTCATGGAAACCAGGCTCCTCATCAGACTTGAAAGGCAAACCAATTTCCCGAAAACTTTCCTTTACAATTCTGTATGGTTCCACAGAAAAACATCCTGGGCAAGAAGGTCTGACTGGGAAGCCGTGTGGTAGCAGGCAGTAAGTGATGATGTAAGGAGCGTCCTGCAAGCATAAAGTCACACATCCCTTGAAAGCCTGGCCCGTGGCACTCCTTCCTGCCTTCTTAACATGCTCTCTAATCTGCAAGCTGATGTGTCCAGGTCCCTGGACAGGCCAAACAAATTCCTCCCACATCTGTTGTCCCTTCTCAAAATGCCTTTCTTTGTACTTTGTCCTTCTTAATTTTTCCCATCTTACACTGCCTAATTGGAATCACATCTCCATAAGCCCTCTTCATTTCTCCGTATCCTATCACAAGGGTTGTCTTTGTTTCACTCTCCGATACTTCCCAATATTCTCAGAGCAGTAACTGGTCTCCTGTGCACCTCCGCCCCACACCAGCTCAGAGTCGGCTGCACAGAGACATCCCCTGCTGTGCAGGCCATTGGCTCAGCCCAGGTTCACTGATGCTCTGTGGCAAGGCCAGCCCTCTGCACTCTGCAGTGGCTGTTCTGGCTTTCTTCCCTGAGTGGCCTGTGTGTGTGTATGAGTGAGTGAGAGAGAGAGAGAGAAAGAGAGAGAGGTCTCAGAGGTTAAATAGTGGAAGTTCCAGAAGTAAGAATGATGTCTTTAAAGAAATTGTCATACTCTGTATGGGCTATCCATCGTGAATGGAGGAAGAATGACATCAGATTATTGTTGAGAAACCTGGAGAAACTAGACCAAAAGATAGGAAGATTGAAAAATAAAAGAGCAAAATAAATTACAAATATATAGAAGTTATGAACATTTTGTCAAAAAGTAAAACTGAAGCTGGATGTGGGAGTGCCTGTAGTTCCAACCCAGGAGGGCTGCCTTGAGTTCAAGGCCAGCCTGAATTACAGAGGGAGACTCTGTCTCAGAAGAGGAGGAGGAGGAGGAGGAGGAGGAGGAGGAGGAGGAGGAGGAGGAGGAGGAGGAGGAGGAGGAAGAGGAGGAGAACAAGGAGGGGGAGGGGAAGAGGCCACAAAAAGATGAAACTGTAAAATACTAGGAAAGTCTGGGAGATCTTACTTATGTAAGCATGCAGAAGGTCCTGGGTTTGATCCCTAGTACACCGTGATAAATATACATGAAACACAGAAAATCTTAGAGAAACCAAGATGGTATAAAAATATTAATATATTTGTGTAGAACTAAACATTTATAAATTATGAAGCTTTCTATAAAGTTAAAGAAAAAACTGCAAAAATTTTGCATCATGGGTGACTAAAGGCAAATTCCCTTTCTATACAAAGAGCACCTACAAATCACTACAGAAAAAGGGAACAGCAGCAGATTTGAATACAAATCCAGAAATGGTAATTTCAAATATTTTTAAAAGCATAAAAAAGGATAGTCAACTTCAGTTTTAATATAGTTGCAATTTAAAACGGCGAATTACTGTTTTCTACTTATTCTCTTGGCAAAATGTTAAAAAGTTTAATAGTGGTCCGAAGTGGTCAGACTGTGGGAAAACTGAATTCTGTTGCTGAACCTGTAAATCAGTACACACCACATGCTCTAACCTATTGTACAAAAGTACTATTACCACTGCCACAAAGTATCTTACTTTGAGTTTTGTCCAAAAGGGACAGATAGGTCTGTGAAATGGAGCAGTTTTTATCCATTCAGAAAATGAGGCCCATGCCTAATAAAACGGTATTCATCACATACCAATGCAGAGTAGTGACACTCGGAACTTAATACCTAGTGAGCTGCCAATGTAAAGGTAGCAAGCAGGTTGTAAGTGAAGGGAAGGTGGCTGGAAGGCTGTGCTAGTAAGTAGTAACCCTGGGTTATGGCAAAGGAACTTCATTTCACTACAGCCCCTTTTGGATTGTTTGAATTCTTTTTATAGTTGTGTGTGTGTGTGTGTGTGTGTGTGACCTCTTTTTTAAAGTTGTTTTAAAAATTGCTAGCATAGGTATGAAATTAGGCTAGACCTAAGGTGTCATATACACTAGGTTTAGTAGGTTAAGTGCCAGTCAGAGAGTAAGCAGACACATAAGGGAAGCCAGTCAGCAGGGCTGCGGGGCGGGTCAGTAGCAGAGACCACCGTACAAGCTGGATCCACCTCAGGTATTTGACAGCTTTCTCATTGTCAGGCTGGTGCTGGCTGAAAGATGTGGGCAGTTGGGATAAAGGAGGGAACAGCCTTAAGGGATATGGTGAAACTGTGCCTTTACAGGGTGTGAGAAGTTGGGTCAGGAAATCCGCTGCCCTCACTGGTGCCAGTTTTGGAAGAGGAGGCCAGGGTGTGCTGGCACATGATGGTAATCCCAGCACTCAGAAGGTTGAGGCAGGAAGATTGCCGTGACTTTGAGGCCACAGCCTGGGCTACACAGTGAGTTCAAAACCAGCCTGAACTTACACAGCAAGACCCTCTCTCAAAGAAAAGAAGTAGAGGAGAAGGGCACGCCCAGGCCCTGATAGGGGAGAGGTGCATTTCAAGGCACCACCCTGCTGTGACCTCCTGCCCTTAATTTGCTTCCGGGATGGTTAGTCCACCAAGAGTGTGGCCTGTTCTGTGGTCAGGATGAACAGAGGCCCAGAACCAGGGCCCTTCAAGCGCTATTCTCAAAAGAAAGTCCGTTTTCCCTTTTGTATCAAGACCTCCAAATCTGAGCTACTTACTGTTTTCTACCATGTTCAGAAAGTCAAACAAGCCATTTATTGGAAGAAAACAATTCTGTTTATTGAGAAAAAGACCTTGGCCCAAGTGTTTATTAGTCTTATATGTATGTTATGCGCTTGGCTGTTTTTAAGACTAGAGATATGATTTCTCATACGTGGATTCAGTTCTCCAAAGTGCTAAGTCCATGATTTTCAAAGTCATATTTTTTTCCAGAAAATTTCTGCACATAAGAGAGGAAAGTTGTCTGTCCCGCTCACAGCATATCTTATTTTCAATAAACTAGGATGGAACCTTGGGTTTTACCTATTTTCTGTTAATTCGGAGAGCATGGGGTCTTACCTGTTTGGTCCACATATAACCCTAGCTTCCACTAGATGCACTTCGACTCATTTTGCTAACCACTTCTGATTGTACCTGAGCCTCATTACCTGCCGGTGAAAAACACCCATTTTCTCTTTCCTGTGATCTAGGCCTCAGGGAGAAAAAACATCAATTTATATTTTGTTGTTTATCTTTCTAGGCAAAATCCATGTTTGGTGACCAGAGCTGTATATATTGATATTCTCTTCCTGTTGACCTTCTGCCTCGACAAACCCACAAAGGGAAACCAGCCAGGTATGATTCATAGCTGTATCCCATCTTGGCCTTTGAGATGTGGGTGGGGTTTTGAACAGCTGTGCACCCTGCTCCTTGCTCTCCCCTGTCTCCTTTGGTATGATGAACTGCACATCAGGATCCAGCAATGTCATACAGCTGGCTGCCTCCTAGAAACTTCTCAAGGAAGCTTGTCCTTGCTTACTTGGAAGTTTGCCGGTAAACATTTTCTCTTTGATCATCCAAGGAAGAGTGTGAACTCTGCTCAGATACCCTCTGTGTCTCAGAGACCTTGGCTTTTTCCTGGTTCATGCAGTTTCTTCAGAAAATCATACTTTGCTGTGACTGTTTGCTCTGTTCATCCTGAAGAGATAACGGGGCTGGACATTTGAGTCCTCTTCTCAAACTCTGCATTTGTGTAGGGGTTGCTGCCTCAAGCTCAGGCGTCACACTTGTTTCTGGGTCACGTATGTTTCTGGGTGTGCATCCCAGATCCACGTACAATTGTCCTAGTTTAATCACAATTTATGAATTTTTTTTTTAAGGGAGAAGGGCAGCTCCAAATAGAGATTTTTGATGTGTTTATATTAAAGGCTGCAGGAAGTACTCTACATGAGTTCCAGGCCACAGACTAAAATTGATTTTCATCAACACAAACTGGAATGCAGAGTAATGAGCCTGCAACTGGTTAAAATCAGCCTCTTCTAATTGATTAGGCCTGTCTTAAGGAGGCTACAATTACAGTCGAATTCTGAGTGCTAACAGGCCAGGCCTGTCCTCTGTTACACTGAGTCTGTCAATGATTTGTTGACTTCAGTAAATACCTTCAGGCTGTCAGGGTCCAGCTCTGTCCATATGGAACCCTGCTCCAAATTCAAACCAATTTACAATGCTTCACAGGGGGCGTGTGGTGGGGGTTGCCCCTCATCCAGGTAGATGTACATTAGCCCACAAAACTCCCGGACCATGCAGAGGCAGGAAGAACACACTGAACTTTGCTCTATTCTACATTACTCATGAGCAACTGTGTGTAGATTCAGTGGTAAGGATCATAGAGTTTTTATAGCTATAAAACAGGTATAGTTTATGCCATTTGTTGTGACATAGTTATGAATAGTGTACCCCTTTTATTCTTGTGGAAGTCCAGGTTTGCACAGTGAATTACAAGCCACCCTACTTATAAGGAACCTTAGTATTGCATCCGCTTTAGTTTTCATTTGAATCAACTGAGGTCCAGAAACTTTATTAAAAATTATAAATTGTGTTATGTTAGCAAGTAAGTTGTTTTAGATTTTTAACATCTGTGTATTTCATTTCCAAATTTCAGACAGCTTTATAATACAGCACTTACCTGCTTATGTATTTAAAGGGACTGCTTACAGATCGATCTACTGGGATCTTAAGAGAATCATGTGCTTAACTGTAATCATTAGTTTATTTGAACTCAGTTTTTTGGCTTACTTATCTTATTCTTATCGTATCCTTATTCTTGGTCTGAAAGTTGTAAAGTCTTTCTCTTCTCCAGTTTCCGTCCTTTACTGATAAACTGGGCTCCATAAAAATGACTGGCTTTTTTGAATCATTCTTTTCTCCAATCTCTTAATATTATTTATAGTTTGTACCCCAATTAAATGTGATCACAGCTGTCTTTCATTACTTGAAGATGTGTATCACTCCACAGAACATCCTTACTTTGCAGACTAAGATGGGAAGTGGCACTTTTATTCTAGTATGAGGGCTGAGCTCTATAGGTGTTGTTCTGCACTGTCCAATAGGCAGTTCCTAATCACATATGGCACTTGAGATGTGGCCAAATTGAAATGTTAAAATACACCAGATTTCAAAAACTTTGTATGGGAAAAAAATAAAATTTCTCCAATAAAATTTGTATTGAATACATTGGGAAAGGTAATATATTTGATATCAGATTACAATGTAAAATGTATATTTAAAATTACTTTCATCTGTTTCTTTTACTTTTTAAAATGTGACTACTTAGAATGGAAAATTATAAAAAAGAAAAGTCAAACCATCAAAATATGTGAATATAATAGAGAGATGTGAAAAGTTATTAATGACTCATTACAGAAACCAAAGTAGTACATAAAAGTAACATCATTGGTAAAGGAGAATATGTGTCTACTAGAAAATTTCAAATGATATTTATGATTTATACTTTACTGCAGTTAGACAGCACTGCTTTTGTCCAGACCTTGAGAACTGGCCTTATAAACCACAGAATACATATGTCTGTGTATATCTGTAGCTTACCTATATGAAGCTGTGTGTTCATGTAACACATCCACACAAACAGTAGTAGCAGAGTTTCCTCCTGAGAATGGACTAGATTTTTAGAATTAATCAAGGGTCAAATAAAATGGTGGTTAAAATGGATCACATTCTGACATAAAAATAAACTACAGTAGTGAAATTTATTCTTGTATGTTTCACAAATTGTTTTCAAAGGCAGTTTGAGCAGTAGACAAATAGATCACCAAATAAAGAGATAATTTATTTGGTTATGTAGATTTCTATATGTTTTCAAAATAATGTCGTGATACAGTTTTGCCTTGAAAGAATGAGCCATGTCTTAGATTCTTTCTCACCCAGATAAGCACATAGCAGACACTTGTTAAATTGGTTTGTTATTAACTGACTGACTGAACCGTAGTTTTTCTCAGGATTTTGCTTTGCTTTGTTTTTTGGTTGTCCTTTTTTTTGTTTTTGAAAACAAAAACTTTGTAGTTTGGGATGGCCTAAATTCACTGTGTAGCCCAGGCTGGCCTTAAACTCAAAGCAATCCTCCTGCCTCTGGCTCCAAGTGCTGGCATTGCAAGTGTACACTCCCACGCCCGGTCTGTTTTTAAAATAGTAAGGGTGGTATTACATTCCAGGTATTTGGCACGTATGAGAGCCTGAGCCCAGCTTGAGCAACGTAACACCTTAGTGAGACCCTGTGGCAAAAAAAAAGGCTAAGGCTGTAGCTGAATGCAAAGGCCCTGGTTCAATCGCTTGGGCCACAAAAAAGTAAAAATGAAAGATCCAAGTCTTATTTAAACTCATGCATCAGTCAGCTGTGAATTTAGTTTCTGAATCACTTGAGGTATTTGTGTCACATCTGTATGTTTATAAATATTTATATGTCTGCATGTTATTATCTCATAAACCTCAGAATGCCAAGTATACCACATAGACTCTGAAGGCAGATCCTTGAGTTCGAATCTCAGACAGCTCATTTACTTCATAACCTTTGGGCAAATTGTTTAGCTTCTTTGAAACACTTTATTTTAAACAAGCTTAACAATGAAATCTATATTTTAGAGTAGTTGTCAACTTTTACATATAAAGCCTTATGTAAAGAATGTGCTTTACATGACAGAGAGTAAGTACTCAATAAATATTAGCTATTATCATTTGTAAACCAGGCTTTAATCCAGTCTCCTGAAACTTGGCAGATTTGTAATTCTTACATGTTTAAGCCTTTAGGAATGAAGAAATGCTTGCATGCCTGGCATAAATTGTTAAGAGTCTGCCTGAGTAAGGATGTTCCAGACTCTCAGTTTGATTTAGAAAAAGTTCATTTTTTGTATGTTCATTTAGTTTTTCTTTCATTCATGAGACGTACTGGTAAGGATCTATATGTGGTTTGGAGATGAAGATGTCTTGGGCTTTAAGTATAATAGAGGGTGCTATTCAGGAAGTATATATGGGATGCATTTGAGACACTGAAGAAAAAGGTCATTTCTGCTTGGGAGGACAGGAAGGGCTTTACAGAGGAGTTGGTGGGGCAGGTTTTGATGATGAGCAGAGATTCACCAAATGGGTGAGGGGAAGGTGGCTGTTACCAGCAGAGTGGTTGGCATAGTCAAAACCACAGAGGCGCAGATCAGCACAACCTTCAGAGCACTAGGAAAGGATGTCTGGAATGTTGGGTGCCAGGGCAGGCAGAAGTGACTAGAAAGGAGGCTAGAAGTCTCGATGCAAGTCCTCAGGGACCCAGAGGGGAAAGCCATGGGTTTGACTTGACCCTGTAGACAAAGGAGATTATTGGAGAATATAAAACAGAGCAAGACCACGTGGGGATTTTTTTTCAGTTTCTATTTTTTATTAGAACATGTTCATAGTACGTAATGATTACATTCTTCAGGGGAGTTGGTTCGTGTCCATACACTTCTTTTGCTATCTCTCCCTTCCTCTTCCCTTTCCTCCATCTCTTGGTCCTCTTTCTTTTTATAAAAGATTCATCTCCCTATTTCCTGTTATATTTTATTTTGCTCTTTATTTGTATTTTGGGTTTCTCATATAAGAGAAACCACACAACATTTAAGCTGCGGGTCTAATTTATTTCATTTAACACTGTGATCTTAAGGTACATCCGTAGTTTACTTGGTTTTTAAAACAAAGCATTTCTTGTTTGACCTCATCTTTGTGAATTCTCAGAACTCTTATGGAGCCATATTCCTGTTGTCATTCTAAAAGAATGTAACTGAAAAGTCATTTCCTGAATACTATTGTGGTAACCTTACTGGGGATATGGGAGGTAGAGAATGGTGGACCAGACAGTCTGCACAAACTAAATGCAGTGGAGCATGCCTGTAATCTTAGCACTCAGGAGGCTGAGGCAGGATGATAATCATGAGTTTGAGGCCAGTCTTTGCTTCATAATGAGTTCAAAGTCAACCTGAACTATACAGCAAGACCCTGTCTCAAAAAAAAAGGGAGGGGGGGAGACAATGCTGAACACCATTACACAGTTGTTTAGGATTATATAGATGGCTCCCACCTTTTACTTTACTAATTGTATGCAGCATAATCATTTATTTTTGTAATTATTTACATACATTTAACATTAAGTATATGTAAATATGAATCTTGAAAGGAGGTAATTATTCCAAAAGAAAGGAAGTGATACCTCCAGGGTAACTTTTCTTTGCCTGGAGGAGCATCTGTCCATTCTTCTGGAACCCGGTTCTGAAAGTGGCCTTGGAAGATTGTTCCTATCTCTGAGGAGTCTTAGATTCACATTGTAGGGCTAGAAGATACGCAGAGAAACATGATAGAAAAGCTTAGGGTAATGATGGATCTGGTGTAATTCACACTTTTATCTAGGTGCTTCCCAATCGTTTGAGGTTTCCCTAGCCATTAGCTAGGTCTTTAAAAGTCCAAATCTGGTTTTGTGTGGAGTTTTAAAGTGATTTAAACCACAAGGACTTCCTGGCCCCTGTGTTCTTCTTCTTTTTGAATCCAGCTGTCAGCATTAGTATATATCAGCTTGCTGCAAGAAGGAAAGTTACAGTCTCCAGCTGGATTTGGGGGAGATGTGGAAGAAAAAAATCTGTTACAAGGACCCCGGAGCTGCAGTACAGGCCTGGGCAGGGGTGTGGAACAGCGTTATTTCTAAGTTATTAAGTTATTTGCTCTCGGATTGGAAATTTTCCATTGAAATATCTATTTACTAAAATTACCTCTGAGGCTTGTCTAAATGTTTGCTTCTTTTACTTTGAGAGGTGAACTTTTTATTTCTCTCTATAGGTGTGCCCTTAAGTTTGGGTTTTTTCACAGCTTTTGAGTTGAACATTCTCTTTTACTGAGTATTTAAACAAGTATCTTGCTTACTTACACTTTCAGACTTCCATTTTAAGCTCTCGTGGTGGGTTCTGAGTGAGTTATTCCTTTCTGGGCTCTGTTTTACTAATGTTATGTAAGCTGGTTTTCCTGTAATCATAAGTGTATATAGTAAAATATGAATCTTACAGAGAATTTGTTGAATCCAAAAGCAATAAGAAATGACAGGAGTTTCACAGAAATGTTGTAGCTGGAAAGAATTTGCCATCGCACTCCCCTTTGTGTGAACGCTCTCGGAACGCTCTCTGCCTGCCTGTGTGTACAGAGGCTGCCCTTCTTTCTACTCATTTTTTGGAAGCAGTAATTTCAATGTCATCTTGCTTACCAGAGATAATAATCATGACATTCATTGAGTACTTACCTTTTTGCCAGACATTTTGTGTGCATTAATGAAGGTGACACTGTTCCTTCGTTTCAGCCATGAACATACTGAGGCAGAGAGAACTGCCAGTGTCACGTGTGTACTATGGTGACGGTCACCCTCTCAGGGAAGGGACTCCAGAACCCTCTTTGTGGATTACCTTTCCAGGCCTTCAAGAGGTATCCCCTTATAGGAGCTTTTATGGGGCTTTGCCTGCCTGCATTTCTGTCTCCCACACTGCTGGTGTGTGGAATAATCCTAGGGCAGGGCCAGCCAGAGCGTATTACTAGAAAGAGGATGCCTGACTGCCTCAGGCAGCCACCTGCCCTTCTCCCTTTGAAAGTGGACCTACCACCACTACACCAAACACTACCCAGAACCAGGCTGCTGGAACTGCATTTTGTGGTTTCTTTCTTGGTGGGGATTTATAGTTCAGATCTCATCACCCTGCCAAGTGCAATAAACATTTTGCTTTCACTGGAATGTAACTTTTTATTTTTCTTCTAAATGCCTTAAAAGTGACCAGCTTGTGAGAATGAAGTCAGAATCCCTAAGTAGTCTAAATGCTAAGTCAGTGCACAATGTAGGTCAATAAAAGAATGGGAGACAGGCTCTCCTTTATGACTGCTGGTATTTATACCCTGGAAGTTAGGTAATGTAAGCCCTCCTGCAGACCCGCTTAGATGTTGATGGTGGTTAAATGGTAAAGTCTGTGAGAAGTATTCAACAATGCCTTGTATTTATACTGCCTAGAATATGAATAATCTATGTGTGACATAAATAAATATAAGGTCAGTGATTTTTATGACATATTAACTTCCTTTACCTAAGTTCTTGGGAAATAAAACCAAACAATTACAGAGAATGAAAACATTGGCAACTTACAAACACCTGCCTTGGTTGTTTGGTCTAATTAGGTTAAATTTAACCAATCCCATCTGAACAAATTGAAAACAATTCTTATCTGTTCCTCGGTCATGCACTTTTATCGGTGACGGATACAGATGTGTTTAATACGACACAGTTGGTGTGAGTCTGTCAGCTCTGGATGGGAGATAAAAGGGAATTGAGAACATATTTTTAGAGTCTTCTGGGGGTCTTTGTATTTCTGGGCCTGCGGCTATGATGTTTGGGAGATAGGGGCAGGCCTTGTTGATAAATTAGTCCGTTTTCCCCTGAAACACTAGACCTGTCATTTAAATGGCTGCTTTTGCCAAAAGTTACCTTTCCCAGGGATCATTGAGCTCCTAAATTAAGCAGATGACCCGCGGCCCACTTTGGGAAGTCAGAACAATGCAGGGTATTACTGCTTTACTAGGTTAATGTGGTGTTTATTTCTTGTTAATTCCAAGCTTGTGCTGAGTACACTGGCCTGAAATTTTTACCATTTTAGAGGTTGGTGAACATTTAATCACTAGGTACCAAGGAAATTATAGCAATTAAGTGACTTGCCCAAGGTCACACAGCTCAAACAGTTGAGCTTTCCTAGCTCCTGGTCCAATTGCCATTTTGATGACCTGAGTTAAAAGACTGGTACGTGAGCATTGGTGTCAGTGTCTTTATCTGTCCTCAGACCTTCCGACCAATCACATTTGCCACCCCAGGAGTAAAGTTCTGTTCAAATAAGCAACAAGGGTCTCAGAACATTGTGATTTCAGTGTTTCTGTGCTCACACCTTTGTTTTCTTCAGTCCTTCGTCAGAGATAATCTGAAACTAGCTGCCTGTATCAAATTAAATTGTTATGCTATAGCTTTTCGTCTTTTCTGTATTTTCAGGGTCAGTAGAATCGTGTCTTTTTGGCCCTCCATGGCTGGATTCCATGTTGCGGCATGGCTAAACAGTATTTCACTGTGAGGCCAACATTTATTTTATTTATCCACTTAGCTAATGGGCATTTTTGTTTGCTTATACTTTTTGGCTGTTATGAGTAATGCTGCTATGAAAATTCTTGTGGAATCTATGTTTTTTAGTTCTTCTGGGCATTTACCTAAGAGTGTATTGTTGAGCCATATGCCAACTCTAAATTTAACTAGTTAAGGGATTGGTAACTGTCCCCAAAGACTGTACCACCTGACATTCCTCCCAGAAATGTGTAAAGTTTGCGGTTTCCCCACATCCTTGTCCGCACTTGTTATTATCATCTTTTTTGCTTTAGCCATCCTATCCTAGTGGCCATGAAGTTGAATCCCATTGTATTTTTGTGTTCATTTTCTTAATGACCAACGACATTGAGTATCTGTTATTTTGTTTTTTGAAACAGTGTCTCACTGTGTAGCCCAGGCTGGCCTTGAACTCTCAGTGATCCTCCTGTCTCAGCCTCCTGAGTGCTGGGATCACAGGTGTGCACCAGCATACCCAGCTCATTGAGCATCTTTTGTGGTGCTATTGGTCATTTGTATATCTTTAGAGAAATGTTTTTTACTTTTTTTTTTTTTTTTTTTTTTTTTTGGTAGTGTTAGGGATTGACCTCAAGGCCTTTTCAACAAACTACATCTGAGTCATCTTTTTTGTGTGTGTTTTATTTTGACAGAGTCTGAGTTGCTAAGTTGCCCAGGCTGTGTTTAAACTTGTGATCCTACAGACTTAGCCTCCCAGAGTACAGGTGTGTGCCATGACACCAACTGCCTGTTGACATCCTTTGCCCAATTTTTAGTTGAGTTGTTATTGGAGTCAAAGGTTTCAAGGAAAACAATTGCATACAGAAAACATAATTTATAGTATTTTTTATGATAGTCACCCACAGTCAAATACAAGAAGTGAAGGAAATCTGTCCGTACACTATAAAGACCTAGAGAATCTAGCCAAGGCCCTGGATCCCACAGCTATGTCCTGCATGAATCCAGTGAAGACCTAGAGCCCATGACAATGCCCCCCATGAGTCCAGCTGGAGGCCTAGAGCCCAGACAAGGACTCATGCAAGTCTGTTTCACAAATCTGCCCTGGAAAGGCCCAAAGGTTGGTAGTGAAAGCTAGAAAGTGTGTGCCAGCAGGGTAAAGGATCTGTGCCAGTAGATTGAAGGTTCTGCGTGGCACCAAGAAGCAACACTAAAAATAAGGTTAGGAGTCCCCTGAAAGTACCACAGCCGTCCTCAATGACCATGAGACCACCGAGTTCATATCAGGAAACTAGCGTGACAAGCTTCTCCTGGAGATTCAGCAGCACACGTCTTCCCCTCCAGAGCGAGGAAGTGACGCTCAAAGTAAGCACCAGGGCTCCGCCAAAGTGAACCACAGCCACTCCCGGCGACAGGGTCCAGGGCTCCTCTAATGTTAACATCTGAGTTCATCTTAGTGAAGCCAGCGTGACAAGCTCCTTCAGGAAAACCAACGGCTCCAAACAACAGCACTTAGGAGAACCCACAGTGCTACGCTTCCTTTCCAGGTCTCGGTTTTTTTTTTTTTTTTTTGTCTTTTTCATTTTTATTGGTACCAGGGATCGAACTCATGACTACCTGCTTGCAAGGCAGGCACTTATGCCGCTGAGCTAAATCCCCAGCCGCTCCAGGTCTCATTTTTATGCTGGCAGTTTTCCTCAGGTGGACCATCTACATGCAGCACCACACTGATTCACTTCAGCTTCAGCTGGGTGTTTAAGGTGACCACCAGTTTTTAGTCCACCAAAGTTGTCTGTATTCCTGAGTTGTAAATATTCTCTCCATGTGCTGTACTTTAATCCTTTATAAACAGTACAGTTTGCAAATATTTTCTTGTATTCTGAGGTTGTCTTGTTACTTTGCTTTTTATGTCCTTTGATGGATAAAAGTTTTGGGGGGATTGTTACTTTATTTTTTTGTTCTGGGGAGTTAACCTAGAGCCTTCACGCTAAACTACATCTTCAGTCCTTTTAATTTTTTATTTTTAGACAGAGTCTCACGATCACTAAGTGGAGCTCAAGCTTAGAATCTTCCTGTCTCCACCTCCCAGAAGGTTCCCAGGGATTACATGCACGCACCACCACAGCTGGCTAAGTTCTTTACGGTTTTTGTTTTTTGAGACAGAGTCTCACTGTGTAGTTCAGGTCAGGCTTGAACTCAGTATGTCATTTAGGTTGACTTTGAACTCCCTAGATAGCCCAGGCTGGCCTCAAACTCACAATGATCCTCCTGCCTCAGTTCCCCAGTGCTGAGGTTACTGGTGTGTACCACCGTGCCCAGCTAAGTTTTTGGTTTTAACAAAGCTCACTGTATTTCTTTTTTGTTGTTGTTGTACATTTGATGTTATAGCCAAGAATTGCTGCCTCATCCAAAGTCACAAAGATTTGCAACCATGTTTTCTTTTAAAGATTTTATAGTGTTAGCTCTTAAATCTATAATAATTTTGGGTAAATATTTATATTTCTATGAGGGACAGTTTCAAGTACATCCTTTTGGAACTGACTATCCATTTATCTCAGCGTTGTATGTTCAAAACTATCTTTTTCTTGGCTGAGTTTGGTGGCACACAACTGTGATCCCAGCACTGGAGTGCTGAGGCAGGAGGATCGCTGTGAGTTAGAGGCCAGCCTGGACTATACATAGTGAGACCCTGTCTCAAAAGTTTAAAATAGAATAAATAAATTTTTTAAAAAGACTGTTGTTTCCTTATTAAATTGTTTTGGCATCTTCCTTAAAAAATCAGCTGACCATAAATTATGAGTTTACTTGCAGACTCCTAATTCTATTCCTTTTTTTTTTTTTTTCAACAGAGTTTCAGTGTGCAGTTCAGACTGGCCTTGAACTCACTCAGTAGCCCAAGGTAGCCTTGAATTCACAGCAGTCTTTGTGCCTCAGCCTCCCGAGTGCTGGGATTATAGGTGGGCATCACCATGACCAGCTAATTCTATTCCATTGATCTGTTTATCTGTTCTTAAACTAGAGCATAATGTTTTGATTACTAGTGCTTTGTAATAACTTCAGGTTAGAAAATGTGAATCTTCCAGCTTTGTTCTTTTTTATTTTAACTATTGTGGGCTCCTTGTGTTTTCATACAACTTTTAAATCAACTTAGCCGTTTTTAAAGAAGAGGGGGAAGGTAGATGGGATTTGACAGGATTGCATGAAATCCATAGCCCAGTTCAAAGAGTATTGCCATCATAACAGTAGTGTGTTTTCAGACCCATGAACTCAGGATTCCATTTATTTAAAGGTCTGTTTTGTTTCTTTTGGTGATTTTTTAATAGTTTTCAGTACAGATATCATCCATAACTTTCATGTGTTGATTTTTATCCCACAACTGTATTGAGCTTTTATTAGCTCTGATAGGTTTTTTGTTTTTTGTTTTTTGGTTTTTTTTTTGCGGTACCGGGGATTGAACTAATGACCTAGTTCATTACCAGGCGAGCACTTATGCCACTGAGCTAAATCACCTGTCCTCCAATAGGTTTTTTTTGTTGTTGTTTGGTTGGTTTGGTTTTTTGATAGACTCAGAGTTTTTTGTGTATGACATCATATTGTTTGCAATAGGGAAAGATTTTACTGCTGCCTTTCTAATCTGGATATCTTTTAAATCTATTTCCCCTGCCTAAATGCTCTGGCTAGAACCCCTAGACAGTGTTAACTAGAAATGGTAAGAGCAGACATAATTATTTTACTCTACATCTTGTGTAATTTAGCTATGGATTTTTTAGGTTGAAGAAGTTCCCTTCTGTTTCTGCTTCATTGAAGTTGTTTATCTGTTTGTTTGTTTTTTTCCCCCTTACTTGGAATTGAAACCAGAGCCTTCACACTGAACTTTATGCTAAATCCTTTTTAAATTGTACCCCTTGGAGCGTAAGACTGATTTTGTTGTCAAGATGCATAAAGATGGGTCTATCAGACCCACATCTATTCTTTAGAATATTTCTATTGATGAATTATTAAGCTTAATTTTATGAGTTTTATTATATTAAACAATGAATACTTAACAAGAAAAAATTTTCAAAAAATAAAGTATTGAATTTTTAATATTTATTGAGTGATTATTAAAAAAAGCACCAAAATTTTTTATATTAACTTGATTTGGTATACAGAGTCTAAAAAAGAACATCAGAAATAGATTCCTATGTGTGCTACAATGAAAATACCAATCGCACTCTACAAAAAAAATAATCTTTACTTCAGTTTTCACACCTAAAGCAGTCAGCATACTTGACAACAGCACATTCCATACACACAGATTGCTTACACTGACAGCACGTGTCTTTTGCTTCCCTGGCCTTTTCATAGCAGATATTTGACATCTCAGTGGTCTTAATGTTTGGTCAGGAGGATCTTATTATGTCATACAGTATGTAGTTAACAGGAACAAAAATATCAATAAAATAAATCATTGAATTCTTAATATGTATCGTGCGTTTAGAATAGACACCAGCATTTTCACATCAGCTGTATATTTGCCTACAAAACCTAAAAGATAACATCAGAAATAAACTCCTGCATGAGCTACAATAAAATGCTACCACAAAAAAAATCTTTGTTTCAGCTGTCACACCCAAGACAGTCTTCATACATGATAACTGCGTGTTCTGTGCACACATCTTCCTTTCCTTTCTTGTGTGGCAGTCTTGTCGCCTCTCTTCTCTTCCTGTTTTGTCAGGAGCTTTCTACTATAGTGCATGACACGCACTTACCAGGCAAATAGGTGTCAAGGAAATACCATATATTTATGTAATGAATGCTTAGAGTAGATATTAGCAGTTTTACATCAGCTATCTACTTGCTTGTGAAACATGAGATAACATCAAAAATAAAAACCTACATGAACTACAGTGTGTAACCATGAACAAGTCTACCACAGAAATAAGCTTTACTTCAACCGTCACACCCAAGTCGGTGTCCCCCATGACAACTGCATGTTCCTTATACAAGTGTCACTTATACTGATAGCACATATATTTTGTTTTGCTGTACTTTATTGTAGGGCACAGTTGATATATTTTTTGTTTTCCTGTTATTGTAGTAGGTCTTTGTGATGCTGTACCTATGTACCTGTCTGTTCACCTGCCAGCTCACCAGAATGTGCCACAATTTTTTTTATGGAGCAGCCACAGTGTTTTTGTGTAGTTCTCTGGGCAGAAACATTTGTTTTTTTGTGTATTTCTCTGGGCAGAAACATTTGTTTTTCCTCTGCTGTAAGTGATCCCTTATGAGCTCTGGTCCCAGTTCTCTAAGAAAATTTTCTCGCCATGATATTTTGCACTTGTTATTTTCTTTGTAAACTATCAAACTTTCTAACGCACATCTAGGATCCAGTATAACACAGCCATTGGCCGCTGCTTTGTGTTTCACATGATCATAGTTGCTGCATAACTCGTCAACAGCATCTACCTCATGTTTGGTTTTCTTGTTGAAAGTTTCCATCTCAGCCTTCCGTTTTGTCAAAGTTTCCCTATTAGTATTTCTGTCACGATAAAATGTTGACCTTGGCATTTCTTTGCCATATACAAACCAATGTTTTATCTTTCTGAAATTCAAAGATTATACTATACAATTCTGTGTTTTGAAATTGTAACATTTTATTTGGAATTTCTGCTTGTTCCTGTGTATAGTTCCTACGCTGTTCCACTTGTGCTGTGATAGCAGATGTAACATCAGCTGGAAACCAGTAAACCCTTCAAATGTCACATTCCGATTAGTTTGGGAAATGGAAGCAACAAGTCTGTTTGCAGCATCATTCAGTTTATTACTATATGAATAAGGACCTGATGGCTGAGTTCCAGGATAAATGTCTAAACTGAAAGCATAAGAATTCTAAGCATCTATAAGAGCATAAATTTTATACCATATATTAACCCATCACTTTTTCATAAATCTTCTATATTCCTGCAGTCACCATAAGAAATCTGCTGAGTACAACAGACGTATGAATGCTTTCAGTTCAGCTAGTGAGGCGTCATAACAAATACATTTCTTAATATGAATACTGGTACATACAGAGCATTTTACTTGCTTTTCGGCCTTTGTGCATTTTCACAGCAGCTTGTAGCATTTCATCTGTTACAGTTTCCAGCGTTGAATGACACTGGCATTTTGTCCAGTGAGTTTCATCCCTGCCAACACCTTCACTATAGTTTTGGGCCAAGTTCTTACACTGGATCATTCCATTTGTTTGCATGGCCATTTCACGACATTTCAGCTAGTAAATGTGTTCTCACCTTGCTATTTTCTTCGTCATCTGAATCAGGGAGGTCTGTATTCCCTGTCTGTGGCAGTCAGTTCTTGCCCCATTTCACTATATAGGAACTTTGCAGGGCTGGGGATTTAGCTCAGCGGCATAAGCGCCTGCCTTGCAAGCAGGCAGTCGTGAGTTCAATCCCTGGTACCGGTAAAAAGACCAAAAAAAAAAAAAAAAAAAAGATATAGGAAGTTTGCCTCACATGGCCAACTTCAGAGTTGTCATTGTCATTGCTGTCACTGTCATCATCACCATCACCATCATCCATCTTCTGTTATGAAAGCATTTGTTTCACCATAGTGGGTCATCTTTATCATCCGTGCATGAGTAATCTAGTGACTTCCTTCAAACCTTGAAATTGCAGATTTTTATATGATATTGTACTAAATTGGGCTATTTCTACTGAAAAATCAAAAGAAAACTTTCTTTTTTAACAGCTCCTAAAGTGGTGTGGGTCTGTTAGACCCTCTGTGATGCTCAGGTAAACATATACAAAACCAGATGGCACATAAATATAGAACAATTATAGCAACATAAACTAAGATACCCAAACATCAGCCTAGAAGCTCTGTTACCTGTCCTTTCTTTGTTCTTACTGTCTTTTTAACTGTTTTCTCCAAATGTTAGATTTTTCCTTTCTTGTAACATGACTTTTCACAGATTCTTAGTGTGACCTTCACCCAATCATCTGAGGGTATTATCTCCATTTCATAGTTGAAGAACCAAGAGGTGTCAGCACAGCACAGTGAAAGTAGTTTGTTTTTCTGTAAGAATTCCGTTTGTACCATAAACAACTAGGAAATTGGAGATGTATGAAATTATTGTATTTAAACTTTGGACATTGGCAATGCAAGACTGAAGACCCTTGAGAGGAAAAAAAAATAAGGGAAGCCAGGCCATCTGTACATCAGTAGAGCAAAGGACCCCTTCACTCTTTCAACTAAATATGGATCTGTGTACGTGGGGTGACACTCCATGAAGCTGAGTAACAAACGAGAATGCCATGAAGTGAGCAGTTTCTGAAGTTCACACAGGCTCTCAATAGTCCTCCCAGCCAGAGTAGAGATTTGGTAAAACATGGCCGGGGATATATAGTTCGGCGGCATAGTGCCTGCCTGGCAAGTGCAGGGTCCTCAGTTTGATTCCCAGTACTAAATACATAAATAAATAAGTAATTTGCAAAATGTGAGGTGTCTTGTAGAGACCTCAAGTGGGTATGCCTTGTTGGTGGAGCAGAATTTGCCCTAAACCAAAGGCTGCTTTATAGATTGAACCACAGAACAAAGTTTAAAAGCAAATTTTAAAATAATCCAATTGACTCTAAGTAACTTGTTAACTGTGTGCCAAAGCAAACTCCAACATTTTAAAGGAATAAAACCAAAACCCTAGAAACATGAAATTAACACTGTCTGGCATCTAATAAAAAATTACCAGTGTGCAAAGAAGCAGGAAAATACAATCCATACCAAGAAAAAAATTAATAGAATAAGAACAGGTAGATCCAGATAATGTAATTAGAAATAAGGATATAAAAATGGCGATTATAAACCTGCTACACATGCTCAGGAATCAAAAGGAACACTGAAAGTGGAGAGAAACACGGGAGATCTAAAACATGCACAAGTGAAATTTCTAGAGATAAGTAACATGCTGTGAAATTTAAAAATACACGGAATGGAATTAACGGATTAGATAACATAAAAGAAAAGTTTGGTAAATTTTGAGACAGAAATGAAGCACAGATTTAAAAAAAAAATCCAGGCCGGGGATTTAGCTCAGTGGCACAAGTGCCTGTCTGCAGGCTCAAGGTCGTACATTCCATCCCCAGTACCAAAAAAAATCTGAAGCATCAGTGACCTGTGAGACCACTTCAAATGACCTAATTTGTGAGAATACAATTTCTGAAAGAGAGAAAAGAAGGAATAGAAAAAAATATTCAAATACTGGATAACTGTATGCAAAAAAACAAAACATCATGACATACAGAATTATAAATGTATGCTCTTTAAAAGATGTTAAGAAATCAAGAGATAAAAATTATCTGTAAAGTATAACTTGTATAAAGAGCAAAGAACTTTTATAATTCAAAGACAAGTCAATTTATTTTATTTTTTTTTTAAACCAGTCAAATTTAGCAGTGTGGGGGGGGGTGGTATACCAACTTTAGTGACACTAATGTTAATAAGTTCTGATAACCCACTGCCATCGGACCAGCCTAAGGACAAGTCAATTTAAAAGAACTGTGCAAAAGATTTGAACACTTTATTTAAAAAAAGACGTGGGCAAATACAATAAATGAAAAGATAATCAGTGAAATTAGTCATTAGAAAAATGCAACCTTAAGTCATTAGAAACCGAGCGACTGTGGGCAAAGGGGGAATGGTGGTGGAGGCCTGAAGTGCATGCTTTTGCTCCCTCCCAGTGCTCGGTGAGCTCGTCTTTAGCCTACCCCGGCCCCTTCCGTGCTCTTCTGACTTGCAGTCTACAAGACAGAAAAGCTCTGCTTTTATTTAGGGGGTTGACAAGACAGTGTTCAAATAGTGCTCTCAGGAACTCTTTTTCCTTCCTTTGTGGCTTGTGCATGTAATAGACTCCACACCGGTGTTAGCAACAGCAAAAGGGCTTCAGAAACTAGAAACAAGTGGGTAAGAAACAGCCAGGACCAGGTTGGAGAAGTCTCCCAGCTCAGTGAACGTGTTTGGAAGGGCCCCTCGGGTCAGGATTACAGTTTACTGGGAGGGATGGAGGATTAAATAGAAGAATGGAATTTCCCTTCGATAAGGACAGGCCAAGATTTATTAAATCGTTGATTTTTGTTGTTGTAGTTCCTATGGTTTCCTCTTCACTACAAATACAATTTTTTTACAGAGAAATTGCATAACATGACATTGATTCACAGAGTACACGTATCAGCTATAGTTATTTTTAGAACCAGTTTCTCAATCATTTTAGATAAGGACTTTTGTTGGATCTTATTGTAGATCTCTCCCGACCAGAGCTACAGTTCTATGAAACAGAAAAAGCAGGCCTGAACACTATGCATCGCAAGGGAAATCTGCTGTGAGTTTTCTCACCCCTTGCTTTGTGAAGCGGGGCGGAGATGCTGAGAAAGAACAGGGGAAAGTTCAGTCAGATTCTGTCTGCAGAATCTCCTTGATCTAGTAGCATCTGAGAATTCAGCGCCTTTACACTACGAGAAAGACAGATTCTTTCATCTGTTCACTCATCTGAGACAAGGAACCTCATGTCAAGTTTGGGCAGAGTAAAGGGCGCCAAGGCTCTGACAGATGAACTCTAGAGCGGCACAGTCGGTATCACTGCCATGTGCAGTGTCCACATGAGTGACCAGCTTCATAGCTGTGAAACTGCCTTGTTGTGTGCTTCTCCTTTTCAGCCCTGAGGAGGATCCTTCCGCGTTCCTGGATATGGACTGCCGTTTATGAGTTCCTAGGGCTCCTGCCTCCCCTCCTACCCATCTCTACTGGAACCAAGACAGCGTTGTCACTCTGGGCCTGTGCACACCTTCCTTCTTTCCCCCTTTCTCTTGGCCCGTTGAGCACCAGGCTGCTGGGCTGCCTTGAGTGGCATAGCTGAAGATCCGGAGCTATGTAATGTTCCGAGCTCTGTGGTTGAACACTAGATGAAAGGGTTGACTTATGATGAGGGGCTGTGGTATACAGAGACAAGCTCCAGTAGACACTAGAATTATACCCATTCAGGACGGCGAGGTGTTTATATCTCAGAGGGGCAGAGAGTCCTCTGAGAATGTGGTCCAGCATCTGTTGTACAGCATTCCCTGGGAAGATGTTTGATTTGGGGGACCTCTGCCCCAGGCTTACTGAATCAGAAACCCTGGAAACTGTTGGTCTGAGGGAATAGTGCCACCACCTCCAGGCCCTTGCTTGCTGGTGGGAAGGCCAGGGGAGACTACCCTCTCTTTCACATGTGCTCTGTACCCCTCTCATTGTCTTCTCTTTCTCCACCACCCCCCCCTCTCATTAATTTCACTGCAGTTCATTGCTATTATGTTTAACGCCACTGTATGCATAGTTACATAGCAAGAACATCACTCACATTTTTTCAGAGTGCCTTTGTTAAGGCTATTTAGATTAGCATACATCTTTTAAAAATTACACTGATTTATTGCCAGACATGGAGGTATATACCCATATTCCCAGCACTCAGGAGACAAGAGGCAGAAGGATAGCAAGTTTAAGGCCAGCCAGGAATACATAGCAAAACCTGTCAGAAACAACCAGAAAAACAAACTATTGATCCTTTTTTTTTTTTTTTTTTGTACTGGGGACTGAACTCATGACCTTGTACTTGCCAGGCAGGTGCTTATACTGGTGAGCTAAATCCCCAGCCCTGATCTTTTGAAAGGCATTTTGACACACCTGTATGGGTGGCTCAGATGATGTAGACTGAAAGGCCCACAGGAACCCCTTGGGAGCATGTTCTTCTGGACTTGCTGAACATGATGCACCACTGCTCAGGGTCCCCACAGCAGCATGGCCATGTTAACTCCCCAGCCTGGCTGGTTTGAAAATGGCCACTTGGAGATGCAAAGTCAACATTGGCGCCCAGTGTTCATCTCATAAGCAGAACACTGGCCTGCCACAGCTCCAAGGAACCAAGCACTGGCCAGGGGCATGCAGGAGATCAGCGGGCACAGAGTGAGTGCAACCATGTTTCTCACACAGACAACAGACACACCTGGCTGGGTGAGAAGCTCCTCTTTTTCCTTCCTGGAAATCTCCGGTCATGCAAACTTGAGGTCCAGACAGACTCGGGGAGCTTTCGTCAGGGCCTCCAAAGCTGCTGCTCCCAGTGCTGCTCCCTGGTGAAATTTTACCAGCTCATGGCACAGTGAAACTATAGCAAAATAGTGCTGTCACCAATTTTTCTTAAAACCAACTTTATAAAAAGAATGTCCTTTACGATGACACTCCATTTCCATTTCCTCTGTTTTGAATGATAAAATAACCTTTCTTTCAGAAAAGAGAATAATTTTTAACACCTTTACATTGCAAAATAAAAAGTTGGCAGCTTGTACCTGTCTGCCACATTATTTGTGACATTTTATTGGGAATTATTTTTCCAGTGATCCAGAATATAACACATCGGTGGCGTTGTCTGTCCATGAGAGTGCAGCCTTTGCGCCATTCTCTTGAAGGACAGACATATGCTTGTCAGAAAAAGAAAAAATTTATTTTCCAAAAGTGAAATCAGATTAGATGTTTACAATCAGTCACACATTCATGGGTGACCAAGGCGACTACACTGATTGGAACTTTGCCAACAAGGAAGGCTGGAGAAAGCTCCAACCAGTAAGAGCTGGTAAAATTCATCCCAACAGGTACAGTGGGTCCACTTAGGAGGCTGAGACAGGAGGATCACTGCAAGTTTGAGGCCAGCGTGGGCTACATACTGATTTCAGGCCAGCCTAAACTACACAGGGAAACCCTGCCTCAAAAACAAACAAGCAAACAAAAAAAAATGGGATGATAAATAGTTAAGATTTTAAAATTACTGCCTAGAGAGGAGAGAGAAGCAGCTAAACTTTTAAGAAATTAAAATCAGTTCTTTGTGTCCACAGACAAAAGGGAGTCATCAAAATGAAAATGGCACCTCTCGATGTAGATTTTGAGCTACATGAGATACGGCAGACCACAAACACCTCACCAGGGAGATATCTGGTTGCAAAACCATCTGACAAGTCTTCCTGTAGTAAGGGTGCAGCCAGTATCTGTGGCTGCTACTCCCATGTGTACTAAAATGACCCATTTCAGTTTACAGCCTGACTCGAGAGATATTGACCAAGTGTCTCCTAGCATAAGAGTTTCTAAAGCTCTTACATGTTGTCACATTCTCCCTGGGCTGAGAACCCTTGTGCGAGAAGAAAAGCAGTATTCTTGGCTACAAACTGAAGCTGCTCATGTGAAAGCATTGGACATTTCTACCTCCAACCTCCTGTTCCATTAGAAACACCCTCTTCAGGGGCAGGGAGTTCTTAGCTCCTGAGGTCTCCACCTAAATGAGACCTCCCGTGGAGCTAACTGAAAGGTTCTTGCACAATTATAAATTACTGCACAATTATTGCCATGGTCTAACATGGCGGAAGGCCAAAACAGGAATGCTTATCACTTCCTCTCCCCGCTCCTCCTTTTTCTTCTTCTTCCTTCTTGTGTTCATCTTGTTCACTTTCTTCTTTCTTCTTCCTTTGCCCTAATTACAACTCCCCTTCCGGTTTGCAAACAAAAAAAATTCCAATCAGTTTCTGACACATCATCAATGTCTGCCCGCTGCGCCAGTTCCAGACATCACGTAACCCTCTGCCTCTCTGTGTCCAGTCAAAGGAGACAGCCCAGCCGCCATGGGTTGTGTGCTCCTTTCCATGTCCTCGATAAACCTGCTCTTTTCTTTTTTGTACTTTGCGCTTCTCTACTGTGCCAGAAAACTCTTAACAATAACCAAGTCTTTGTAATTCAACACTACCTGGGAAACCTGGAAGACACCTAGAGCAGAACTGTACCAAGTGAGCCTCCACAGAGCTGGGTTCACTCTTGGGATTCTTGGTGGCTTTCTTCCTCTGGTGCTGTTATTAGGGAGAGAAGGTGGGGCGCGGGAAATTTTTCCAGCTCTCTGCTGGGAAGCACTGAACCCGAATCAACTGTGCTGGGCTTGGAACTGCACCTCCCACCACCCGCCAACCCCCGTGAGAACTGTCCTTTTCAAGTGTGGGTCTCAGAATTACCTGCTGGCTTAAGATGACTGCTGTCTGCACCCAGCTCAAAATCAACAGAATCAATCAAGGGTGGGATTCAGGGGTGTGGGCTCAGGACTGCGGTTTTCAAAATAACCTTCAGTGGCAGCCCCACCCCACCTCAACCTTTTGGGGGAAAATGAGGCCATGTCTGTCAGATAACAGGGTCTCCAGAGATTCTGCTCAAGGGCTTCCTCTTGGGTTGGTGAAACACAACAGAGAATATTTCCTCCAAGCAGCAGTTTAGAGAAGGGCTACAGGAACATGGTTTGACTTTCCCACCTTGCAGCTCAGACCTAACCTGCCCTGTCCTGCTGATGACACCTGAATGCCTGCCATGGAAGTCTGGGACGGCTCCTTCTGCATGTTCTCTCCTAACAGTCCTGGGAGCTGTTTTCCTCCCCTCTCCCAGCCAGACCCCTAGTGCACAGCTTTTGAGACCTGCCTGACGTTTTATTCCTCCCAAAAGCCCCTTTCAAACTTCTTCCGGTAGAAAATAAATCCCCATTGCATTCATTGTATTCTCTTTAACTACCATTTCCTTTGTAACCTCAGGCAAGTAATTCAACCTTTCTGTTTCCTCATCTGTAAAATGGGAATAATGAGAATGATCAAGCCTACCCTATTAATGAGTTAATGCTTATTAAACTGCTTAGAGTAACACTCAACAAGTGCCAATTCTACAAGGAAGGTTATTCATAGCATTAAATAATAGGGGTGGAGTTTTCATAACAATAATGAATGGTGCATAAATACTTAACACATTTCAGCTTTAATCATTAACAGCTGAGCCAGCTGGCACCTGCACCTGTAATGTAATCCTAGCTACTTGGAAAGCTGAGGCAGGAGGATCACAAGTTTGAAGCCAACCTAAGAAACACAATGAGAGCCCATCAACCCCCTCCAAAGCAAGAGAAATAACCAGTTGCCTTCTTATTATTATTTTTGCACTTAACCTTTGTCCTCCCATTAGCCTTAAAGCTTTTTTTTTTTTTTTTTACCTTAAAGTTTTTAACAGTAAGTCATTCTCTTTCAACTCTGAATTTCTGTGTCTCCCAAAAGTACCTAATACAAACTTGGAGTTCTGCTGAGTCCACAGGCAGTGCGGGTTTGAAAATCCCCATGAGCTTTCCTGAGCATGTGCCTCATCTTCCTCTCCCTTGGGGGGTGCCTTTAGTCCCTGGTTCTTAGTGATACCATCTCTCTCCAAGGCCCCAAGGAAGCTGGTGGATCAGATTAGGTAATTTTAGAGTCCAGTGGACAACACACTCTGCTTGGAACTTCTCAGCCTTTCAGAGAACAAGTTCCTCTGATAGTTATCCGAGTGGTCGAGAGCAATGATGGCAACCCTTTTAGAGCTTGCAGTGATACAGACAACTGCTGAGGCATGCGTGCCATTGGTTTCACCACCACTGGGACAGTTCAAGAACACATGCGTGTATGCATGGCCCAGTCCTGGGGACTGAGCTCGGCGAGTTCGTGCTGAGCTACATCCTCAGCCATGAGGTAAGGTTTGGCTAAATCACTAAGTTGCCCAGACTGCACTCAAACTTGCAATCCTCCTGCCTCAGCCCCCCAGAGTGCTAGGATTATAGGTATGTACCACAATGCCTGTTTTGTGTCCTTAAGAGCAGGTCTCTGAGCCATGTTTCTTACTCCTTGCTAAACAAGTGAAATTTCTTTTTAATGCAATGCTGTCCTCAGGCAGCAGAAGGTAGGAAGGGTAGGAAATGGTGTCTGCAGACCATGGTAGTGTAGGCTGCTTCTTACTGACACGTAATGGGTTTGGGGTTTTAGGTACTGAAAATAAAGATTACACACAGGCTGAGGATACCACTGCATGGTGTTTACCTGCTCTGCTGTAAAGCTGACTCCCTGGTTTTGCACAAGTGTGTCTGCAGCTGCAGAGGGTGAATGGCGACAGCAGGAAACTGTCACATAGCCTGAGTCCAGTCCCTTCCACCTTGGTGCAGATGCCTTTTTGAAAGACTTTGATATGTTACATAAATACCCCATGTTTTTAATTCTTAGATTGTTGCAATTCTATACATTTTTTATTTCAGGTAAATTTCCTAAGTGTTGATCTTTTACATTTTTATTATGTTTATAATAGTTCTCTAAAGTCTCTAAAGTGGGGTTCACTGAGTTATAATAAGAAGATGAATATAAATTGTGTGTCCTGCATGTTCCCTGGTAAGCCAATCCAAGGCACTCCAAAATACACTCGCTGTCTTTTGGGGTAAACTTGTCAGGGGTTATCAGATACGTATAATAGCTAAATTTTAGCAAGACATCTGATGAAGTCTATCCTGATGGAGTTTTTGTTTTGGTTTGGTTTGGTTTTTGTTTCATGTACTACTGAGGATTAAACACAGAACCTTTGCCCTGAGTTATATCCTCCACCCTTTTTTATTTTTTTATTTTGAGGCACAGTCTCACTGAATTGCTTGGGCTAAGCCAAAACTTACGATCCTCAGCCTCCCCAAGTGCTGGGGTTACAGGCATGTGCCACAGCAGCTGTCTGTTGTGATGTTCTTGAAGATGAGACTCTATGGACAAAATGGTGCAGTTAGAAGGATTCCATAACTGAACAATGTGTAGGACCGAAGAAACCTGGTTAATGGATTGTTGAGAGCAGTGAGAGAGAGTTGGGGCAGGAAGTGAGCTGGATTGGACACTCTGTGGCTGGTGGACATTGTTAGTAATTGCTGCATACACTGAGGTTTGCCCAGCTTCTGTTGGATGCCGGTTGTGTCCTCTGGAAAGCTGAGTCCTATGACTCTTCCCAGTCAGCGCCACCCCTCCCCATTACTACCGCCGTATCTCCTCAGTGCTCTTTAAGCCTTCTTCTTTCTACCCATTCTTGGTCCATTTTCTGCTGTTAGAATACCATAAACCAGGTAATTATCAGCAGTCTAAATTTATTTGACTTACAGTTGTGGAGGCTGAACTCCAAAACCAAGGGACCATGTCTGGTTAGGATTTTTGTGTCACAGCCTGGCAGGAGGACAAGGAACATGCACAAGACAGAGAGGAGTGGGCAGGAGTGGGTCGGATTCATAAAAAACCCACTCTCACAATAACTGACCTCATCCGCAATAAGAGCATTAATGTGTTCTGGAGCCCAGAGCCCTCATAGCCCAATTTGGCTCTTAAAATCTAACATTTGATGGAGGGGAGACTGGGGCTCACACCCCGGGCTTCTTGCATGCTAGGCAAGGACTCTGCCGCTGAGTCCTAGCCTCTAGCCCTGTTTCTTTTCATTTTGAGACATTTTTCTAAGTTGCTACTCAGGCTGGCCTTGAACTCACGATTTTTGACCCCCAGCCTCCCAAGTAGCAGGGATTACAGGCAGCTCCACTGCACCCAGCCCACCTCTTAATACAGTTACAGTGTAAGTTACATTTCAACATGAGATTCAAAGCATGGTGCCTTCTTCAGGCCCTCACCATTGCTGTCTTAGACTAGACTACTACAGGACTGTAATCTTTTTTGTACGAGGAATTCAACTCAGGACCTTGCATTTGGCAGGCAGGCACTGTGCCACTGAACTGTATTATTCCTGACCCCTACAGTACTGTAAGCTTTCATCCGATCTCCTTGCTCTGATTTTGCCCTGCTCAGGGGCATTCCCTGGCCTGCAGAAGAATGTCCATGTGCCTTCACACAGCCTGGAGGATCCCTGATTTCAGCCACACCTCTCCAGCCTCACCGCCTGCTGCTGCCCACCTCTGTTGTAGGCTCTGATGCTGCCAGGTGGCCTGCAGCTCCTTTGTTGTCCTAGTGGTCCATGCCTCTGAGCCTTTGCAGAGCTGGCCGCTCTAACTTCGATGGTCCCAGTACATTCATACCTGTCTTCCCGCAGAGCTTCAGTTTATCACCAGAGTGAATCACTATATTGAAATTGGCTGTTCACATTAGACCATAAACTCCTAGAGGGCAGTGATGCCACATGGGGATTGAACCCATGGCCTTCTACCTGAGTACATCCCCAGTCCTTTTTTTTTTTTTTTTTTTTTGAGACAAGGGCTCACTAAGTTGTTAACTTTACCCAGCCTGGATCCACACTTGCAGTCCTCCTGCCATACTGCCCCAGAGTGCTGGTATCCCAGGCATGCACTACCGTACCTAGTGGCATTGTGTTTTTTGATCAGAGCTGAGAATACAAAATGATCTCAGCAACTAAAAAGGCAAACCACAAAACTTAACGAAAAGATAAAGTTTAACAAGGATATACGTGAGTTTAAAACCAGGCAGGAAAACAGGTCTCAACCTAAGGCCTGAGTACAGGGTGGGAGACAGGTGATTCATCCCCTCAGTAGAATGTGTAAAAAAGCAGGGCTGTGGTTCCCGCTGACTTCATGCACATGAGTCAACAGGGTGACCCGTCACCTCATGTTCGGAGCATGAAAAGTTAATAGTCCTTCCAGCCAGGCCATGCAGGAGTCACGATCCATTCTATGGGCCATACCTTAACCCAACTCTTGCGTAGTAAAAAAGGACAGCTCTCCGCCTGCTTTCATGTATTTTTACATAAATGTGCTCTTTGAGGCTGAAGCAAATCTCCCTGGTTTTTCAATGTGAAAATAAAATATAAAGACTGTTCCTAGAAAGCTGGGTATGGTTGTACTCATCTGTAATTTCAGCATTCAGGAGACTGAGGCAGGAGGATTGCCAGGAGCTGTAGACCAGCCTGGGCTACTGAGAGAGTTTAAATCCGCCACTATATAGCAAGACTAGGAGAAAAAAATACCCTCTTTTTGGAGTTATTTCTAAACAGAACTTATCTCTCATCTTAATGTAGACATAAAGATGCGTGATATTTAGTAATTTTTTGTGTGTGGTAAATTGCAAAGCATAGCATATTGATGGAGAACTATAAATGAAGATACCACTATTAAAAACAAAATACTATCAATAGGATGGTGTCTTTGTTTCCAAAGATTTGATGTACTAGAGCCATGCAAAAATAGTAGTAGTAAAATATTTTGTGGAAAACTCCGGGAGTAAGGTTAGAGCTGGAATCTGCACGTGGTGATGGGGTAAACCCTGGAGCTTCAAGTGCTGCCTCCAAGTACTGTATTCTCAAGGCAAATAGGAAGCAGAGATGAGGCGTGTCCAAAAGAACACGATGAGAGAAGTGGAACCCCATCACCTGGGGGAAGAAGTAGGGATGGTTCACCTAGGAAAGCCAGGGAGGGTGACAGTGTCTTCAGAGGCCTGTGGAGGTGTCACTGGCTGCCTCAGAAAGGAAAACGAGGTCAGTGAGTGGAAGCTCCAAAGAGAATTTGAAAATGAGACCTCCTGACAGTAGAGTAAGCTGTCTTGTGAGCTCCGGGCTAGTGTGCTGTAGAAGGAGTCTGAGCCCCAAAGGAAGCTTGAGCTTCTCTTCTGGTCCCCTCTGAGGCTTGGTGATTCAGAGGTCATGAATGTATACGTACGAATGCCCAGTGAGTACACCGGGAACACATTTTCTGATGGTAATACCTTTATCCCTCTGGTTGAGAATAAATTACTGACACAGAAATTGTTTCGGGGCCTAGAAAACCTTAGTGTGCTACTGTGTTGTTTGTTTGCGACCTACT